>NC_134108.1:20234062-20834531 GCF_040939455.1 Microcebus murinus | reverse complement strand
CCTCCCTGTTTCCTCCAATTACCTCTAACAGTTGATTTGCCATCATCAATCCTTGTTAACCTAACAGTGTCCATGCTCTGGGTGGCGGGGTAGGAGGAGATGGCGCACGGGGCTGAGCAAGGGTTGAGGAAATGACAAACTGAGTTCACTGCACAGTCTTCTCACCAGGTGGGGCAAACCAGGGTTTGTCATACACTACCTGCTTATGAGCAGGTGCTGTGCTGGATTCTGCACAAACCCTAGACTAAAAATACAAAGCTCTTGAATTTACTTTAGGGAAAAGAGAAACATGACAGTTACCATTCAGATGTTGTTGGGAACAGGATAGAAAGGAGGTGGGAGCCACAGCTGACAGCCAGGCCACAAAATCTAACTCTCCACTCAGGACTGGGGTATTGTCTTAGTGTAAAAGTCAAAACTGATACCATCCCCAATGTTTATTTTATCATTAGTATCTTATTTCCTCAAGTATTTTCACTTTATGATAACAGTGATTTAGAAAGTGACTGGCCATGGGTATCATGCCCAAGACTATTTAAGGAAAGGAACCCTTTGCTATCTCCCCAAACCCTGAAATAGCCCAAAATGTGAGAACTTGTGGCAGCTCTCACTGCTATGCAAATCAGAGAGTGGCTTGTAGGGTGGCCTTGTTTATTTTGGTAAATGCGTGGGTAGGGGAGGGAAAAGGGCTGTTTGCAAAGCTTTTAAACTTTTCAGTTTCAAATTATTGAACCCTCCAAGAAAAACCCTAGGTTTTCCACGAATAAAATAAAGCAAACTTTACACTAGTAATATGTAAGGAATAAATACACTTAAAACTCTTTAAAGCTATATTGTTGGCTATTGGAACAGAGGGTTGGGAATTTTCTCTTCCAAATGTATGATAAAAATTCACTTCCCCTGAGGACTTAGAACTTGTAGGCTTCCACGTCAAATGTGCTGCTGGCTTTTTGGCACCATGAAAGGCCACAATTCCCACACACCTTCTGGGCCTCCTTGTGACCTTCTAATCTTGATGTTCTCCCCAACGGTGACTCCAGGATATGGTACTAACCTGGGATTTGACACCTCTCCCTATGATTTTCCTCATTCCATCTGGGCTACTGATGCCTGGGTCTTAATCTTCTTCCAGAGTCCAGGCCTCTGCCAGGAGCTCCCATTGGCAGAATTATTAATTGTTGTTAATGCAAATGTCACTTTGGGCCCCTGAATTGCTTCCTCAATTTGGCATCACATAATAGAATCACATTAACTATTGAGGACAAGTTGTTATTAACATTAGTATGGCAAAGTGAACACATAAGAATTACTAGGAAATCAGTTAAAAGAACTATGAGGGGAAACACTCCACCAGACACTGAAACCTACTATAAAGCCTGTATTAAAACAGTCTAGTACCGGCCACACGAATAGACAAACAGACCAGTGGGATAGAATAAAAATCCCCAAAGAGGCCCAAGCACATATGGAAATTTACTGCATATTACATTGTTAGGCAAAGTTGGGGAAAACTGGGTAGTCATTGGAAAAAGATAAAATCTATATCTCATACCATATACAAAAATAAACTACAAATGGATCAGGAATCTGAATGTAAACATTTAAAATGTACAAATACAAAAAGAAAACATGGACAAATTTTTCTTTAATCTTGGTATAGGGCCTCAAAGTGCAGAAAAAAATAAATGCTGATAAATGTGACTACATAAAATTATAAGAATATTTTCATTGCAGAAGCAGCACCACATACAAAAGTCAAAAGACAACTGACATACTGGAAAAAAAATTTGTTACTTCTACCAGAGACAAGGGGCTAATATCCTCAATATTTAAAGAATTCTTAGAGAGATGAATGTCCAAAATCAGCAGGAAAACAGGAAAAAGACATAAATAGACAATTCATTTAAAAACATATATATACCTTTTGAACATATGAGAGGATATTCAAATAATCCATAATTAAGCACATGCAAGTTAAAACTACAGCATTTCTCACCTATCAGATAAACAAAAATTTTAAAGTATAACAACACAGTCTGTTGGCAAGGATAGAGGCAAATAGGTAATCTCAAGCATCGCTGGTGGGAATACAGATTGGCACAACACTTTAGAGGGGAATTTGGCGATGACTAACAAAATGATTCATGCAATTTTCAACTGAGTAATCCCACTTCTAGGAATGCACCCTGAAGATCATCTCCAAAAAGACAAAAATACATACATGCACTTATTCATTATAGTATTGGTTGGAAACAGCTTGAGTACTCATACTTAAGAGAGTACGTGAATAAACTATGATACATCCAGTCGCTGGAGTACTATGCAGCTGTAAAAAAAGAATGATAAAGATTTCTTTATATACATATCTGTTCAATAGTGCAAAAATAAATAAAGACTAGAAACTAATGAGATTGGTTCATACAAAGAGTGGGTGGGAATGGGTTGGAAAAGATGGGTAAATGAGAACAGGATAGAATGGATGGTGGGGATACAGGAGTGTCTCTTTTCTGAGTAAGCCTTCTTATATAATTCTGACTTTTGGCAGCCATAGTAGTGATTCACTTACTCAGGACATATAGATAGATAAAACCAACAAGGATGAGAAAGAGAATCCAAAATGGACTGCATTTCAGCCAGGGTCCAATCAGGAGGCAGAAATCACATAGTAATTTGAACAGGGAAGTTTAATATAAAATATAATAGGGAAATAATGATAAAAGTGTAAGGAGAACCCTAAAGAATATTCTAGGGCCGAGAAAAAGAGTACTGAAAAAATGAACAGACTTGGAAGGGGCCCCACCCCAAGGATGAGATTCAGATCTCATTGGAGAGGGTATGGTAAATGGAGATACTCAATGAGTGCTAAAAATTAGTGGGTTCCCTGAGCCAGAGCTGCTCCACAGTCACCAGGTAAGCAAGATATACCTGTTCTGGTTTGCAGCAGGCCAAAGCTGAGAGGAGGGAATCGCAGCATGGCCAGCTAGCTAAATTCATGCCTCTGGGGTGCAAGTGGACAAGACTGTCTGATGGGTGCACAATGACTTGGTACATTGGAAGCCTGTGTATCAGCAGAGCAGCATGAGGCCTGAGGTATGCAGTGTCCACTTTGGGAGGGCCACGAAGAGGTGGTCACCAGACTGGGGCCAGAGCTGTGAGCTCACCAAGGGACCAAGTGATCTGAACAAGCAGCTGGGACAAAGCCGCACTGGATTTTTTCCACACTCCACTGGCAGCCATGTGGTAGGAGTAAGGAGATAACAAAACGGCAGCACAACAGAACCAGGGAGAGAAGCCCCTTTCTCCTACGCCATCCCTCCAGTGCCCTTCACTGGCCAACTGTAACATCATGCTTGCTGCAAAGGAGGAATGCTTTGAAGATCCAACTCCATCATTGCACAGGAGGTAATAAAGAGTGAATTTGGAGATAAAGGGTAATAAATTGAAATCTGGCAGAGAATAGAAACAAATAAACCTAACTATGTAATAACAAATGAATAACATAACCATGCAGAAAGGGAAGGAAAAAAAGGAACTAACCTAGGTTACTTTGAAGGACAATATTTTGACTATATACACTAAGACCAAAGATAAAATGAATCATATACAAATGTACTTATAAGAGTATGGGAAACTACTTTCTGTGAATTCTAGTATTGAGCAAACAGTGAATATAGAGTGACAAATGAGATTCAGTTTTTTCATGGTCAGAGAAAGGAGTTAAAAATAGAGTCTAGAATAAATCTTGTGGTGTTGAAATTGGAAGTATCCCTATAAGGTGATCTTAATATATATAATATATATTCAGAAAGACAGATATGCAAATAGATGTAGAAGTATGTGTTTATACATTTTTAGCCTCTCCACTGAGAGAGACTAGAAACAACGATAATCCAGTAGCAATGAGTACACCCAGTACCCAGGTCTTGGCTTCTAAATACCACTCTCCAACAAAAAGAAACCAAGGCTATTTGGAGAAATGGCTGATTACAGAGATAGGCAAGGAAAGTACAAAATCAGCATGGAACATCTTGCGTTGCCAGAAAGTAGGAAGCGCTTTTACAAAAGGATAGGGACATGTCAGAAGAATACAGGAGCCTACTTGAAGGGGGTCTCTTGGCCAAATATGGGATAATTTGAACAAAAAAAATCAACAATGATAGTAATATACTATAATGCACAGAATATAAGAATCCATGAGTTTATACTATTATGAATAAATAAGTGAATAAATAAGCGAAGAAGAAGAGAAAACTTTGCCTTACAATAGAATTCTGATAAATATAGAAATAATGATAGGGGAAAATGTCACCATTTTCAAAAACTACAATAATAATTGTTTATCAATGATTATTGATAATTCTTAATTATTAATGATAAATTAGTTGACAAAAGTATTATGAGAAACAGGATATTTACATGGTCTCCAAGTATCTTCCCTACAAAATACTTATTAATTACAAAGGGAAAACAGTCACTTTGCAGTGGACAAATCTGCTAGATTCCACCTGAACCAAATAGTCAAAGTTAACATCAGCAGTAACTGGACAAATCAACAGCAGGTGCCTGTTGGCATGATGCACTGGGAAGGACACAATATAACGTCTGCAATATTTTTACCAACAAAAAACAAAAAACAAAAACGCACAACTCAAATTGATTCATAAAGAAACATCAGACAAATCCAAATTGAGAAACATTCAGCAAAATAACTGACCAGTACTTTTTTAAAGTATTAAGGTCATGGAAGACAAAGAAAAGCTGAGGAACTGTTCTAGATTCAAGGGACTGAGATGAAGCAAGCCAAGCAGCCAGGGTGCAAATGGGGAGAGGCCCTTGGCTCAGGACCATGCAGTGTGGGGTTGGCCCTGAAGGAGACCACGGAGACATGACAACTAAATGCAGCACGTCACTTTGGCTTAGGCTCTGGACATCAGTGGGAAAACTGGTGAACTTTGAATAAGGTCAGTAGACTACATATTAATAATAGAATCATATCAATGTTAATTTCCTGATTTTGATAATTATACTTTAGTTATGTAAGATGTTAATTTTTGAGGAGTCGTGGGTATACAGGAATTCTTTCCACTGTTTGCAAGGAATACTGTTTGCATTTTTTGTAAGGTTAAAATTAAATTTTAAATGAAAAGTTTTAAAGTTTTTAATGAAAAACATGTTAAAGACAAACAATAAGTAAGAATACAGTCTTCTGGTTGAGATTCTAGCATAATGTTACATACAGGAGTATTTATTAAGTAAGGAAACAATAATGCATGGTGAATACATGGGCTTTGGAACCATCCAGATGCAGGCTTGATTCTGGCCTTGTTATTAATACTTACTAATTGTGTGATGCCAGGCTAGTTACCTAATCTTCCTAAGCCTCAGTTTCCCCACCTGAAAAATGGTCATCGTAATAATACCTACTTTACATGATTGATTATAATTATCTATACTTATATCTATATCATGATTATCTATATTCGATAGGTGATATTTGTAAAGAACTTACTACAAACTCAACCAATAGAATTCATAGAAGTTGTTGTAATTGTGGTTGTTACAATTAGCTACATCAATGACTAGTTTACTCCTTGTGAAAAAAGTTACACACTGTGCACTGATGGACCTTGCTAAGGCTAGGCAACTACCCTGTAGGTTATGATTCTAAAATTTTGATATATACCTCATTATAAGTAAATCCAGTACATGAAATTTTAAACTTATAAAACAGGTAAATAGTGGGTGATTATTTTTATTAAAACATGATTCCTAGGCCACTTTCGGAGCAAATAGCATTTGGTTTACTTTGAATGTTGCAGAAACAGATCAATGACATAAAGCAATTATTTGCGCACTGCCTTAAGCAGACTGAGAAAGGGCCACCGCTGGGTGACTTAGGCGTGGGGAGAATCTGGCTTAACAATAAGCCTTAACAATGTTGACTCTTTCAAAGGGGCAAAGAGAAGCCAAACTCTCTGGTTTGTGTTTTTAAAACAGATTCCGAACTACTTAAATGTGATGACATAGATCAAATATTTGCGGTTGAGGATTGCTTGTAGGTTCATGCTTTCTCCTTTAATCCATTTTTGAGTTAACTCCAGCATAAATAATGGCCAAGCACAGAGAAGAAGGGTGAGTATGGCTAAATGGGATCCTCTTTCAGTGCAAAGCCAAACACTGAAATGTCTGGTGTTTCTAGTAATAAATTTATTTTATTAAAAGGTTATAAAATAAAGAGACTTCTGTAGCAACTTCTCCATTTATAAATAAGGGGTGTGAACCATCGCAAACAAAATACGCCACTTTGCTGTCTTCCAAATATTTCCAATAATCCTTTAAATCTAGGAGCAAAGGCCAAATTCCTGAATAAATACTCTTATCTTTAAAAATCTGTTCCAAAGTTTTGGAAACCCTACCTTTTGAATATTAACCAAAAAAACTTTCCATCCAGTCATTTCGAAAAGTAACTCAAATTCATGCTAATTTTAACCTAGGCAGAGATGTTGTTCTGTAATCCTTTACTGATTCCTCATTGACTGCTATGCACTCCGACCACAATGAGTATGCCAAAGCATCTTCATCTTTGAGTCCCTACCTGACACTGCACTCCTTCATTTGGGAGAGGGAGTGACCAGTGACCAGTGACCTCTCCCTTATATTGCTAAGATCTGGTTTATCTGGAATAAGTATCATCTAAATCATTGCACTGATATCTCAACATTCATCCAGCCCCCATCCTTTCCTCCAGCCTCTGAACAAGTGGAGGATTCTATCCTTCTTCAAGTTGCACCTCTTCACTTGAGTTCTCAATCTCATGCCTAGAAGCTTCTTTCAATGTATCCTTTATTTTTCTGATTTTCTTTCAAAAATATGTAAGTCTCCCTCATGCTTTCCCTGAACATTTGCTACTCAGTTATCACTACACACACTGTTTTCCCAAATAATTTGTTTATCCTTTAAACTAGGTATCTATCTTCACTTTTCTACTGAAACAAATCCAAGGACCTTTAATTAATATCTTTTTTCTCCATCTTTGTCACTTCTGACTCTGGTGGGCACCTCTGATTCAATCCTAACTGTAAGCCTTTGCTGTTCACGTAGCACCACCTGAAATTCTCCCTCTTTCTGGTTTATCTCTTGCCTACTCATCCTTAAAAGTCCAGCTTGAACCCTGTCTCACCTGTGAAGTCTCACCAGAATCTCCCTTCTCTGAACTCATGGAATACTGATTACTGGTACACACTGCATCTCATAGTTGCAGCCCAGTTGTGCTTTGGGGAACTACACAATCCCCATTTCATGCAGTCTTGCCTAGCTATTCTTCCTTGGCCAAGGAGTGAGCATGTATCCCTAGCCATGACAACTGGACTCTATCTCCCAGGAATAATGAATCTTGAATGGAGTGACCAAAGAAGGAAACAGAGCTAAACCATTCTTGTTGCAGGGGCCTGGTGAACCTGTCTTCTAGTCCCACCCTTTCAATCCTGGCAGGTAGAGAATCTTGTCTTTTCTGCACTTGGCTCTTCCACATGGCCTTCACTTCTGTGAATCATGCATTTTTTCCCTGAAGCTGGCCAGAGTGTCTGTCACTTATATCCAAGAAACTTAACTAGAACTCACTTATTGCCTTTTATTACTGTTTAATCTGAGGGAGAAAGGCCTAATTATGTCTTGTGAACCAATGAGATAAGAAGTTATTTAAGGGCAGGAACTGTGTCTTATGACTCTTTAATATTAATATCTTACATAAATTATATACATTATAATCAGCCTATAAATTTTCTCTGAATCAACAAAAAGCACTACTTCCATTATTTCAGCAAAACATAGTTCTTTAAAATTCAACTATTTTTATGTAGTTCTTGTAACTGCATAATAATAAACATATATGAAAATCTTCAACTATAAACAAAAGAACTAGAATAATTATCTGAGATCACCTTTATTGATCTGTATTATATTAATAGTTGAGGATCATTCATTAATTCCATAAACACATTCTGAGAGTAAACTATTGACCATGCACTATGTCAGGCACTGGAGTTGTGGCTTTTATACAGGGAATGGTTACTTTTTCCAGTTTAACTTATGTCTTACATAATGATAGTGCCTGGTATTAGTTTGGTATTTCTTTTCTGTAGCATTTTCCTATATAAAACATCATTTATTATTCCTACTATATACCTGGGAAAGCTGCTGTGGGGTCATGTGACTAAGAATCTCTTCTTCAGTAATGCATTTTTGGTAGGCAGTGTGTCTGAATGTGCCCTTATGCTATGGTGCTTCTAGGGTCAACAAAAGCATATAAAGCTTTTCAACTTCCTTCAAAACATGAAATTGACTTATTAACAGGATCAACAACAGTAGCAAGCAAGTTACAAAGCTAAACTAGGCCAGGACACATCTGTTTAAAGGGCAGTTGATATGAATACACATTTGTCAGTTGTCAAAATGTACAGTTTTCCAGAAAGTCTTAAAGAAATCACTCTTGTTTCTTAAAAAGCAATTTGAACAGGGTATCATTTTCATTTATAATTACTGCTAACATAGGCAGATTGGGGCACTGCCAGGATGATTTGAGGGGGAGAGGAATGAAGAGTATTAAGAGATTTTAAGTCAGGCATGGTGGCACATGCCTGTAGTCACAGCTATTCAGGAGGCTGAGGTGGGAGGATCACTTGAGGCCAGGAGTTCTAGGCTGCAGTACACTATGATCGCACCTATAAATAGCCACTGCACTCCAACCTGGGCAGCATAATGAGACTCTGCCTCTAAAAATAAAAATAAAATATCTTTTTAAAAAAGAGATTTTTATACTTGTTACCTTTCTAAACTATGGAAGCTGAGAAAGAGCTAAAAGAATACAAAATGTAAAATGAGGTCAGGTAGTGATTTAAAAGTCTAGATATTTCTTTGATCATAATACCTAGCACTTTTTCAGAGAATTTGCTGAGATTACTTACTCCTCACAGCATTCACATTACCATTAGGTATTTTATCAACAGCTGCATTTTGTCTTCATTGGTGAAGATATATAAAAAGGGAGTTTAAAGATTATTCATATCTGGAAAGGAGTTTGAGGCAGAGCTAGTTTCTAAATCTTGCATTTATAGCACATCATTATGAGCTTCATCTCTGAGGAAAGACAAACCAAGGTTCAAATTCCAGCTCTGTCATTTAATATCTATGCGACCCTAGGGAAGCCACTTATTATCTAGGTCTCAGTTTCTCTATCTGTGAAATGAGAATATGTCATAGATTGCAAAAATGGGTCCAATGATTCACAATTCTCTAGATCCATGCTTTTTGTCATGCCATTTTTCACATCCTTAGGCTTAACCAAACAAACAGGTTACAAGCTGAAAGTTAAAATGGATTTATGCAATTAGGCTTGTTCAGAGCTTATGATCAGAGCTCAGAGCTCTGCAATGGCCAACAGAACATAACCAGCCCAGCCTACTGGAGATGAGACACACACGGAGGATCTAAACTGCCGCATTCATGCCAGCCAGACTAGGCCAGATCAGTCTTCTGTGAGTCGAACACCACACATCATGAGCCAGCAGCACAAAGACCAGCAGATCTCTTGAGCCAGTCATGCCATATATGTAACCAATAAGCAGGTGTTTTTTATATGCAACTGAGGTTTTACAAGTTTTTTCATTATGCAGCATTGCTGTGACAATAGATAACTGATACATGGCAGTAGTACCTATCATACATGTATAAGTGGAAAAATACATATAAATTACTTAGCACAGTACCTAATGATAATAATAACAACAGCAATGAAAGTATGTTCTGTTCTTTTGAAGAAACAATTACAGAATATGCAAAAGTATTGGAAATTCATCTATGGATCCTGAACAAGACCTATCTTGTTGAAAATTTTTACAAAATCATGCAATTTTACTTCCAGTTTTTGTAAAGGACCAACATGATGGTCCAGTTGTATATTTTAAGCTTATAAGTACCCTGAGACCTATTCTCATCAGTAAAATAGTTCTTTTCCCTCTACAAGATTTACTTTGTTAAAATTTAAAAAGAAATCTTACACATACAAAGAGCAGAGAAAGCCATCCAAACTCACAGCCTATGGAGAGAAGCCAAAGGCTAGCCTCACGAATAAACCCAAGTTATGGGGTTTTATGCCAGTAGAGGGCTGGGCAGGGGTTGACAATCATCACCATCTTTTTTGTTCTTTTCCTATTTGGGTAAGCTTCTTGAAATAGGTTAGTGTGATGGTCAAGAAATGCGAGCTCTGGAGTTTAAATTCTGGTTCTGCCCCTTACCAGCTCTGGGATCTTGAACAAGTTAAACTCTATAAACCTCTATTACCTCACTCCTTAAGTGGGAATGAGAACAGTAACCTCCTAAGGTTGCTGCAAGGATCATATAAAATTATAGCTGCAAAGTCCTTAGAGCTGTGCCTGGCACACAATAAATGGCCACTAAATATTAGCTATTACTAGTTACTCTAACAGGTGACACTGCATTCTGTCGGCTCCATTTCTAGCAAAGCTACGTTCTGTGGACAACACCACTATCTAAGCTAGGTGAGCCTAACAGGTCTTAAACAGGTGGCTAGACCATGCATATCCATCCTAGATAGATATCCAAAATTGAATCTCAGATTTTATACTCCAATGTGAGGAAAAGCCACACCCATGAGAAGGACAGGAGGCAGAGAGTTGGGACAAATGCCAAGAAAAATGGTTCTCAGCTACCTCCAAGCCTTCTTACCCAGCCTCTTACGAGAAAGGAGAGTCCAAAGAGACCAGCAACTTTACACTGTAGTTTTGCCTGTTAGCGCAGAGACAAGTCAAATGACCTTTACCAAGCAATAGCATGAACAAAGAAGTGACTCTCCCTCCCTTAGACACCAATCTTCTTTTTTTGGCTCCAATGCTGATATTAACTACTGGAGCCATAGTTTACCCCAAGAGCTGTTGTCCTGCTCAGGTGAGGAGAAATATCTTACCTTTTCCCTCATGGAACAACTTCCTCTGTCCTTACCTCTCTTCCTTCAGATCCTCGCAAAGAGACGGCTATTTCCCCTGCTCAGGGTCTTAGCGAATGCCGCTGTGCCCCCCACTTGCTGCTGAAACAGATCAGGACATTAATTACATTAAACCCAATGCCACAGTCAGCCCCAAATCTCTTTTTCATCTTAAATCCTGCTCAGTTATGTTTCCCAACCATGTGGGGCGAACAATGAGCACCAGATGAAAATATGGCCCAAATAATATGCCAGCACTATAAAATTCTTGAAATTTACTCCCACCTTATAAAAGTTAACAATACAAACTTTCTCCCATTATCAATTCAATCTGTTACTCCCACAGAGAAATCGCAGCACGAAGTTCTGCCCTTCCCTATTTCATTTTACTGGCTTAGTGATAGGCAGAAGAGAATGTATTTGGGGATCTGGGTGGAATCTGGGATCCTTCTTCTGCAGCTGCACCATGGGCAGCCTGCCAATATAATTGGAGAAGAGCCTAAGCACCTCCAAAGTTTGATTATTTCAATCCTATGACTCTCCTTTCCTTCTTTTCTAAAATACCTAAGGGTCAACAAAACGCATGAGAATATCCTTGCACCAGCCTTAAACCCACAAAATTCAGAAGCACAAACAAATTCCCAGTTAATAGTATAAACATTGATTTCTATCTGAAGGCAGTTCCCAAGCAAAAGATAGCTTTCCCAGGGCCCGATATATGTTTTGTTCTGGCTGTTTATTGCGAGTGCCAGCTGTATGGACCACTGTAAAGATTTAGTGTTATCCAGGTCTGCAAGGAAACAAAAAAGGAGAAAGTCCTCTCCCTTCAGATTTCAGGATGTCAGGGAATTTGTGCCAACTGTTAGAATTCACGCCTTGGGAAGTCAGTTCACAGGAGAGCAAAAGACTGCATGAATTGTGCCATGTGCTCCTTGCTGTGCTTTGTCTACACAACTGAGTTTATATGCACAATTAAGATGGCAACTTGAAAATAAAGATGAAGGATGTTCTATTGCACTCATTGCTAACTCTGCTGTTGCCAAGAGCAATCACCAGGGAAGAGATAGAGCCATCAGTATTTGAATTGAAATGTTAAAATAATAATAAAGCCTATGGTCTCCCTAAGGTTAGTTTATAATAAAAATAACTTCTTGATCCTGGAAAACTTATCTGGTTTCTTTCTTCCTTTCATTCTCAACTTAATGACTGAAGTTATTATTTCCATGGTGGTCTCCAAACCACACTTGGTTTCTATGTAGATTGGCATGTCACCTCCAACAATTTCACCAGCTGCCTTTTCCTCTCAAGAGAATATGATTAAAATATTAATCCAGCTTTTGGACTAATCTAGCAAAAGAGTTATATAAATCTCCACACAGCACAGCACTTACTGTTAAATATGTAACGTGTCCTCCCTTTTATTTTTTATGCCTCTGCAGGAAAGTTCGATCCTAGCAAAGCAGATATAAAAATTTTACTTCCCTGCCTTTCTCCTGCTTGTTCTTCCTGACTTCCCAAACCTGAATGTGAAAAATTGCAAGCCCAAGTCTAAAATGTTAAGTTTCCAATGAGCAGAAAAGGAGCTGGAGGAAAACATCTGGGAGTCTAAGTCACACCACCTTGGCTGGCCGGCTGTCTGGCAGCTGTGGCCTTTGCACCAGCACCAAGAGACAGAGGGCCTGCTCGGGACTCTGCCACAGTGTCCTCTCAGTAGTGCCAATTCACCCGATTGTCCTGCTCATTGAAAACCACCCAGAACTGCAAATCCATCACTCAGCATTTACAAAAACAACCTCTGGGCCTAGTATTGGGCTAAATCCTTGCTTTTGAGGAGCTTACAATCTAATTACTGTAATTAGAGACCAAGTGAGTATTAAACTATGTGTCACTAAGTAGGAGTTGGAAGAAAACAATCATTGTGGGCAGGAGAAGTAGGGAAAGATTTCCCAGAGATTGTGGGGCTTTGACAGGGAAGAGGAACATGATATTTGAAGCTAACAAAGTTGACCAATGTGCTGAGGATGAAAGAATGCTGGGGGGCACACCAGGCTTACCTGTAGAGGAGACCTACCAAGGAAGGGTGTGTGCTGGGCCACTCTTGGCATCCTGCCAAAGCAACTCATCACTAAGAATAGGATTCCTCTCAGGCCAAGAGCAAATGTAATCTTTCCTGAAATGTTTTAGGATTTGAATTATGATGATGAAACTGCTGACATAAAAATCAGACATCCTTAACTTATTCAGGCCTCCAATATAGAAATGTCATTGAAAGAAATGACTTTCCACCAATGCCAGCACAGGATAGATCATGAGCTGAAAGCACTTTCATGTGAAGTCAGGATTAATGTGGGACTGACAGGTCCTCTCCAAAGGGCACTAACCACCGAGAGAGAGAACAGGTAATACCTTCCATGACTAGGATTAGAACCATCAAGCAGTAGAATTCTATCTGTTCCATTACTTAAAAGTCACCCTGTAGGTTTCAATCTAAGTAATTAATGGCAAGAGTAGTACTGTGTTTTATTGTTTTCCCTTCATTATTAACTTTGCATTCATCAGGATATCTTGACTGAACTATGTGCATTGCATGACAAGTGTCCCTGGAGACATTCAAAATCTGTTCAGCTCTTCCCGTGATTAATAACAGAACAGTTGGGCAGAGGTGAAGACATTTTTCAACATGGCAAACTTGACTTTCCAAAAGGAAAACAGTCAAGGCCCATTTTCTCCCTCACATTTATCAAAATTGCTAACTTAATTAACCAGTGCAGTGGGTTAATTCTGAAATCTTATCTCAAAGTAATTATAATCTAAAACTGAAATACACCATTATTTCTCTCTTTTGGGAGGATTTGTTTTTAAATGGAAGAAGAATGATCTCATTTCATTCCAAGTAACATTTCCAGATCAGGTTTTCCATAAGGTAGAGGGCTTGCTTAATCCAATGTTTCTGAACAGTTCCTCCTCACTGCAGCCTGGGAACCCACGGTGCAGTGGGCTGCAGTAGGCCCATAATAGGGCTTTCTACAGGGATCGGAAGATTAATCTAAGGAGGTGTGATGTTCACTCAGCACTCCTGTTCTCTATTTAAAGACTCTGATGTGAAACTGGGATCCATCACTCACTCCCACAATACTCTAGTTTATGACTATATCAGAAGTTTCTAGTTATGGGTATAGGCTCCAGCTCCTACCTGCACACCACCACCATCTGGGAGTTGAGTTTGTCGTGCTGACTACAAGCCTAGGACTCTTCCAGACCAGAAAATCCAGCACTTTGCAGCAAACACACATGAGATATGGTGTGCATTCGTGGACACACACCCAGGAGCGTTCCCAGGGTCATGCACAATTCCCTGAATGCTGACTTCAACCCCACCCCTTCTACAAAACAAGCACGGCAGGATGTTAAATCAGAAAGGGTATAGAGGAAGGCTGGAATCTACTCCAAAGTATGCTTTTAATTAAAAAATAACAATTCATAAATGTTGGCATTTTATTAAGATTTAAAAAAATGAATTGAGGGATTTCACAGAGTTGCAACACCATGTTGAGAACTGCTGCCTTGGACACCAAGCTGCCTGGGTCACCCAGTGCCAGGTCACACAAGTCAACTGTAACTGCCCTGACTGGCTAGCTACCTGGGGCTCAGGTGTCATCATGCTGCTCTTCCTTGACAGAGAATGGACCAACACCCTTGACTGTATACAGGGATGATTAAGAGCACAGACTCTGGGGACAGCCTCCCTGAATTCAAATCCTAGCTTCACACTGTCTGCTCCTCAGTGGAGCCGTTCACAAGTATTCCAATTCTCCTCCTGATGTAGATGACAATTACTTTACCTGCTGCCTTGAAGTTGGGCATGGCCACGTGACTTGCTTTGATTCTTATGGGGGCAAATGTGATGTGTCACTTCTGGGCAGAAACCAGTAAGTCCTCCTTACTCAAAGTGTGATCTGTGGTCCAACAGTACCAGTGTCACCTGGAAGGTTGGTAGAAAGGTAGCATCTCAGGCCCTCCCAGCCTTTCTGAGTCAGAATATACATTTATTAAGCTCCCCAGGAGATTCATATGCAGTCAAGTCTGTGAAGCCCTGCTCTAAGACACAGAGCGTCATTCACCACATTCTCTTTTCTGGCCACAGTGGCTGATGTTCCAGGTGCTGGAGTTTCCTTTAGCCTAAGCCCCAGCCTGGAATGACACAGACAAGAAGTGAAGCATGAGAAATAAACCTTTGTTCTATGCCACTGAGATTTGTGTGTTGTTATGTTGGCATAACTAGCCCATTCCAACTGACACAATCACTTGGAACTCTGTGAACCTGGGCAAGTTACTTAATCTCCCTGTGCCTCAGTTTCCCTGATGGTAAACAGAAATAATAACAGTACTTTCTCATGGTGTCATTATGAGGATTAACAAGGTAACATATGGATAGGGCCTGGTACGTAGTAAGTTCTACTCACTGACACACTCGCTCCCCAAAGCTCAAATCCTGCCTGGTGATGTGTAACTCCTTCCCTCAGCGACAGTGGCGTCAGAACCTTTGTCCCTGCCAATACTCCACCCAAACCACACACACTCACGGACATCACACATCGAAAGAATGAAAAATTGCCCCTTCTCAGAAAGAAGGGGAGGATCTTTGTTACAATAACCGGGCACAAGCCTCCCCACCTGTCACCACCTCATGTGCATTCCCGTGACTCTAATATCACGTGTGCCCCTCCACTCTCGCCTGCCTTCCCCGATCCTCCCCTCCTTACCATGAAACTGAGAATTTAGGCACACTATGTTTCTATCACACAGGCTAAGGCGTTGTCCTGAACTCAATGTGCGGTTACAAAAAAGCAAATACCTAGTGTTTATTTTTTATTGTTTTTCTCTCCAAACTCATTGTATGTGATTCTAGCACCAAAGGGTGACCAAACCTGTTGCAGGGAAAATTGTGGAAGGCACAATGATGAGGATGGTAGGAAGAAGGTTGCTATTTAAGTCCTGGGTTTTAAAAGGGTCCAATAGATTTTTGACTATAGTAACTATTCTTAAAGATGATAAATACTTGACAACATTTTTAATGTGGTGATCATAAATAAAATGTACCATTTATCCTAAACTCAAATTAAATGGTAAATTATCTTTTCTTCTTGCCACTCTCTTAAAAAATATATATATATATATATATATATATATATATATAAAATATTTTAAGCCAGAATAAATATTTTGGTGTCTTGGATCTCTCCTTCATATTTATAAACCAACCTAAAATGAAATCATGGTGCTGAAGCAATTCACTGCAATGAGCCACAGTATTCAGTTCTAAAGTCACAGAATCTGAACAAGCACCCTGGAGATCCAACCTCATCATTTTACCTGCTCTAGACCAGAGGGCAGCTAACATTTTCTTAATGGGCCAGACACGAAATATTTTAGGCTTTTTGAGCCACATGGTTTGCCACCACTACACAACTCTTGCCTCTGCAGCACAAAAGCAGCCAGACAGTACAGAAACAAATGGGCGTGGCTATGATCCAATAAAACTTTATGAGCGCTGAAATCTGATTTTCACAGGTCACTAAATATCCTTCTTTTGATTTTTTCCAACCATTTAGAATTGTAAAAACCATCGTTACCTCATGAGTTGTACAAAAACAGGCAGCAAGTGGGCTGGATTTGGTCCATGGGCCATATTTGGCGGACTCCTGCTGTAGATTATCAAGTTCATGCTTCCACTTGTTAAAGAAGAAATTATTCTAACACTTGTTCAAAAGGTAAGGAAGACTTTACTCAGGACTATAGCAATTCACCATAGGAGAGTGAGATCGGGCTGAACTCCAAATATAAGAACAGTGGGGGTTTATAACCAACGAGCAGAATGAAGGGTTAGTAGATGGAAAAATCACCAAGAGGAGACATCAAGGGGAGGGGAGTTCTTGTGAAACCTACTTAACAGGATTCTTGCTGAAGGCAGGCCAAAGTCTTACACATCAACGGTGAGAGATGAGAAACTGCATCAGATGTTGAGGTTGGGTGATTCTCTCTAAATTGACTTAGCAGGATTCTTGCTAAAACTGGGCTATGTAGGTGTAGCAAAAATGGGGGCTAAGGTCGAGGCCTCATCAAAAAGAAGCTTAGGGCCTAACTGAAGCCCGGACAAGGAGAGAGCCTTTGTCAAACTCCACCAAAAAGCCTCCTTAATAGTCATGGATACGTGGTGTTTAGCCCAGTATCCTCTTAAAAATCAGGTGAGAAATAATTACATGAGCCTGTTTTTATGAGCTCAACCTGAAAAAACTTGGAGATCCTAAAGATGTCAAACTTTCAGCAGAACTTATAGCAGTCTGACCTATAAAAATACTATCACCCCTCACTCCTTTCCTCACTACACAAAATTAGCAATTTACGAAGTAAGGAAATAGTTGGCAGGTGTCTTTGCAGATGAAGTCAATGTAGGCTCATTCCTTAGCCAAAAAGCAGAGAAACCAATTCCTGATGCCTCTTTTCCCTGAGGCTATTCAAGGCCACTTGATGCAGAACGACTGGGAAGGACAAGCTTTGGCTTCAACACAGATTTTTAACAGGGAACCTACACTACTTTTTAAAAAATTAAAACATTTTTTTAAAGAGCCTTGGCTCTGCTATTTTTACTGACACTCATTTTGAAAGTAACAGTGCTTAAAACATTTTAAGTCTACATGTCTCTATGGAAACCCAAGAGAACTCAAATTTTATGGCCAAATGACTACCTACCTAGAGCTCTATATCCCAGTGGATCACCACAGGCCACCTGCAATGTCAAAAGCATCTTAGACCCATTTTCCCAAAACCCTATCTTATTGAACATAATGAAATATACATAATTATTACTTTTGCTGAGGAGGAAATCAGAAAGAACTTATTTCTGAGGCTTCCTTCTAATTTTTATTAAGATATCACTACTTAAAATATTCTTGATAGAAAAAGAATTTTGTAAATTTTGGCAGACATAGTAAAAGAGGAGGAATGCAATCAAATAATTTAACAGCTGCTTTGAAATTTATATCATTAGGTTTCCTCCCTTCCATCAGTGTCAAATACATTTTCTTTTAAAAGTGTAGTATCTCCTCTTTCAACAGACTGCTTATTCATTGCAGCAGACAACAAAAAGTAATTATATAGTGAAGAAATAGGACAACACCTTGACCAGATGACCAAAATTAACATCACCAGGGGGGACAGATGGCCTTCGTGTGCCTCCAGATGTTATACCCGGAGAGGAATATAACGACACTCAGAATGCATAGCCGGAATCTAATAATGAGAAAACACCAAATAAATTCAAAATGAGAGCCATTCTGCTATTTGAAAAAAAAACAAGAGGAAGAAGGGGGGGTGCAGAACAACTGTGTTATTTTAAAAAATGTCAATGTCTTAAAATACAAAGAAAGTCTGTGGAAATATTCTAGATTCAAAAAAACTAAAGATACAAGACAATGAAATGCAACACCTGAGACTAGAACAGATCTGGTACTGTAGGGTAGTGGGGAAAATTCTCTAAAGGATATTATTGGTCCAGCTGAAAAAATTGGAATGCAAATGGTACATTAGACAAAAGTATACCCATGTTAAATTTATTGATGTAAATAACTGTACTGTCATTATTTAGGAGAATATCCTATACTTAAGAAATACTAAAGCATTTCAGGGTAAAAGGCCATGATATATAATGTATATAATTTTCCAAATAAAAGTTTAAAGAAAAATTAACAGTTCTTGCCTACATTGGAGTTCTTGGCTATTTATTTTCTCTCCATGATATTCCAAATACAACACAGGAAGAGATGCTTGTGCCAAGTAACAAGAAAGCACAAAAGATATTTTAACATGATCTTTTATCAGTGATTGAAGCCTGCCAAAGCATTACATACCACCCATTCTCAGCAGTTTGTTGCAAAGACCAGCAAACATTGGTTAACTCTAGCAGCTCAGATGTAATCACTTCCCCCTAACTTCTCTAAACACGGCAGTAATTCTAAAACCTTTTTGTATTCCACAACTTCTGGAATGACTTCACACACAAAACAAGTCTCTTAGCTGGTCTCTGGGACAGGCACTATCAGGATCAATCAATTGAATTCAAGCTTTTGAACTGGGAAAATTTAATATTTTGAGCTATGTCTCTAAGTAGCTGGAGAATATGGTTCTCAGAAAGCCAGATCGCCTCATCATATATCCATAATTCCTCACCACCACTTTAAAACTGCTGTCAGAATTCCATAGAATTAATGTCCATGACACCCACAGTGGACCTGCATCAGCACTGGAGGTACAGACCGCCAATATGCGATGTGCCACCTAACTGATGTCCCCACAAAGCAATGAGAAAACTGCCTAAATCTAAAAATTTAGGACAGGCTTTTCTAAAAGTCATTCACTGGAGAGAGAACCAAAAAGGTGGTAACACAAAATTAAATTGTTCAGCCATGCTTAGGAATCAGGAAATACTACTTATCCATTCTCCAAAACACAGCAAAGATGAAACATGTGTACACTGCTAAGTCTTTTCTATCCTTCCTTGTTTATTATTTTATTATTTTCTTGATTCTTTTAGTAGTGACCATCTCTAAGCTAAAATACCCATATACCATTTTTGGCGTTGACTTTTTATCCTAGTCTTATTATTCATTTTCCCCCAAATTTCCATCAATAATTTTATTTAACATGTTTACCAAGAACCTACTGATATAAGATGCTGAGCCAGATTTACTGGGTGGTATTCTGCAAAGGAAAGATTCCAGGTTGTCTGTCCTACAAATATTACCCAAGAAAATGATACAAAGACAATAAATGAAATGAAATCTGTTTGCAGGAAAGCATAAGAAGCCACAAATGAATTACAACCAACTGCAAAAAGGAACAAACCAGTCAAAGCACTAAAATTTAATGAGAAGATAATTTTTAAAGTCGATGAAACTGAAGAGAAGGTGCATGTAACATTATTGTAAGATTTTTAAATCTTGCATATTCTTCTCCATAAAACTTCTCAAATGCAGTTAAACACACACACACACACACACACACACACACACACACAAAACCAAGCAATTATAAATCCTCTGAAGCATGTAACTGTGATTAGCTGCTACTCTCAGCAATATAAAAATACTTTCACCACAATTACATTCCAGCCCGTAATGTAATTTAAAACAAACAAGTCAGAGACATCGCTCAAATGGCAGCACCAACAAATACAGATGCTTTGCATCAAGGAAATGAATCCACTAAAGAAATGCGTCTGAGAAGGAGCTGTGCTTCTGGTGGAACGCCGAGGCCCCCTTCTGGGCAAAGGCGCACGGTGCACCCAGCACAGGGCTCGGCAAGGCAGCACTTTCATCAGGGCCAACCCTATTGCAGTCAGGAAGGTAAACATCTGGGACTTCCTGCAGTAGATATCCTTACAGTGTTTGTTCATAGCTTTACATCTTAGATTTTGAATTTCACATTTATTATGTGAATTTTTGAAAAAGAAATAACTATTCGATTTCAGATTAACTTGACCATTCTACTAAATTCTGCACCCAGCATTCCCACCACCTACTGGCACACTCACCCCCTTTGCTCTGTGCTCCTTTTGCTTTTTGCCATAACTCTTGTCACCCTCCAGTAAACTGTGTAACCTATTATATTTATTATCTGTCTCCCCTTGCTAAAATATAAGCTCCACGAGGACTAGATTCTTTATTTTGTTCACAAATCCAACTATATTTGTTTGGCACAGAATAGTTGCTCAGTAACAAGACATTGTCCCATTTATGTTTTTATCTTTTATTTCTAAGATTATTCATCTTCAAAGAAGGCATAAAGTTTTATTTTAGCAATATGCTATAATTTTAAAATGACACTCAAGCACCTGTTTTAAAAGTATGCATTTTCTCTAAATGCTTTATAAAAGCAACAGTCTGCTCTAAGGACCATATAATATATACACACACACACATACACACCTCATATACAATTTGAAGAGAAGTCATAGGCCCCCAGTGCCCTGGGAGAACATAGTAGCTGTAAAAACTGAAGAATCTGACTCTGAAATGCCAGTGCTGGAGAAATGTCTGCAGTGTGGCCCACTGCAATTTAGACACATGTCAGGTATCTGAGTCCGAATGCACATTCTCTGAAAAATCAGCACTTGCCCAGACAGGGCATAATGTTGTGGCAGGAAGGGCATGCAGTGCTTGCTAATTTCTAAAACCTCAAACCTTAATTTTTCCCCTTCTTAAAATGTTCTTTCAACTTGTGGAAAAGCTAATAGTTGTTTACAATTGTCAGACTTTTTAAAAGCGCTAATTTGTTCCCTTAACAAACCAAGTGATGAGAGACACCATTTTTCCATAGATTAACAACAACATATAAACACATGATTGAACAATGTCAACAGTCTTTCAGGCCAAGAATTTTGTCCAGGTCACTTTGAGGCATTAATTAGTTTTTCATCAGAACAAGTTCAAGACTTCTGACATTCCTTTTTCCGAACTTTTGACTTTGGTGCTGTGAAAAGAATAGAAAAGAAAAAGAAAAAATGAAGAGGATGGCTGGTGTCAGACTCACTCCATATAGATTTGTTTTAAAGGGGGCCCATTATATCCAGTGAAAACTAACCGTTTGGATTTTCTTGTTTGTAGAAGGTCTTTAACATTTCCACTGCTTCCTCAGCCCGATATCCAGGAATGCACTGATGAAATGAGAAAGTTGAGAATAAAAACAGACCTATGACAATGTGTATCATATCACATATAAACAACAATATACACATAATTATGTAAAACGATTTCAGATAATGTTAATAAACTTTGAAGGTATTAGCAAGACAGATAACGAGGTACATTTCCAAAAAAAATAGACACATAGCCTCAGTCAAACATCACTCCCAATCAACTATTATTTATTAACCATTATTGAAGTTACCAGCTATGTGATCTTGGGTACGGTACTCAAACTCTCTATGCCTCTTATGTAAAATGTATGTGATAATAGTACTTAGCTCAGAGGGATTTTTTGAGTATTAAATAATACCAGCTAAATACCTGGCACCTGTAAGTGCTCATTAAGCATTAGCTATTTTTATCTGCTGTTATTTACTGGTGGTCCATTATAAGTTCAGTGCTATAGAGCTAGGGTTGACAAATTATACTTGGTGGATCAAATCTAGTCCACAGCTAAGAATGGGGAACTAAGAATGCTTTTTATATTTTTAAAGTGTTGTAAAAAAAAAAAAGACTGTAAAAGAGATATAAAGTCACAAAGGCTAAAATATTTAATATCTGTTCCTTTACAGAAAAAGTCTATCAATCCTTGCTATAAAGAATTATTTTTTTAAGTACTCAAGTTTGTTCTATCTTTGAGATCTAACTGGAGAGAAGAGAACAAAATATGTGAAAGAATAAATAAGAAATTGTGCTAACAGTAAGAAGTGGTATTACATGAAATCTTACAGGGAGAAGATGAAACTTGAACTCGCCTTAGAGCTAGAGAATATTTAAAGAAGCTAAGCAGGGCATTTCAAGGAAAGGGCACAAATAAGCTCAGTTGTGTCTAAGGAAACCCAGTGAGGTCAGAGGGAGCTGATTATTAAGAAAGCATAAGGAAGGATGTTAAGGAGATAAAACTTGTCAGAAGAGTTTCAATTTGATATAATGCACCCTTCTGACGTACATGAAATGTCACAATGAACATCTGAAAGCAGCATAGAGGAAAGGAAGGAGCCAGGGAGCACAGGTACAGAGGACGAGAGGACCAACCACTCTGGGACGTTGTTCAGAATGAATTTCCCTTTCTCTTGTGTCTTCGATCTGCGCTTGCCTGGGCCTACAGAGCCTGCATAAACCTTCCCCATAACGAATAACTTTCCTTCCTCTCTACCCCCCTCACAAGCTGCTACTCTACTCCTGCCTGAGAACATTCCAGACTTCACCTTTGCTCCCATTTCTTCCTTGGCTTCATCCTCACAGCCTTGTGCTACTGACACTCCACTGAAGCTGCCCTCCCAAAGGCCCCTACTGACCAAAACACTGGTCTCCTTTCTGCCACCTCAACTCTCTGCAGACGTGGAAACCACTGACCACACCTGCTTCATCTGACCACTCTCTCCTTCCTGGCTTCTCAGTATTCCATCCTCCTAATCATCGCCAGCCAGTCCCTTCCCGGCTGCCCTTCACATCCTGCCGCCATCAGTACTGGAGCTCGCTGGAGCGCCCATCTCTCCACTCCACTCACTCAGAGCCCTCTCCTTGCACGTAGAGTTAGAGCGGTGCTTCTCAGTCTTGGCAGATCTGTAGAATTGCTTGGGACCGCTATCTGTCCCCTGCCTTCTGATTCCGCTGGTCTGGGGCAGTAACCAAGCATAGGCATACAGAAAAAGCTCTCCAGGTAATTTTTATATGCAGTCAGAGAAGAAAATTGTGTTGCTCTAAGTTACTAAGATGGTATTTTCAAGTATCCATGATAGCTACAAATTTATGGCTTTAATAAAAAACATATTCTTAATAAGATCATTTTTTTAAAAAAGAGCAGATAAGTATTATAAATGAATCACTATCGGCTTTGAAAAGAATAGTTCTGTAGTTATCTACCTTTTGCACTGCTTACAATATAGTATGAAAAGAATCTATAATTCTACAATAAGAAAACAGCATCCCAAATCCCAATCACCTCCCACCCTCTGAACCCAGCCAAATAAAAAAAGAAAACACAGTATTCAGAAACCTGGGATACCAATGTTTTTTCTTTAGAATCTCAAAACATAATATGGCATCAAACCTAGAGATATGGCTTCAAGCCGTAGGCATTCATTTACAATTGAGCCAATGTGGCCAGGTATACGCAATGCAAATGAACTTTTTTTTGGTTCAACCACATCAACTCTGCAGAGATGTGTAAGAGAGAACCGTGTTTGTGCTGTCACATCACTGACATGTTGGAGAGAAGTGCTCTGCCCATATCTAACATCCAAGGACTCACCTCTGTTCTGCCCATAAGCGTTGAGAAATTCTTTAGATCATTCTCACAAAGGAAATATGGGGTTGGCAATTCATTTGCAATGAGTTATATAAGCAAAATTTGAGCTACTAGTAGAAGTGATTGGAAAAATCATATCTTTTTTTTTTTTTTTTTTTTTTTGAGACAGAGTCCCGCTTGTTGCCCAGGCTAGAGTGAGTGCCGTGACGTCAGCCTAGCTCACAGCAACCTCAAACTCCTGGGCTCAAGCAATCCTCCTGCCTCAGCCTCCCAAGTAGCTGGAACTACAGGCATGCGCCACCATGCCCGGCTAATTTTATATATATATATATTGGCCAATTAATTTCTTTCTATTTATTGTAGAGACGGGGTCTCGCTCTTGCTCAGGCTGGTTTCAAACTCCTGACCTTGAGCAATCCGCCCGCCTCGGCCTCCCAGAGAGCTAGGATTACAGGCGTGAGCCACCGCGCCCGGCAATCATATCATTTTGTAGATATTTTTCATGATCGAGCCAATTGTATCCTTTAATCTTCATCATTCCATTACAATTTATTTTCTGATGTGATGTTAAAAGGCATCTATTGTCAACTGTACAAGAGTTGTAGGAAAGCTAATGTTCAGCTGGGAAACCTCAAGACAGAACATTTTAGAAAGCCTGTTTTCAGTGGGATTCACCCAAATTTTGCCCTTCTCAGGTCCTTATATTAATAATATTCTAGGAATAGCTGAAGTCTTTGAAGTAAACTGTCCATCATGTCCAGCATTTGTTAAATCCTTTTCTTTTTAAAGCATAATACTTTGGGATTAACCTTACATCTTGGAAACAAAAACGATCAAACCAGTTATGAAAACTGATATGTATCCACAAACCAAACTCTGAAACAAATTCCTAATGCCCATAGTCTTACCCATAAAAACTCTGGGAGAAGTGGCAAGATTAAAGGGAAAGTAGGATTTCTAGTAGGATTAAAGATGTGAATTCTTGGGTCCTGGGGAAATTTTAACATTAAAAAGGCAGAAAAAAATAGTGAAAATATAGTGACTGATTGTTAGATACTAAAAGTAGTATGTGGCAATCAAGCAAAATGGTTAAATTGTGCAAAAATATTGTGTTTGTTGTAAATGACATCTACTTTCACTGACACAGGCCAAGCTTCACCAAACTGTAGGGCACAGAGCTGGAAACATTCATTGAATAAAAACTCCAATAGCAAGAGTTTCTTAAACATACCCAAATGCGTTGGTAAAAGTTGTTAGGAATCACCTGGGAAAGGTAGAGACTCTCCTTCAAGAGAGATTCTGTGAAGGAAGAAAGGTAGGCACTTCTCTAGAGACTCTTACCTGGCATCTTACACTGAGGCGTGAAAAAGCTCAACCATAGATCCTGAGATCCAAGAAGTCTGCTTCTATCACGGCTTCATGGTATACTGACCAACACTATCCGCAAGCCCATAATGAGATGAAAGTAGTTAGAAAGAAAGAAAAAGCATAAAGCAGTTCATATTACCTGAAATGGTCTCCCAGTATTTGGTAGGTCAGCAGAGGCAATATTTAGAACAGAGCCACAACCACCGAATCGTTCATTCTGACAGCCATACACAACCAGCGGGATTTATAAGGCAAAATTAAGGTCCTGCATAGAATGTTCAGTTCAAATGCATTTCGTGGCAAAGTCAGGATACGTTTATACTAGCTATTCTGGAGAGAAAAGCTCGTGCTACTCTTTAAAACAATTAAGCTTAGGATTAGTCTTAAAAACCACAAAATCCAGCTACATAAAAGAAAAAGGTTTAAAATATTTAGAAATTAATATCAAACAACTGCAAACAGAGTGAAACTGCATATGTAGATGCTTAATATCCACAGTTTAGTGCTCTCTCTACTCTTTCCTAAATCACATTTTCAGAATCATTAGAGAATTACAGCCAGAAAAGAAGCAGAAATTTAATCCAGGGATTTTCACCTTTTAAAAATAACAGATTGTTCCCTGTTCTTTTCCCAAATAAAACACAACCTGTGCCCAATATAAAGTAGACTAACACTAAGCCACTCTGTAAGGCAGGGTGAGGAGAGATTTCTAAGTTGGCCATAACTACCCTTTTATAGAGATTGTATAATTATTGTACTCGAAAACCTCTGTATTATTTTTAAGGGATAAAACTACTTGCATACACACAGTAAAATAAGTACATAAAAAATAAGCAAGTATGAAACTGAGTTTTTGAATTTTCAAATAATTTTTTTAAAAAGATCTTTAGAGACTGATTCCATTCAATATTTATGTTGCTTACTCTATGCAAGACATAATCCAAGAGCTGTGACTTTATTAAGTTTTCATTTACTTATAATTATAATATTATAAGTGTTTACTTTTTCCTTTTTGTTTTTGCAGATAGGGTCTCACTCCATTGCCCAGGCTGGAGTGCAGTGGCACAATAAGAGCTCACTATAGCCTCCAACTCCTGGGCTCAAGTGATCTTCCTGCCTCAGCCTCCCCAGTAGCTAGGAATACAGGCATGCGCCACCATGCCCAGCTCATTTTTTAATTTTTTTGTAGTGATGGGGTCTCACCATATGATCTAGCCAGGGGTCCTCAAACTTTTTAAACAAGGGGCCAGGTCACTGTCCCTCAGATAGCTGGAGGGCCGTTGGAGAGTGCGGCACACATTCCACACATGCACACTGTGGGCCCGGGACCAGTCGGCTGCTAAGCAGGACAGGCAGCAGTGACAAAAACACCAGGCAGGCCAGATAAATGTCCTCTGTGGGGCCACATGTGGCCCGTGGGCCGTAGTTTGAGGACCCCTGAAGGCTGATCTAGAATTCATGGTCTCAAGCGATTCTCCTGCCTTGGCCTGCCAAAATGCTGGAATTGTGGGCATGAGCCACACTGCACTCAACCTTTATTTACTTTCAACACAATTTTTTACACATTGTAATAGGTATTCATGGTAACAACAATAAAAAAAAAAAAAAGATAAGCAGAGAAAAAAAAATTTAAATCACCTGTAATCCATTATCCAAAGGCAAAACTGAGCTGCATGTTCTTCGGGACTTTTCCTATGCACGTGGTTTTATAATCTACTTTAACTTAATTTATGATTTATCCTTATGTAACAGTTTTAGTTCTAAGCTTTTTCTTTCTCTAGGTTATTTGTTTAATAGTTCTATGATCATTAATATGAAAATAGATAATTTTACTATTTAAAAATCTTTCCCTTTTTTGGCCAAGAGACACCATATTTTACAAAGTGTTTCATATGTCTGTGTTTTCATGTATTAGAAAACAAGCTATGCCTCTGGCCACTTTCTTGTTCACAGGAAGGGCATATGACATTAACCTATGGAGTCAAAGGATACTCATCAAGCGGAGAGCAGCTGCGCACATAATACACGGCTCCACGGTGACATACAGCACGGTGCGTTCAAACACTTCAGAGGGACTCCTGCCACTTCGAGCACACCAGTCTAGGACCTGATCAATGGCCACCATTTCTGCATGTCGAGTAGCCTGAAAAGAGAAAGATGTTTGCATTGTTTGCTTCATGTAACTGCTATTTTACAAATACATGAACAACAAATACAAAGAATGTGCCTATCATTTCTGCCAACATTTTAATGAATAAATCAGGACACCCTTAGCAGTTGACAATGCAGTCCTCAGTTCAAGTACCATAACCTTACCAGCAAAAGATTCCTAATCTGAGATGCTGTTGAAATCACGCTATATTTTTAGTTACGTACCTAAGTACCCTAGGGGAGACTCTGTCAATTAAAATTCCATAGAGAAGATAAGTCTAAAAAAAAAAAAAACATAAGTGTATGGTTTCTGAATATTTCAGGGGAAGCTTGTGCTCCAGTTTCAAATATATTTTCAAAGCTGTCATTGACCTCACTCTAAGCAAATCTATATTTGCTTTACTGGAGTGTTATCACTTCCATTTTGGGGGGTGAGATTTTATACAATGGCAGACTCCAGAGAAGTAGAGATTGAGTATTGGTCTCAGACACCTCATGGGAAGCAGGATAGCATAGGAGAAATCACACAGCATGTGGAATCAATTGCATTTAAATTTGAATCCTGACAGTGACATTTCTAATTATGTGGCCTTAGTCAACTTCTCTATGCCTTGGTGTCCACATATGTAAAATGGTGTACACTGGTAACTATGCCTCTACGTCTCATAAAGAAATCTGTGTTACATGAAGCGTGATGCCACAAGACACTATATATGTGCTACGCCAGCTCTCTTCCCCTCCTTTCCCCCTTACTGACATAGCTTATCCATAGATATGTGATCCCTAGATCCTATATGCAACAATTATTTATAATATTCATGACAATAGCATTTATTAATAATTTACACTGAGTGCTATGTACAAGCCACTGTGCTAAATAAATTCTGTGTAGGACAAAAAGTCTCTATCCTCCACAAGCATAAAATCTGGTAGGGCAAACAGAAAGGTGCTCATTTATCTGTGAGATAGGATAGGGTGTGAAAAGTGCTGGCACAGTGGCCCAAGATGCCATGGAAGCCGGAGGCAGGTGGGAACACAGCTGGCCGAGGGGGCTGCATGGGTGAATCACAGAATTAATTATAAACTCAGAGATGGAAGGTGCTTTAGAGAAGAGTTTCCCAACCTGGCTGGACACTAAAACCAACTGGAGAGCTTAAAAAAAAAAAAGTTGCCCCAACTTGGGTGCTCTTAAAAAATCAGATTCAAAATTATTGAATCAAATCTCCTCCTAGCTCTCAGTAAATAATTGTTGAACGGAATTATCTCAGTCAACTTCCTCTTTAATTGCTACAGAAACAGAAGTTAAGCAAAGCAAAGTTTGCACGTATTAAAGACACACAGCCAGGAAAGGAGGTGGTGGTGGTAACATGATGGTGGTGGCATCATGTCCAAAAGTAGAACTCAGGCCTCCTTATTCAGGTCAACAGTTTTCTATGTTGTATTTACAGGAAAATCTTCTGTATGACACAGAATAGCAAAATAAACTCAGGTTAATTTAAAGGTATAGAAGAAACCCAGGTCACTGGGGAGGCTAAATGGACATTGTCAGGACATTTGATGTTCTAATGTTAAAGATGTCATACCAAATCACAAAATACAATTGGAAGATATGGCAATTATTTAAAATACAGAATTCCATTCCCAAATAAGTATCAGTATACTCATTAATTGCTGTATTATATGTATTTCTTATCTCATAGATATCTTGATGTCCTTTTAATAACTGCTTTGTGATTCAACATGAATGTAATTCAAACACTGAAAAAATATTCCAATATGGAAGTATGTTTTTTTTAAAAAAAGGTTTTTCAAAATGAACATTAAAGCATCAAAGAAAAATTTAAAGAGACAACCCATTTGTGCCTCTCTTCATCCTTGTCTATCAGCATCATGAAAGTGTTGGACTGTTGTATCCAACTTCTTATTTTCAGCAGCCACTATGAATGGCTTTTGAATAATCTCATGAAGAACATGTGATTTAGGCAGCAGAGTCTTACAGGGAAACAAAGAATATTGGATTAACCAAGGAAAGAAGGCAGAAGATGCAATTTGAGATGATCGTGATGAGAAAAAGACATATTTGCAGCTAACCTGAGTACAGCTGAAATCTTCAGGAATATCCTCCTTCCTACAGAGCCCCTATGTATCAATTAAATACGTCTTAACTGCAAACCCTAGGAGATGATAGTTCCAAGAAGGAACAATTTTGTCATCTTTGTTTTTAATCTTAAGAATGGAACCTACCATCAGTGAATGACTTGTTGGAGTATCTCATTCAAGTGTTCTTCACTCCCTTGGCAGTATGATTGTGATGACCAAAAAGGAACCGATGCCATTGTTTCTACCACTGGCTCCACCAAAACTAAAATACAGTCTTCAGCACACATGGAGACTTCTCACTTACGTGTGTTGCAATGGACAATCCTTGCAGATCTAAAAAACTAGACTGAGAAAGCTCATTTTGGGGAAGTAACCTAAAGAGTGTGATTGACGAGAATTCTAACTGGGCATGATGACTGTTTTCATTATGGCCTTCTGTGCCTGGAGCTGGAATGACTGAGATGTTATTGCACAGAGAAGCTCAGAATGGTGGAATTGCAAAGGCTTCACAAGTATGAAGTGTATATATTTATAATTTTCACTTATATTAAAAATGTATCTTTTTCAAGGATTCGAAGGACATAGAATTTTGTGAAATCTAGTATTCTTTATTGAAGTGCTTTTTTTCTTTCTAATTCTACTCTCCAATCTACAATTTTTTTCATAAACAAACTGATAAATAAGCAGTTTTTTGGTGGGGGCAATATATTAGCTATAGATTTTCATGTAGTGTACATGCTTACACATAAATTTGAATCTATTCAACTACTTTGTTAGAATAATTCCTATGGATTGGAACTGCCAGGGCAAAGTATATGCAAAAATCTGTATTGTGAGTAAATTTTCCATAATTAGAGTAAGTTTCCCCAGTGTTTGAGAGTTCCTCACTTCTTAAAACTGTACAAACATTAGATATTGGTATTTTTAATCACTGATAATGTAATATTGCAAGAAAATGTCTGTTAGTGTTAAGCTAGGTCATCCTCATATAACCTTAGCTATATCAGTCATTTGTGTTGTTTCATTTTTTTCTATTCCTTTTATTTTCAATTCCCTTGTAATATTAGTCTCTTTGTTACTGATTTCTAAGAGCTCATTTATCACTAAGGACATTAATATTTTGTCATTGTAAATGAAATACCGCATTTATTCCCATTTATTTAATTGTCATGTTTTATTTTTTGTTTGTACAGAAGTTATGTACTGAAATATAATCATGTTTTATGGTCATAAATAAATAAATAATTGCTTTGTGAATCTGGTTTCCTACTTTACACATATTTTGCTAAAGTTCAATTTTCTTTTTGATAGATACAATAGATAAACTTTAAATTCCCCACAGTACCGGGTACCAATACCAACTTATTTTCTGGCTCCCAATATCATATAAGATCAAAGACCACATGAATGGTTTTACACATATAAGTTATCCTTGAGTCCACCTTTATAATCATAAAATTTGGCTCTTTATTTATATTTTCCAAGTATACTTACACACTGTTGTGATACAATGTTTAAGAAGCATTGCCTTAAACCATGAACTTCCCGTCCTAACCACTATAAAAGTCACACAGGCTATTAAAGTGTACATACCACATGTAGCTACACAGGCAGCTAGTGTTGGAGACCTTATTTTGTGGAATTATCTGATATAGAAATAGCTTCCTTTATATAGTTCTTTTATACTTCCCTCCAATGTTATAAATTGTGGATAATTCTTTAATTACCAGGAGAAAAGCATTACTTAAAGGTACTAAAGAATGCATTACAAGTTAAATTGATCTATTTTGTAAAGTGGAGTTTTCATACACTAGACTGCCTTAAGGTAGAAATAGATTTGTTTCTTCCATGCCAATATTCTGATACAACAAAATTCCTTCTTGGGTTTCACTCACGTGTTAAAGTAAAACTCCATAAAATAGAAAATTACTCACTAAGATCTTACTGCTTTATTAAATTTTTCTGAATTTTCCACATTTATAAAAAATCCACATATATCACTTTTAAAATCAGAAAAAAATGGTATTCAAAAATAGATGTTAAGAAAAACTCCCCTACCACTGGTAGCTACAGGACTATATTTTATCTCATCTTCTCACCAACTCTGATAAGTTCACTCTCTTCCAATCATCACTACTGTACGTTTGCATTTATACTCTTCAATTCACATACATTTTTAGTTTGGTTAACTTCATTTCTTCCTTTCCCCACAACTTCATTGTTGTAGACCATAAGGCACCCAACAGGAACTTCAATATTTTCAAGGGCTTCTTTGGCCTGAAACACAAAGTGGAAAATCTAAAACATAACGCTCAATACTTGAAAAGACTACAGGAAAGAAATAGTTGCATCATGAATAAGATACATGTGTACAAACATTAGAACAAAGAAATGCAGCTGAGCTTTCCCTTTTCTCAAATATAATTCCATTATAGTATCTAGCGCCTATGGTCTCTGTTATGTGTGTCCATGTTATGCGAGACTCAGAAACAAATCCCATTCATAGGTCCTGAGGCCCTGGGGCCCAGCTTCTCACTGGAAGCCGATGTGATCAAAGGACTGTTATTGGCCGTGGTTGTTAGAGTGCCAGGGTCTATGTGCCTTTTCAGAGATAGTAAACAAATTTGCAAAAGAGGTAGGAGAATAAATAGCATTTTCAAATACTTTGTTAGAATCCTTTCCTTGTTGAAATTCTACTAATACTTGCCCTTTTTTTTTTTTTTTTGCTTCTCTAAAATTATAGAAATTATCCTCTGGACTCGCTATAGCAAAAAGGTGACCAGACTGGATGGGATGTCACCGTGTCCCACACTGCACTACATGAGACAATAAAAGTTTAGGAGCACTCTATGTAAAAACAGCACAACCACTTTGAAAAACATTTTGGAAGTTTCTTTAAAAGTAAATATACACACAGCCCATGACCAAATTCCACTCCTAAGTATTTATCTAAGAGAAGGGAATACACCTCTATAAAAAAAAAAAAGCCTTGAAAGAGAATGTTCATAATAGCCAAAACCTGAAAACTGCACAGGCGTCCATCAACAAGACAATGTATATAAATTTAATCATATTCATACAATGTAAATCTAGTCAGCAATAAAAAGCAACAAACTACTGATATCTCTACAACATGGATGAATTTCCTGCACTAGCCTCTTACTCCCAGTTCTACTTTAGCTAGCAACAACTTCCTATCATAACACATGCAGGATTTCCTTATATCAACCATGATCAACTGACACATACTTTTCATGTGGTCAATAGAGGCTAGAAGAGAAGCACTTTGTGGTAAAAGCTGGATCTCTCCTTAAAACTCCTGGGTGGTAGGACAGAGATGGGGCATGGAGAGATGTGAGCAGACAGTATCTGATGCAGTAAGACTGCATTCTTCAGGACTGTGTCATGAACTACCCACAGGCAGGTTGTGTTCCAGTTCGGTGACAGTGGTTAAAGCACGTCTAGTTTATGCAAAGTTCAAAAGCCTGAAGAGTTTTGAGGTTTGGTGCATACATACGAATGCACCAGAGGCTACTACTATAGAGAAAAAAGCCAGAAGAAGGACTGACAGGGAGATGCTAAGTACCAGTGCAGTTATGGCAATCATCACACTAAGAATGTTATTTAAAATAAGCTTAGGATTACACACAATCCCAGATACACAAGAGAGACAAATCATTTATTCATACAACAAATATTTGTTGAGGATCTTGAGATGAGGGGATTATCCAAGATTATCCAAGCAGACCCTATAATTATAAATGTCCTCGTAAGAGAGAGATTTGACACAGAAGGCAGGAGGCAACGTGATGATGGAAGAAGCAAAGAGAGAGACTGGAAGATGCCACACTGCTGGCTTTGAAGACGGAGGAATGGGCCATGAGCTACAGAATGTCACTTCAGAAGCTGGAAAAGGCTGGGAAACAAATTCCCCTCTACAGTCTCCAAAGGAAATTTGGCCCTAGATGGCTCTAACAAGACCTTGATTTTGGCTCGCTGAAACTAATTTCGGACTTCTGGCCTCCAGAACTGTATGAAAATACACTTCTGTGCTGTTTTAAGTCACCAAGTTTGTGATAATGTGTTACAGCTGCCATGGGACACTAATATACCCAACAAAGAGGAACTGGAAGAAAATATTTGCAAACCATGTATCTGGAAAGCCCTAGTATCTACACTCTATAAAGAACTCTCAAAACTCAACAGCAAAAAAATAATCCCATTAGAAAAAGGGCAAATGATATGAACACACATTTCACAAAAGAAGACGATATTGTTAGCAAATAAGTACATGAAAAGATGTTCATATCATTAGCCAGTAGAGAAATGCCAATTAAAACCACAATGAGATACCACCACACAATCATCAGCATGGCTAAAATGAAAAGTATAAACACCAAATGCTGGCAAGGCTGTGGAGATATGGGATCATTCGGACCCCTTGCTAGTGGGAATGTAAAATAGCACACCCCACTGGAAAATAGTTTGGCATTTTCTTAAAAAGCTAAACATGTGCTTAATATATGACCCAGCAATTGCACTCTTGGGCCTTTATCCCTGAGAAATGAAAACTTATGGTCACACAGTACATAAGTTTGTGTATACAAATGTTCATAGCAGTTTTATTCATAAAAGCCAAAAACTAGAAACAACTCAAATGTCCTTTAGTGGATGAATAGCTAAACAAACTATGATACATCTATACTATGGAATGGAATGTAGCAATAAAAAGGAATGAACTAGCACCAGGGAGCAGTGGCTCATACCTATAATCCCAGATATTTGGGAGGCTGGAGTAGGACCAGGAGTTTGAGACCAGCCTGGGCAACACAGCAAGACTCTGTTTCTAAAACATTTTTAATAATAGCCAAGCATGGTGGCACGCACCTGTAGACTTTTAGGTAATTTGTGTATAATTTGTTAACTCTTTTTCATAGTTTGAATTTCTTATGACTATGAATTACTTATACAATAAAAAATATTAAAATATTTTCATTTTAGAAAAAAAACAAAAAGGGTATTACCGGGTCCAAGACTAAGCTCAGTTTTAAGGCTTTTTATATCTACATAGACAAATTGCCCTATGGAAAGGTTGCCCTCAGTTCAGCACCTGTCAACCAACAAACTCCTCACATACACCCATACTGTCCCCAAGCATTACATTTTTTTTCACTATTGCCAATTTAAGAGGTGAAAAATTGTATCTTTTTAATTTAACTTTTGTTGCTAGTGAAATTGCATATTTGCTTACACACTTGTGGGCTTTTTCTTTTAGAAAATTATGTTCATATCCTTTAACCTTTTCAGTATTAGGGTATACATGTTCTCTTTCACCTTGGAAAGTACTTATATTTTATATAAATATATCAATTATATATTAAGGTTCTTAAATCTGTCCTTTATATGTATGTATGTTGCAAATATTTTCTTCCTTTGTCATTTGCTTTGTTACTTTGTATCTTATCTTTTTAAACATACAGATGTTTTCAATGTTTATATAATGATAACCTATCAATTTTTCTTCTATGTTTTCTGCCTTTGGTGGTATAAAGAGTCCTTCTCTAGTCCAAGATTATATAAATATTAACATTTATTTATTTCTGATTCTCTTATGGTTTTATTATTGTTTTATTTGCCTTTACTCTTTAATCCTATTTTTTCAGTTAGATTTTTACTACAAAAATACATTGATAGATTTCTTTAAAATCACCCACAACTTTACCATTTTAACTAATCATCGTATGTTCTCCTCTGGTCTTAGTTCACTTGATAAAAATAACAGCTTCTATTTACTGAGCAAACTATGTTAAATGCTTTACAAACATTATCTCTATTAATCTACACAACTCTGTGAGATAGAAATCACATTCCCATTTTACAGAGAGGACACTGAGACCGAAAGATTAAGAACTTGTCAAGGTTAGTTTGCTAGTTAGTAGCCATCTGAACATAGCTAACCTCTACACTTACATATTTAAGTATAAAATAATTTGTATTCTGTTTATTTAACTGTGTGTGAACTTTAATATTATGTTTATTCCTAATATCCATAATGATTTTAATAACAGCATATTATTTAATACAATAATATACCACAATTCAACTAACCATTTTCCATACTTGAAAGTTTGTAATGCTTCCTGGTTTTCACTGTTACATGCAACATTGAAATGAAAATAATTGTTTTCTATCTTCCTAAACTATTTCCACAAGTAATCATATTACTGGGTCAAATGATGCAAACCTTTTTTGTGACTGTTAATTATATTATGCTGCGTTGTCTTCCAAAAATGTTGTACCTGTTAGACTGGAAGGGTTGTACTATTTTTGCATAATCTGATTAACTTTAGATGACAGTTTTAATAAATTATATTTTAAGTTTTCTAAAGAACTATTTTCCTTTCTTTTTATAACCCAGGCTTATTTGTTTAATTAAAGGCAAAAAACAGGATAGAAATTTTCTAGTGCAACCTCTTTATTTTAAACATAAACAAATGGAGACCCCCAAATTTCAAGATTTGGCTGTGTTCACCTGCCTGGCCCCATCATAGCCAGCCATTCTAGTTATTTGTATTGGCCATTTAAATACTATGTCTACTCTGTATATATGCTATGAGGATGTTAGTATCTTACTTATTATGTACAATACTGGACATTTCACTTTCAAATTTTAGTACAAATTAATCAGATTAACTTGTTCCTTCCAGATTTGATACTAGTTACACTTTTGATCTAATCTTAAACTCTTCTAAGAAGAATTCTTCCAAGTAATTAAGATTCGAAGTTTCTTTGGGGGAGTGGGTGATGGTTGAACAAAGCACAAGATTCATGGCAAGCTCTTTTTTCCCTTCCCTTAAAAGGCCTAGAAGAAACATGTATAGGCTAAAACCAAAAAAGCAGCTGCAAAGTAAGGGACTCCTAAACCCTGTGCAGGAGGGGGAAAACTATGCAATCACACCCCTAGGTGTTTATAATCCAATTAAGCGCACTATAGAGGGGAAGGGCATGCCTCTAACTCTGCTAGGGAGAGGCAAAGACTTAAAATGTAACCAAAATGTTTGTACCTTCATAATACCCTGAAATTAAAAAAAAAAAAGAGAGAGAGACAAAAATGTCAAGGTCAGAGGAATCATAGAAACTCTTTGGAGTTCTACCACCTCATTTTATAGAGTAGAAAGCAAAGCCCTAGGGGTGAAAGGATTTGTCCAAGGTCACTCTAAAAGGTAGTAAATTGACTTAAAGTGTTTAGTCTAGAAGGTTACATAGAAAATAGTGCTGGCCAGGTGGGTGACTCACACCTACAATCTCAGCATTTTGGGATGCCCAGGTAGGAGGACTGCTTGAGGCCAGGAGTTAGAGATCAACATAGCAAGACCCTGTCTTTACAAAAAATTTAAAAATTAGCCAGGTGTGGTGGTGTGTGCCTGTAACCCCAGCTACTCAGGAAACTGAGGCAGGAGGATCACTTGAGCCCAGGAGCTGGAGGCTGCAGTGAACTGTGATCAAACCACTGCACTCTAGCCTGAGTGACAGAGCAAGATCCCATCTCAAAAGGAAAAAAAAATGAAGGCAGAAAGGAAGGGGGGATAGAAAGAGAGAAATAAGAAGAAAGGAAGGAAGGAAGAAAGGAATGAGAAAGGAAGGAAAGAAAAAAAAGAAAGAAAATAGTGCAGAGGTGGGTGAATGAATGCTCAAAGATATTAGGACCACAAGACGCTTAAAGGAAAATAAAGATCCGAAATATAAAAGTATGGAAAGAAAACACAGTTCTGATACCCAAAATGAAAAGCTCAATGAATGACTAAACATAGCTATTTTTGAAACAATTATATCAGCTCTGAAAATTTCATCTAAGTAAGCTCCACACGTGAATACTTTCAAGAGAGCTCATGAAAATAAATGGAAGAGACCACAAATTCTGACTTCCCAACATTCAAGCATCCCCTGTCCTCTAGATCTCTCACCCATCGAAGGATACAACTGCAACTTATTCTATATTTTAGCCTTCAAGCATCATTATTATGTTATCATCATCACTGTTAAGAAACTACCTAGCAAATGATATGAATGTTATTGAAATGATTTGAGGAAGGGAGAATAAAATTTTGATATCACATAAAAACTCCTGTCTCCAACTTGGAGAATTTAGTAACATAAAAGAGTTCAGGACTAATAAATCCATATTATTACATACAAATTACAAATTAATTTTTAAATGCATCTGTGAATATATTTTTTAAAGTATCAGATAGCAGGTTATGCACCCTGTAAGTTTAATGGGAAAAATAAATTTAGAAGTGGGCTTAAAGAATGGGTCATTATATCAAGTTAATGAGTCATGACCAGCATTTTTTTAAATGTAGTAAAAACTTAAATACCATAGAAAGAAAGGGTATGTACTATTTAGTGAAACTTGTTTAAATTATACGTGTATTTCCTGGATTGTAATATAAAATAGACTTTTTTACTGTGGGTCACTTCAAAAAAAGTATGAGAAGCAAGTTTAAGAAAACATTATGTAAGTAACAGAAACAATGAATAGATGTTCTAATGTGTCATGGCTTACATAAGAAACTGAAAAATATTTGGCTATAATGGTGAATGAATGCAAGGGAAATAATGTGAGAGTTTATATAGTAGAAGAACAGAGCAGAATACAGCAAAATCAGTGTTGAATTCCCAACGCCAAGAACAGTACATGCAATAAACATTTGTGGAATAAATGAATGAATCAATATTATTGAATTAATTAACTATAGGAGACCAGAGGCCATTAAGGATAGAAAAATATAATCAAAAACATGTATGAAAAAGTTTTTTATTTTTACAGAAGTACCAGAGAAATGACAAATTGAAGGGTATTTCGTATATATTTATACGTGTGTGCATATATGTATACACATGCAGTCATGTGTAACATAACCACAGGGATACATTTTGCGAAATGCATAGTTAGGTGATTTTTGTCATCACTGTGTGAACATCATAGAAGGTACTTACACAAACCTAGATGGTCTAGCCTACCACACACCTAGGCTAGATGGTATAGAGTAGCCTATTGTACAGGCTACAAATTTGTACAGTATGTTACTGTATTGAACACTGCAGGCAACTGTAACACAATGGTAAGCATTTGTGTATCTAAACATATCTAACATAGAAAAGGTAGTGTAAAAATATGCATAAAAGAAAAAATGCTACACCTGTATAGGTCACTTACAATAGATGGTCACTTACAATAGGACTGGAAGCTCTAGGTAAGCCAGTGGGTAGTGAGTGAATGTGAAGGCCTAGGACATTCCTGCACACTACTGTAGACTTAATAAACACTGTACATTTGGGCTACACTGAATGTATTTTAAAAATTGCCAGGTGTGGTTGCTGCTCACACCTGTAGTGCCAGCCACTCAGGAGGCTGAGTCGGAAGGATGGCCTCAGGAATTTGAGGCTGCAGTGTGCTGTTTATCCAGCCACTGCACTACAGCCTGGGCAACAAAGCGTGCCCTTGTCTCTTAAGAAAAAAAAAAAATTATAGACAAACTAAGGCTTAGAGAAAATTAAGTCATTCCACTGCGATGTTAGGATGACTACACATCACTAGACAATAGGAATTTTTCAGCTCCATTATACGAGAGGACCACAGCTGTATATGTGGTCCTTGTTGACCTGGTTTTTGCGAGGCCTGACTGTGTGTATACATTTATATATGTAAATACATATACACATTTACATATAAATGTATAAATGTATCTATAGTATGTATAATCATACATTAATACATATAGATCCCATACTTTTATCCCTACACAAATCTGATAAGAGCCCTCCTTAATGAGCAGTCCTGAGGGAGGGAAGGAAGGAAAGAAGTAAAAGGACAGAGGGAAGCAGAATAAATGAATGAATGAATAATAGACGCTGATAGCACAGGAGCTTGTTTTCATACTGCTCTCTACCAGAAACATTCTCAGCTTCCTTTCTTCTACTATAATAGATATGTTCAAGAAGCCAAAAACACATAATGTGACTTTGTGGATTTGAGAGTGTGTGACCACAGGAAGGAAAGGGAGGAAGCACATATCAGCAAGCGTCTGAATCGCTAAGTTTGGAGCATACTCCATACCAATGAAACAAATAATTTCCTTACTTCCTTGCCTTCCTTCCCCCAGAGCCATAGTGAGAAATCAAGAATGTGACGAGAAAGCGCGCCCTGGACGTTTGCCCAAAAGCCCGGGTCTGGGTGACGGCCGGAGAAAGTTCCCACCCGCGGCATCTACCTCCCGGGCTCCTCACCATGAGCATCGCCTCCTCCATCCACTTTTCGGTTTCCTCCGCGGATACCGAGAACGCGCCGCCCGTAGACAGCGTGGACGCCGCCTTCGCCTCCATGCCGCACTGGGCTGCCACTCAGAGCCCGGGCCACCGCGGAAGAGGAGCTCAGGCAGCGGAACGCGGCGAGCGCGGGCCATCGTTTCCAGGGGAGTCGAATGGCAACGCACCCGGGAGTGATTTCTGAGCGGACCTGGACGCGCCGGACTAGTGAGCGGCGGCGGCGGCGCGACAGGGCAGAAAGCGCAGCTGCTGTGCCGTAGTCCACGCCCCCTTCCCGCTCCGGTGACAGTCTCCGAGGAAAGTCGCATCTGTGATTTCTGGAGAGCACCAAGCAGGACGACGGCGCTCCTGCTGGGTCGTACGGGCCAGGTGACAAAGAAACGGTTTCCTGGTGAACCAGCCCCTCACCCCTAGGCAGCCCACATCCCCAGGGCCTAAAGATGCTGAGATCTATGTGGAATTTTCTGAAACGTCACAAAAAGAAATGCATCTTCCTGGGCACAGTCCTTGGAGGTGGGTGATAGCGTGCTTGGAAAGGGGTATTGGGAAAAGGGGGTGGGAGAGAGGTGACTTTCTTCTAAAATAGGGAGAGGCCAGTCAGTCCTAGTCTGGGATATGTAGGGGGTTCGTTCAACCATCAGTTGAGGAGCAGGGTGGCAAACCTCCGAGGTTCTTTCCATCTCTGCCGTTGGGGGAATTTCTCTATACCCTTTGTCCTGTCACTGCCTCTTACTCTGTTTCTCGCCTTATTCCTTTTTCTCACGGACCTTGGGAGAACTCATCACAATTTAAATTTATGTTTCAAGGCACCATTCTCTTATAGATACATATTTTTTTAATTCTCTTCTATTGCTTTCCTGTAGAATTCTTCATTTCTATCAGGCACTCTTAGTACTTTGTCTGGTTTTGGCCCTTTGTAGGAGATTCATGATATTCCAGAAGACTTATCTAAAGGCTGCACTTCGGGTGTTGTTTAAAGTTGATTTGAATTTTTGAAAACAGCACAATAGTACTGAAGGACTGGAAAATATAGACTAGATAAAGAAAAATCAATATTTCAGCTGTGTTTCTGCCATTTTAGAATACAAACTATGCAGTAAGAAAAATGCCTGAGGTATGTTTTGCAATATTCCTCAGGATCTTCAAGGTTGGGATCATTGCCCATCTAAGCTGACATAACTGAGCTGCACAGGCTGAGAGGAGATTTCGAAACAAATAAAAATCTTTAGACTCTTTTGTCATATTACACTCATGTCATAATATTCAGGGATTTGAAGGAGAGAACAAAGACTTGTGGATTATATGAGAAGGAACCTTATCTAGGAACTTTTAAGAGGGAGCTTTTTAGAACTTGAATTTTTGAGAAATATTCTATCATTAATGGCATGCTTTGGTTACGGAAGTACTTAAGAATGGAAGTTTCCCAAAGAATTTGGTTGCTTTTCTCTTACTATTAGATTATATTCTGTTACCTTCCAACAATTTGAAATTAACAATACCTTTAGCATCAACAATTCAGATTTGGTGATTCTTGAAAGTTTGAAACAGGTTTTTCTTCATAAGGCAGGGATAGTGTTCTGCATGTCTCTGAGGTCAGTCATAAATTGATAATGAACATACATAAATTTTGATCACCGTCTTTGAGGATTCCTTTATATATAAAGTCTATTTTCTGATATCTTCAGCCTCTGATGTCTATATTTAAATCATGCCAAGAATAGAGAGTACATTTTATTTGTAAAAGCTAAAAATGAATATAGCTTTATTTATGATGGAAGAATATAAATAAAATATTTTTGCCAGTACTGAAGGATGGAAAATTATCTCTTCAGCAATCTGAGAAAGAATAGCAAGGAATAGCATACCCCTTCAGGCTTATAGAATAACCTAGTGGTAGATCAGAAATAATCACAGGAGATGGAAAAAAGTAACGTAAAAAATAGTTATAGATTTTTTAAAAATTCTATTGAAAGCTTTATAGTTTTAGGTAAAGAAGAATGAAAAGAAAACTGATTCAGAGGGATGGAAAGAGAAAATAATCCTTGTGTTTTATATCAAAAAAGAAAGTCAATATAAAAAGAAAGAAAGAGCAGACAACCAGGATTGACATTTGTTTGAACCTCATATTCTTTCTGCTTCAGGAGGAAAGTTCTATAACATGTTAGAATTTTAATTGATCTAATAGATATTTATCAAGTACCTTTAGTACTGAAGGTAATATGATTGGAAACACAAGATTTACAGATTTTTATTAGTAATAGCTACCATTTATTGCGTGTCCACGTTATACTAGGAACTGTACTAATCTCTTTCTATTCAATGGGGATGATGGCAGGGCAGTTATTGTTATCCCCACTAAAACGTGGCAACTAGAGCCCTAAAAATTTAAGAAACTTGCTAGGGCCTCAGAGTTCGTAACATAAAGCTGGAATTCAAATACAGGTATGTTAGACCCTAAAGCATATTCTCTTTCCACATCATGCCACTGTGCCTTCATGGACTTTATGCTCTAAAGAAGGACAAACAAGTATACAAATAATTAAAATATAAAACCATAAAAGAAGTAAAAAAAATGCTATATAGATCAAACTGGCTAATAGCATATGCAGTTGTAAAAAAATTCAGGAAAAACTTCATGGGAGAAGTGGGACATTTTGACAGGCTTTGAAGCTGGGTAGTATATTAACATGCATGCTCAAAGAATTTTGGATCAGTGGCCATTTTGGGGAAAAAAACCTAAATTTTCAGGCTGGGTGCAGTCGCTCATGCCTGTAATCTCAGCACTTTGGGAGGCTAAGGTGGGAGGGAGGATCACTTGAGACCTGGATTTCAAGACCAGCCCAGGCAAAATAGAAAGACCCCTCTCTACAAAGTAAATTTTAAAAATTAGCTGTGCATGGTGGCACGTGCCTTTAGTCCTAGCTACTCAGGAGGCTGAGGCAGGAGGATAACTTGAGCACAGGAGTTCAAAGCTGCAATGAGCTAAGATCTCACCACTGCACGTCAGCCTAGGGTACAGAGCAAGACAATGTCTCAAAAAAAACTCTGAGTTGAAGACCTTCTTAAGTAGCAATTTCCATTTGCCTGAATTTTGGATGAGTAACTGCTTTAAATCAATTTGTACAATTTGGCCAGTTTGTAAAAAGAATAGAGCAGTGGGTCCCAAACTTTTTGATGTGAGGTCTGCTTTACACTTGTAAAAATTAAGGACCTTAAAGAGCTTTCTAAATTTTGTATCTATTAATAGTTACCATATTCGAAATTAAAACCAAGAAATTTTAAAAAATATTTATTAATTTGGTTTTTTTTAGATAGGGTGTCTCTCTGTTGTCCAGGCTGGTCTTGAACTGCAGTGCTCAAGCTATCCTCTCGTGTCAGCCTCCCAAGTAGCTGGAATTATAGGCTTACACCACTGTGCCCAGTGTAATTCATTTTAAAATAACAACAATAAACCAATTACATATTAACATAAATAACATTTTTTAAAAAATTAGAAGAATGGCATTGTTTTACATTTTGAAGATCTCTCTTAATATTTGGCTTAATTGAAGAAAGCTAGAGTCTCCTATCTCTGCATTCAGTCTGTTGTAATACCACACATCATGTAACCTCTAGTACCCCATTGTACATTCATGGGAGAATGAAAATGAAAAAGACAGATATGATTTCAGTATTACTGAAAAACAGTTTTGACTTCACAGATTCCCTGAAAGAGTCTCGAAGACATCCAGGGATCCCCCAGGCCACACTTTGAGAACCATTGCTGGAGGACAGAGAACTTCCAGATTAATATTTACTGACATACTGATTACTGACATACTGACATACTTTCTAAAAAAGCCCAGCACATTGATTTGGATTTATACCTTAAGTCCTGTAATCTCTGGCCTCTTCACAGTTTTTATCATTCATTCATTCTTTCATTCTGTCATTCAACAAACATTTGAATGTGAAAAAGTGCCTATTCTCACTACACTGGGCTCTGTAAATACAAAAGAATAAGACATTTACTAACTTTGAAGAACTCATGGTGTAGAAATGGAAATAAACTAAAGTAGTGTGATAGTAGTATAGTACAGAAATAGAGCAGGATGCTGTGGGAGCATAGATGAGAGAATGGCATGGAGATGTCTGGCAAAGCTCCATAAGGAAGAGTTTCCACTTAAGTTATAAATCTACCCAAGGAGAAGGGGCAAAGCAGAAAAAGGGGCTGAGGTTCAGAGACTGCTTTTGATAAATCTAAGTATTTTACTACAGCTAACCAAATGAGAAGTGGCAAAAGATGCATTTGGAGAAGGAGCCAGAGTGCAGATTGTGAAGGGCCTTCCTTATAAAGCCATTCTATATAATTTAAACATTATCCTTTATACTAGTGCTTCTCAGACTTTAATATGGATAAAAGTCACGAAGGAGCTTAATAAAAACATAGAATCATTTTTCTGTGTTTTCTGATTCTGATTCTTTAGGTTCAGAATGCAGTTCAAGAATTCCATAATTCATTCAGCAAATATTTATTGAGCTCCAAGTGAGTATCAGTCAGAGTTTTATGTATTGGGGATGCAGCATCATATAAGACATTTGGGGGATTTTTTACAAGGAATGTCCTTAAAGGCTTCATTTTTAATTACCCCAAGTAATTCTGGTGTGAATGGAACAGGGAAACCACTTAAGAAATGATGGCAGGATGTTGAATTCCAAAAAACAGGAATAATATAGTCAGATTTATGTTTTAGAAAATCACTTTGCATATAAAAGATGGATTAGAAGGATGTGAGAAGAGTTAGGAAGGTTTTGATGCAGTTCAAGAACACTAATAATATTCAGTGTCTATATAAAAATAATGATAAGGGAATTGTAGAAAAGTAGCAGTATTTAGAAAATATTTCTGAAATAGAATCAGTTCTGTAGCAGGATTTGGTGATCTGTTGGATTGGGAATCATGCTAATAGATTATTTTCAAACTCTTACTGAAATTATTAACCTAGTGAAGTAGTTGAATTGCAGGATTTCCATCCAGAAAGAGAAGCCTAAGAGATGGTTTAAAACAACTGAATTATTGAAAGATTAGAAGATATTTTGTTTTACCAACAATGTTATGAAGGGAAACCTCAAAACATTTTATGTTTATTTTTGGAGGTATTTAGTAACTTTTCATTATTCGTAAATAAAGTCATAGCTACAAAAGAAACTTTAAAGCTTATATATTCCCAGTCTTTTATTTTATCAATGAAGAAATTTAGACAGAGAGGCAATGACTTCCTCAAGAGTCACCTAACTATTACGTACAGTTAGTGCCAGAGCTATCAATACCTCCTGTCTTCCAAGCCAGAATTTAGACTGCCAGTCAAGTATATAGATAGTCCAGGGATCCATATGTTAGCTAATGAATTCTCTGCCCTTATTTTTCTAGGGAGACAAATCTGACAAAATCAGAATTTGTGAATTTTGAGTATGAGAGCTTGAGTGAATTAGATCTTATGTAGGCACCAACTTCAGTGCTAACTCAGCAAAAATAATGGATTGTGTGATTTTAGCCTAATTTCATGTATTAGTTTGCTAAGGCTACCTTAAGAAAGTACCACAAACTGGTTGGCTTAAGCAACAGAAATGTTTTGTCTCACAGTTCCAAAGGTTGGAAATCCGAGATCAGGATTTGTGCCTTCTATGGGATGTAAGGAAAGGCTTATAGATGGCTGTCTCCTCTGTGTTTTCGTATCCTCCTCCCTCCGCCAGTTTCTGTGTCGAAGTTTCCTCTTCTTAGGACACCAGTCATACTGGATTGGGAGCCACCCTGATGACCTCATTTTAACTTGATGACCTCTATAAAGATCCTCTTTCCAAATAAGGTCATATTCTAAGGTACTAGGGCTTCAACGTATGTATTGTGGGGCAACACAATTCAACCATAACAATTTGTTTTCTTTTTTATTTTAGTTAGAATACAATGCATTTATCAAACAAATAATAGTTTCTAAAAATTTTTTATCAGATTTGTGAGAATGTGGTGAAAACAATGGACCTTTTCCCCAGGAAAACCCATATACCAATTAAATTTATTGTTATTCCAGAAAGATTCTTAGCTATGCAAAGGGTGTCATTTCAGTGTTTTATTTTACAATATAATTTGAGAAATATAATCATTTTATACATAACTTTCAGTAATCTGTTGTGTAAATAAAATATAAGCAATTTATTCAGATCTATTTGTTACATCAGAGATGCCTGTCAAAGTTACTTTGTGAAATATAAGTCAATCTCCTTATCAATATTGTGGCACTATCGTCGGTTTATTTAGGATGGATAACAGAAAAGGTAGCCATGAAACTACTTATATGAACTTTTATTTTTTCTTTAAGTATGGTTATAATATGTTTATTTGCATGCAAACATAGCAATAGCAATCATACTTTATTTGTCTAATTATTTTAGCACATGCCCTTTTACTGAACTATTATTTTTAAGAATATATAGGCCGGGCGCGGTGGCTCACACCTGTAATCCTAGCTCTCTGGGAGGCCGAGGCGGGTGGATTGCTCGAGGTCGGGAGTTCGAAACCAGCCTGAGCAAGAGCGAGACCCCGTCTCTGCTATAAATAGAAAGAAACTAATTGGCCAACTAATATATATAGAAAAAATTAGCCGGGCATGGTGGCTCATGCCTGTAGTCCCAGCTACTTGGGAGGCTGAGACAGAAGGATCGCTTGAGCCCAGGAGTTTGAGGTTGTTGTGAGCTAGGCTGACGCCACGGCACTCACTCTAGCCTAGGCAACAAAGCGAGACTCTGTCTCAAAAAAAAAAAAAAAAAGAAAAAAAAAGAATATATAATGTCTTATCAGTTCACCTATAGCACCTGTATTAATGAAAATAACTCAGGATATGTGTTTGCTTTGCAGTTCCTAGAGAGCAAATCCAATTATTTAGGTCATGCATAATTCTCAGGTTCTTTTGGGTAGATATTGGGGCCACAGACAGTTGAACATAGGTGAGAATTAGTTTACTCCCTTACAACCTTACAACAGAAGTTCCAGCTTTCTGTCCTCTTTTGGTGCTACTACAGAACCACACATAAAAGATTTACCTGAAGCGAGTGCAACAAAAGCTGGTCAGCTGGTTAACTCACTTGAACTAAGAGCCTTCCAAACCAGGAGTTAAGGATTTTAGTTTGAGCCATTTTTAAGGGTGAAGAACTTGCCAGATTGATATATTCTAGTTCATATGAATATTACTAAAATGTTTTAGCTGGTCCAATATCTTTAAAACTACTAATTTAATTTATGAAAGTCCATTTCTGATATTCATTATGCGAATTAGAAAAATATTTGGTGCTGATTAGAGATAAAAGTTAGTTGAAGTGCTTAAGCCTTGGAGTATGGCCTTTGATCAAATGCTAACCACTCTGGAGTGGTTATACATTCCCAGTTAGGATAACTGACTGCCCCTCAGGTATAGATCAGGATGTGCACATTTGTATCATATTGTCTATGCTGAAATGTATCAAATTACAGGCCACTTGACACCACATATATTTTTATGCTGTGGTGTTACAATTTAGAAATTTCAGTACCCTCTTCTTTCTTCCTTTTCTAATTAAGTTATTAGGTTTTAGATTATATAAGTTTTATTATCTCTCCTTCTATCAGAAAGGGAGATCTTTCTAAACATGGATAGATAAATAGATGTCTGCCAGACTATCTACCCTTCTTTCATTCTTCCTTTTAAAACTTTTATATTTTTAAAAAGCATTTTGTGTTCATTGAAGAAAATATGGAAAATATAGAGAAGCAAACAGGAGGAAAAAAAATCACCTGTTATCCCACCATTCAGTAATCATTATTAAAACCCATCTATTTTTCTGTATCTAGTTCTATTTAAAAAAAAAAAAAAATCCCTTGAGCCCTGGAGTTTAAAACTGCAGTGAGCTATAATCTTGCTGCTGCACTGTAGCCTGGGGGCAAGAGCAAGACCCCATCTCTGGGGGGGAAAAAAAACTTCTGAGATCTTATATTATCACCTAACAGTATAATGGATATTTCCTTGAGTCATTAACTATTTAACAATATGGGTGTTTTGGTTTTGAGACAGGGTCTCACTTTGTCACCCAGGCTTGGGTGCAGTGGCATCATAGCTCACTGCAGCCTCAAACTCCTGGGCTCAAACAATCCTGCTGGGAGTACAGGCACATGCCATCACCCCTGGCTAATTTTTCTATTTTTTGTAGAGATGGAGTCTCACTCTTGCTCAGGCAGGTCTCCAATTCCTGGCCTCAAGCAGTCCTTGGCCGCCTCGGCCTCCCAAAGTGCTAGAATTATAGGTGTGAGCCACCACACCTGCCCAGCAATGTGGTTTTTAATAGTTGCATAAGATTCCAATGTATGGGTAGAACATAACCTATTCAAACAATTTCCTATTGCTGGACATTTAGAATATCTCAAGTTCACTATAAAAAGGCACTGCCAGACTTTTTAGACTTAATTCCTTTCTGCTTCTTCAGACCTAGTCCTTTTGTATCCATCATTTTCTCTATCATTAGCTATTAAAATGTTAATCTAATACTTTTTTTAAGTTAGTTTTACATAATTCTTTAATTTAGGTTTTCATAATTTGAGATTTTTAGCTTTTCACTAATACAAACCTTATAAAGCAGGTTAAAATACTGTTGGAGTTTTTAGTATACTAATTAATAGCTTATTTTTAAAAATGATTTTAGGAGTATATATCCTGGGGAAATATGGACAGAAGAAAATCAGAGAAATACAAGAAAGGGAGGCTGCAGAATATATTGCTCAAGCACGACGACAGTACCATTTTGAAAGTAACCAAAGGACTTGCAATATGACAGGTAAGACAAACAGAAATATTTATACATGTATAAAGTTGTTTGATGGTTTATGTTAATTTGCGTACCTCCACGACCCAATTTAGGGGAAAAGACAAAGAAAGAATGATAAATCTAGCAGATACTTGTATTATTGAACTGAAATATGTCATTTTAATGTACATTTTAAAAATCAAGGCCGGGCGCTGTGGCTCACGCCTGTAATCCTAGCTCTTGGGAGGCCGAGGCGGGCGGATTGCTCAAGGTCAGGAGTTCAAAACCAGCCTGAGCAAGAGCGAGACCCCATCTCTACTATAAATAGAAAGAAATTAATTGGCCAACTGATATATATATAAAAAATTAGCCGGGCATGGTGGCGCATTCCTGTAGTCCCAGCTACTCGGGAGGCTGAGGCAGAAGGATCACTCAAGCCCAGGAGTTTGAGGTTGCTGTGAGCTAGGCTGACGCCACGGCACTCACTCTAGCCTGGACAACAAAGCGAGACTCTGTCTCAAAAAAAAAAAAAAAAAAAAAAAAAAAAAAAAAAAAAAAAAAATCAATGTAAAGCAATATTAGCACTTATTCAATTTATTTATTCATTCAGCAAATACTTGTGGTACCCAGTACTGGTGAAGCAAGAAGTAAACAATAAAAAAAAAAATTCCTGACTTTTGGATTTTATATTCTAGTGAAAGGAAAAGTGATGGCTTCCATAAGCAAATAAAGCCATGTGAGGAGTGGGGGTGCTCCTTAAGACAGGGCAATTAGGAGAATAAAGTTTCTCTGAGGTGACATCTGAAGAGAAACCAAATGATACACTGGAGGGCAAAATGCCTCCATTGGTGGGGACAACATTGGGACATTCAAGAAACAGCAAAAAGGCCATGTAACTTGAGTGAAATGAGCAATGGCAGAGTGATAGGTAACAAGGCTGCAGAAGTGGGCCTGATCCCATTGGCCTATAAGTTGGAATAAAGAGTTATAAGTTTATTAAATTTTCAGAAGGCAACTATAGACCTGTAAGCCTCACAATACTATACACTGAGTCAGTGTTGATTAATGTCAATAATTTAATCTTCAGAGCTAGAAACAGCATTACGAGAATGCCATAACAAAATCTATCTGCCCATATTGGAAGGGAACAAGGTATTATGTTCTAACTGGCATATTTCTTGAAGAATTAGTTCTGAAATCGGTGTCAACCAGTTTTTCTTTTTTATTGTTCAAAGTTTACTCATTTCTCTAATATTTCTGTCAAGAACAATTGATTTAGGGAAGAATTTATAAAGGTAGGTTCTTGTTCAATTTTAAAAGTAGAATTTTTTTCAGAGTTAAAAGGACTTACTAGTTCACTTCCCTCATTTTACTTAAGGCTCACATCAAGAGGTTAAAGACACATCTAAAGTTACAGCTGGAGTATGATTTTTAATATTTGAAGTAGTAATACTCAGAAAAATACCTTCATTCTTCAAAGAAAATAGTAATCCTAAATACTGCATATCATGACAACTGTGATAAGGCACAGTGAGTAAGCGCTCAAGCTCTGAGGTGAGGCAGATCTGATCCAGTTCCTAGTTTGCCTTGTATTATCTGCGTGTCTTTGGACCAATCTAAGTTCTCTCGCCTATAAAATGAACATCATAAAACCAATTTCATAAATGTTTTGTGAGGCTGAGATGAGTTAACATATATAAGGTGCTTGGAATATAATAAATACTCAATAAATGATAACTTTTTTAAGATCACATAATTCTTTAAATTGACATTCAGGATTCAATGTAGTGGTGCTGCCTGAAACATTTTAATGAATTCTTTGAGAACAGTCTGTTTTTGGTTGTTACTCAGTTTTTCAGAAATAGTATAAGGCAGCTGCTGGGGTCCTGTAATACATCTCACTTTGACATGAACCTTTGTGTCAGTCTGGGCACCCCAGGAAGTAGATGGGCTTATGTGTGCAAGAGACCTATTAGGAGAAATGTCGGTGAAGAATAAAGAGAAGGAGAGGCCTTTCTACCACAATGCAGTTCTGACACTTGTGAAAGAAAGAGAGAAGGAAGGAAGGAAGGAAGATTAGGTAAGAAGAGTCTGAGACTACAGAACATTCCAAGAGAGTTGTGGCAGGCCAATGGGGAGTCTGCAAGCCCAGGTTTCTGGTAGAGGAGAATAGAGGAATGGGCCTGCTTCCACCCAAGCACTGTCCTTGGCTGGAAGCAGTGCAGCCATGGTAATGGATCCAGAGGGGTGGCATCTAGGGCTGTCAGTTAACTATGTTCCTCCCAGAAGACGATGTGGGTCACACATTTCCTTGGTGATCACAATCCTTAGATGAACAAATAGCTGACTATAGGCTATTAAAAATAAAATAGGGTGATCACTAGGAGCCAAAGTATAGGTTCACTGAAAAACTTTCCAAATGAGCTTTCTGGTATGCATTGATAATGGGGTTACAAATAATATGATTAAATTTCTATCCTTTTGGATAAGATGTAGTGGATATGATAGAAAAAAATCAGTACTTTTGGGTAAATATAACTAGTTTTTCTACCCAAGAAGTTTTCTCTTTTAGAAGGTGATGTTTGTGATCTTTTGATATTTTTCATTTTGTTATCATTACTTACTTAGTGTTAGAAACTCATTTTAAATTTACGTGTGTGCATTCTTATTCCATGTGTAGAGCCAGAGATAAATTAACTCCTAAAAATTTTATGCAATCTTTTTTCTATAGAGTACTATGTCTCATTTCATCTTCGCATTATTCCTCGGATTAACAGACAAACAGTTCCCATTGACAAAACCAAAACTAAAATTCAGCAGCTCTTAATTCCTAGCCCAGTGCACTTTTTTGTAGGTTATAATAAATGCTTATTGCTTTGTAGTATTTAATAAATAACTTTTCTAAAATTAGAAACAAAATATGAAGCAAAAAGTATAGTGAAGTTAAAAATGTTTTTCATTTTCATCATATCAGAAGCAAACATTTCTTGTCAAAACTTGGAGAGTACAGAAAGGAAGAAGAAAAAGGATTATTCATAATCCAAAGATGACCACTGTTAATATTTGGGAATAATTCTTTTCATTTATTTGTATATAAAGTTTTATATTATTTCTATTAATAATTTGACCTTGACCTTCCCTTCCAACTCTTATTAGTTGCTAGCCCTAGCTATAGCCTAAAACAGTGTGCATTTCTTGGTGAGGGCAGTCATCATTTGTGACCTTTTTTATTTTCTGTTTTATTACAGTGCTGTCCATGCTTCCAACACTGAGAGAGGCCTTAATGCAGCAACTTAATTCTGAGAGCCTCACAGCTCTGCTAAAAAACAGGTAAATGCAAGTTATAGCATTTTTTTGTTTATGTACCACACTTAAAGTTTATAGAATGTAGATCTTTTATCACTTTGAAATTATTCAGAAATTTAATTATTGAGTGCTTGTGAAATGTGTTCCTGAACCAGATGCTTTGAAGCTAACAAAGTTATATTAAATATTGTGCTTCTTAAAGAGTTTGTAGTGTAATAAATAAAGCATATGAGCATACATTTTAAATAAGGCATATAGAACTTATATTTTAAGTTAATAAAAAAATGAAATGCAGGCTGGTCGAGGTGGCTCACGCCTGTAATCCTAGCACTCTGGGAAACCGAGGCGGGAGGATTGTTCGAGGTCAGGAGTTCAAAACCAGCCTGCGCAAGAGCAAGACCCTGTCTGTACTATAAATAGAAAGAAATTAATTGGCCAACTAATATATATAGAAAAAAAAAATTAGCCAGGCATGGTGGCTCATGCCTGTAGTCCCAGCTACTTGGGAGGCTGAGGCAGCAGGATTGCTTGAGCTCAGGAGTCCGAGGTTGCTGTGAGCTAGGCTGACGCCATGGCACTCACTTTAGCCTGGGCAAAAAAGTGAGACTCTGTCTCAAAAAAAAAAAAAACTGAAATGCAAAAATGACATAAGCATACAACACTAATAATTTACATTACTATGAAAGTTTACTGTTTCCAAAGCACTTTCACGTATAACCCTTATATATGGAGTACGGTATGTGTTGGAGTGTTGTAGTTTGGTATGATGCTGTGTTAGTTTTAGAAGACTTCCACAAGGAAATGGCTTCTTAATGAACAAGGTAGGGGGGCATAGCTTCATTAAATAAATTGTAATCATTGTAGTCTTACTCAAATAATCAATTACCTTGTAATCACCTGTCCAGTAGCCAGGAGAAAGGGGGTATTTCCTGACTGTCTCACTATGCCAGGCCTGGTTCTAGGTGCCTTCCATATATGCAGACATTTGATTACACAATATTCCTGAGAGGCAGATAATTATCTCTATTTTGCAATAGGAATTTATTGCTCCAACAGATTAAATAGCAAGCTGAAATATTTCTTTGAAATGTTTTCTGTATTCAGAGAATACTTACCAAACAACAATGAATTTGTGTATTTGGAATTTTTTTTCATCTGATTATAAGTATAATGCTAGTGGTAAGAGTTTTTGCCTTAAATTTCACCATTCTTAGAGGTAGACAGATTTTCCTTCCTTTTTTACAAATATAAGATTTAGTTTATAAATTAGTTAATATAATTATATGAAGAAAAAAACACAAGCAGATTGCTTTTGGTCAAGTAAATACTTGTTTACCACCTAAATGTATATAAGTTGCGACTAAAAATAAATAGATTTTAGTTGCCATAAGCTTTAATCTAATGAGACGGCAAGACAAATAAGTGAATAGCATTTTCATAAAAGCAGCATACTAATGGACATAATAATCATAGTGGCATTCTTCCTTCTTGGCAAATCTCTGTTTCCTGTAAGGCCCTACGTTCCATTTGCTTTGGAGGACTCAAGATAATTTAGATAAGTTCCCTTTCCCTTTAAGGACTTGTCATCCAAAGGAGAAAATATACTAAATAAATTATCATAATTCAACATATATTATATTTAATGCTATGGTAAAAAGTAAAAGCAAAATGTGGGGAGAAAATTTGGGAGTATAGAAAAGAAAAATATAATCAATTTTGATGGATACTCCTGGGCAGCTTTAAAGAAAAGTAGTGATTCCCTTTTCTTACTCAATACATAGGAGAATTTCTTAAATTCTGGAGAATTTAAGATAGGCCACAGTTCTCATTCACTATTTCTTCTCTAAATAGCTCAGTGTTAATTTTTTCTTGACTTTCTTTTTTTTTTTTTCTGAGGCAGAGCTTACTCTGTTGCCCCTGCTAGAGTGCTGTGGCATCAGCCTAACTCATAGCAACCTCAAACTCCTGGGCTTAAGCAATCCTACTGCCTCAGCTTCCCAAGTAGCTGGGACTACAGGCATGCGCCACCATGCCTGGCTAATTTTTCTATATAGTTTTAGTTGTCCAGCTAATTTATTTCCATTTTTTTAGTAGAGATGGGGTCGTTCTTACGCAGGCTGGTCTTGAACTCTTGACCTTGAGCAATCCTCCCACCTTGGCCTCCCAGAGTAACTTGGTTTTCTTTTGATTTAAAATTATTATTTGCAATTTGGTGGTGGTGGGGCTATCCACTTGAAAAATATTTAGATAAAGAAGGGCTTGAGGCTTTACAAAGTGTGATTACATACGGCTACCGATCTTATGACTGCTTTTATATTAGTTTTATATGAAACTCTGGTCTATATGAGCTTGTCAAACAAGGTGGTTTTCTCTTTAAACTAATTGTGAAAATAACTAATCAGAAATAAATGAATGATTTGATAATCTCCTTTCATCAGTTTCATAGTAGCAAATAAACAGCCATCCCTGTTTTCAATACTTGGCATTCTAATGGAAGACTGATAACGGCAATGAAGTTTTAAAGGCAAAAAATCTTAAACACCCTCTGTAAGACAGGTGGAACACTTTGAAAGGATTAGTTTAATTCTTAAGCAGATATTTTAGTGACATTAAAGAGTCTGGCTATATTTAACTTGGAATTGATTTTCATTGGACTGATCATTTGCATAGAAATTACTTTTCCTGGTTCTTCTACATAGATTTGGAATCTTTTACATAGATGTTAGAATGTTTAAAAAAGATAATGTCAATATTTTTAAATCTGCTTTTAAAGTCTAACAATGGTGAGTGTCAACACTAAAAAATGTCTTGGGTAACCATGAGTCTGTCTTCTCCCACCAGAACCACCTCAAATAAAATATAGTTTCAGCAAACATAGCTTCACCTGAAATACCCTAATTTGTCCTTCCACAGATTGCTGCTACTAAGCACTTTTATATATTGAAATTTTTGGAGTCACTGTTGTGTTTTTTTCTTGCTTCATTTAGAATTTTTATAAGAATACTTTGAAATTTTTCTGAGGGTACATTCAAAAGAAGATGTGATTTACTTGTGTTAAATATATCACTCTTTAATTGTGGTTGATTCCCAATTTAATAAAAATAAATATGTCATCCCCCCCATGAGTCTTGAACATCAGATTAGATTAGATTGAGGTTGCAGTGATGCCCTGCAGGATTTCCTCCACACATCTGAACCTGCGTCATCTAAGAAAGGGAAGCCTGAAGCTCTAGAGTCTGCTCATTGGCAAAGAAAGATGATATCCCATAATTGCAATAGTAATTCAATTTCTTCTGAAAATGCAAATTTATGTCTGAATATAATAATAAATAATCTGGGCTTATATTTTGTATATCTATGGTTTTTTATTTCTTTTTTCAGTAATTTATTTTTTATTGTATTTAACAAAAGTATTAGTCTGTGACAGATTGGAAAGATAAAAGACAAAAAGAAAAATCTGTCCTTCCACATAGTTGGTTTTGAAAGCACTAAACTACATCTACATAGTACATCCACATAATAGTGTACTGTACCTCAGTTAAAAGAAAAAAATGACTACTAATATAATTTGGGTGTTTGTCCCCTCCAAATCTCATGTTGAAATTTGACCCCCAGTGTTGGAGGTGGGGCCTAAAGGGAACTATTTGGGTCATGGGGCCAATCCTTCATAGCCATAGTAAGGAGTGAGTTCTCAGTCTATTTGTTCACAAGAGAGCTAGTTTAAAAGAGTCTTGCACCTCTCCTCTGTCTCTTGTTCCCTCTCTTACCATGTGACACACCTGTTTCCTCTTCATCTTCTGCCATAAATAAAAGCTCCTGGGAGCCCTCACCAGAACCAGATGCCAACACCATGCTTCTTGTATAGCCAGCAGAACCATGAGTCAGATAAACCATGAGTCAGATAAACCTCTTTTGTTTAGAAATTAGCCAGCCTCAGGTATTCCTATATAGCAACACAAAACAGACTAACACAACTACTATCTGTATGCAAGCATACAATAACCACCTCCTGCCTCCACCCGAGTTTTTATCCATGTTTCACTTTTGAGGTTTCAATGACTTGCAGACAACCTCAGTCTGAAAATATTAAATAGAAAATTATAAAAATAAGCAATTCGTAAGTTTTCTATTGTGTACCATTCTGAGTAGCATGATGAAGTCTCACATCATCCTGCTTTGTCCAGCCAGGGATGTAAATCATCATCCCTTTGTCCAGCGGATCCATGCTATAGATGCTACCCACCTGTCAGTCACTTAGTAGCCATCTGGGTTAGCAGATCGACTGTCAAGGTATCATAAGCACAGTAGTTTTGTTCAAGGAACCCTTATTTTACTTAATAATGGCCCCAAAGTGCAAGAGTAGTGATGCTATATTATAGTATTATAGTTATAATTGTGTTATTTTTTATGAATTATTGTTAATTTCTTACTGTGACTAATTTATAAATTAAACTTTATCATGGATATATATGTATAGGAAGAAATATAGTATACATAGGGTTCAGTACTATCTGAGGTTTTAGGCATCTACTCAGGGGTCTTGGAACATATCCCCCAAGGATAAGAGGGAACTACTATACTACTATGGAATGATCTACCCAGGATATATTTCTATATTTAACAAAAAGGTAAAGAAACATGTATATAATATGCTTCCCTTTAGCTAAGGGGGCAGATATGAAAATATACACACACACACACACACACACACATTTGCTTATATAAAGCAAAACAACACAAAGTTAAAGCATTTTTTTAAATAGTCACCTGTGAAGAAAGAAGAGAATAAAGGGGAATAAGAACAGACTTCCTTGAATATACTGCATTGTATAAATTCAACTTTGGAGATCATATAAATATTTTACAAATTATATCACTGTATTTATGTTTAGAAAGCGGTATCCAGAAACTGATAGTACAATAAATCGAATTAACCTAAATATGATTCTAGTTGATGGTATAATCACAAAGGTAGAAACCATGCCAAATTACTTTAAAACAGAAATTTGGCTATATATCTTTAATAGGATATATACTTTTTGCACACATGGAATCGAAAAAACATAAACCTTAAACTTTTTTCAATATTGCTATTGTTATTCTGAAACTTGTGAATGGAGGGAGGGATGAAGCAAATTAGTAATTAAGTTGGCTTCACTAATTTTTAGTGTAGGCAAAAAGAAATACAGATATAAGATCACTGAGGTTAAGTTAAAAATCCTGTGATTTTCAGTTAGAAGTATTAGTATGAATTCATGATATATTTTATCTTTTTTAATATATGCACATATAAATAAATATACACATTTATTAGCTTAGCCCACTGAAAAGTCTTAGAAATAATGACCTGTCCAGTAGCAATGAACATCCTTAATCTAAGATTTTGGTCTCTAACTACCATTTCCCACTACAAGAAATCAGGACTCTCAGAGAAATGGTTGATTTCAAGTCTACAGCAGGAATTGAACAAGATGAACCAAGAACAACTTTTCATGTCAGAAAGTTTGAAAGCTACCAAATACTAATAAAGGATTATATAAATCAGAATGATTCAGGAGCCAACTTGAATAGTCTTCCAGTGGTCAAAGATGGGCAACTTGAACATCACTGGGGATAAGAACTATAGTGCTTTGAAACATATGAGCTATAATGTATAAATTCATGTGTTTATAATACTAGTAATAAAACAAAAAACACCTCCTATTTACCTTTGAAGGACTACAGGATGTACTTTATTATTTGTAAAACAGTAAATTCAGGAAAGAAATTAATATTTTTCCTGTTTTTTCTATATAATTTTATAATAAATGTATGCACAATGCTCAAGAAGTAAAAGACCAGAAGAATATATACCAGAGAAAGTGGTTGTTATCATTATTTACTGGAATTATAATTGTTTCTTTATTCTATTTTGTGAGCTTTGTTTTCTGCAGTTATCCTATTTTGTTTTTAATTTTAAAAAATTAAATATCAATCTATGAAGTTCAGAGATTTCTGTTAGATTATCTAGATTCATATTTTCATATTTTCTGACTTTTTCTTTAGGCCTACAAACAAGCTAGAAATATGGGAAGATCTGAAGATAATAAGTAAGCCTGCATATTCTGTGTAACAGCACATTCTTAAAATATTTACAAAGGGAAATTTTTGTATTCTATCATATAGATGACTCTTCTTTACCTGGTTCATAGAATTTTGTTAGAATTAAATAAAATAATACTCATAAGACAAGTAGATCAGTGGTCATAGAAAGTGCTCAATAAATGTTACTGATAGTGGTCATTCCATTATTCTTATTGTTATGACAGTGATAGATGAAACTATCCTAGATTACATATGCCTTTATTAAGTACTGATATCTCTAATATTATACTTTAAAGTAAGTTTTTACTCTGATATTGTATGCAAACTTTTATTGTTGATAAAAATTTTAAACAAAGAGCTGCTCTGTGGCCTATCTACTTATGTCTCAGAACTTCATACTGCCAATTATTTTTGTTTTTCCATCCATTCAGCTAATCCTTGTTAACAGAATGATACTTAAGCCTTGCCTATTTGAAAACAAATTAAACCTCTCTAATACCCTGTATTTACTTCCAGCTATTGTACTTTCTCACACTACTTATGAGCAAAGACTTCTACATTCCCTTTCTTATCTTCTTCACTCCTACTCACTCTTTGATGCGCTACAGCCTGGCTTCCACTCCCATGTCTCCACCCAAGCAGATCTCTCAAGCATCAGGAATAATTTCAAATGTTTGCAAATCCACTGGATATTTTCCTCCAGCTAGACCTCTCAGCAGCAGTTACCATACTCTGTCCTAGGCTCGTGTGAAACCTAGTCTCCAGGCTTTCTTCCATCTTTCTGTACCTTCCTCCAGTCCTTACACAGGCTCATCCTCCTTGACCTGCTATTGAAAGCTATAGTTCTTCCATGCTCAGCCCTCTTCTCTTACTTGAAACTGGCTCCCTTGTAAACTAAGAGTTCTGAGGCTGCAATTCTTTGTGTTTCCTGGTCCTTCCTTGTTTTCCTTTCTAAGTTAGTAATACCTCTTTCACTTAATATATTTTTATTGGTTATTGCTCCAATTAAGAGGTAATTCCTAATTTACATTAAACAACTTATAAGGAGAGACTAGTTATTAAATACTTTGAATATTTTTATACTTGAAACAGCTACAAATATGTTTTTGAAAGTCAGCTTATTTAAAAATAACCATAGGGATGGTTCATGATTTTACACTTGTGTCTTTTAATAACAGTAGCAAATGGTGTTTTTTTCCTCTCTGAAGGTTTCACAAGAAGTATTGTGGCAGTGTACAGTACTTGTATGCTGGTTATTCTTTTGCGTGTCCAGTTAAACATAATTGGTGGATATATTTATTTGGATAATGCAGCAGTTGGCAAAAATGGCACTGTAAGTTCAATAAACTTAAATAGATACTGTCCTTTCTTTCAAGAGGTTCAGAGATGATTATTTATCCTGATAATAATTTCTATGAAATAAAAATCTTTATTTTTCATATGATTATGAACTTTTAGTAATATAATTTTTTTATTTTTAAACTATACTTTTTGATATGTTAAAGAATATAATTTTTCCTATCATTTCAGATTCTGAAAATTTCAGCTCAAGTTATGCTAAGAGCATTATGTATTTACTAATTTAAAACTTGGATAATTTAACCTTATTTCTGTTTTTTGCAGACAATTCTTGCTCCCCCAGATGTCCAACAGCAATATTTATCAAGTATTCAGCACCTTCTTGGAGATGGTAAGATTCTTATTTGTGACCTGTATACTAATTTTAATTCATTTATTTGTACTATTAAGGAATTTAAAAAGTGAGCAAAGCTTTTAAATTTGTTTTTTCTTTACTAGGCCTGACGGAATTGATCACTGTTATTAAACAAGCTGTGCAGAAAATTTTAGGAAGGTAAAATGTTTTTCTTTGACTTTTATGCCTTCCTGATGCTGATGAATAAAAGAAAAATTAGAATTGTTCTAGTGAAGCTGCTGACTTGACAAATGGTGGTTTGTGATCTCTTTGTAATCTAATCAGACACCTCCCTGGAGTGTTGCATTATAGAATCTATTTGCTTCATCAGTATCGGTCTTAATACTGAGGGGAAAGTTTTAATATTTTTGTTGTTTATTGATTGATTTCTAAACAAATCAGAAATATCTGGGTCATGGGATAAAAGACCTACTTTAAAATGTGTCTCTGAGGCTTTTTCCTCCCACTTATACTAGTAATGTCGATAATTACAACAGGAATTTTCTTGTGAAATCTGCAGAAAGATTTTTCTTAGCTCTGTAATTATGGCCCTTAACTGCTGGCTGATTTCTTAATCCATTCCAGGCCAGCCAGCAGTTTCAGGTTTGACCAAATGAAACAAGATTTCAGATAGGAGGCTATTAAGAAAAGAGTGTGTGTAGGATGTGTTGTATAGTTTCAATTTATCCCAATTCCCTTTTTTCTATTTCTAGTGTTTCTCTTAAACATTCTTTGTCCCTTTTGGACTTGGAGCAAAAACTAAAAGAAATCAGAAATCTCGTTGAGCAGCATAAATCTTCTTCTTGGATTAATAAAGATGGATCCAAATCTTTATTATGCCATTATATGATGCCAGATGAAGAAACTCCATTAGCAGTTCAGGTGCTTAATTCATAACCATTTAACCAAATCAGTTATTCTATATATTTTTTAAAAATGTTATTCTCTCTTGAAGTTTTGATTTCTAAGTCTCTTGAAAGGTAAGCAATTGAAAGATGCATATGTTATTAATTTAAATAAAAACCCATTAACTCAGAAAACAAACTGAAAATAAGGCTGATTTCTAGTTAGAAACACTTATAATTTTACATACTCAGCACATTGTTATTGAGAATTGGCTATGTGACAGGGGACACTATGATGTATGTTGGGTATATGAAATGAATAAGACATGTTCATTATACTTGGAGAACCCAAGAGACAAATTCAGTTAACGTGGCTAGAGCACATTTTATATCAGGTCAAGTAGAATGTAGAGCTGAAGGTCAGGGCTAAATTGTAAAGAGCTTTCTATGCCAAGATTAGAAGTCTGAATTTTAATTTGTAGACAAAGAAAGGTGAATTTTAACCAGGCTAGTAACACAATCACATTTGCTTTTTAAAATAGATTAATGATGGCAATATAAAAATGGAAGGAAAGGAAAAAAGGAAGTTGTAGTCATCCAGTTGAGAAACAAGACCTAATGTCACATTATCAACTACATATGCTACACACTGGTGTTTCCTGAGCAGTTGTTATATAATTTATTCATTGATTAAGAATAATAAAAATGCTAAAGATTACAGGTTATATAGTTCATTTTTAAATTAGTTCATTTTAAATTAGGCCTCTATGATATACCTCAGCATGGATGCCCTGTTAGAATAGAATGTTGTATTTTCTTTGCCTGCAGGTTTTCTCCTCCCCTAAAGACTCTAAAGATAAATCTGGCTGGGTGCTGAGAGATGCTATATTCATGAATAGGAAAAAGGAAAAGGAAAAAGTTGCATCCTGTTTAAGGAAACCCTGTGACTTGAAGGATAGGGGCCAAACTGAACAAACAGATGAAACAGAATTAATGAAAGAAACATGAGAAAACCTACTTGCAAAATAGAATCTCAAGGAGATGTAATAAGAGTATTAAAAAGACTTTCTGAAACTATAAAAAAATTTCCAAATTTTAAAATTCAACAGCAGAACTAAAAAAGAAGACAGTTCAAAGAAACAGGTGAAAAGAGAGATGATCCACCAAATCTTACTGAGCTTAATTAAAACCTGAAACTTCAAATTGAAAGAATAGACAGAGCCTCAGACTAGATTGATGAAAAAAGATACACATATATCCTGATAAAATTTCTTAATGATAAAATAAAAATAAAATAAAATGCAGACCTCTGCATACTCAAACCCTAGTTTTCTTTGTCTATATATACTAGAAATCTATCAAGAAAGGCAGATAAAGAGCTTAAAAAGTATAATTTTACTTTGACTCATGTTTTTAAAACTATTTACCTGTACACATAAACCTTTACAGGTTTTCTTGAACTTAACATTTTTTGATTGTTGATAGAACATAGACTTTTAGATTTCCTGAACTCTTGAGTTTATGAATGTGATTAGTTTCATCATGACCCTGTGCTAATGTCCGAAACCATGAAGTATGGCATTTTAACTTTATAGGCCTGTGGACTTTCTCCTCGAGACATCACCACTATTAAACTTCTCAATGAAACTAGAGACATGTTGGAAAGGTATGTACACTGCATGTAAATGGAAAAATGTGTTTGTATTTTGAATGTACTTGAGACCATTTTTTAGTTTTTCTTGAACAACACATTGAACATAATATTGTGTTAAAATTAAATTTTGAATCTGTTCCTCTGTCTTTAGGTAGGATTTCCTACCTAAACTGGAAAGAAGCAGGGATTTTTTTCAAGATACCCATACCTTGCCAAACCTCTTCCCTAGCCTACAAATTCTGATATACTGGTTGAGGAGCCGGAAAGCACTTAGAATTTAATAAGCTTTCCAGGGTAATTCTGGCATACCCCATGTATACTAGTAGATATTTAACAGCTAGCTCTGGGAAAAAGAAAAAAGAAAAAAATACAACTACCAGAAACTGAAGTCATAACTGCAGCAGACCTCAGGCTACCAACTTGAAGTCACTGAACACCGTGTTGGGGAGTTGGGAAAAGTTGCTCTTTTGAGACAGCATTAGCTGTCCTAACCTCAGCTAACCTCAGTATAGACAGCTAACCTCAAGTATTGTAGGCACATACCTGCACATGCTCGTGTGTACACACACACACACACACACACACACACACACACACACACACAGGCTCCATCTTAAGGACTACTTGCTCTCAGCCTTTTAGGACAGACTATAAAGTTCCTAAAATCTTCCAGTGATAAAAATTTCACATCTTCCCTAAAGTATTACTATTTTAAATTACCCAAAAGAGAGCCAGGGTGTTAAAAATCAAAAAAACACCAGACTATGCATTAGAAGACCATATAACGTAGGTTTAAGGTTTGCTTTTCTACTTATGAGCCGCTCTGGCTGAGCCACTTAAACTCTTTGAGTTCATTTTATCATTGTAAAATACGAGGAGTAATACCTGTCCTCACCACTTTATTTTTATCTTAAGTGATAGAAATATCAGAGTCTTTTAAATTAAAACCATTCTATCCCTCCTTGGGATAACTTAAGCCTATTTTCTCTAGTACTGTTTTCTGAGGAAATGATATCCCCTCCTTATAATAATTTTTCATGATGAACTGTTAGGTTAACTCAGCTACTAAATCTATCTTAATTCATCAAGTTCTAGTCCTTTGGCTTTCTACAGTAGCAATCTCTACCTTTTTTCTTATTCATATTTATACTAAATCATTCAGTGACACTCTAGAAAAGGTCATCAGTGATTTTTTGCCAGATCTAGTGAATCCGTAATGTTCGTCTTAACTTCATCTTCATGTTCATCTTAACTTCTCAGATATTTGACACTGTTGATAAGCCTTTCTTGAAATTCTTTTCTCATATGGTTTCCATGACAATGTGATCTCCTAATTTTTCTCCCAACTCTTGGATCATTTCTTATTAGGTTCTTCTATTTCTGTTTTTCCTTTAAACATTAGTATTTCCCAGGTATTCTTTTCTTCATCTGCAACTGCCCTAGGCAATTTTATATATTCCTATTACTTTAACTACTATCTGTATGCTAATGGTTCCCAGACTTACAACCCTAGTCCTCTACTCTAGCAGCTGGACTGGATTGATATTTCTACATGGCTGAAGATAGAACTAATTTGTTCATTTATGTCATTTATCCTGTTGAATTATTTATTCATCAAATATTTATTTACTGTCTATAATATCTTAGGTACTGTTCTAGATGCTAGGTCTTCAGCCCTCCTGGAACTTACATTTTAGTGGGAGAGAAAAACAATAAACTAATAAATTTAATATAATGTCAAGTATCTGTAACCTCATTGATAAAACACAAAGCAGGTTAAGGGGCTAGAAAGTAACTGGGGATGCTGTTTTTGATAGGTTGGTCAGAAAAAGTCTCTCTGAAGAGATGTCATTTGAGCAGAAACATGAATCTACTGTGGATATGAGCCTTAAAATCCTGGAGAATACAGTTCAAGGCAGAAGAACAGGTGCAGAGATCCTAATGCTTGGCTTGTCCAAGGAACAGCAAGGAGCCCAGTGTTGGCTAGAGCACAATAAACTAGAAGAGTAATAGGAAAACTAGGTTGTGAAGATTGGAAGATAGGCAGGGACTCTAGAGTATGTTGAACCATGATGAGAACTTTATCTGTTTTTTTGATTCTTAGATTTATAGGAAGCCATTGGAGAGTTTTAAGCAGGGTGATGTCATCGCCTGTGTTTATAAAAAATATCTCTCATTGCTGTATGGTAAATTGAAGATAAAGAGATAAGAATGGAACGAGGGAGCCAGTTTCAAGAACTAAAGTGGTCTAATAGAGAGATGGTCGCAGCCTGGACTGGGTGGTAGCAGTGGCGGCAGTAACAAGCAGTTAAATAATGGATTTATTTTGAAGGTTGAGCCAACAGTACTTGCTGATTTACTTCATGCGAGTTATGAAAGAGGAGGCAAGAACAACTCCTAGGTATTGATGCTGAGCATTTGAGGAAATTGGAATTGCCATTTTGTCATGTTAATATTTTGTCAATGTTAAGCTTGAGAGGTTCATGAGAGATCCAAGTGGAAAGTCTATTGCCAATTCAGTATGCAAATCTAGAATGCAAGAGTTAGTTTATGGATATAATTTTGGAAGTCATCACCTTATATATGGTATTTAAAACATAGAGGTAGGATGAGGTCGAGGCAAAGAGACGGCTGAGTCATTGAGCACTCCAACATCCAAAGTTTAGGAATGGACGAAAGGCCAGCAAAGGAAACTGAGCAGCAGGAATTGCCCATGAAATAGAAGAAGCACCAAAAGAGAGGTGTTCTGGAAGACAATTGAAGAAAATGTTTCAAGAAGACTGATTAATTGGATCTAAATGCTCCTGAAAGGTCAAATGATATAAGGACTGAAAAATGACATATCAGATGTGTCAAGATGGAGTTGTTGGGTGATCTTATTGAGAAGTTTCAGAGGAGCAGTGGAGATAACCTGATTCAGAAGAATTAGAGTTGAGGAAGTAGAGACAGTGAGGATAGACAACTGTTTCAAAAGTTTTACTTTGAAAGGTACTGAGAGATGGGCTAGTATTTGAAGGGTAATGTGGAATCCAGGAGATTTTGACTTTGTTTTTTTGGTTTTGTTTTTTATTTCAGAGTATTAAGAGGGGTACAAACATTTTGGTTACATGAATTGCTTTTGTGCCATTTGAGTCAAAGTTATAAGTGTGCCAATCACCAAGATAGCATGCATTGTGCCCATTAGGTGTGAATTTACCCATCCCCTCCCCGCTCCCACCTGCTTGGTAGGCATTTTGTTCCAAGAGCTGAGCATACATTGGTGAACTACACAGACAAAAGTTACTGATCTCGTGGAGTTTAGTAAAAAGATGTGTTTAAAAAACCTTAAGAAACAAAGTCAAATTCTCAAGAGGATTGAAATTAGCATTTTTGAGTGCATAGGCTATAAGCACTGTTTTGTACTGCTTTACATGTCTTAATTCATTTAACTCTTACAGTAACCCTATGAGGTAGGGGCTCTGATAATCTTTTCTTCAGTTTCCATTTCTTCAATTTCTATACCCTTAATTATTTTGAGTTTCCTTTGTGAGCTCTACCATATTCCCTTTATTTTATTTTTTCTTTTTTAATAAAAATTATTATTTAATCTTTATTTAACTTTTTTTCTTAATCATACAGGGTGTGATTGAATCTCACTATATTCCCTTTAAAAGAGAACAAAGTTAAACTTAAATTCACCATGTGACCTAGCAATTCCACTCCTAGGTGTCCGGCCAAAAGAAATGAAAACCTATGCCTACACAAAAACTTATTAAGCAATTTCATAATAGCATTATTCACAATAGCCAAAAAATGGGAACAATCCAGATGTATATCAGCTGATAAGTGGATAAATAAAATGTGATATATTCATACAGTGGACTCCTATTTAGCAACAAAAAGGAACAAACCATTGATATATTCTACAGCATAGATTAAACCCTAGAAGCATTATGCTAAGTGAAAGAAGCCAGACACAAAAGACCATATATTGTATGACTCTGAAATGTCCAGAAAACTGAACAGACAGAAAGTAGGTTAGTGGTTATCTGGGGTTAGGGGTAGGATGGGATTGGCTACAAATGGGCATAATAGGTGATGAAAACTTTCCAAAATTGGACTGTAGCAATTGTGGCACAACTACATAAATTTACTAAAAATCATTGAGTTGTACATTTAAAATGGGTAAATTTTATGGCTTCTAATTCCTACCTCAATAAAGCTGTTAAAGTGCTTTTAAAAGGAGAGAACTAAGGAGAAAAGGTAGACAGACAGGTAGGTAGGTAGGTATACAGACAGATACACACATACACATGCACACACTGACTGATCAAGAAACCTGAACATAATTAGGCATTTTCTAGCTTTCATAGCCCCCTTGTATATTATTCTTTATATCAAAGAGTTCTTGTAAGGTATAATGAAAGAAGCTTGAACTTTAAGATCAAAAAGGTATAGGTTCATGTTCAAGCTCCCCTATTACTAACCACATAACTTTAGGGAAGTTTCTTCATTCCTCAAAAATCTAGTTCTTCATCTGTAAGTGATAATAATATTTTCTATCTCATGAGGATGCCATGATAGAAAATGTAAAACAAACCTATGTAACTATAAGAGGATTTAAGAGTTTCCTCAAAAGAAGTAATACTAGTATTGATAATTTTAAAACTATATTATATAAAGTGTTGGCTAATATAAGAAAATCTAACAAATTGTGTTAATATTCTCACTGTCTTGTGCTAAATAAGCTCATTTTTAGTGTTTTATATTTAAAAATTGACTCCCTGATATATTTATAGTATTTCAAGCTATAAAAACTACATAATGACTAGAAATGTTGGTAGCTTTCAAAGGTAACCACATAATTATTGAATTATTTCTTTTTCTATTGAGAATCTAAAAAGTAATTTATACTTCTTATTTTATATAGTCCAGATTTTAGTACAGTTTTGAATACCTGTTTAAACCGAGGTTTTAGTAGACTTCTAGACAATATGGCTGAGTTCTTTCGACCAACTGAACAGGACCTTCAACATGGTAACTCCATGAATAGGTAAGATGACACATAAACATGTTATACTAATGAATGCTCCAAAAAAATAGTGCTTTATATGTGTTATTTGTTGCAGGTAACAAAGAAACCTTAGAGAATAAATTTGAGTGCCTCATTTCAAAACAAGTTTAACTCTGTTAAACCAATAACTTCTTAATTAGCAGAAGCTCCTTCTGGTTTCAATATTAAAAATTGCATTTTTTTCCAAAAATGTTGCCACTGTATTGAAGTACTTAAGTTGTGAAACTACCCTTCTATTAGCCAAATTTCAATTATTGTTTTTTTAACTCTTTAGAATACAAGCTAACAATGTATTTAAATTTTAATGTGTTCTTTAATGTTGTTCCATTTCTGCAAGCCGTTATTGGTCTACATAATTTAATAACCAAGCACTCTTATTGTAGATTCCCATTTGATCAATTATCTTCTTATAGTTCTATAAATACTTGTATGTATTCATTTTCAGTCCATATTGTAGGATTGTGAATATTCAGTTAGTGCAATTGTTAGTGATTTTTTTTTGGGGGGGGGGAGTCCTGCACTATCACCTGAGCTAGCTCACTGCAACCTCAAACTCCTGGGCTCAAGTGATTCTCCTGCCTTGGCCTCCCAGCGTGCTAGTATTATAGGCATGAGTCACTGCTCCTGGCATCTTAGTGATTTTAATCATAACTGTTACTAAATCATAGACTTATGTTGCCTTAACTTTGTCGTCTTCATATGAGCACCTTTGGTCTCATGGTGTACTTTAAGGAACTCTGTTATGTAGTTTTTTATATCAAACTCAGAAAATAATGGGTTCTAAATCAATATTGACTGATTATAAACTCATCCATTAAAATTTGGGGAAATAGTAACTGATGTGCAATATGTCTGTGTAATACCCAATTTAATTCTTAAACACAGGGCAGGATATCATTTGTCCAATTCTCTGGGACCCTTCTGTGTTGTATAGAAAAGAATAATTTGCCATTAACATCACGCATTTGCAATACTTAGAGCCATACATTTTATTTTCTGAAGCAATTTAAATATTACCCTAATGTCTTTTAATTCTTTTAAGTTATACAAAAATAAATTTCAGCTCAAGACCCTCCAATATATTGTCTAAATCAAGGTGCTCCAATTAATAAAATTTCACCGTAATGTGTATATAGCAAGGTATTAGATATTTCTCAAATGATGATAAAGAATTGTAATAGTTGTTTTAACATGAGCAAATGCTTGATCTGATACACTGAAGAATTATAAAATTACTCTACAGCCACATCAGCCATTGATAGTCTTTCTTTTCTTAACTCATTATCTGCACTTTCATATACAAACCTACTTATGCTACCTTGAATTGGAGTCTTATTCCTCCGTTACATTTTAAGCCTCTTCTCAAAGTAAGAGACTATCTTATGCCCTCTTCTATCTCTTTACACATATGAGGCACTCAGTAGTTACTTCCTAAGTTTTTACATTTCATTTCAATAACCAGTTTCATGCTCGGTAATTCAACACCAGTAACATTTCCATCATGCCTATTGTCATTCCTATTCTTTACCATGTTGTAGAAGTTCTAGCCATCCTAGTAAGTTAAGGAAAGAGAGGCAAGATTTTTAATTACTGGCAAAGACATAAAACATAATTATTTATGATTATAATTAATAATCCAGACCCTTGAAGAGATCTGGATTGATTTCTTGCCTTGACTGAAAAATGATAAAAACTAATAAAGGCTTAAATTATACAGATATATATTTATATATGTGCTATATATATTACATATGTATATGATATATGTGTATATGTTTATAATGAATATTTAAAAATCAAAACCTGTCTTATCACCAATAGTAACCCAATAGAAAATATAATGGATAAACATAGGACCTAAAAGGAGAACTATGAGACTTAAGGTATAAATATAGATTTAAGAGTACTAAATAAAATATTAGCAAATGAAATCCAGAAATATATAGCAACAATAACAGCAGCCAGTATTTTTTCCATGTGCTAGTTTTATAATAGATATTTTTCAGAATATATCTCTTTGAGTTCTTAAAATAACCCTAGGATATGAGTACTAGTATTTTCTTCATTTTGAGGTAAGGAGACTAAGACACAGAAAAATGAAATAACTTTAGGTCAAACCACTGGGAATCAGTCAAACCAGATATTCAACAACTTATGTCAAATATCAGAGCCCAGAATTTTTAATTATTCTCCAACACTGTGATTAATTAAGGTTTAAGAATGCAAGGAGAGTTAAAACTTGGAAAGCTATTATGGTAGCATTAATAACATTAATAAGTTAATAGGACAAAAACATCATCTTCCATATTGCTGAAAAGGCATTCAGTAAAATTTAACATTATTATTATTGATAAAACCTCTTACTAGAAATAAAAATGCTTTTCTATATAGTAAAAGATTATTTGAAATCAAATGTACTTAATAGTAAAACACTAGAATGGTTTTCATTAAATTCATAAACAATATAAAGAAGTTCAGTTGACATATTTATTCAGTATCATTCTGTTATTCTAGCCACTGTAATAAGGCTAGGAAAAGACCAATTTTGAGAACCAAATTCAGGAAAGCCATTGATTGTTTTTTTATATATTCATCTTGAAAACAGACAACTTACTGAGTGTCTTTACTATTCTAACAAACTCTTAGTTGACTCTTGATTTTCTAAGTTAAATTTATGCTGTCTTTAAAAATGATATCAGTTTGGGAAAGAGGAAAAAATTAATGTTATGTGAAGGTGACAGATTTTATACTTAGAAACCCAAGCAAATCAACTAAAAATTATAAAATTAGCCTCCTAAAATTAATCTATAAGTGTAATTAAACTAAAATCAAAATCTTATTAGAGATTGAAGGATGGTTGCTTTATTAATCTTAAACCTGACAAATGATAATAAAGGTGATCTAGAGGAAAAATGGGCTAAGAATATTCAAGAAATTATTGAAAAAGAAGAATTTGAATATGCTTTCCTTAGAGACTGTATAAGGTATAATTATTAAAATAATGTTACTCATAAAAGAATGGGTAAATCAGTGTAATAGAATATAAAATCCAGAAACAGGCCCCAAAACATATAGGATATTAGAATATGATGATGGGGAAAAGATATTTAGTAAATGTCGATAAGACAAATAGTCATTTTACAGTGACTAATTATAAAGGAATAGTAAAGTTAGAGCCCTTCCGTACCATACATATAGCAAAAAATAAAATCCAAGAGGTTTAAACATTAAATGTATTAAATAAAACAAATGAACTGATAGAAAACAGGTGAATCTTTACCTAGTCTCAAGATGGAAAAGGTCTTCTAAGAATGAAAGTAAAAAACTTTATATAAAGAAAAAGATAGATTTGACTGTACAAAATGTAAAACTTATAGATCAAACAAGCCTTATAAGTTTTATAATCAATATTATATGCAAACGATATGTTGAGGGAAATGTTTGCAATATATGTGTTATACATAGTAGAGTTTAACGGCATTATATACAGAACTTGTATACGTCAATTAAGGAAAGAAACACCTAAAGAAAGAAATTTTTTTCTTAGAAGGAAAATTTGTGTAATAGACACAAACAGATAATTTCCCGAAGAGCAGATACACATGGCCACTTTGCTCATCTGACACTCATTGAACACCTGCTCTGTATCAGGCACTGTACTAGGTTTCTTTCTGTCTTTATGGATCTTACGCAACTCTAGTTGAGGAAATAGTAAACATAATTTAACAAATTATGATAAGTGTTATAAAGGAAAAAAACATTGGATATATAAAAAAAGAACTTGCACAAACGTGGAAAGTTGGACAGTTTTCCCTGAGGAAATAATTTGAACTGAGAACTAAAAGATGGGAAGCTGTTAAATATGGCCTTGGACTACAGTGGGGCAGTTGAGGTTCTGGGCAGGAGCCAAGGGGGAAAGACTTTGAAGACAGGAAGACAACAGGACATTTGGGGACCTGGAAAGAGGCAGGTATGGTGGCTGAACAGATAGAACTAGGAAAAGAGTGCTATGAGAAGAAGCGGGAGAATATAGCATGTGCAGATTATGGTTGTCACCCTGAGAACACTAGGGAGCCACTGGAGAGTTTTGAGCAGGAGAATGACATGATGGGATTTATATTATAGAGTCATTTTGAATTCTTTGAAAAGAAGGAATTAGGGAAGCATTGTTTGGGGCAGGACATAAGAGTGAATGAATAAGCATTTTTATTAATCAATATAACACATATGTATTGGGCACCCACTGTGCACCAGGCCCTTTACTATATGCTGAGAAAATACAATGAATAAGATAGACATGGTACCCAGCCTCATGGAGCTTGCATGATAGTTAGGGAGAGAGACAGCAAATAAGTAAACAAAATCATGACAGATTTTGAAAACTGCTGTACAGGTACCATGAAAGAGAATAATGGCTGATTTTCTCAGGAATATATAAATTTCCCCATTTCCTTTTTTCTTTTTAAATATTGCCTCAAATCTAAGCATAGCACACTGGTGGTTGCACACCATACCTTCAGACATTTTCATAATATTTTAAAGGAGATATTTCTAGTGTAGCCACAGATTGAAATGTGTAAGATGTAATATTTAATATAATAATAGTCTACAACCCATATGCCAAAATTAGTCTTGTCATTTAAGTCATTATATCACATACAGTCATATATACATTTATTCATGCAAAAAATATTTCTTGAGCTCTTACAAACTAGAAAGTCATTACCATAGTCCAGACAAGAGATAATGCTTAATTGGAGTAGCACTGTGGTGTCATTAGCCTCTCTTTCATATGCAGGTGTCCCTCACTGTGCTCTGCAGTCCTATGTCATCTTTCTCAGCCATAAGGGCTGAGCATTCACACTGCAGAGGAAATAGTGAGTAAGGCTGATCTCATTTCACTGAATTTTAAGCTTCACCTTTATACCAGGGTGAGGAAAAAGTTTATAACTGCTGCATTTAAACTTTAACTTTACCTTTCTCACTTCTGAGAAGTCTCTTGATCAGTAGGCTCTTTGTTTTGAGAGAGAAGTGGGAAATACAACCAAGTGTAAAACATCATCAATCTTAATGATGCAGTGATTTTATGTACTACATTTTAATGAAAATGTATATAATTGGTAATAAAAGCAGATGGTTTCAACCTAGTAAAAACCATTGATTTTAATGTTTAGTAAAGTTTCTTAGGGTGATGGGATGTATGTTAAATGTATATACTAGGACTAGGTTTGTCAATGGGGAGAAGTAAACACTTTTAAGAAATATTTAGGATATCTGATTGGATAGAGGCAGAAGAGGGAAGTGCCAAGGATAATGCCCAGGCTTCCTGCTGATACAGCCTAATAGATAACGCTGTAGTTCACCAGAGTAAGGGGGGAAACATTCAACATTGATAGTAATTAAGAGAAGTACAGATTTAACCTATAAGATACTGTTTTCACCTGTCAGACATACAAAGATAAAAGAAAAAATGTTTGATGTAGAAAGAAGGCATGGTAGAGCAGACAGTCTGCTGAGGAAGCAGGGGTATTCCATGTTTATACAAAAAGTTATTTATAGTAAGAAAAATTAGGCCAGATACAGTGGCTCATACCTGTAATTCCAGCACTTTGGAAGACCCAGGTGGGAGAATCAATCGCTTGAGTCCAGGAGTTTGAGACCAGCCTGGCAATATAGTGAAACCCCAACCAAAAAAAAAAAAAAAATTTAGCCAGGCATGGTGGCGTACACCTGTAGTCTACTTGGGAGGCTAAGGCAGGAGGATCATTTGAGGCTGCAGTGAGCTATGATCATGCCACTGCACTCCAGCCTGGGTGACAGAATGAGACCCTGTCTCAAAAAAAAAAAAAAAAAAAAATTAAAAAAGAAAAACTTTAGGCCAAAACTGAAATACCCAAATCTAAGGAGCTGATGATGCAAATTGTCACTGCTAGAGGATGGATTACTATATAATTAATTAAAAATAATCAGCTAAAAACTTAAGAACTTTTAAATTAAAATATGGAAAAATGTTCATAATGATAACGCAAAACAGTGTGCTTGGGAGGTTCGAGTTTTATGTTAAAAAACACACAAAAGCAAAGATATGTATAAAAATTACCAGAAGAAATTAATCATGTGTCAACTATAGTTGTCGTTTCTAGGTGATAAAATTGTTTGTTTTTTTTCTATTTAATAGATTCCCATAAGCCTTTAATGACTGTGTATTACTTTTATAATTAAGATGTTAAATTCTTATGAGGTAATTTCAGAAAATGATTATTACTATGATGATTTTTCAGTCTCTCCAGTGTCAGCCTGCCTTTAGCTAAGATAATTCCGATAGTAAATGGACAGATACATTCGGTTTGCAGTGAAACACCTAGTCATTTTGTTCAGGTAAGGAGAAAACTTGGGGGTATTACTAAAAACAAATTGTATTCTTAGTATGATCATGTTTATCTAACATAAAATTACATTCTCTGCTGTGATATTTGTTCAAAAAAACACAGAACTCTTGCAATTATATGTAGAATGTGGTAAAATACCCCATGTGAGTAATAATGTATGATAGCAAATTTATAAGTTGGGAGTACCTTTCTCCATGGTATAGTCCAACACTTGTAGGACTGCATTTTAGTCCAGGTATGTTGTAGTGATCAGCTGAATTTATATACCATTAATATTTTGCAGTAAGCTGTGCTAGTAAGAAGATTGAGCCTTGAGACAGATATATTGTGGAGAAGTAAAACATTTTAGTCATTAATAAAATATAACTGTTAATAGTACATCAATAATCTGCTCACTAAAAGCTGTATAAACAATGAGTTATTTAAATTTTTCACTAAACCTCCTATGATTCCATCTTCTTTCTTAGGAAACCATTTGGAATGCATTGAATAAGACTGATGTTATTAGTGGGATAACTTTGAATCCACAGATTTTATTTCTGAGTCATATGCAAACTTGAAAATTGTCTTATAAGTAAAAAAAAATTGCTTGCAGTACACCTCAATCGCAAACTGCTGCAATAATGTGCAGTGAGAAGAGACCCTAAAGTCTGAGTGTAAAGATGGCATCTTAGTGTAATTTGTCTCAGACAACTTACTCTTGGGAACATGACGAGCCCTGAGTATACAGGGTGTATTTCTTCCTTTCACTGTGGTGTCATTAGCCTGTCCTTCACATGCGTGTTTCCCTCGCTGTGGTCTGTAGTCTTCTGTGTCATCTTTCTCACTCATAAGTGCTGGGCATTCATACTGCAGAAGAAATAGTGAGTAAGGATGATCTTATTTCACTGAATTTTAAACTTCGCGTGTATACCAGTGCAAGAAAAAAGGTTGTAACTTCTGCATTTAAACTTTACCTTTACCTTTGCCCACTTCTGTAGAAGTCTCTGGCTTGACCAGTATAGTAGACTACATAAAATTACTTAATTAGTAATAAAAGCAATAAAATTAATTGATATAAAAAGAAATGGTTTCAACCTAGTAAAAACACCATTGATATTAATGTTTAGTAAAATTGTTTTAATGTGACTGGATGTATGTTGAGTTTATATACCAGACCATTGATTGACAAGATGTCCACCAATTTTTTAAACTATGACTTCTATGAGTTAAGATACCAAGTGTTCTACTTAATAAATTGTCATGTTGTTCTATTTCCATTTATCTTTCATAAAACCTTTGCTTTCATTAGTATATTAATTTACTTAAAATTAATGCTTTTGAATTACTGCTACTACTTCAGACACAAAGGTGTATAGGAGATCCTATTGTAGGAATGCTATAGAACAAGGTTGGCAAACTCTGTAAAGGGCCAGATAGTAAATATTTTAGGCTCTGTGCAACATATATTCTGTATGGAAACTATCCAGCTCTGCTCTGGTAGCATTAAAGTAGTCGTAGACAATATATGAACAAGTGAATGTGGCTGTTTTGATAAAACTTTATATATAAAAACAGGCAGCAGTGGCCTTGCCCTGCAGGCCATACTTTGCTGATTGCTGTGGTAGAAGATATTAAGATGATATTATAAATGGTAAAGGTAGGAAATAGGAGCGTCAGAAAACAATTGAGAGAAGTGGTTGTTCAATATTATTTTCAATTTCTTTCAAATAAGGAAACAAATTATTACTAGATTGCTTTCAGATAACATAAGGAGAGAACATTTATAACCTGAACCAACTGTGTGATATGCAATTTTTATCTCAGACTACTGAAAACATCCTGGAAGCTGTATCAGGATACAGCACTTGAACATATTTAAAGTCCTTATTGTAAAGCTGGGGTCATGAAACTATGAAATATGAGTCAAATCTGGCCAGTCACCTGTTTTTGTAAATTTTATTGGACAACAGCCATGCCTGTTGGTTTATGTATTATTTTGGCTACTTTTGCACTACAATGGTAGTGTTTCTCAAACTTGTCCATATACCTCTTCTAAGTAAAAAAGAGTTTAGAGCTCTTTTTAGACAGAGGGAGAAAATTTTCTACTGTCCTTGATCAGGTTAGTTTGACATTTTACTTGAATTCTCTGTTTACACTCCAAACATGATAAATACATTTATTTATTCATTCATTTATAGAGACAAGGTCTTGCTCTGTCACCCAGGCTAGAGTCAGTGGTGTGATCATAGCTCACTGTAATCTGGAACTTCTGGGCTCAAGCGATTCTCCTGCCTCAGTCTCCCAAGTGGCTGGGACTACAGGCATGTGCCACCATGCCCAGCTAATTTTTTTTAGTTTTTGTAGAGACAGGGTCTCACTTTGCTGCCCAGGCTGGTCTCAAACTCCTGGCCTCAAGCAATCTTCCTGCCTGGGGCTCCCAAAGTGTTGAGATTATATACATGAACCAGTGGGCCTGGCCTGATGAGAGAATTTAACCATAAAGTGATTGAGATCACAACTGGCCTAAAGCTCACTTGGGTTTTCTAATACTTAAGAAAATTCAAGGGCCAAGTTTACTTCCTGTTTGTTGGCACTCACCAAGGCCCTCAACGGTTTCTGTCATGGACCCTTTCACAGTCTGGTGAAGCCTATGGACCCCTTCTCAGAATAATGTCTATAAATGCATACAGTAAAACACATAATGTTTTGAGGGAAACCAATTATATGTGGTTTTCAAAACATCTTTTAAAATTAAATTTATGATGTAGCAATATTGCTTCTTTATCATGCATTAAATAAAGATGGCATGGGAGTTCTGATAACTTCCACAACTGTCATATGATATGAAGATGTCTATGGTTTCTATTGAAGACAAATTGACAGCCTGCTAATTCCATGACAGTTTGTTGCCTACATTCATAATTTAAGGAATTGCCAAATTTTAGAGGTTAGTAAAAATAAAGATGTAATTTTTTCCTTATCTTTACATTCCACAAACCCCTTGGAGTGTTAAGAACCTTTGCTCTAAAGTGTATATAACAAGGTATCCCTGTAACAAAAGCACTTGTACCCCTTGAATATTTTAAAATTTTAAAAAAATTCTAAAAAATAAAGTATACATACATATATATGGCAGGTTGCCTGCAAGTTGAAAAAATATAACAAAAATAGATGAGAAATAAGATATATATGTGTGTTTTGTGTGTGTGTGTATATATATAAAATATGCACATACTACATATACACATATTAGAGCTTCTAGAAAATAATGCCTTAACTATGTTATGTCAGCTTCCAGAAAAAGTACCTTTAGTCTTATACCTTTAGTCTTGTAATCATTTATGTAACAGATACTTACCTAGCCCTTGGTGTACATAAAAACTCATTTGAAGACAATTTTGGGTTTTTTTCCTCAAAATCAGACTTGAATGCTTATAATATCATGATCCCTCATATCCCTCATAAAAATCTAATAACTATCTCTTAGAATTTATTATAAGAAAAATATTCCTAGGGGGTAGGGGGGCATGTGTAATATATGTAACCTTAACACTTGTACCCCCATAATACGCTAGAATAAAAAAAAAGAAAAAGGGTATAACAAAAAAAAAAAAGAAAAAATATTCCTTTTCTTAAATCATCTGTTTCTTGGCCTTAACTACCACAAAACTTAGAGCTAAATTCATTGCTTAATTGTAGAAATGAATTGAAATTATTTATACTTTTTGCAAACTATAATGTTACATTGTCATCTTTGCTAGGATCTGTTGATGATGGAGCAAGTGAAAGACTTTGCTGCTAATGTGTACGAAGCTTTTAGTACCCCTCAACAACTGGAGAAATGATTTTTCCTTCAAGAAAAACCACAGTGGGATTCATTTGCTTTAAAAAAAAAAAACACACTGAATAAATCAGCTATACCTAGAGTAATAATTTGTTACCAAAATGCCTAATAAAAATATATTCTTAATCAAAGTTTTCATTTCATAATGAAATAGATTCATTTGGCATCTTAATATATTTTTTTAAATTCAACAGACCAGTTTTTTGGGCATATCTAAGTGAACACACATGCAAATATCAGAATTGTCAGTAGTAGGTTCCCCCATGGACATTGTTTCCAAACTGACTAAAAACTAATGTAGATACTTTTTAATTTATATATTATGAAATGCAGTGTACTTTGACATTAATATTGAGGAAAAATCTGTTGGGGAAGTAGGTATAGAATATGTGAAGTTCGGAAAATACCCTATTTAACTAATCATACTGTTTCCTGGACTGCCATAAACAGAAGTGATTCAGACTTTTCTCTGGCTGCCCTTCAAAGGAATAAATTATTTGTCTCAAATATACCTTCATGGACGACTTTTCTTCTTACAGAAATCAGTGGATTGTAACACCTATGATCAGCTATTTTTTCTTTACTATTTCTTTGCTATATTTTCTAAGGCTTTATTAACGAGCCTTAGAAAGTTACATGTTGATTTAGAGGCTAAAAATGTTTACTCACATCTGTTATTAATTATATAGTTTTATTCATTTGTATGTAAATAATTTTAATAACTTTGTATTGATTTTGAGTACAGTGAATATCTTATTGCAATAAACTATTTTAGTAAAATATGGTTTTGTTGAGTTAATACTTTTCAGCGATTAATTTACATGTCCCATAGCATTTTTGCTATTATTTTTGAAGAGAGAACCTGCTAGTTTTCAAGTTTCATTTTAACTGATAGTATACTTGGTACTTTCTTTTAACTTGTTCATTTATAAAAAAATAAATAGCATTACTTTCTGAAAAAGAAGTAACTCATTGTCTGTTGTAGTAAATCTATAGTTCTGCATTTAGAAGGGTAATTAGGGTAAAAATAAATGAATCATTATGTATCATTAGTATATTAGATATATTTTTCAGTAATACAGAATATTTTCAGTAGCATCATTTTATGTTCCTCCAACATAACTGGTAAAGCTGACTGGTAAAAGGTAGAAAATGAATTGTGAACTCTCTTCTAAGGCCTGCCAACTGCTAGGGAGTCCATGTCTACAATTAAAAAAAGGTAAAAGTGGAGAGAAGGGCAAATGCTTCTCTTCAAAATTTGACAGAATATGATGATATTATCATTTCTAATAGGGTGAAGGAAAAATTGCATTTTTGGAAAATTAGGGAATGTGTGTATAATGGGCATGCATCTCTTCCAGCAATATTAACCCAGGATTTCATCCAGGGAAAATCTGAAACTCAACAGGTGGTCTTATAAGGACAGAAATTTGATCAGCTAAAAATTTTCACCCTGAATTATCTGCATCTCTAGAGCTGTGGCAATTGAAGAGATGACAGAGTAAAAACCATATGTATTTAAAGTTAAGTGGCCTTAGACATAACAAATTGGCCTTCTAGAAGTACAGCAAGAGCCCTGTCATCTAAAACTCTTAGTTGTTTGGTTAATCCAGGGTCATTTAAAGCAGGGTATCATTATATATACATATATATATCATTTTCTTAGACATTTTAAAATATAAATATTCTTTATTTGCCATTTGCTATAGGACCCAGGTTTTTTTCTGACTTTTCAGTATAGGTCTGCTGAGCTGGGATGTTGGTGGTACAGTGGTTAGCATAGCTGCCTTCCAGTATAAGCCCACTGGTAGGTGTTTTCTGATTATCTTTCTTGTACAAATCACATACGTTACATTACATAGGTGTGAACCAGAGGTGCACAATTCTTGTAGATTTTTACTGTATTTCTTCACAATCTTTTAGAACTGTTTTCCCCACACTTTTAATTTTTAAAGGAAACCCACTGTTACCTAGTCTTTCCGAAGAATTCAACTTGACTTTCATAGAAACTACAAGTCTTTACATTCATGTCATTGGCTTATGTAATCACTATAAAAAGTTCAACTGGCATAATCAATTTGGTAACTGTATTATTTTCCTAGAGCTGCTGTAACAGATCACCACTGAGTGGCTTAAAACAACAGAAATTTATTCTCACAGTTCTGTGGCAAGAACTCTAGAATCAAGGTGTCAGCAGCAGGACCATGCTCCCTCTGCAGATTCTAGGGAAGATCCTTCCAGTCTTCCCGTGCCTTTTCCAGTTTCTGGTGGCCCCAGGCATTCCTTGGCTTATGGCAACATAACTCCAATCTCTACCTAGTCTTCACATGGCCTTCCTCTCTGTGTGTCTCTGTGTCCTCTTCTTTCTCAAGGATATTCTCAGTAGATTCAGGACCCACTTGCGTCCAATATGAGCTTATCTGAATACATACCTTAATTACATATGCAAAGGCTCTATTTCCGTGTAAGAATACATTCTGAGGTTCCAGGTGGACATATATTGTTGGGGAACACTATTCAACCCACTATGGTCACAAACTCAAATAATCCTTGGTAAAAACACATTGCAGCAAGTGGGAATGGAAGGGTAGGATATGCCTATTTCCTGATGGTCTTCAGCTTACCCCAGGCATCAATCAGAATGCTTCTCCAAGTAAGTGGAGAGCATCAGTTAATCCAGTGACTTGGTTAAATGGAGATTACTTAAAACTGCTATTATACTTTTACAAACTTATATAAATGTGTTTGTTACTGTATATATGAGAAAATTGATATGAGTATTTTGTTTGGAAATTAAGCAGGAAGATTATCTTACCAGGTCTTTTACTTACAAAAATAAAATGAACAGAAGGCAAAACATCTGTCATGTTTTCTGTTGTCCTAATTCATATTTATTTGAATAACCTGACCTTTTAGAACAATTATGTTGCTTCAATAATGTCATTAATAAGAAAATGAGATAAAATTTTATTAAAATTATATCCATATTTAAAATGGTAAAATCAATGTCTAAATTATTCAGTCTAACAATCTAGTTTGGTTTGCCTTCAATATTTCTCTAGTCATTAAAGGTAAATCAAAACTTACTGAATTCAAATAAGGCAATTTTGAACCTATTAGTAACTCTAGGAAAGAGTTTAAGTGGTTGGAAGATAAAAAATACTATTGGGTTTAAAAGGTAAAGAGAGGCCTGATTTTTGTTTATCCTCATCATAATTTTTGCCCTCCATACCACAGATAATTTTTAAGAATTTGCTGAGGTGTTTTTGAATCCTTGCTGAGACCTAGTTCTAGTACATTTCACATGTAAACAAAATACACCTTAAATAAATTTAAATTTGGGGTCTCATACTTTCTTATATAGCATCTGGTTATTTGTGAACTATTTTATTAGCACCTCTAAATACTGAGCTGTATTTTGTCATTTAGCTCCTTTATAGCTCATTGAACCCTGTAATTTTAACTACTATTTGCTTAGATATTTCCATCTGTCCCCTTTTTTCTCAATTTTAAAAGGTAAAGATGGACAAGGTAGGAATTTAAGGGGTTGACAAGTTTTAGTCTCAAAAATATCATCTTCAAACAAATGACCCTTTTGTGTTAAGATTCCTGTAGCACTATTTGGTTCAGGTTTTGTTTTGTTTTGTCTTGTTTCCTTTGTTTTTTCTTAGTCTAGTTTTTGGGATCATATAAATCTATGCACATTGGGTCTCTAGTAAAATGTTAATTGGGATTTAGGACTATTATTTATTCATGTAAATTCTTTGGCATGATTTCAAAAATTTAATAGCCAGTTGTGATGGCTCATGCCTGTAATCCCAGCACTTTGGGAGGCTGAGGTCAGAGGATCTCTTGAGCCCAGGAGTTTGAAACCAGCCTGGGCATCATAGCAAGACCCAATCTGTTTTAAAAAAAAAAATTAGCCAGTTGTGGTGGCATGCACCTATTCTCCAAGCTACTTGGGAGGGTGAGACAAGAGGATCACTTGAGCGAGGAGTTGGAGGCTACACTGAGCTATGGTCACACCACTGGACTGCAGCCTGGGTGACTGTCTGAGACCCCGTTTCTAAAAAAGTTTTTTAATGTTGGCATGATTTTAGGTATATATAGTGAATATAATGTATATATTATATATATATAATGAATAGTGTCTTATTTCACTATTTGAAAGCTTTTGGGAAACAGATGTCTACATTTAATTAATGTGACAAAATGTAATCTGTATCACTTCAAATAAAGATAGGGCTGTATTAAACACCTTTTGTGGAAGAGAGTTCTTTAATCAGTTTTTCTTTAAATGTCATCACAATCAGTATTATTTTTGCTTCATTCTCAAGGAAGATCTGAGCAGACTTCCTAATTTTCAACTAGGTTTTCAACTTCAATTTGTTTGAAGGCAAATACGACAAGCAAATTTATGATTTAAGTTGTACCTCAAATTATCCCATCTACAAAAATAGACCCATGCCTACAATTTCACACCTTCTACTCAAAAAAAAAAAAAAAATCTGGAAGAATGTGTACTAAAATATTAATAGTGATGATCCAAACAATAATTTTTATGTTTGAGCATCTCTGTATACTTCAAAATATCTACAGTGTATATACCTCAGTTTTATAATTGAGGGAGAAAAATAATTTTTTTACTAAAAGACAATTATTGGAAGCATTGAAATACATATTAGGCCAAATTTATTACATACCACCTATATTAATACGCCAGGGCTAGCATAACAAATAATCACAACCTGGGTAGCTTAAGCAACAGAAATTTATTTTCTAAAAGTTCAGGAGGCTGAAAGTCCAAGATCAAGGTGTTGGCAGATTTGATTTCTTCAGTGATCTCGCTCCTTGACTTGCAGATAATGCCTTCTCAGTCTTTATGTGGCTTTTCCTCTGTGTTTTTGTATCCCTAGTGTCTCTTCTTTGGCTTATAAGAACACCAGTCCTGTTGGATTAGGGCACGACCCTTATGAACTCATTTAACCTTAATTACCTCTTTAAAGGCCCTATTTCCAAATATTAGTCATGTGCTACATTACAACTTTTCAGTCAATGACAGATCGCATATATAAGATGGTGGTCCCGTGAGATTATAACGGAACTGAAAAATTCCTATTGCTTAGTGATTTGTAGCCATCGTAATGTCACAGCACAGCACATTCCTCAAGTGTTTGTGGTGATGCTGGTGCAAGTAAACCACTGTGCTGCCAGTCATATGAGCCTAGCACAGACAATTACGTATAGTACAAATGCTTAATAAATGGTTTACGTATTTACTATACTATTTATCATTTTAGAATGCACTCCTACTTATTAAAAAAAAAAAAGTTAACTGTAAAACAGCCTCAGGCAGGTCCTTCAAGGGGTATTCCAGCAGAAGGCAATGTTATCATACAAGATTATAGCTCCATGGTTGTTGCCGCCCTGAAGACCATCCAGTGGGACAAGATGTGGAGGTAGAACACAGTGATATTGATGATCCTGACCCTGTGTGGGCCTAGGCTCATGTGTGTGTGTGTGTATGTAAAAGTGAAAAATAAAATAAGCTTTTTCATATTTTTTAAATACTTTAATAAAGAAAATATTTTTGCACAGCTGTACAATGAATTATTTTAAGCTAAGTATTATTACAAAAGAGTCAAACATTTTAAAAAATTAAAACTGAGGTTAATTTATTATTGAAGAAAAAAAATTTTTTATAAATTTAGTGTAGCCTAAATATACAGTATATAAATTCTACAGTAGTGTACAATAATGTCCTAGGGCCTTCACATTCAGTCACCACTCATTCACTGACTCACACAGAGCAGCTTTCAAGCTCCATTCATGGTAAGTGCCCCAAACAGGTGAATCATTTTTTTTATCTTTTATACCATATTTTTACTGTACCTTTCCTATGCTTAGATATGTTTAGATACACAAATACTTAACATGGTGTTACAGTTGCCTACAGTATTTAATACAGTACCTGCTGCATAGGTTTGTAGCCTGGGAGCAGCAACAGACTACACCATAGCGCCTAGGTGTGGAGTAGGCTATGCCATCTAGGTTTATGTAAGTGCACTCCATGATGTTCGCACGGTGAAACTTTTCTCGGAACATATCCCCGTCATTAAATGATGTTTTACTGCACAGTCACATTGAGTGTTAAGGCTTCAACGTAGATTTCGCGGGGGGGGGGGGGGGGGGGACTCAATATAGTTCATACCACCACCAGTTCCTACCTATTCTAAACCAAAAAAGAATTTCCACCTCTGAGTCACACATGGAAACAAAATCAGTGCGAAGAGACTTTAACGGAAGAGTGCACTGGAGAGTTAAAATGGTTACGTAGGTAATTTAGGAAAAAAATTTTGAGTGAAAGAGAGAAAAAGGGCTGATTTGCCTAAATTACTTGATTTCTCTTGTCCAATTTCACATTTGCTTTCTCCAAGTGGTACAATGATAGAGACCTGACATTGCCGAGTTGTAGGTGCAACTGCAGCGTCAGCCACTCTGCAGCACTTTAGTTCACACTTGTCAGTGCTAGAGCCCAGCCCCACTTACAGGGCAGCTGATCAACGGTTAGCTGTGGCAGTTCTACCACAATGCCACTGTGCTCCAAAGAAACCCATTTAAGTGGTTGTCCATGGCCCAGTAGTTCTACCTGAAATTAAAAACATACATACAGTCCATCTCTTTGACTCACCTACTTTCTATTCAGAGGGAGTGATTGGTATTTCCAAAACAGCAGTGTAAATAGGCAATTTCTTTTTTACCTTTAGTGATTCACAGGGTGTTTTAACTCCTATCCACTTGAGTGAATCCCTCTATCTTGTTTTTATATTCTTGCTTCCATATTACTCTCAAGAAGGAAATAAAAGTGTACAGAGGTTGTGGAAGAAGAATTGGAAAGGTAGAATGGAGTGTCAGAGTAGGGAAAATGCTGAAGAGAAAATGAGTCTGGAAACAATCTGCCCAACTAAGGCCTGTCCAGTTCTTACACAGAGTCATTGCAGAAAAGTTCCCCTCTCATCCAGCCACTGTCCCTCCCCAGATCTTCCTATAACCTCTGCTAATCCACAATACATAAATGTGACCATTACATTTGATTATTACTCTGTTTTATATCTTTAGTCTTAATGATGATACTAAGTGAATTCAAATAAGTAGTTCTCTACATATTCTAGGGTTATTTTGAACCACAAAACTTTGCTTATCAGATTCAAAACATACGAACTTTGTCTAGTTAATCCAATAAAAAAATTTTAAAAAATAGCCCATGAACTTTTAAATTATCTCAATTGGTGCTAAGAAGAACATAGATAAAATTTGTAAATAATCAATTTCATACCCAAGCTACTAACCTATAATTCAACATTAGATTTGAACTCCATCTCCTTTCTGCCTGACCCACTACAAGTGTTAGAGATGAAATGTGGAAAGGTGATGCACGAAGAACCATCTGGACAATTCACCTCCAAAGAGATCATTCATTTCTTAAAGAATAATGCCAGACCTGGTGGTTACAACAGCTAGATTAATCTTTTACTTTCTCCAAAATGCTTTCTAAACTTAAAATAGTAGGGTCAGGACATCCTACTTTTTTTCAGATGTGTTCTGCAGTAGCGTGTCAGGGAAAGCATCTGAATTGCAATTTTATGAAAAGAATAATTTTGGGTGCATGCAGTGAATTTGAACAAGCTAGAATGACGGTGAAGAATAATGTCTACTTTACAGTGATATGCATGGAGATAAGGTAACAACGGATTTATCAGTTTAGTTTGCTGGAAAACAAAAAGTTTCAAAGGTTTTAGCCAAACATTACCATTGATGGAGCTCATTTTAAAATTACTCTCATGGGGTATAAAAGGAACACATATCAGGCTCCCCTTAAATTTAAAAGTTATGTTTTCATCGGGATACTTTACTCAGCAATTTAAAGGAACAGTGAAGGTAAAATTCCCTCTTACCTCTGTTGCCCCCCCAGTAGCTTTGGGCTGGCCAAGAAACAGCTTTCCTGATGTGGGCCATTTAAGAAAAATGGCATAGACCAGTTTTTCTTTAGGTTTGGATGTGTACCTAGTTAAAAGAAAAAAGAAAAAGCATAGTAACAAAGACATTATGCCTCATGTCTCTCATCATTTATGGGAATTATTTTACAGAGATACTTCCATTTAGTAAATGTTTACCGATGTCTACATTAATAGAAGGGGAGGAAAAATAGCCCCATGCTGGTATGAAAAGCACCTCCCTTCCCCACTCCCCTAATACTAAAAGGAAGTAAAGATGTTCCTGGGCTAGTATTCTTCTTCATCCCACTGCTCTCATGGAGCTGAAAAGGGGTGGGGGTGAGTTAAGGGGGTGCGATGCCAGAGCTTCGCGGCTCCCCACGTGCTGATTCAAATTTTTATACTCATTAATTCAACAAGATAACACATGCATGTGTCAACACCTGGCCTGGTACTGTGCTCAGTGTTAGGGATACAAAAGAAAACAACACACACACAGTTCTTGTTCTTATGGAGCTTAGACCAGTGGCAAAGGCAGATATTAAATAATCACACAAATAATATGAAAGTGTGGTTTTTGATAAGCACTATGCAAGAAAAGGAAATTGAGAGACCATAACAATAGGATCTCTTCAGATCAGCACTGGCAAAAAGCCTCCCCAAGAAAAACGACATTTAGTCTGGGACTTAAAGGATGAAGAACAAAGGAAAAGGTAAGAGGAATATGCTCTAGACAAAGAAAACCATTCATTTATTCCTTCAATTATTCAACAAATATTTAGTGAAATCTTAAAAATTCTAGTCATTGTTTTAGAGCTAGAGATACACCATTGAACAAGGTCCTTGTCTTCATTGAGCGTACATTCTAGTAGGTGAAATTAGAATGGACAAATAATATGTCAGGTGATGATTCAGTGCTATGGAGAAAACTGAAGCCAGGTCAGAAGGATGGGCATGCTAAGTCGGAAAAGAAGGGGCTGGGAGTGTGATTTTAAGTAGAATAGTCAGGAAGACCTCTCTGAGGAGGCAGCATTGAGGAAACCTGAAGAATGAGAAGAGCCATGGGGCAGCCATGGGAGGATCTAGAGAAAGAAACTTCCAGGCAGAGAATAAGGCAAGTGCAAGAGCCCCAAAGTATGCAAGAGTATGCTTGGCCTGTTGACACAATAGCAAGGCAGGCAGAGTAGCTGAAGAAGAGGGAGGGAGGGGCAGGTGATAGCAGACAAGATCAGAGGCTTAGATAAGGAGCCAGATAAGGCCTTGCAAACTTCTATAAGAACCAGCCCTTTCTCTGAGACTAGAAGCCACTGGAGGAGTTTGAGCATGGAAGTGGCATAACCTGACATTATTTTAGAAGCTTACTCTGATTGCTTTGTGGAGAACAGATCAAAGGGGCAAGGGTAGAAGCAGATCAGTCAAGAAGTTACTGAAATAATCCAGGCAGGGGCGAGACGATGGAAACCAAAAGGATGAGAGTTGCCACAGAAAGCATGAGAAGTGGTCAGATTCTGGATGTATCTCAAAGGTAAAGGTGACCGCACCTGCTGATGAATTGGCTGTGAATGTAAAAGAAAGGGAAGTCAACTGCTCCAGGGCTTTGGGCCTGACAACCATCTAAAAGGATGAAGGCTCGGTTAACTGAGATGGGGAAGACTGTGGGAGGAGCTAGTTTATAGCAAAATTTCAAAAGGCAGGACTTCAGTTCTGGACATACAGGTTTAAGATGCTTATGCGTCCAAGTGGGAATGTTGAGGAGGAAGTTAAATATATGAGGCTGGACTTCAGTAACAAGTCTGCACTGGAAATATACATGTGGAGGTCGTCGTTGTGACATTTAAAGCGATGAAAAAGGATGAGATCACCTGGGGAATTAAGAAAAGTAGAGATGAATAGAAGTCCAAGGACTAAGCCTCAGGGCACTTGAAGAGTTAGAGGGTAGGAACTGAAGTGTTATCAGCAAAGGAGACTAAGAAGGAACAGCCAAAAGGTACAAAGGAAACCAGGAGAGACTCACTGATCAACTGAGGCAAATGTTGCCAATAAGTTCAGAAAATGAGAACTGGGAACTAACCACTGGATTTAGCAAGGGAGGCATTATCATGGGCCTCGGGAACAGCAATTTTGTATAGTATAGGGGCAGAAGCCTACCCAGAGTGGGTTCAAGAGAAAAATTGGAGAAATTGTAGATAGCAAGTAAAAACAATTCTTTCAAGATGTTTTACTGCAAAGGAAAAAAGAGAAATGAGAAGGTAGCCGGGAATGTAAGTAGGATCAAGAGAGTACTTTTAGGCCAAGCCCAGTGGCTCATGTCTGTAATCCTAGCACTTTGGGAGGCCCAGTTGGGAGAATCACTTGAGGTAAGGAGTTCAAGACCAGCCTGAGCAACATAGTGAGACCCTCATCTCCACAAAAAACAAAAGAAAATTAGCTGGGCATGGTGGTACATGCCTGAAGTCCCAGCTACTCAGGAGGGATGAGGCAAGAGGATCACTTGAGGCCACAAGTTTGAGGTTGGAGTAAGCTATGATGACACCACTGTACTCCAGGCGACAGAGTGAGACCCGTCCCTTCCCCTGACAAAAAAGAGTTCTTTAAGATGAAAGAAATAACATGCTTAAATGCTGATGGGAAAGGATCTAATAAAGAGGGGGAAAATGAAGATGAGCAAAAGAGAAGTATTGCCACAACAATCCTTGGGTGGATAATTTGGGAGGGGATCCAGGACACAAGTGTTGGCCTTCAAGCCAAAAGTAAGCTAATTTTACATTGTGCATGTTGTGTGTGTTTCTTACGTGTAGCTGTCTGAGGACAGGCACTGAATAAGTAGTGCTGAATTTAATGAATGTTGATGTTCTGTCAAGTGAGTATGATGGAGGAAGAAAGGGTTAGGAGTTGAAGACGTGTGTGAGGGATGGGCCAGAGAATCTGACCTGGATGGGGAGAAGAGGGACAGAGGAAGGTGACAGGGTTAAAGATGGTATGATCCTTGGATTATAGATCCCTCTGGAAGCTGAAGTGCTGTGTGGCATGAGCTGAAATATAAGAGGTGACAGGCAGTAAAATGTTCCACATTGAAGCCATGGAAGGGTGCAGTAATTGTAATGCAAGACCTAAGAGGTATGACCAAAGGAAGGGGTCACAGAGATAGAGTGGACAAGATCCCTAGAAGAGAAGAGGAACAGTGAATTAGAAGAACTGTGAATATAGATGTTAAAATCACTAAGAATTATGTTAAGAGTAGTTCTGTAGACAGGGATAGTAAGCTGAAGCTAACCTCTTAAAGGCTTCTCAGAGTTGACCTGGGAATCTGCAGGTGACTACAAGGAGGGGAAGGACACGATGAACCCAAGGGCAAGGGGCCCCCATGGTAGGGAGGGAGAGCAAGACCACTCGGGTTGCAGAAGCCAACAGGAGCCAGACTCATGGCTGTATGAGCCACATCAAACATTTTGGCTTTTATCTTTATTTATTGAAAAAAACACTTAATAGAATAGTGGTTAATGATTATGAAGTCCCAGATCAGACACCCTCACCACCTTCAAATATACAGACAGAAGCAAATTCCAAAATCATATGTAAACTATTCTCTGTAACATGAAAGATTGGTTCTGAGTCCTCACTATGGCTTCTCCCAGATCCAACATTCTAAAATTCCACAATTATTTGCTTCTGTCTAGATTACCTTACTTCATTTTCTTCAGTGGATTGACAATGTTTTTAAAGTCATAAATGAAGTCGATTGAAGAACATTTAGTCTAATCATTTGGTTTATATTTGATTAGGCAGTACTCAGGTAGTTCAGAAAGTGAATTTTCAGAGCTTTACTAATAACCACCTTTATTTATATATGTTAAGACTCCACATTAGAAACCATCATATTTGAAAAGTCTTATCAGATACTCATTGGCATACAGAACATTCTCAAGCTCAGAGAGAGACTTGAGGAAGGACTTTTAAAGAAGATACCAGTTAAAAGAAAAATTAGTAAGTTAACATTATTAATTTTAAAGAAACTTCAGGTTTACATTTATTAGAATAGTATGAACAAGTAACAAGTTTTTTAATCAATTAAAACAATGCTGTTATTTTTGGCTGATTTTTTCCATTTTAAAATTTATTTTTATACACATAAAATTTACCATCTTAAACTTTTTTAAGCATACAGTTTGGTGGTATTAAATACATTCGTAATGTCATGCAACCATTACCACCACCCATCTTCATAACTGTCTTTATCTTGTAAAACTAAAATTCTGTATCCATGAGATAATAGCTCCCTATTTCCTCCTTTCCCCCAGACCCTGGAAACCACCATTCTACTTTCTGTCTCTTTGGTTCTGACTATTCTAAGTACCTCATATAAGTGGAATCACATAGTATTTGTCTTTTTGTCACTGGCTTATTTCAGTTAGCATAATGTCCTGCAGGTTCATCCATGTTGTAGCATATGCCAGAACTTACTTCTTTTTTAAAGCTGAATAATATTACATGGAAATATAGAGGAAAAATTAGCCGGGCATGGTGGCGCATGCCTGTGGTCCCAGCTACTGGGGAGGCTGAGGCAGGAGGATTGCTTGAGCCCAGGAGTTTGAGGTTGCTGTGAGCTAGGCTGACGCCATGGCACTCTAGCCCAGGCAACAGAGTGAGACTCTGTCTCAGAAAAAAAAAAAAAAGAACCAAGGTGAGAGTGAGGGAGCATCAGGGGGTTCCTGTGACAGGTGAGAGGTTGGCTGGTCTGGTCGTGGGGGTCACCGGGGTGCACCCCGCAGAGGAGACACAGTGGCTGGCACCACTTGGCCCAGACTGCAGACGAAAGGGTCTTCCCTTCCGCACGTGGGGCCTAAGGGAAGCGCCGTAGGAGAGGAGGGCAGGAGCTCACGGACCTGACTGACCGTCCTCGTCCTCGCTGTTGGCCCCCAAGCCTCCCTGGGCGTTGTCCGGCTCTGTGGCGCTCAGCCCCCCCCCCCCACGTGTCTGGCTCCCTGCTCCTCAGCGTGGGAGCATTTCATCTGTAAACTAAGGGTATTGTCGTCTTCGTTAGCGCCATTATTGCTGTTTTTTAGGATTGTTTGTGAACAGCATATTAATTATTTGCAATGAGTGCTACCAAAGATTCTAAAAATATTTTTTTTTTGGCCTTGATTAACCATTCATCCTTTTTGAAGACCTGTTTTCATTCTAAAATATACATAACAAATTATTTTCCAAAAGCTGGAGTTAAGTTTTAGTATGCTACGGTTTTTATCAAGAATTTGAAAATGTATTAGCCGGGCACAGTGGCTCACACCTGTAATCCCAGCTCTCTGGGAGGCCGAGGATCGCTTGAGCTCGAGGAGTTCGAGACCAGCCGGAACAAGAGCAAGACCCCGTCTCCAGTTGAAAAAAATAAATAAATAAAGTAAAAATATAGTGAAAAAAATAAATAAATAAAATAATATTACATGATATGTATATTCCACATTTAGCCGTTCATTTATCAATGGATATTTTGGTGCTTCTGCATTTTAGCTATCGTGAACAATGCTGCTATGAACATGGGTGTACAAATATCTCCGAGACCCTGCTTTCATTCTTCTGGGTAGACACAGAAGTAGAATTGCTGGATCATATGGTAATTCTATTTTTAATTTTTTGAGGAACTGCCATACTCTTTTCCATAGCAGTTGTACCATTTTACATTCCCACTAACAGTGCATATGGGTTCCAATCTCTCCATATCTTCACCAACAATCATTATCTGTTTTTTTCATAGTAGCCATCCTAATGGATGTGAGGTGGTATCTCGTAGTTTTGATTTGCATTTTCCTAGTGATTAGTTGATTAGTGATTAGTGATTAGTTATCTTAAGCTTCCTGGCCATCAGACAAATGCTACCAGTACAGTTGTTATCTAGGTGGGGAGATAGATTCCTGGTACTTCCTGCTTAAACATCTTCCCAGAATCCTCTCTATTTTGGCTCATTTTTTTGTTTATTATCAGAAACAAAAATCCAGATTGGTTCGTTTTTAATCTAGTATTTTTCTTTGCCCTCAGGTACCTCTCGCTTACTAATTTGATGAGATGCAACATCAACAAAAGTTAAAATTTACAGAACTGACTAAACCGTGGTCTCTGTTTTAGATTAACCATTTGGCATTTTTCAACTGGTCTGAATGGCTTACAATTTTTGTAAGAGCTGACTAAAAATTAGCTAAAATTTTCCCCTCACTGGGAGATAGCTAGAAATGATTTAAGCTCAATTTGATCAACAATGTGTTCAAAACTTGCTAATTCTTCCCTTTCTCTTTAGAGTAAGCTTAGAAAGTGCTTTGTATAGTTAGGCATTCGTCTGAGTTCCCTTTTTATCCTACTCTTCCTCTTTATATACCTGAGAAATGTTAAATGCTTTCCTCTATCAAACAGCCCTTGGTAACGAGAATGACTTACCACACATCTGGGGTGATGGTGTCATTCTGGGATCGCCAAGGTTGGGTTTCATAAATAGCTTCTCCGTTGACTTTTAGCCAGGTCCCCATTTGCCTTAATCGCTCCTCAAAAATTGTAGAAATGATGCCATCTAGCGTGGGCCCAATATTCATCAAAAAGTTTCCTCCACATGAAACTGTTTCTACAAGTTGCTAAAAAATTAAGAATAAATGTAGTTCTTAGGTAGACAAAACAATTCCATCTTTAATGTGATAATACATTGTATTTATATATTTATATACATATATAGTCACTGTCTAGAAGAGTAAACACAAAGGCTAGAATAACGCCCTGTGTTTATAGGCCACTGAGCTATATAAAATATAAGAAATAATTCCCATACAACCACATCATTAAGAATATTACAGTAATAGCCACCAGAATTTTACTGTACCTTTACCAATTCTTCAATTGTAAGATAGTCACCAATTCCAGCATCCCTCCTATAGCCCCAGGAAAACTTGTCTATTGTCATGCAGTTTTCCCATTTATGTGGCAAAAGATGTCCTGGGTTATATCGATCGGCGCAGGTATAGTAGCCACCATGCGTACAGATGCTACCCTTTCCCCAACGGTCATTGGTGACTACTGTGTCCCGAACTGGGCTGAAATGAAAAGGATAATTTTTTTAAGCAATATATACACAATTTTTCCCTTCACATAAAAGGATATGTCACTGAAAAGAGGTCTAACTGAAATACACTCGTGTAAAAGGACCATGGCATAACATAGCGGAAAGCCCATGGTGCTGAAGACAGACCAGCGTTGATTGGAGTCCTGGCTCTGTGACTTTCCAGCTCCCAGACCTAGACATTTTTCTCCCCAATGACTGAATAATCTCATACATATATTCTAGCTTTTCTTTTTCTCTTACAGTTGTGTCCATTGACATTATGTGAACAATATCCCCACGACAAAACTTATCATTGGTGGTACAGTTAGAGAGGACTGCACTCGACTGAGAGGAGACAATTTTGAGTCACAAAGGGAGGTGGATGGCTCCTAGTCTTTTCCCCCTGGGAGAAGTACCTGAAGACATTGCTATTTTAAATCTCAAGAGTTCTCCAGAGTACTGGTATTTGTACCCTTTGTGGGCCCAGGAAGTATAAATAGAAGAAGCCCTGCCTTCGTAGCACAATACGAGGTGCTTTCTAGTACAAAGGTAAATTTGCTCCATATAGTCTAGGCCTAATGCCTAATGGAGGAGTTCAATGAGAACTCACTGTCATAACGCACAGCCTTGAACATGCTAGGAAAGAACAGGAAAGAGCAGGAAGGAGTGAGTACTGCTGATGAAGGAAAAGAGGAGACAGACAAGGCTGACATTAGTGGGGCAGCAAAGATTACCAAAAGATAAGAGACAATTAGGGGACAAAAAGAAGCCATTAGGGGATTGAAAAGTACATAATCAGAAATAATGATGAATAAATAGTTATCCCAAAATAGGGGCCAAAAAAGCAAGAGTAGAAGATAAAAAGGGGGACCCCCAAAATTAATACCTTCAAAGATCCTATGATTTTTACTGATTTCAAAATCAGATTGAGTTGTATTTTGCTCCTGATTTATTTACTCTTGATTATTTTGAGGGAATGTTGAACTATCTAATAAGCAGCATTTACAACGATTTCCTCCCCCTCATGCCGCCAGTGAGCATAAAAGGAAATATTTCAAGCAGCAAGGGAATTACGGTGTTATAAACACCTTAGGAATGTTTAAGGTAACTGCAGCATTGCAACCGCACACACACCTGTCATTGTACAGCCAGGCTAAGAAGCCCGTGCTGTTCCAGTAGTGATCCGGCGCCCCTCCGTCACCATCCGACCACAGGACCTCGGGCCGATACTTGTTCACTAACTCATAGAGCTCAGGCAACATCTTAGAAACTGGAAATTGTCGCTTATGGAATGAACTGGATTCGTCCTCGAGGAAGAGTGGATGAAACCATTCAAAAAGGGAATAGTACAGTCCAAAATGCAGGTCAGTTCTGTTCCTAATGGCCACCTCAAGTTCCTTGACAATGTCCCTCTTCGGCCCCTCATCGACTGCATTCCAGTTCCAGGAATACTCTGAACCCCACAAGGTAAAGCCTGAAAAATTACAGTGAAAACCCTTGTAAGCACATCAATTTTATTTTAGTAAATTTCTACCTATACAAATGTCCAAAATAAATCAGATAATACACAGGATATATAAATAACTGCTTCTAAAAACACCTGATTTATGGCAATCTTTTTCATAGTATATATTATTTTATATGAGAAACAAATGAGCATTTAAACAAAATGGAACTGAGGTTTTTAAAAGCAACTTTCAGGGTATGCCAAAAGGTTGAGATGGTCTGATCTGGCTCCAGAACTTTCTCTCCGAGACTTTAAGGTTCTGGAGAGCTAGCATCATGGCTGTGGTACTTCCTGCTGTATCCCCAGCCAGCTGCTAGCAGAGGGTGCCCCATAAAATAAACAATCAACAATATCAGATTATAGCTAAGATGGTAACATTTTCCACATCTAACATGCTAAACAATGACTACTACTATTTATAGTGAAGATTCTGAGACACACTCCCGCTAGATTCTTATTTGTCTTCTAAACCAAAGACTGGAGTCTATTGTCCAGTTTTAAGATTGTTTATTTTATTATAGTGTGTTTATTAGAACACTGATGATTCAGGTATAGTAAATCTCTTTTAACCTGATTATTCATTTAAAGACATTATTTCCCATTAAGTAGTTCTGTACTTTAAAAATGCTAACTATGTGTAATCTCATCCTACTGTAGAGTCATAAGCTCACATGTTCCTCCTTGATAAAATTACCCCAAAGTGAATAATTTACCAACTAAATGGGTAAGAAAAATAATGTACACCATTACAGAAACACTCTGAAATAATTCATTTTTAACAGGAATTTGCAGTTATATTTCCAGCTGTTCTATATAAAAATGTTACAAGTATTTCTTAAATACTTAAGAAATAATACAAAAGCCTCAAAATTTTCAGTTGGCGCCCAGAGGCATAAGGACATTGTTACTGTTCCACTAAAATCTAAAAGAATCTTTGAAAATAGACATTCATAAGACACTTTTGCTGAAACACTTTACTCTTGTAAATTAAGACAAGTCGAAGATTGATTTTAAGAGGCTTTTAAAACAGTTTACTCTTGTTCCAAAGACGTTTGTGGTCAGCTTCAAAGCAGTGTCAATATTTAAAGTCATACTCAAAATTTTTCAACTTGACAGGCCCTAATGTCAGGCAGTGCTAAAACCACATGGGTCTTCAGTTTAATATCACCACCATAAATAAGCTCACATAGTGATCTTCCTTCCTGGGTTTAGCAGTACATTTTCCATAAGCAATGAAAACATCTGATAGCATGAGTCCTAGAAAATCTATAAATGTGTATCTCATCTGTCCTCACAGATTAAGTTGTTTTTTGATTTAAAAAATGTTTTTTTTAATCTTTTTTTTTTTTTAATAATACTTTGTGCCATACAACTTGGGGAAGTTTCTAGAATCAGGAAATCAACATGTTCTCAAGCAAATTCACTTTATAAATATCCATCTCAGCAAGAGAAACAGCTGTAGGAGACAATCATGAAGCTACCAGAATGTGGCCAAAGGGAAAAGTATTCTAAGATAATTTTAGATTTTTGGCTGTGGTTCTTCCCTCCTACCCCCCTCCCATCCCTGGAGAAAACAATGAGGCAAAATTTCTTATACCAAGGCAAAGATAGGCACGCAAAGAAAATTATCTAATGAATTAACATGTGGTTGGGACAATAACAATTTGTTAATGCCTCCTTGGTCTTATAGATACTGGAATGGTGATGGGCAGAACCTATCCTGTTAATGTAGGACCACTGTGGTTGCTTTTAGATATTCTTCCACCACCTCTGATATTTCTGGGCACCATTACAATTCCATAATCCTTTTCCCTCCAGGTGATCTGTGTCACTTCCATCATTAGCAATTCATCCACCATTTACACCACTTGGCCACCCAAGACTTGGCCAAAAGTGCAGTCAGGTGTGTTGATAATGATGCAAGACTACAACAGCATAATCCCCAAGGTACCTTCACAGAATGCATTACAGAGAAAAGAAACAAAAGAGTGCAATTCCAATTATAAACTTTGACTTGCAACCCACACCACCCTTCAAATATCTTTAATTAAATCTGAGAACTCTTGTTAAATATGCATATAACAAAATGTGACCATCTTTCCTCTGTATCCCTAATGCCTCTCAATGTGGGTAGAACATGTGGTCCTTAAATTATAAGCGAATGCCAGCTACCACTTATGGTTGCTCCTAAGAGAAAACTGTGATTTCATATGGACACCCTTGCTTTAGTTCCTTCTTCCAAAAAAACGACCTTTATTTCTTAACCATTATCAGTATTTGCAAACACTGTACTTACTTACCTTCATGATGTTTGGAAGTTAAGACGATGTATTTGGCACCAGAGGCCTGAAAGATATCTGCCCACTGATTGGCATTAAAAAATGTTGCCGTAAATAGCGGTCCAAAATCTTCATATTTGAAACCAGAAGGATAATTATCTTTCATAAAGTTCACATACTTCTGTCTCTTTTCCTTTTGCCAATACCACCTAAGGAGAGGAAAGGAAATAGCACGTGAACACCACATACATAAACATTTGAAATAATTGCCTAGGTCCCTTTACTATTTTCCCCTTATTCAAAATACAGTATTACCCAGATCCTCTTTCTCAAATTCCTCATCATTAGCTTTGGCTTTAAAGAAAGCTTATGCAAACCAGAACGCCCCTCTCAATATCCATTCTGTCTCCCTATGAAAGCCACTCAGCTCATAAACTAGAGCATTCTAGGCAACCCAGCCACCCATTCTCTCTTAATGCTTCATGTTTAAGTCACAACATGTAGTTTGTGTCTTTACACATTGTCCTTTGTAACATAAGTGACCAAGGCTTCATGCATCTATGATATTCACCGGCAGAGAACATGTTTTGGGGCAGGGCACAGAAAGGGAGGCAGTAGTAAAACTAAGAAGGTGCTGTCATTTTAATAAATCAACTCGGTCTTCAAGGATTACTTATCATATGTGTTCGTTCTAAACAATGGTATATTAAACCTAAACTATTTAAGCAAGGCTTCATAAGGAAAACTATACCTAAAACATTTTAGATAACTATCTAAGCAGTAACTAGCAGTAACTATCCTCATGAAATATATGCAAAGCCCATGTCCAACCCATGTCCTGTTTTCTCTACCACCACTCCTTCATAGGAGTATTTCTACAGGATAAGCAAATCCATAATCAGCACTATATCCCCAACCATGATGAGGAGGCTCTTCTGACTGAGATCACTAAGGACATGATATGTGATAAGCAATGTTTTTTGCTGGCCCAAAAGTCATACGCATACTTTCCCAGCCTCCATGGCAGCCATGACATGGATGAGAGACCCATGCTGGCCAACAGAACTTGAAGGGAAGCTGACTTGGGATTCTGGAAAGGGCTCCTTTCCTAATGAAAGAACTGGCCTTCCTGCCTTTGGGCAAGGCCATGTGCAGTTATGATGCCTGACTGCCATTATGTGACCATGAAGGGACAAGTCCACAGGCTGAATATGACAGAAAAGGCCTGGGTCTTTGATTTCATCAATGAGACAACTATTTTGTTATATGAAGTAATAAACACCTATTATTTGGGTTTTTGATACCTTAAAGTTAAACTATCCTAACCGATCCATGATGCATGTATTTCACAGCTGAACTTTGAAGTGTTACCTCAGTTCTTGGGCTCTGGGCTTGGAAGAGTCACAAGCCTTGGCCCCATGCTGATAGGAATAAGACCACCAGGCTTAGGGACCCCATTTCTGAGGCTGTGGAAGGAGAGGAGGTGAAGGACTGCTGCCTGAGCAGGAGCCAGAGATAAGAGCAGAAGTTAAATGACTAGTTGGGGGACATTCCAGCAATCTGGGAGTACAGCAGACTCACGCCTTAAAGCCTGAGGGCCTCATGCAGCTTGACATGAAAGCCATCCATGGCTGTAAAGGAAGATTGCAAAATGTCAGCCCAGGAGAAGAGACTCAGGCTGCAATTCTTAAAAACACCAGTTGAGCTCCTTCCCTCCCCTTTCTCAGTAGAACGCCTCGGGGAGCTAACCTCCCAATCTCTTTGTTCCTCAATGGAATGGGCTACAGCTGCTGAGTTCAGAGATACTATCTGTACATACCTTAAGGTGTAGTTGTGCTTTGTAACCAGCTATGTGTTTCCAGTTTCTATAGATAAAAGAGTAATTAGCTAAGACATCCTGTGACCATTAGGGGAGACTTAAAACTTCTATACATTGTAACCCATGAGCTTTTCAAGTGAAATCATTGTAATCGATAGCATGAAAAAGAGAATAAAAACGGTGCTTATTTTCAGCCACTGCCGCCTGGCTTACAGGAATGCTGGTGGTCCCCTGATCTTCCCTGCACCCTGTCACCTTTTTGTGTTGTGTCTTGTCTCTCCCATCTCTTGCAGTGCATACTGCCCGGGGACTGGTTATATCGGGGACATCTCGAACCCGATACCCCGCGATGGAGAAAGATGACAGACACTCAGCAAGAGCTGAAGAATTTATTGTAAAGAAACTTTAAAGATGCAAAGCAGAAGATGTTTCCTAAGGGGAAATGGGCCTGTCTCTGTGAGTAGTGAAGACACCGTCTACTTCTGTTTTTCCTTTTATATGTTAGCAATTTAGGCAAGGGTTATAATTATTCATAACTCTACATCACTGTTTTGGGGACTGAATTCTTTCCAGCTATGGATATAGCTTAAGGGTTATGTTCCACTCATTCCTTTCTCCAATATGTGTGATGGGGAAAGTTACCGTTTATGGTGTTTTTCTGTTTTCTGATTGGTGGTCACTTTTCCATGGTCTAATTACTCTGTTCTTTAAGATTGAAATAACTGTTTCCCCTGGTTATTTTTCTGTAACTATTTTCTCCTTACTGTTTTCCTACAAATGTTTTCTCCTTTCTGTTTTTCTGATTTTCATTACCTCTCACTTGTTTTTCTGTCCCTAACAGCATCATCTAATTTGAACCTGCATTCTCCCCTACAGACTAGCCCCAAATTTCATATTAAAAGAGAGGAAAAGGGGCACATACAGTAAAGAGTTCATTATTTATATATGGTATTTAATTTCCATTAAGAACAGTGAGATATATTCATCTCTACTGTTGACTGCCCAAAAGTCAAATTGGTTGTGGGGAGCAGAGGTTTAGAAAGGATACAAAGAGAAACCATAAATAATTAAAGAGTCTTTCACAGGGTTAATGCACTTCCAGACCACCAGGAATATGTATTCTACATTGTTCAGTATAAGAAGTTATCTTTATTGTTCTATGTCAAAACGAACAATCATGTGTTCATTTATGGAAAATTAACCATAGCAAAGAATAAAATGACTCAAAACTAGCTGGTTTATTTTGGCAGACCACTAGTCTTAATTAACAAGTGTCAAATCCACCAATATATATTTAGCTAATCTTCATGGTTGAACAAAATGATAATATAAGATACAATTTAGGAGGAAGAAAATCTATTATGTACCTCACTAATCTGAAACATTTCAAAAATAAACTCAAAATGCCTTACAGCCCCAAACATACAAATAAAGATTTATAACATTTTTCTGAAGTAGGTATGTTTAGCAATATATGGTGTAGGAAGAAAGTCCCTTGTTTTACAAGTTGATTTTTCTTTTAATTACAGGAATAATTCTCCATAGCTTATACTGGGTTTTTTTACATCAACTGGCCTAACATAACAAGAAATGTTACTGGTTGCAGGAAGTCAATCTCTTTGCAATGAAGGGATTGAAATATGCTACTCTGGCCTGTAAAATAATAGTTAAGATAAAAGTTAAAGCTCTTGAAAAACAGCAGGTGCGAGAAGAGCACTTTGACTTCTGTGCTGTTCCTTAAGAGCAGAAGATGAAATGCCAGCGTGAAACAGACTCTATACCAGAAGGAAAGGCAACATCCTTTATCTTCAAGAAAAAAAAAAGTGGAGACCAAAAAAAAAAAAAAAATACTGTACAGGTCTTGTTAGAAAAACGCTTACCTTTTAAGCCTCCTCACACCATTTAATTCTTGCAGTCACAAGGGCAGAAACATTCAGTGTTCACCCAGGACGAAGTACTTAGACAAGAAACCATACATTCGACACCCGGAAATGCGAAACTCGGTTTAAACAGCGGGGGGCGCGGGGAAAGGGTGGCGAGAGGGGGTGACTCGGGCCAGGGGGCCGCAGGGGAGGCCTGGGGCGGGGGTCCGGGGAGACGTAGGGAGACGGGCACTCACCAGAACCACTCGCTGCCGAAGCTGGGCACGGAAAACACGCCCCAGTGGACGAAGATGCCGAACTTGGCCTGGTCGAACCACGCGGGCAGCTGGCGGGCGTCCAGCGACTCCCAGGTGGGGTCGAAGCGCGCGGCGGCGCTGCGGGCCGGGCGCGGCGGCTGCAGCAGGAGCAGCGCGAGCGCCAGCGCCAGCCCGGGGAGCGCGGGGGCCCGCATGTCCCGGCGCGGCCGCCTTCCGCGTCGCCTGCTCCGCGTGCTCCGCCGCTGTCACCTGACCCGGCCGTATCTGGGAAAGGGCCAGGCTCCGCGCTGGGCTGGGGCGGGAGTGGCCGCTGTCGGAGGCACCCCAGGCCACCCGCCGCGCTCGCTTGCATAACGAAAGAGGCCAGTGTTACTCCCCCAAAGCCAGGAGTGCGACTGCTTAGCTAAGCCCCCCAGTCTGTGCGCTTTGAGGGGACAAAGTGGGTCTGGGCCTAGGCCCTGTGACATGACCTTTTCAGAGACCGCCCTGGGGACGCGCCTGCACCACTGACAACACACAGGCCGAGGCAGGGACCTCGGGAGAGGCCCTCCCAGACAGAACAACCTAGATTATCCTCAGCCTTGGCATTAGCCCGCGGCCCCTCCCCCACCCCCCAAGCTCTGGGTATGTTAGAACTGTGGCTGTCAACTTGAATTTGTGTCAGGTGAGAATCCAAGCGTTTCAGATTCAGGACAGCTGGATTGGGCCCCAAGATTCTACCCGAGGCCCAGGTGATTCTGATGTTTCTGGTCAGTGGACCAGACTTTCCTGAGAGTTCTGCATTAGAAAACAAGATGATCTGAGACAAGTGAAACCAGTGGAATGAATGTTTAAGAAATCTGCAAGCTTGGGAAGAAACCAGAAACTTGGAATGATTAATCAAAGGGCATTTCAGAAACTCATCTCTTCCACCTCTTAAGTGTTTTTAGAGGAAGCACTTCTTCCCCTGCTAAATCATTACCCTTCTATGGGCCAGTTGAAACGCAGCCTCCTCTCTGAAGCTTTCTGCCACCACCCTCCCCTCCCAGAACCGTTCTGCTTCCTCCTGCCTGTTGCCATAACATCTCTTTCCAACCAGTAAGATGGGATGCCACTCCACTCATTGTCTTGTAGCTAGGTGGATACAGGTCTGATTTCCCAAAGTGGACTTCCCTTCTGTAGTCCCTGCATTTACAGTAGAGCCTGGCAGGGAGGCGCCCTCCAAACGTTTTTGTCAAAGCTCCCCAGTGAACCGGGGTTCTAATTATTTAGTGAATGATATGACACTGTGTAGCTGTTGCCTGCATCCTCCCATCTCTGCAGAGAAACTGGACATGGTCTTGGTGACAATGTACCGCTGAGGCCCTGTCCCCTCATCAGCAACCTTTCCCTATGTGCACCCCAGTAGCAAAAAGTTTCCATATTCCAATGTTACAGCGTAGTAAATTATTGACATTTCCACATGTTTCAGTTAAAGAGTGCTGATCAAACCTTCCACTCTGCATAATGGCCACTTGGGTCATTTGTCATTTCTCTTGAAGGCAAAGAAACTTTTTTGTTAGTAAGTACAACCTTATCATAAAAGTATAGTTTTTATAGAAAATACTGAAAATAGTAAGAATCCTAGAAATACTGGGTTAGGTATTGATGTTGGATTTGGAAGGACTAGCAAATGGTATTATCTGGAAATGAGCAAGAAGAGATTGTACTGAAAAAATATTTGTTACACAATTCAAAGAATGAAATCTATGAAATATTTTACAACATGGTCACTTATGGAGAGACTGGCCGATTGTAGATTTCACTTCACATTTTATAAGATAATGCTGTACAAGGCTAGTCTTTGCACTTAAAGCTACTGCTAATTGAGCGATGGGACTGCACCATGCCAAGGCTCACACTGTGTATTTAAAGGTTTTGATAGAGGATTTCGAAATCTGAGAGGAACACCAGGTTCTCCAGGTGAATATGGCTTATTTATGAGGCACTGGGGGAAGCTTTGGGACTCAGTGGGTACCACTGTCGAGAAAGCCTGATCCTATTTGTCTGAGGTCACTTTGAGGTATGAGTTGGAGAAAGTAGAAGGACAAGTTTTGTCCCTGTAGCAACAGGCATGCCTCACTGTGGAGCCACCATGGCCAGCAGCCTCGCGTTGGACAGCCTAGTGCACAGGCGCCGGGCAGGAGAGGGTGGGAGGCCAGCCCTTGCCAAATTCTTTGTCGCTGCCAGAGGAAGCAGTGCTGCTGTGGATGTCCTCAGGGATATCATTAGCTGCCGAGGGTGGAGCTGATATCTGACTGAGGCTCTCCACGACACATTCTGGAGCTCCATATGGGAGTTGGATGGCTGCCACCAGCCAGTCTGGGCAGTTCCCAGAGTCCCTCTGAAGTGGACAGTGGAAGAAGTGACACATTGGCCTGGCAGCCGGCTTCAACTCACAGTCTCTCTCTGGAAATGCAGAAGAAATGGTTCAAATCGACCTGAACCCCTGCCAGTCTTCATGTGACAAGTAACCCCGCTTCACAGCAGCAAGAGCAGGTGGATGGAGGAAATAAAAGTCAACCCGCCTTTGTTTGGCCTGGGGACAGGGAGTAGAAGCAGGGGGAGGAATAAAGTGGGGAGGCCCAGGGGGTCAGCAGAGCAAGGGAGCAGCCAAGCCACCACAGTTCCCATCCCTGCTCCACCCTCTGCCGCAGGGCTGTGTAATCCTGGGTAAGGCACTCAGCCTCTCTGTGCCTCAGTTTCCTCACCTATTGTGAATAATAGTACATCTTCCTCCCAAGGTTATTGTGAGAATTAAATGATGCAAAGTGCACATGAAGCTTCACGTACATGTGGACTAGTATTACCATGGGTGTTGGGCAAATACGGGGAAGCCCAAAGGAAGGGCATTCAGTCCTGATTCCCTTTTAGAACTCTAGAGGAAGCCTCTTAGGCTCAGGGGCAAGTTTAAGATTTAGATGGAGGGAGAGCCGCTTTCTTGTTTTTCTGCTTTCCTGGGATGACCTTGATATTCAAATGTCACAAACAAGACCTAGACGTAGCTGGAAACTTCCCAGGAAATCTGCCTGAGTGGCTCTCTGGGGCAGCCCCTGTGCCAAGGATGTGGGGTCACAGCCACATGTGAGAGGACCTCAGCAAACCTGAAGCAGGCCCGATACACACCAGGTCATGAATTAGAGCAGCTTCAGGCTTCATCTGGGAATGATGGCAAGACAAGTGTCAGCAACCCAGGACTGGAGGAGGCTGGAGCATCATGCTCCTTCCTAGCACCTAGGGAACACCCCGGGCTCCCTGTCCCCTATTCTCATGCCACCTGGGAGAAGCAGAGGGTGGGAGGGCATCTGTGATACTGAGCAGTGTTACTCAGAAGACAGCCTAAATGGTTGCTAAAGAGGCTGCTCAATTGCCAGGATTTGTCTACATTTGTCTACATGTAGACAAATCCAGATGGAATAACCGGAGTGTATATGGGGGAGAAGAAGGGGTCTGCAGGCCTCCCATGGCAGGCAGGTTAACTACATACAAAACCAAAGAGCCCCATCTTCCCTGCTCCAGGGCGGGCACCAGCAAATAATGTAACGACCCTGATAAGCAGCTAAGCATCAGAATGTGCAACACATTTGCCTTCTCCTTCCAGTGTTTCCCTTGAAAAATGAAAGACTCAGTGAATACCTGTGCATAGAGGCCCAGTGTAGGTAGCAAAGTCTTGGTCACACATCAAGTCAAGTCTCCTTTCCAGTGGGCCTTGTGGCTGAGGGACACAGTGTCCCCTGGGTTGCACAAGTCAGAGCAGAAGGCTGAGCTTCCACAGCTCTGGCTAGGAGTGGGAGGGAGAGGTCAGTCCTCCAGAGAAAGAGGAAGCAAAAAAGGAACTAACAGGACTGATAAAGAGCTGGTAAATATTTTAAAAAGAAAGAAAGAGCACAAGAGAATGAAGCCAGCAAAAAAAGTAATAAAACGGTAGTAGGGGAAATAAAGTGTGTCTCAAAACTGGAATTGAAAATAAATTGAAACACAAAGAAAATAATAATGAATAAAGACAAGAAAGAGAAGAAGGAAGAGGTGGAGGTATCAAAAAGAGATGCTAAAAAGACAAAGCAAAATAAAATGCCAAGCACTATGAGAAGCTCAAAACAGGATGGGTGAAGAAGGCTGAAGCCTAGAGTAGGCAAAGAGCTCATGACAGCAAGCACGTGAGCTGAGTAGAGGGGACACTGGCAAAGGTGAGCGAGGGCAGAGGCAGGGGACCTTGAGGAGGTGATGGAGGGCTGAAGTACACCTGGGAGAGAGGAGTGGGAGGAGGAAGAGGAGAAAGAGAGGCAGCAAGAGGAATCCTCCTGATGGCCATGCAAAGGTACTCACTGAGTCTTCCATTTTTCAAGGGAAACACTGGAAGGAGAAGGCAAATGTGTTGCACATTCTGACGCTTAGCTGCTTATCAGGGTCGTTACATTATTTGCTGGTGCCCGCCCTGGAGCAGGGAAGATGGGGCTCTTTGGTTTTGTATGTAGTTAACCTGCCTGCCATGGGAAGCCTGCAGACCCCTTCTTCTCCCCCATATACACTCCAGTTATTCCATCTGGATTTGTCTACATGTAGACAAATGTAGACAAATCCTGGCAATTGAGCAGCCTCTTTAGCAACCATTTAGGCTGTCTTCTGAGTAACATTGCTCAGTATCACAGATGCCCTCCCACCCTCTGCTTCTCCCAGCTGGCATGAGAATAGGGGACAGGGAGCCTGAGATGTTCCCCAGGTGCTAGGAAGGAGCATGATGCTCCAGCCTCCTCTAGTCCTGGGTTGCTGACACTTGTCCTGCCATCATTCCCAGATGAAGCCTGAAGCTGCTCTAATTCATATATATGTTAATATGTCTAATTCATATAAAATGTTATAAAACATTTTCTTTGACCTATAAGTTCTCTTTTCCCCTTCGGATCTTAGAAGAAATTAAAACATTTTTGTGGGTCCCTACAAGCACTGTAGGCACTGCACCTGCTGCACCTGGTAGATAAGTCAGCCCTGGAAAACTGAGAAGCACAGAATAATAAGCACTAAAAATACACAAAGAGATTAGATTAAATATTTATATTAATGTGAGCCAAGGTAAGTGCACTAGGATTAGAATAGCAATGATTGGATGCAGTGATCATAGGAACTTCATGATTCCAGACAGAGGTGTTTTTTAAAGGTGCTGGCATATTGAGTTGAGTGTTTGCATGTGCTAGGCACTGTTCCAAGTGTTTCTTTTTTATTATTATTAAATCCTGATAGGGTACTGTCATGTATATAAAGTACTTCTGAACCTTCTTTTATTATCCTCATTATGCAGGGGAGGACAAGAAGCACAGAGAGTTAAATAACTCACCTAAATAAACTAGGGCCTATGTTCATAACCATCATACTAAGCTGAAGAAAGCTACCTGGACTCTGGTCACTACGTGAATGAAAACACTGGATTCACTCATTCATTCATTGGTCATTACTTCTTTATCTCAGCAGGTTAAAATATATTTATTCAGCCTGTACTCCGTGCCAGGCACTGAACTGGGCTCCACAGTTGCAATGGCAAGAAAACAGACCCAGATGATTCAAGGTTGTATCAAAGGACATCCTTGCCCTTAAAGAGCTAAAGCCTAGAAAAGCCAACAGAATAAATAAATGCAATAAGGAGGAAAAGCACAATTATAGAAACATGCAGGGTGGTGAGGTGCTGAGCTGCAGGGAGGTACAGTGCTAACACTTATTAACTGCTTCTACATGCCAGGTACTGTTCTAAGTGCTTTACTTACTCTATTATCTCATTGCTACCATGCAATAGTTCCTATTATCATGCTGTTATGCCTGTTTCACAAAGACTGAGACACAGAGTGATTGAGTAGCTTGTCCAAAGTCATCCAGCTGTACTAAATGGTAGAGCCAGGATTTTTTTTTTTTTTTTTGAGACAGAGTCTCGCTTTGTTGCCCAGGCTAGAGTGAGTGCCGTGGCGTCCTAGCTCACAGCAACCTCAAACTCCTGGGCTCGAGTGATCCTTCTGCCTCAGCCTCCCGGGTAGCTGGGACTACAGGCATGCGCCACCATGCCCGGCTAATTTTTTTTATATATATATATCAGTTGGCCAATTAATTTCTTTCTATTTATAGTAGAGACGGGGTCTCGCTCTTGCTCAGGCTGGTTTTTGAACTCCTGACCTTGAGTAATCCGCCCGCCTCGGCCTCCCAAGAGCTAGGATTACAGGCGTGAGCCACAGCGCCCAGCCAGAGCCAGGATTTTTAATTAAATGTAGGTTGCTGGACTTCAGAGCCCTGTGCTCTCAACCATGACATATTTGCTGTCTTGACTCACCAGGGAGACGTACACAGCACTTCCAGCTGAGAGGGCAGCTTGAGCAAGGGCACTAGAGCAGGAAAGAGACAAGCTGGCTCGGGAGTCAGGCAGAGAGGGTACCAGAGGGAGGAGGGCTGGGCCACATCATGGAGCATCTTGATGGATCTCTTCTCACAGTCAATGAGGAGCCATTGAAGCATTTTGGTCAGAGGAGTGACAGGGGCAGATTTGTTTCTTAAAAAGATTATTGTGGCTGGGGTAGGGAGGATGGGTTAGAGAAGACCTGGCTTGAAGTGGAAAACCCCCATGAAGAGACCACTTCTTCCAGGCCATAGCAGTTGGAGAGGAAAGAATGGTCTGGGGCCATTTTGAGAAAGACTAGGCCAGTGTCCATTTTGATTGGTGGATGCCAAGCTTAGTGGTTGTTAAATACTTTTACTGTTATACTTGGAACAGAATCAACAATGAGCTCCATGAAGGTAGAGCCCAGAACTGCTTTTCTCACCATTACTTGTCCAAGGCTTAGGAATGTGCTCAGGAAATGCTTACTGATTGAATGAGTTAATGAATATGTGAATGAATCAATGAATAAGTAAATAAGTAAATGAATGAATTAAAGGAATGCCTCAGTCATGGAATAGACCAAGCAGATAGGGAAGAAATTAATGGATTCTCAAGTTACTTGCCTAAACCACTAAGTCAACTTTTCTTTCCTTTATGTACTAGACTTAGTTTACAGGCTGCTCTTATGAGTGTTGTATATGCAACATAAAGCAACCAATGCAGCTCCACAATTTAGCTTTCGGTAGATCCATGAAAGAGCCTGCCTAGCCCTGCCTGCCTCCACAGGCCTTGGCCAGGACATGTGACTATAGCATGTGGCTCTGCCTCCAAGCTGTACCATTCATTTGGAGCCAAGACTTATTTTATTATTGACATAACTTCCATTACATCATCTGTCACTTTGTTCCCTCACTCACATTTCTTTACCCTGCTTTGGTTTTCATCTTAACACTTAATGTTTCCTGACATTATTTCATTCATTCGTTCAATCATTCATTCACTTTTTAGTATCTCTCTCTGTATTCATTTCCTACTGCTACCATAGCAAATCACCAAAAACTTATTAGCTAAAAACAACACAAATCTATTATTTTAGCATGCTTGAGGTCAGAAGTCTGAAATGGGTCTCACTGGGATAAAATCACTGTGTTAGCAGGGCTGCGTTCTTTCTGGAAGCCCTAGGGGAGAATCGTTTTCTTGTCTCTTCAGCTTCTGGAGGCTGCCTGCCTTGCATTCCTTGTCTTGTGGACTCTTTTGATCTTCAAAGCCAGCAAAGATGGCTTGAGTCTTTCTTGTGATGCCATCTCTCTGTTTTGACTCTTCATCTTCTTTTTTTTTTTTCCCCATTTTTTTAGAGACAGTCTCACCATGTTCCCCAGTCTGGTCTTGAACTCCAGGGCTCATGCGATCTTCCCACCTCAGCCTCCTGAGTAGCTGGGACTACAGTGGCTCTGGCTTTTCTACCTCCCTCTTCCCCATTCAAGGACTCTTGGGATTATGATGGGCTCACCTAGATAAACCAGGATAATCTCCTTATTTTAAGGTCAGCTGATTAGTAACTTTAATTCTATCTGCAACTTAATTCCTGCTTGCCATGTAATATAACATATTCACAGGTACCAAGGATTAGGATATGGACATCTTGGAGGGGCCATCATTCTACCCAGCACAACCTCCCACTTCTTAGAATTTGTTTCTTGAGAGCAAGACTTTGTCCACTTTGCTCACTACAATATACTCAGTGATTGGAAGAGGGCCAGTACATAGTAAGCATTCAGTAGTTATGTTTTGAATAAATGAACAAATCTCTTCTTTCTCTTTCACAATCTGCCCCACACCAAGGCAGAATACTCTTCCTTAATATCATCTTTGATCGTAATACACTCTTGCTCAGAGGATGTGAATAGAGCACTTCCGGGTGATGGAGGCTTGATCCGATCCACCCCCTTCTTCCCTACCAAATCCCAGGAAAAATAATAGCAGATCATGCAAATAGAGAAGTGTCTGCATCAGTTCAGAACCAGGCAAGTGATCATTCTCATGCCACAAAACAGAAGAACTTCTGCCAGATCCAGAACTGGCACCCCTACGGTCGACCCTGAGAAAGAGAGAAGCCTGTCAAAGAGGCTGGGGGGGGCCGCTGAAGAACCTCAGCAATGCCACTTACTTGAGCTTCCTCTCATTTCTCTAAGCCAGAAGCTCTGGAATCGAAGAGTGAATGTGGTGTTTGTTCTGGATGCAAACGTCCACGTGCAGAGAACTAGGCAAGACAGAGGATTTTTCCCTGGGAGCCTTCCAAACCAGCAGCCACAGAGCTGCTAGCTGTGGTTGCCACTCTTGCCTGGCCTCACTCTCTGCTTCCCTGGATCCCCAAGTGGGTAATGTATTGTATTTTGTTTATGCCATTCAGATTGTTAGTGTTGCTTGTCTGTACTTTTTAAAATATGAGCGTTTCATTGCATGAATGATTTTGGCAGAGACGCACATCAGACGTTCAAATACTTCCTGTTTCAGTGCTTCCCACTGTGCCATCTCTATGCTAGGCACTACAGACGATGCTTTAGTCCTGGTAACACCCTTGCAAGTTGGAGAGCACCGTTCCCTTTCCAGAAATGAGGAAACATGCACAAAGTCTGGGTCTTCTAAGTGGGAGAGTTTGGATCCAGCTCCCTCGGTGGTTCTTGCTGGCCCCACGACTGTCTACTGTCTCCCAGTGCAAACAAAGGCCACTGCTCTGAAGGCAGGAGGGCCAGGCTTGATCTGAAACCCATGGTCATTAGGGCTGGGCAAGGTGGCTCAACACCTGTAATCCTAGCACTCTGGGAGGCCAAGGCAGGAGGATTGCTTGAGCTGAGGGGTTCGAGACCAGCCTGAGCAACAGTGAGACCCCCATCTCTACTGAAAAAATAGAAAAATTAGCTAGGCATGGTGGTGTGCGCCTGTAGTCCCAGCTACTCGGGAGGCTGAGGCAGTAGGATAGCTTGAGCCCAGGAGTTTGAGGTTGCTGTGAGCTAGGCTGATGCCATGGCACTCTACTCATAGCGATGAAGTGAGACTGTGTCTCAAAATAAAATAAAACAAAACAAAATAAAATTAAACCCATGATCAGTAAAACAAGCCTGGCCTGCTCCACACTCTGGGGGCGCATATTCAATCTGGTCTCTCTTTCCTTTTTTACAAATAATCACTCAAATAAGGCAGGAATAGTCAGGTGAGTGAGACCCTCACCTCAGGAGCAAAATAGAAGGGGGCACAAAAAACTCAGTAATCAAGATAAATAATACTTTAACGCAATATTGTTGAAATTCAAGTCAGCAAACTGTCTGCCTAGCCACCCGATTTTTTTAAATGAAGTTTTTCCAGTGCTGGGATGGGGTTGTGGCCAATGAGGCCAGTCGTACAAGTTCAAGGTCGGATCCTGTCTTTATGTAAAATTTTGACATTTTGTTCATTGTGTTTTATTTTGTTTGTTTGTTTTCATTGATTCTGCCTCAAGCGCCCACTTACATTCTCAGTAGAAAGCCTGATATCTCCCGGGGTTGCCTTTTCCACTGGAGTTGTTGTGGGGACTTGTAATGTGCAAAAGGAAGTTACATAACTTCTCTTTTTTGGGCACACAGTTCTATGGCTTTTGACAAATACAGTTGTGTAATTGTCACCACAAGAAAGATTTAGAACAGTTCCATTGTCCCCCAAATCATTCCCTTTCCCCATTCCCAGAAACTGGCAACTACTGATCTCTTTTTCTGTCCCTATAGTTTTGACTGTTCTAAAATGTTATTTCAGTGGAACAATGTAGTGTGAAGCCTTTTGAGCCTAGCTTCTTTTACTCAGAGTAATGCATCTGAGATTCTTCCATGCTGTGTGTGCCAGTAGTTGCTTTGTACTGCCGAGTAGTATTCCATTGCATGGATGGACTTATTTGGGTTCTTTTCAGTTTGGGGAGATTATGAATAAAGCCACTATAAACACCTGTTTTCAGAGTTTTGCATGAGTATAAATTTTCATGTCCTATGGGTAAATACCTATGAGTGGGGTTATTGGGTCACATGGTAAGTCTACATTTCACTTTCTATGAAACCATCAGACTAGTTTCCAAAGTGGCAGCGCCATCTTGGATTCCCAACAGCAATGAATTTTAATGTTTTGAGGGTTGAACTGAGGAGGACCCAATCCCCAGGTGTGTTGGACACCTCCAACCCCCTATTGTGATTGGGGTTGAGACCTTTGGCATCTTAGTGATGGGCACCTTAAAACCCCTTCTAATAGACCATCTCTGAGGAGTCAGGACACAGAAGGAATGGCTTTCAGGTTGCCTGGGTGTCCTGAGCACTATGTGCTGATGCCTTACAAGTCTAGTCAAAGGACCCTGTGGTATCCAATAACAGATGAATCGATTTAAAAAACATGGTATAAATACTCAATGAAATACCATTCAACTGTAAAAAAACAATAAAGCCTGTTGAGGCACATGGATGGAAATGGGAGACATTATGTTAAGTAAAATAAGCCAGGAATAGAAAGTTAAACACTGCCTGTTCTCACTAAAATGTGGAAGCTAAAAAAAGGTGATTTCATAGAAGTAGAACAGAGGATACTACAGGCTGGGAAGGGAAAGGGAGGAATGGGGAGAGAGTTGTTAAAGGATGCAAAATTACAGCTAGATGGGAGGAATAAGTTCTAGTGTTCCCTACCATTGTAGGATGACTACAGTTAACAGTAAGATAGAGTTTCCAGTAGCTGGAAGGAGGATATTCATTGTTTCTAACACAAAGAAATAATAAATATTTGAGATTATAGATATGCTAATTACCCTGATCTGATCACTATACATTATATGTATCGAAACATCACTATGTACCCCATGAATATGTACAATTGTTATCTGTCAATTAAAAAATATAATTAACAAGTATTTTTAACCAAAGACCCTGTGGCTGAGCTTGGCAGGGATGGAAGAAGCCCTGAGAGAACCACCTACCTCCTTTTAGTGGGAGACCAGAGTAGCAGAAGCAGCTACCCACTAAGTACTAAAAATCAAAACAGTCCCCTCCTGTTTTCCTAGACCCATGAGGCCAAAAGTTCTTGTTTGATCCATGGAAAAGGAAAAAATCCTGGAAAATGTCTTTTTGGGCAACCTTTATAGGAGGAGCTGAGCTTGGTGCGATTTACGGAAATAAAGACATATAATGCCTATCCCAAATGTCTTAGAGCATTGCATTGAGCTCCCACTATATGCCAGTCATTACACTTGGCACTTTATGTTATTTTTAATTCTTAAAACAAGCCCCCAAATTAAGCATATGCATCACTTAGGTATCAAATTTAGGTATCAAAATTGAAGCAAAAGATAATGATACTGATCGTGTTACTTCTCTGCTTACATCTTTTTACAGTCCTCTGTTTCACATTCTACCACTTTTCTACTCTCCTCCAACACTCCAGCCATACTCACCTCCCTTATCCTCTCTTGGGTTTCCTATTAATCCCTTGGGCCCTTGTGCATGGTATCTCCCCTGCCTGGCACCCCTTCTTCCTCCTTTTTATTCCTACTCACTTTTATGACCCACTTCTTGTCGCCTGTCCATTGAAGCTTTCCCTGACACATCCCAAAGGGTAAACTCTTCCCTCCTTTGGCTCTGCACTGTAGCTTGTACTCCCTGTCTCCCAGGCTGCTAGTCCTGGATTAGAGAGAGTCCTATTCAGCTCCATGTGCCCAGCATGGAGGCTGAGCATACTAGGACATAGTAGCTGTTTTTATTTGTTTATTCCCAAATCCTATTTTATTTGACAAATAATTGTATATACTTATAGGTTACAATGTGATGCTTTGATACAGGTATTCCTTATGGAACGATCAAATCAAGTTAATTAGCATATCCAGCACCTCAAATATTGATCATTTCTTTGTGGTGAGAATATTTAAATCCTCTCTTTTTCCTATTTTGGAATATGCAACACATTGTTATTAACTATAGTCACCCTACTGTGCAAAAGAACAACAGACCTTGTTCCTCTGCCTAACTGAAACTTTGTACCCCTTGACCAGGGTCTTCCCTTTCCCCTTCCGCCAACTTCTCCTTCCTTCCCCAAGTCCCCTTAACCATTCTACTTACTGTCTGCTTCTGTGAGTTTGTTTTCAGAGTAAGAAGAAGAAAGAAAGAGAGGGTGGGAGAGAGGATAGGAAAGAAGATGTCTATTTCTGCAGCCTGGTTCTCTCAGGGAAGTGGTAGGATGGGCTCAAAACTGTGAACCAGGTTGGCCTCGCCCGTAAAATAATTTCATCTTCAATTTTAAAATGAATACACATAAAAATTTTCCTAGAAACATCAAATCCCAGACCAGAAAAGACCTTAGAAATTATCAAAACTAGTTTCCTAATTCTTGGTTTGCTTTTTCTTTTGTTTCCTTTTTTTTAATGTGACTTTAAATGCAGGCTTAATTCCACTGTACAATGGCACTTTATCTTTTCTTGCCAAGCTCTGCGTTCTACCTTCATTCCTTGCCTTTCTGTTATTTCATGTTGATTGTGTATCATAAATTTCCACCTCTGCCACTTCTTTTCAGACGTTATTCTGATTTCTATTCCCTTACCCGAAATGATTTTATCTTCTTATATTGAGGAAACACTACTCTCAATGAAAGAAACTTATTTCTAATGCCATGTATTTGGGGACAATATTTCATAAGAAAACACACTGTATTTTTGTGTGCTTGTTTTGCATATAAATTCTGAGAAATGAGACTTTTTATATATGGGGGGTAGGGAAGATAGCAAAAGAAAATTGCAATTATATAAATAATCCATGTTAGAAGGGGATGGATATTGACTATAAGTAATGCCTTCAGGCTGTAAGATTTTAACTTGAGCAACACGACTTATTTGCATTACCATAAAAAATCCATATGCATGAATGGAAAGACTACCAATGTATTATGAAGTACAGATAAATACAAAGTATCCTTCAGCTCCCTCACTTGGCTAATTTAAGAAATGTCTGCACCTTTCATTGTGTATGACAGTCTTTGTGTAAAAATTCCTCCTTCCATAAGCGAAACTGTAACATACAAAGGAGCTCTTCAAGTCGACTATGGCTTTAAGAGGAAGACTCTTGGTCCAGCAAGGAAGGAGGAAGACTGGCTACAGATAGGAAAGATTCCACCCACATTTAGGCCTGTTGAAAGCACAATATTCTTAACACTAATGGGTAGAACAAACTAGCTGATAAATTTTTATTTCTTTTATAATCTTACATGTAAGTTATCATTTTAAAGAAAATGGTAAAAACAATGAGATGCAGTTTTTTTTTTGTTTTTTATTTTTGATGTTACAACACTCTAATGACGTGACTAAAAGCTTATTTTTTCATCTTTAGCTTTTACTTCTAACCTTTTGGAAATGATATTCAATGAAAATAGCTAAATAGACAAATAATAGCATTTAGAAAATTTTTGCTTTGAAAAACTGAACTGTGTGCTTTTGGTTTTTTTTAAATCAGTCTGTCAAATGGCCACATTTAGTAAGTGCTGGCCAAAATATTGTCCTGAGTGCAAAGGGACATTTCTAAAGAAATAGAAATTTTATAGCACGGGTGGGATGGGAGAAACAACACTGGAAATAAACAAAACCCCAAATAAATATGATGTCTAATCATTTTAGGATTGCACAGACATGTAGACAAATAATGGTACTTGGTAAGTGAATCCTAACCCACTTTCTGTCCACCTTTCAGGCTCAAAACTGAGCTACTCCCCACAGGCTTCCTGTTCTCTGCCCTAAATTACAGCACCCTGAAAAGTCTCTCCTGTACACATGCATCAACCCAGTCCCTCAAGCCCTGTGTACTTGCAATTGCCCTGCCTCAGCCTGGAGGGTTTTGCATCTCAGATGCTGCTTCCTCTGAGAAGCCTTCCCTGGTTCTCCACCCTAAGAAGAATAGGTGCCCACAGCCCTTCTACATCTCAGTTGTTGTTTTTTAAATCTCAATCCTGCTCCTTCTGCAATGCATCTCAGTTTTGTCAATTGCCAGTAATTATTTCTTAATGTCTATCTCCCCAAACGGATGTCATTGATTCATTCATTCATTCAACACACAGTGGCATTAGGGGAACAAAGGCAAACATCAGTACTTTCTGCCCTAAGGGAGTTCAAAGGGAGTAGGGGAGACAGGGTAGAACCCCAACAGTTACAATCCTGTGTGAAAAGTGATGCATGAGCCTGATGGTCCTGTTAGAAGGGGCACTTAGCCCGGCTTAGAGGTGAAGGAGTGTCAGGAAAGCTTCATGAATGGTGCTATAATTTGAATATTTGTCCCCTCCAAAACTCATGTTGAAATTTAATCCCGTGTGGCAGTATTGAGCAGTGGGGCCTTTAAGAGGTGATTGCGTCATGAGGACTCTGCATGAATGAATGGATTAATGGCTTTAGCATGGGAGCGGGGCTGGCGGCTTTATAAGCAAAGGAAGACAGACCTGAGCGAGCACGCTCAGCCCCCTCACCATGTGACGCCCTGCACCACCTCGCGACTCTGCAGAGTCCCCACCAGCAAGAAGGCTCTCATCGGATGTGGCCCCTTGACCTTGGACTTCTCAGCCTCTATAACTTTGAGAAATAGATTCCTTTTGGTTTTTTTTTTTTTCAATCAAGTACCCAGTTTCAGGTATTCTGTTCTAAGCAACAGAAAGTGGACTAGGACAGATGGGGAGACACTTGACCTGAGGCTCATCAGATGAGTGACGGCTGGTCAGTGAGGCAAAGTTAGTGAAGGTGAGGATGGTGCCTCGGGCAGAGGGAATCGGGAGTGGGTGCCGTGGGAAGAGGAACAGGGTCCATTCGGGGAACTACAGGTGGGCCTGCCTGGCTTAGAAAGCGGAGTGCTGCAGGGCACAGGGAAGACTTTCTCCCCACCCTCTGAAGGTTCAATAATTGACTCTATGAAATAAACTGACAGAAGACAGATTGAGAGGAGAAAAACCACATTGAATTATATATGCACAGGAGTCCCACAAAATATGAGACTTGAGGAAGGGCCACATGACTGGAGTTTGTGGCGTATCCCTGAGCTACAGAAAAAAGCAGGGACTCGGGGCTTCTGTGGTTTGGTAGTGACACAAATTATGGGAGAACGAGGAGAGGAAATGTGTGGAGAACAAAGGTTGTGTTGTTGTGCTGATAAAAAGTCCCTTGGGTAATAAAAATTGTTTCAGAGTAGCCCATCAGAAGAATCTGTGACAACCTATGGCAAAGTCTATATGGGCAAGGTGTCAACCTTCAGTCTCCCCTCCTATGATAAGATCTTACCTGGTTGATGAGTTCCTACAACAATTGCTTTCCTTTATAGATGAACATTTCTTTTACAAAAGGACGGCTTTTCAGAGCTACTCCCATGTGTGCAGTTTCTCAGAATAACCAGCTCAAAATATGCCAAAGAAATATATCCAGAGTGGCATATTCTGGTCTCTTTAGAGTCATATTTCAGGGTGGCTTGTCCTGAGACCCCAAGGTGAGTGTAAGAGCAGCCAGGAAAGAGTTTGGGGCAGGGTACAGAATCCATGATAGGCCAAGCTTAGGAATATATGCTTTATTCCATGTGTCACAGACGCTTGTTTTAAAGGGATTTAAATGAAGGAGCAGCAAAATCTTGTGAGCACTTTGGAAAGATCATTCTAGGAATGAGATAGTAGGAAGAGTATAAGAAAGTGACCATACAGGCCAAGAGTCTCCTCAGGAAAAGTAGAAGATGAAGGCTCAGCCTAAAGAGGTGGTGATGCAATAGCGGAGAGGAACCCGATTCTGAAGACATTTAAGGCAGAGAATAGACAGGGCAGGTCCATGGAGCAGGAGGAGTTCAGCCTGAGAGTACTGACTGACAAGTGCCAAGGAAACATCCAGAAGGGAAGCCCAGTAGTCAGCTGGACATTGGGATCTGGAGCACGGGAGAGGAGTCTGGGCTGGAGGCAGAGATTTGGAGTCATCTGTGCATAGTTCAAAGCTCAAGGCGAGATCTCACAGGAAAAATATGCCGAGTGTGAAGAGAAGAGGGCTGATGCTAGAACCCTGGGGAACACTGCTTAAGGGTGAATGAAAAAAAGAGACCCTGACTCAAGGGTAACAAGGAGGCAGAGAGGCTGAAGGAACGCCTGGGGAGATGAGTGGCCTAGAAACCAAGGAAGCGGTGTCTAGAGAAGGAGCGAGTGATCAAGCGTGTTAAAAGCTGCAGCAGGAATCAGACTAAGTGAGACCTAAGAGGTTCCCAAGGACATTTGGCAACTAGGTGTTCAAAAGCGATCTTTGCCAAAGCAGCTCCATGCACTAATGGGGGCAGGAGTCATACTGCAGATAGGAAAGGAATGAATGGGGAAGGGGGACTATGAGAACATAGGACTAGCCAGTGTATACTACTCTTTCTAGAAGCTTGACTGTGAAGGGAAAATGGACAGAGGAATGTACGTACGGTTGAGAGGTTCCTGTGCATGGCGAGCCTAGCACAGTGCCCCCTGGTATGCAGGCACTCAAGTATGTATTTATCAAATAAAAGTTGAAATGATGAATTGATGAAAAACTGAATAATGAGTCAGAGAAGACTTCTTGTGTCCGGAAGCATTTAATTAGCCAGTTATTTATTTACACAGGAGTTGATGTAGAGGATTAACCAGAAAAGCATGCAGCTGGGAAGAATGTGTGAACACTCATGTTGTAAGCAATGCACAGAGTAAATTGGGGTGAGACCCAGGGATAGGTGACTGGACTGTGTGTCCGGGACAGAAGGCGGCTTACTGCGGGCAGGGCACTCACTGCCGAGGAAGTAGATTTAAGGAGTGTAGACAGCATCATCATGTATCACAATACACACTGGAGAGTGAACAGTGGTGAGGAATGCCATTATAATCGAATGCAGATTATTCAGGGTAAGTGTAAAATCCATCTGAGGGCCCTTTCAAAATTATCAACGATCAACTGACTAATGCATAGTCAATTCTTGAAGGCAGAGACATCTTTTTTCTGTCATGAACTACCCAACATACCAAGAAAGTAAAGGAACATTTGGAGTCATGTAAATTTAAAGGGGTTATTAGGAGGTTAATATTTATAGCAAGCCCCGATGACCTTGGCTGACTTTATGAAAAGGGACCAGTAGTTGGACAGTTTTGTCAGCAAAGCTGTAATTATCATATCTTCCCTAGAGAGTTACTGCGAGAATTACAGGGGAAAGCCCTTATCCGTGATCAAGGATGAGCTGATGAGTTTATCATGACCTAGTTGCTACTAAGGCCTTCGTGGGTGTCAGTGTGCTTCTCCGGCATGCATTCCTGTTTTTTTTTTTTGTTTGTTTTTTTTTTTGAGACAGAGTCTCGCTTTGTTGCCCAGGCTAGAGTGAGTGCCGTGGCGTCAGCCTAGCTCACAGCAACCTCAAACTCCTAGGCTCAAGCGATCCTCCTGCCTCAGCCTCCCCGAGTAGCTGGGACTACAGGCATGCGCCACCATGCCTGGCTAATTTTTTGTATATATTTTTAGTTGGCCAATTAATTTCTTTCCATTTATAGTAGAGACGGGGTCATGCTCTTGCTCAGGCTGGTTTCGAACTCCTGACCTCGAGCAATCCGCCCGCCTCGGCCTCCCAGAGAGCTAGGATTGCAGGCGTGAGCCACCACGCCCGGCCCATTCCTGGTTTTTATTCCTTTTTTCTTCTCTAATTGGGTTTGTTCTCTTATTAAATGACATCATATGTGCAAAGTGCCTGACATAGCACCTGGAATGTGGGTGTGTATGTCGATAAATGGTCATTGCTAACCCTGATCCCCCACAGCTCCTTTTCCTGATGGTTCTCTCTGGTCTGCGGGTGAACCCAGGGACATTCCTCCTTTGCCATGACCTTTCAGGACTGGGCCTGATTTACAGCCTTTCATTTCAGGGCAAGTCACAACATGGGGGCCTAATTTTGAAACTGACAAAGCTCGGGTTATGGAATCACCACAATTTCCTCTGCCCATTTTGCAAAATCCTACAAGATGTGGCATTAGCTAAGATCATTCCAATCAATGCAGTTGTCTTAGCTTTCCATTAGAAAGCTCGGACTCAGACATCAAATCTGTGATATTTACTCAGTTCTCGGAAGACTGGCCTTTTAAACATGACCTTTGAGTATTTACCCATGAAGGAGTTCAGAAAATGCCACCCCCAAATGTGCCTCTTTGGTATACTGGTTACTTCAGACTGAGGGCACTTGGGGAAGAGCAAATGCAGTGAGGTGCCTTCTCTGAACTTCCCTCATCTGCCGGCAGACAGAATCCTCCAAAAAAAATGCTATTGGACGCAACTGCCTCCCCAGAAATCTCCAATTGCAGTAGGCCCAGAGAGACCATCACCTATTCTCCTGAGGGCTTCTTGGAGACAACTTTTACTACCTGAGAGACATTTTATCTGCACATTAAGACAACCTTTATTCACCATACACTTTCGCCTCACTCTCCTATAACTTGTGTCGCCTACCCCTACCCCACTCGCACCCCCAAACCCCTGTTCTTTACAAGTTTCAATCATCTGACCCTTCAAGCCTCATATTTTGTGGGGCTCCCTTTTGAAAGTTGGTAATTAAAATGTTTTTTTTTTCTCTCTTTCCTGTTAATCTGCCTTATGTCAATTTAATTCATAGCGCAGCCAAAGAACCTACAAGAATAGAGGGAAACCATTTTTCGCTCCCCTACACCGGCAGCCAGAAACCCAAGGACGTGGGCCACGGTGGGAAGCAGAGATGGGCTTTGAAGGGCAAGGGGTATGGGTGTTGGTGGGGAAAGTCATCAAGCTTCACTTCACAGGTGACTCCAGGGTCTGCCACCAACCCACGGCAAGTGCAATGCCCTTTCCCATCTGTAAAGTGGGTATGACGGATCATTCCAGTTGCATCACAGAGCGACTCAGTTTGCGTCCTTGGCACCCCGGGCCCCAAATGAAATGATACTGACAACCCTGACCTTGCAGCCCAGCTCCTGAAGCCCAGACTCCGCTTTTCTGAGGCCGGCGTGCTGGGTGGACAGCGCTCGGTCAGAGGGGACCCCCGCTGCCAGCCTGCCAAGGGGCAGCGCCTGGGGCTGGGCAGGAGCAGCGGGGCAGGTCCGCGGGCACCGGGGGCGGCCCAGCTCGGAGCCCTGCGGCTTTCGCCCGCGGGAGCGAGAGCCGGCTGGCTGTAGGCGGCTCCTTCCTGTGCAAACTTTTCTGTCCTCTTCCTCCTCCCGCCCTCCCCAGCGGCTCCTCCGCGCCCGGCGTCCACCTCCCCGCCCTCCTCCCCGCCGCGGGGTCGCCGCGCCGGGCAGCGCCGGGCAGCACCGGGCAGCGCAGCCCTCGGCGCCGGCCCCACCCAGAGTCCCGGGAGCCGATGGCCGAGGCGGGCAGGCGCCTCGCTGGGCCCCCGGGCGATGCGGCCGGGCAGGCGGCGGCGGCCCAAGTCCCCGAGCCCGAGCCGCCCGCCCCGCCGCCGGCGCTTGCCCTGCGCAGGCTGCCCGGCGACCCGAGCCCCCGCGGCCGCACCCAGAGCGACCTCTCGTCGTGCTCGAGCAGGGGCCGCCCGCTCCGCGTCCACATCTCCGGCTCAGGTAAGGGCGGCGCGGGGCGCGGGCGCGGGCGCGGAGGGCGGGCTGCGGCAGGTGGCGGCGAGGGTGACGCGGCCGGCCCGGGGCGCGCGCGGGGACCGGCCTGGCAGGCTGGCGGCGGGGGACTGGGGAGAGGGAGAGGGCGAAGGCTGCTGAGGCTCGGTGACCCGAGGCTCGGTGACCCTCAGCGGAAGATGCTAAAGCCAGGCGACGAGTCGATGCGCCGGGTGGGGTGGGAGCGCGTTTGCGGGCGAGTGTGCCGTCTCTGCCGGTTTGGGGAGCGCTGCCGCCGGCTGCACGGCGCCGGGCAGCACCGGCAGCGTTGCTTCTTAGGCTCGTCCACGAGAAAGAGGAACCTGCTCGGTCTTCAGCGCGACTTTGGTCCCTCGGACGGGTGCGGTCCCCTCACTTCGGAGACTGGGGCCAGTGCAGCCCTTGGGAGCCCTCCTAACTGCTCATGCTTCTGAAACAAAGTGTTCTTTGGGGGCATCGTTGGTAGGAGGACCCGGGACGTGAGTTTTTCCTCCCTGTGAAAACCTCTGCAGGTGTTGGGGAGAGTTGGCTGGCTGATAAGAGCATTTCATTCTTCACTTATTTGTAAAAGCTTCAGGCCAACACCTGTGAGGGTCTCGCTTCGTCCCACGAGGCTACTTTGTGCACCGGGACAGGAAAAACCAGGAACTAGGCTGAAGGCAGGTGCTGCCCACGCTGTGCCGTATAACGCTGGACAAGTCACCTAACCTTGTCTCATACGTGGGTAGTCAAAGTGGGGATGATAGTATGAAACTACCACATGGGGAGGTTATGTGGATTAAATAATCGTTTTAAAATGCTTTTGAACAGAGCATTATCCTAAGAACTATAGAGCTGTTTTTTAAAAGTCCACCAGATATAAGTTTCCACGGATTGTTTTCTGATTTGCAATCTACAAGGACACGTGGGAGCTGGAAAACTAGAAGTGAAGCTAACTACCCATAGCAGTCAAAGGCCCTTGCCATGGCGTGCTTGTACACACTGCCTACTACGCGGGTTTGCAGGCTCTGTGCTCTGGGGTCAGGCCTTTGGGCTTTAAAGTCAACCTTACTTCTGCCTGAAATTGTTTCCAGTTCAGAAAAGGCACATTTCAATGCCTCTTACTCCACATCAGCTAGATAACTCTGTTTGCCACCAAAGCCTTCTGTTTCTGATTCTTGTCATATATTGTTTTTGCCACCCACCGTGTGTACTTGGAAAACCTCAAAGGTATTGCTGATCTGACTTTGCAGATCACCTGGGTCAGAATTGTTACATACAGGTAGAGGGATGTTGATCACTGGATTGTGTAAAGATTTTATTCTCTGAATTTGTATTGTGAAAAGCATCGAGTCAAAGTGTATTTTCACCTCCTGCTTTTGGAGTCTTGGCCAAACTGAATTTGAGCCATGGATAATCTTGATTGATTTTTATAAAGATTAACTATTCAGATGAGATTTAAAGAGACAACTGAAAATTAGTCCAGTTGGTGTCTGTAGATAATTCAGTGTAGCTTGTATCACCAATTTTCATTTTCATAGATGGCATTCATGGCCCACTTGCAGAAAAAGGACAGTAATGACCTTTTAAATGTGAGTGTGCAAAGTGTACATCATGTGAACCATGGGCTTCAATTTATGAAATTATTTCACCTTCAAGGACTCTTGTCTTTTCTATGCATTGTTAACGGATGTTAGGAAGTGACAACTTTTAGCTCAGTTGTCCCCTGTGCCCCAGGATGCTGATATACTTGTAGAAGAGTGATCCTCTTTCATGTGACTAATATCATTTTCAGAACTGAGCCTTGGCTCTCTTTAAGAGTAGACTAAATGTGACCAGGAGCTCCCTGTCTTTCTCAGAGTTAGAGTGAAAGAGAATGACAGGCAGGATCTCTCCAGAACACTGCAGCCTCTGTAGCCTGTGTAAACCTTGTAGGACAGCTCAGAGAATCGGCAAGATGACCGAGCTGGGATATCTGAATTCTCTTAGAGGCGCAGTAAGAAGGTTACATACCTTGTGGAAACATTCCTTGGCCTGGTGCTAGAGGAGCCCAGCTTCCAGGCCCTCCCCAGAAGCTCTAGGCACACACAGGCAGTATCTGGAGCTAGGTCACATGTGGCTTTGCCCAACCAGCCCCTGGACCAGGAGCACCAGCCTCGTCTCAGAATCCTGGGCCCCACCCCAGCCCTACTTAATCCAAATCTGCATTTTGATAAGATCCCCAGGTTGTTGTTAGGCACCTGACAGTTTGCGAAGTGTTACTCTCTGACGCTGGTTTTCAAACTTGGCTACGTATAGGAATCACTTAGGGAGTTAACGAAGAACAGCTGCAAAACAACTTGTGGCTGGGTCTCACCCCTGGGGATTTTGATTTAATTGGTGTCAGGTGCAGACTGTGCATTAGGTGCTAACGTGTAGCACAGTTTGAGAACCATTGTCCTGTGATACATGTCAACCTGGCTTGCTGCCATATTTATTGTCATATTGTGACCAGGGGTGGTCTAGACAAGTGCAAGGTGGAAGGATTTGTTTTAGCAACTTCTCACATTCCTGTTGGTACAAACTCTCTTCCACTACTGCTTTTCTCACTCCTGCTTCTAGCTAGTTGTTTTGACAACTTAGTTATCCCTTATTTCTTCGTAAGGGATAATTTTTAATACTGTGTTAACTCCCTGGTGTGAGTCCTTGGCAGAGTGTTGAGGGGGAAGAGAAATCATCTTTTGCAGTGATGGGCAGGCAGGGAGGGAGAAAAGGAAGAGGAGAAGAGTGCTCTGCAAGAACTGTAAGAGAACAGTGTTGGTCCAAAGCAAAGGACCTGCTACTTGAAACTGATACCCCCAGCTCCCCTTCCATCCTTCTGTCCATGAAAGAATAGTAAAAACTTGAAACCCAGCCTCTAAAATTTTGCCCACTGCTGCAGTATGAGTCGGTTCAATACAAAACATATTTCTAAAAGACCTGCTGTGCGCTAGCACTGGGTCAATGCTACAGGGATATCCCAAGAGACCCACTTCCTCTGACTAGGCTAGATTATTACGATATTTTTGTCAAGGAAAACATCTCAGACTTCAGGGACTTTTATTTAACTTGTGGTTTGAGAAGTTAATTTTTCACGTGATAAAAACGCCTTTGTTTGATCAGCAAAAACTATAGCTTTATATATACAGGTATATTTTAGAGAAGGTGTCTCTCTCTGTCACCCAGGCTGGAGCACAGTGGCTATTCACAGTGGCTATTCACAGGCGCTATCATAGCTTACTGTAGCCTTGAACTTCTGGGCTTAGGCAATCCTCCCACCTCAGCCCTCTGAGTAGCTGGGACTACAGGTATGCAGCACCACACTCGGCTTATATTTTAAAATCTGTACAAAAAATTGTGAAGAAAACCAAATATTTTCAAATAGGTAATTTTTACTAGCCTGGGAAACATAGAAAGATACCATCTCTACAGAAAATTTAAAAAATTAGCAGGGTGTGGTGGTATGCTCTTAGAGTCCTAGCTGCTCAGGAGACTGAGGCAGGAGAATTGCTTGAGACCAGGAGTTTGAGATCTCTGAGCTATCACAACGCCACTGCACTCTGGCCCAGGCAACAAAGCCAGACCCTGTCTCAACAACAAAAAAGTAATTTTTAAAAGTAAAATCGAAATAACAGCAGAATTAACAAATAAGCCCTTTTATTGAGTTTATAAAAACTGAGATTGTTTTTGCTTTATAAAAACCCCAGATTGATTTTGCCTTATGGTTTTTGAACTCACAGTTCTGAAATTCTACAAAAGCTCTGGATTTTTAAAATCTAGCATTTCTTCATTAACAAACTAATATTTTACTCCATTTTTAAAAGTAAAGTCTTGAAACAGGGTTTTCTTCGCATATAATCTAGTGTTCTCTTAAGTTTAGACCAAACTTGTTCTGTGTTAGGAGCTCTGGTATCTTTGGTTGTTTCTGATGTGCTGGTCTGCTCCGCCTACAGTTCAGTAAGTAAAGAGCCATAGAAAAGCCCAGGGCATAGTCCATATAGGAATTCAGCAAGCACTGACTGTAGGCCTCTTGGGTGGAGCACTGTGCTGGACCCTTGTGGGTGGTAGGGAGGACCAAGAAGTGTTTAGTGTTTTCATGTGATGCCTCTTAGTCTTGCCTGTTGCAGTTTGGGCTGCACAGAACAGAGAATCATTTGGGCTACCTCCAAAAAGAGTGGCATGGACCGTTTCTTCAGTTTAGTGTGCAAATACAACCTCACCTCTTTTATCACTTGAATTCATCTTTCCAGCATCCCTGTGCCCTGGTATATGTAGGGTATAAAGGTAACAGCAAATCCAGGATCTTTTTCTTGAGTCTTTAATCCCTACTGTGCTTAGTGCCTAGTAGAATGAGAAATGTTCTGAGTCCATACCCGCTGCTGCCTGGCCATTGTTGTAAGGTGCTGCTGTCCAAGACCAGTTCTGCAGTTGAAGGTCACCTGTCACATGGGGGGGAAGCCCTGGCTGTGTTTCCAATGTGTTTCTCACTGACCTCCAAGGCTGTGACTCTTTGAGTTGAAGCATGGCAGGGTGCCGTGCCGGGGTGGCTGGGTCCCAGGAGGCGTCTAAGCCCCAGCCGAGGAGGTGCCCTAGGCCAGGAACGATGAACACCTGCTCACTTTACATTTGTGGAACTCAGAGTGGTTTTTTTTTTTTTTTTTTTTTTTTTTGCCAAAGACCATCTGGCTCTAAGTTTATTTTCTGTCTCTGATCACAGAACAGCAAGGCCACCCTGCTGAGGCCAGCTTGGGCCGTGCAAAGGGTGCTGGGTGAGCTGGTGCCCCGGGCCTCAGATCCAGTCTGTGTTCTGCACTGGTCACGCTGTGCTCCTGTTGTGGACATGTGCGCCCTCCCCTCCCCCAAGGAGGGCACCTTTTTCTTTGCACAAAGGCTTCTCACTCACCTTGGAGCCTGGTCATTGGTCAGGCTGCATTCCAGAAGGGGCACCTTCTATCTGATTCTTACAAAGGCAACGTATTAGCTGATGGCAGTTGTGTACCAGAGGTCAGCATATACCAGAGGTCGGTCGGCATGTTTTAAAAATCAGCTTTGCCTGTCAAGTCAGGGCTTCCTGCTAGATCTGATTGCAGCTAACCTGGAGCTGAAACTAGAAAGTTGTCAGAAACCGAGGCAACCAGCTCCTCTCTCTCTCTCTCTCTCTAGCACTTTCTGAAGGCTGGCATGGTCTCAGCTCACTTGAGGCTCTTCTTGCCTCTCTGCTGACCAGCTTCCTCACTCTCTGACCTGAACAGATTCGCACTCCCTCACACAAGCTTCCCAGCCATCTGCTTACAGAGGGGGCACCGCGCTTCCGCCTCCTCAGCAGCAACCCACCTTTGCTTCCTTTGAGCTCTTGGCCCTACGTTCACCTGGAAAAGTCTTCATATTTTTCAGTTCAGATTCCCTAGAAAAGACCTACTATGTGAAGCCACCTTTTTACCAGACATCGTGGGTCACAGAGATGCCTGTGCATTGACAGCCTTTGATCACATACCCACCCAAGCCCAAGCCAGTTGTGGAGGGTGAGCTCACACAGCGGCAGGCCTGCCACCTGGGCAGTTTCCATTCATTCAACTAGTCTTTACCGAGGGCTGCTGTGTGCCAGGTACTGTTCTAGGCACCGGGCGCGCAAAGGTGAGCAGACGTGGTTCTGCGATGCTGGGTAAGACAGAACGCAGAGAGACCATTCCAAAAGGGGGTGGCAGGCCAGATACAGCAGCATCTCTGGTGATCTAAGCCCTCGGCCGTGCATTATGTTCGGTAACTGACATGATGATGATAACGATTACTGTTCTTATTTTCAGAGGATGCATGAACAGCTAATTTACTTAAGCTCTGTAAGCTGTAGTTTGCATCAGCACCTCAGTGGTAGCTCTGAGACTGGTGGTGACGCTGTGGATTTATTTTGGGCCCCAGCTACGGCTGAGGGTGCTCTAGGCAAGGAAGCCTGTCTTGACTTTTCATTTATTCATTCAATCAGCAGTTTAGACAGTGGGCTAAACACAAAGGCTGCAAAGGCATCCATCCCTCAGTGCATTATGGGGAAGGACAGGCCAATAAGCCAAAAACTACAATGTAATAAAGTATGAACTATGATCAGTGCCCTGTCATGAGCCTAGGGGAGAACCAGGCTCAGCTATAGGAAATGGCGTGGGGAGGTAGTCAGGAAGGGCCTCCTGGAGGAGGTGAAACCTGAGCTATCTCCGTGCAAGGGAAGGACAAGGAGGTGGAGTTTGGTGGGGTAGAGCAGCGGTCCCCAGCCTTTTTGACACCAGGGACCGGTTTCATGGAACAAAATTTTTCCATGGCCTGTGGGTGGGTGGGGGGGTGATTTGGGGATGATTCAAGTGGGTTACATTTATTGTGCAGTCAAAGCTTTCTGCTAATAATAATCTGTATTTGCAGCTGCTCCCCAGCGCTAGCATCACCGCCTCAGCTCATCAGGCAGTAGATTCTCATAAGGAGCACTCAACCTAGATTCCTCCCATGCACAGTTTATAGTAGGGTTCGCACTCCTATGAGAATCTAATGCTGCCACTGATCTGACAGGTGGAGCTTATGCCGTGAGGTGAGTGATGGGGAGCAGCTGTAGACACAGATGAAGTTTCACTCCCTTGCTGGCCTGCCACTTACCTCCTGCCGTGTGGCCCAGTTCCTAACAGGTACCTGGTCTGTGGCCCTGGGTTTGGGGACCGCAGCTTTATGATACCTTTCCTCAAAGGTATTATAGCTTTCTGCCCCATACACACAATCTGGTTGTTGTTATTATTATTATTATTTTGACCTATTGCCCAGGGTAGAGTGCAGTGGCATCATCATAGCTAAATCAAACCTCAAACTCCTGGGCTCAAGTGATCCTCCCGCCTCAGCCTCCCAAGTAGTTGGGTCTAGAGGTGCTCACCACCACACCCAGCTAATTTTTCTATTTTTTGTAGTGAGACCCTCAAGTGATCCTCCTACCTTGGCCATCCAAAGTGCTAGGATTACAGGTGTGAGCCACCACACCCTGCCAGAATGTGGTTATTATCTGTGTGATCTTGGTCAAGTTACTTCACCTCTGTGTGCTTGATTTCCTTATCTTACCTGGAAATGATTAGTAACAGTAACACATAGCTCATAGGATTACTATGAAGCTGAAATGTGTGAAAAAGTGCTTATGTAAAAGGTGGCACCTTTTGCATACTTCTATTATTGGACTTACTACATTAACAGACTTACTACATTAACATTATGTATGGATTTGTCTCCTGCCCCATGCTACAAAATTACTAACAAGAGAAAGCATGTTTTATTTATTTTTGCATTCTCAGTGCCTACTATAGGGCCTGGTACATGCTAGGTGCTCACTAAATATTTATAGCATTCATGTGTGAATTACCTAAAAGCCAATTCCTTTGCCATCAAGTATCTATAAATTGATAACTAGCCTAAAATGATAAAAATGTACATTTCTGCAAATAGAAGATTGGGTAAAAACTGAGCTTTCCAAATGTTTTGAAATTTAAAAATAACCAGAGACTTTTTGTTTTTTTATAGAGCCACCCATGAGATCATTAGAGCTTTCTTGGGAGTTATTGTGTGAACCTCACCTGGCAACATCTATAGGGGACAGTTTGTGAAAAGGAAGTCATTAAGTGTCAGTCCAGCTAGTGGCCGGTGGTGATGGAATCACACAACAGGGATTCCGTGGCCTCTGTGGAATGCTGGTGCTGGGTACTGGGGGCAGGAGGGTTGGGGGGAAGTGAGCTCCTCTGCTAATCCGGTCCTGCATTACTTGCCCGCAGCATCACACTTCATCTGTGTGGCCGCCCTGTGACAGGACGATGTATCAGCTCCATTTTAGAGATAAGAAGCCCGGCTTCAGAAAAGTGGAGTGACCCATCCAGGTCCCACAGGTAGCAGAGAGATAATAGAACCAAGACTCGACTCTTCATGACTTTTAAAGCTCACCTTTTTTCTTGCCCCACACTACCTTGGTGCATATCCACCACCCCTCGTAGAAGACAACTCACAGGTGTCTGTGCCAAAAAGTAGTTTAATCTACAACTACTCAGTCTTGGAGTCATGTGTATAATTCGTGCCCAAGAAACATATCTTGTCTCAAAGTACAAGTTTAGTTTCAGTTACAGTGAAACTCAGGAAAAAACATTGAAGCAGCTTTTAGTGTTTTTAAAATACCATGCTGAGTGACTCATTATCTTTGATCACACTAGCTGAAATGTGCACAAAGAAATAGGTTGCACCAGCTTGCCTTAGAAGGATTTTTGAGATCTAACTCAGTTTGTGACCTATTGGCTAAAACCTGACATTTATATACCTTACTTTGCAGTTTCTTGATGCCTCTGTGAAGTCTTGAAAAAGAGTAGCTATTGCTTATCCCTCATAACAGGAAGAAACTTGTGAGTTAAAAAAAAAAAAAGCACATTATTTCTCTCAAGAACTCTGGACTGTGGCTAGGGCAAGTATGTCAGAGATACAGTGCTTTGATTTTGGGTACATAGCTCACATACTTTAAGTGTGTGATATATAATTTATGGCCATGAATCAGGTCATCATTGTTGGTTTGTAATCTTTTTTGTTTGTGTATAGTTTAATCTACCTAAATGTTTGGCATATCTTCTTTAGAGGTATAATTTCTATTAAATAATCATTGAGTAGCCTGAACATCAATAACAAACATGTATTAGGGCTGGGAGCAGTGGCTCATGCCTGTAATGCTAGCACTTTGGGAGGCTGAGGCAGGAGAATCACTTGAGGCCAGGAGTTCAAGACTAGCCTGGGCAATAGTGAGACCCCAACTCTACAAAAATTTAAAAAAAAATTAGCCTGGTGTGGTGGTGCAGCGTCTGTAGTCCCAGCTACTTGGGAGGCTGAGACAGGAGGATCTGCTTGAGCCCAGGAGTTTGAGGTTACAATGAGCTATGAAGACACCACTGCACTCCAGCTGGGGCACAGAGTGAGACTCTGTCTCAAAACATACAGACAAGCAAAAAAACCATATATCAAACCCCTCTTCTCCAATCATTCCAGGGATTGATCTGTCTATCAGTCTGCCTGGCTATCAGTCATCTGCCTGTCTTAGTTTGGGATGCTATGACAAACTATCATAGACTACATGGCTTATAAACAACGGAAAGTTATTTCTCAGAGTTCTAGAGGCTGAAAAGTCCAAGATCAAGACACTGGCAGATTCTGTGTTTGGTGAGGGCTGGCTTCCTGGTTCATAGGTGGCCATCTTCTCACTGTGGCCTCATGTGGCATAAGGAGGAAGCAAGCTCTCTGGGGACTCTTATAAGAATTTATTCATGAAGGTTCCACCCAAGATCTCATCTAATCCTAATTACCTCCCAAAGACCCTACCTCCTAATACCATCATAATAACCCAACATTTGAAATTTGAGGGGTTACAAGCATTCGGTCCATAATACTATCTATCTAATCTTTCATTCCATCCATCCACCTATCCATCTGTCCATCCATTCATCTGTCCATCAATCCACCCATCCCATCCTTCTATCTTTCCCTCCCTCCCAGATTTCTCTGATGCTGTGAGTACATGTCTCAGTCAGAGTTCCCAAATTTACATGTTTTCAGTTCACGCTAGCAGAGGGACCCATTAGTGTCCTTGGATCCCAGTTCCAGACACCAAGCATGGGCCAGGTAGCAAGCTTCATCCCTGGTGTGGACAGGTGAAGCTGCTGGGGCATACCCTGGTAGGTGTGGAGGGGATAGTGCCCAGATAAGAGGTGGGGGACTGGGAAAACACACCCAAAGCACCCCTTGCCTCCTTGTACCAGGGGCCTGGGGAGGTCAGGAATTCCTGGGCTCCTGGGAAGCATGAGTGTCACTGAGAAAGGCCAAACATCTGTTAAGATAAGAAAGAAGAAAAAGAATGGAGTTAGAAAACTATGTGGAATAAGAAGACATTTGGTTATAAGAAAGTGGGGTGTTTGGAGTTGTGGGGCAGCAAGCAAGAAGGGGGGTTTTCCTAGGGAACCCCAAGGTAGGAATAGCTGGAGACAGGAGTCACTGGCCAGGATGCGGGGGGGGTGGGAGGGGGACACGTTGGCTTGAGGAGTGTAAAGAACATAGGGGAGGAGGCTTGGCCATGAGGATAGGTGTCCTCCTCCTGCCGGGATGCCTGATGTCCTCCTCGACAGTGACCCACGCCAGTTCCATGGAGCCATCTGGGCTTCTTTCATTCCCATCCAGGGCAGGGTCAAGGGTCATTTTACCTGACCCCCCCCCCCATTCCTTTAGGAAGGTTAACAGTGGGCCTCACACAGCAGGGCAGGCCCTCCTCTTTCCAAATGGAACGGCATGGACCTGAGGCCGATGCAAACCCTTGCTCTTTGGGGACTGTGTTCCCGGATGGTGACCCTGGCTTCAGGGGCCTGTTTGGAGTGTGGGGTGGCATTCCTCTGGCCTAATCTGATCAAACATTTCTCAGTAAGCATTTAGAGCTGGCGTTAGATCACATGTGATTATCCAGATCAAGATTTGTAGTTTCTTACTGGGATGACTGCTCCTTAGGCAGCGGACAAATTCCCTGAGGGCTGGGATCTAAACAACATCTGTGGCCTCAGGCAACGGCAAGATGAGAAACTTTCTCCAAGCCCAGGAACATACCAGAGGGAGCCAGTAGCTGCCAAGTAGCTTCAGGAGGAGAAAGAGGTATTTGGAAATTTCTGGCGCTGAAAAATCTGCCTTATACACTGAAACCTGTGTGCAAATGTCCCTGTCCGCTGACCTCCTGGGCTGCCTGGCTGCCACTCCTCCCTTCTTCTACACACACCTGCTCTAACAGTTGCTCTTTGAGCCTTCTTCCTCTAAGGCTTCCCTTGATGTTCATCTTGGCAGGCCCTCACCTGCGTTACAGGATTGCCTAGGAGCGGGGCTGGGGTGTCTCAGTATGATTCAGCTTGTCCCTGTGCCTCACCAAGGAGGCCCTTAGTCCCAGGCTGTGGTTTTCACCTTGCTGTGCTGTTGGTAGGCAGTAGGCAACAGAGACACACCACGCCGCAGGGTGACAAATTAGAGTCCTGGTCAGTCACACCAGAAAGCACCAGGTTCACCATTTTCTGCTGCATGGGGTTGGGATGACCTGTCAGCGCATCAATGGGCTACTCAAGAGGAACAGCCTGTTGACCAGAGCTCTCACCTCAAGTTCACGTGTGATCTAGGTGACAGAGTCATATTGTCTAATGTGGCATTTCTCACATGTTATTATGCTTATGAATCACCTGGGGCTCTTGTTGAAATGCAGTGGGTTTGGGGCAGGGATTGAGCTTTTGCCTTTTCTACCAGGCTTCTGAGCTTTGCTGATGCTGCTAGTCCATGGGCCACACTTTGAGAGGAGCAAAGGCTCAATGGATAGTTTTTAATGGGCTTGCCAACTATTTAAGGACTGACTCCTTATAGCATTAATGTACCTCGAAATTTCATCCATGGAAAATTCCATGCTGCTTAAAAGTCTACTCTCGCTTTCCTGTTTGGCAAACTTTGCTATATGTTATTTATAGTAGGGAGAAGTTCTGAAGGATTTAGAGAGAGCAAGCCTTTAGAACTTCCGCCTACACAGAATATTTTGCTTCAAGAGTGTCCATATGAATTTGTTCCATGAGTTTCTTTGAAAACCCTCTAGGTGTCTAATGTCTAGAGGATAGCAGGGTTAAAAGGTGAGAGTAGAGTTTTTTTTAGCCTAACATTAAAATACTTTATTCACTGAAAACTCAAATCCATTCTTTAATATGACATTACCTAAAACATGAAAAGACAAGAGCAGAAGATGAATATCTAGCATTCCCCCGTTGTCTGTGGGGAATTTGTTCCAAGACCCCCAGGGGATGCAGATACCACCAAACTCTATATATACGCTATGTTTTTTCCCATGCATAAGTACATATGTTAGAGTTTAATTTATCAATCAGCCATAGTAAGAGATTAACAAGAAGAATTAATAATACAAAAGAACAAGTATAACAATATACTGTAAAGGTTACGTGAATGTGTTCTCTCTCTTAAAAGTCTTTTTGTACCGTACTTCACTACTTTTGGACCTTGGTTGACTGTGGGCAATTGAAACCATGGAAAATTCAACTATGGATAAGGGGGGGGGGACTATTGTACACTTTTGAAAAGTTTTATGATTGTGGAACAGTTTTAATTCTTCATTTCTCGGTGTCTGTGTGCCTTTTGTAGATTAGAAGAGAGCGAGGCTGAAGGAGACTGTAGTTGATGCACAGGCCGTGGCTGTGATCATGAGAATGGGAGGGAGGGAGACTTTGAGAGCCACTGCCTCAGTGGGTTGGGTGTGGGATGTCCTTCTAGGGGGACTTGAGATGCCCAGATATGCCTGAGTATCAGAGTGTTGCTGGTGCTGGTGATAATTATGAAGATGTCGGAAAATAGGGAGGTTCCAGGGTACAAGAAGATAGGTTAGTCTTGTTAAGTGTGGTTGATATTGTAATGCCCAATGGAAATACCCCATGGAAGTGAGAAATTTAACAATGGGGAGAGGCTACAGCTCTAAATGGAGAACTTTGACTTCCTGATTGGATTACGAATGCGACAATTTATTATTGACTTGAATGTCACCAGAACTTTCCTACATAGCTGCTTTATTCAATAAATAATTATTAAGCCACTATGCCATAAACTTTAACGGGCTTCCATCTCTTTGCATCCATCATTTGGGTGTGCACTTCTGTAATCTCCATGGTACTTCAGCCATGGTGGGTGCTTGTAAAGCACCTGTTGGAAGCCACTGCTTATACTTGGAGGTATTTGTACTCAACTAAAAATGGTGAGCGGCCACAGCTGAAAAAAATTAGAATAGGGGAGAAAGAGTGTGGTGAAGGAGGTTAGAGGCACCCAAATCACTTAAGAGAAAATCTAAAGAATAAAAGCCAAAAGGACATCTTCAAATTGCATCTGAAGGAAGTCACTAGAATTCACGGCCAGAGCATTTTTGATGAAGTTCTAAGAGCAGAAACCCAGAGAGTCACTGGAGGAGCTGGAGTTGCAGGGAAGTTTAAGGACCAGACTCACGGATGGAAATAAAGGCGGGGGAGGAGGAAATTGCACCAATCAACAGGGAAAGTCTTCCTGTGAAGCAAACAGCTTTCACACGGAACCTTTCAATAATCTTTCATCAACATGCTGTTCCGTCTAAGTTTGTGGATGGTGCTAAGCAGGTAGCAGACAGTGCTCTATCAGGATTAAAAACACACTGAAGATAAGATTAGGAAGACTGGCCTGATCTGTGATATCCAGCCACCTGCCACTGCCAAGTATTTAAGGAGTGAAATGAGCAATAATGTTTCATCAAAAGCTGAAACATGGACTGGATGCGGTGGCTCACACCTGTAGTCTTAGCACTTTGGGAGACAGAGGCAGGAGGATTGCTCGTGGCCAGGAGTTCGAGACCAGCCGGGCAACAGGGTGAGACCCTCTCTCTACAAAAAATAGAAAAATTAGCCAGTCTTGATGGCATGCACCTGTATTCTCAGCTAGTCAGGAGGTGAGGTAGAAGGATTGCTTGAGCCCAGGAATTTGAGATTGCAGTGAGCTACAATGATGCCACTGCACTGTAGCTGGGGTGACAGAACAAGGAAAAAAAAGAAAAGCAGAAACATGCTTATCCCAGCCTGGAAGTATGGCTGAGGAACTCCAAGGCATGCACAGTTGGTGATTCATCAGGAGTGTTAAGCAGGTCTCTACTATGTGCTGGTGAGAAAAAAAAATCCAGTCCATAGAACCTACATTATAGTGCGGATGTCAAAGATAAACAAAGCTGGACACTAAAGTGGTGAGGACAGATTTTAATCAGCAATAGACTACTGAAGTAGGGAACTGCTGAGTGTGAACTGAGCTCAACTTCAATTAGAAGTACAGAGGCGACTGGGCATTTTAAAGAGAGAATGAGGGAGTAGAGAAGGAGGTGAGCAGAGGCTCGGTAGAGTCAGGAAAGTAAAAAATTACAACAAGCAGAAAGGGCAGAGTTGGTCCACGTGAAACCCGCCTGGGTTGTTAACTGGTGCTGGTCAAAGTCAGACTCCTCGCCTCCCCCGGAGGCCGGGAGACAGGAGCCCTTGTTTTCAGGGATGAACAAACAGTGAGTTTTCTGAGGCAGGCACTTTGAGAGGAGTCACCCTAGGGATGCGGCCTTGAGCTGTTAGAAACTGTGTCAGTGCTTTGTTCAAGTCTTTGCAGGCTGCGGTTGAGGCCCCCTCGAGAAGAGGGCTCAGAGGAGCCTGGTCCAGGAGAGAGTCTTTGTCAGGGGAGAGAGAGAATACACAGAATAAATAAACCATCTTAGATGGTGCTGACGAAGTGGGGGGAGGGGGAGGGAATATTGGGATGGAGGTGTGGTGCTTGCAACCCTAAATAAGGCGGTCGAGGCAGGCCCCCTGAGAAGGCAGACTTTGAGTAAAGCTCTGGGAGAAGTGAAGGCTCCAAGGAACAGGATTGAACCCCCTAGGGACGGAGCAAGTGGGGGAAGGGTGGTAGAAGGGCATGAGCTTGGGGGTGACAGGAGGCCCTGGCCTCTGTAGCCCACTGCAGTGATGTTGACTCTTTCTGAGTGAGACAGGCATCTGGTGGAGGGCTTTGGGCAGAGGGGTGTCATGTTTTTTGATGAAGTTAATGTAGAAAGCAAAGTTTGGGAGATTACTATTTCATTCATATCAATATCAACTCAAGAGTGTGTATCCACAAGTATGCAGGGCTATGGTGGCTGCCTCTTCTTCCTCACCTTCTTCTCATTAAGAGAGAATAATTAGCAGGTTAATGGAGTCTCTAAATTATGTGGAAGTAGCTAAACTAATTGAAGATGTTCAGAAATGTCTTGAACCCACAACAGGTAATTGTTAAAGAAAAAGTTATTCAGTGACACTTGGTTCTGTTTGTTTGTTTTGAGACAGGGTCTTGCTCTGTCACCAGAGTAGAGTGCAGTGGTGTCATTATAGCTCACAGCAACATCAAATTCCTGGGATTGAGCAATCCTCCTGCCTCGGCCTCCCAAGTAGCTGCTGGGACTACAGGCTCATGCTACTATGCCTGGCTAATTTTTCGTAGAGATGGGGTCTTGCTCTGGCTCAGGCTGGTCTCGAACTCCTGGCCTCAACAGTCCTCCCACCTCGGCCTCCCAGAGTGCTAGGACTACAGATGTGAGCCATCACACCAGGCCTCAATGATACTTGTTAAAGCATGATAAGGGAGGTTTTATTCAGGATCATGGTAATAGGTACAGGGCCCGCTGCAATGGGATTGTGCAGTGGGGGTGTGAGATTGGGTTCAACTCTGAATACAACAAAGAAAAGAATTTACAGCCAAGGAGCAGGGTATGTGTGAAAGGGGTGCAGTGGATGGAAAATTGCTAAGAGAAAACATCAGAGGTAAGAGGGATTCTTACTGAAGACAGGCCAGGTGGTCAGGCATCACCTGGGGTGGGGGAAAGGAACTTGATCAAATATGGGGGGTGAGGGTTCTGGGTAAACTGACTTAGCAGGGTTCTTGCTAAACCTGTATTTTTTAAGGAGGTGCACAGATGAGCCTAGGAGAAGGTTCAGGAGGCTGAATAAAGCTCAGTCAAACAAAGAATCTTTGTCACTGCTAGTCTAAGAGGTCAAGTGTGTCTTTAATTTTGTCTTTGCCTGATCACTGCTGAACTTAGCAAATATATTATTAGCCATTTGTATTTTCTTCCTCTGTGCCTGTTCTGAACATAACCTTTGCCCATTTTTTTCTGTTGCATTATTTTCTTAGCTTTTGGTGTCTTGAGGGTAATAAATAATCCTTTGTTGTATACGTTGGAAGTATTTTCTGCTGTTCGCTTGCTTTCACTTTGTTCTCGGTACCTTTAGTTGCTCAGGAACAAATCCGGTTTTGATGTGTGAAGGTGCATGTTTATATACACATACAGAGGATTTACAAATATACCATATATGTCTGCATTTGCTTTGAAATGCCCTTCAATAAAAACCATCCCGGCTTCTGTGATTCTTATCTTCCCTTTTTAGTGTGGGAGGCTTCCTGCTTTGCTTTGCACATTTACGGGGAGCCTGCCTAGCTTAATTTATAACTTGGGGAAAAATACAGAAGGGAAGGCTATTTTCAGTCAGGTCATATTATTGTGAACACCTGTGAAATTCAAGTTATTTTCTTGAGGGTAAATTAAAATGTAGGACACCACCCTGCCTGGAGCACATTGCTATTGTCGTTGCTGTGCAAACTGGGAGGTGCTACTTGGAGCCAAAAACCTTGTCACTTTCACACCAGAGCTGCTTCTAAGTTTCATTGCCTCCAAGCCTCAAGCCTTTGTATCAATTCTGAAACATCTAATACAGCCATCTGTTGAAAACCTGGGGAGGCAAAAGAGGTTTTTCTGGTCTGTTCTATTCTCTTGCATGATGATCACCAACAGAAATATTTTACATTATATTTATCAGTCTGTTCTTCCGGCTTTTCATTATGCCCCAGTTTGTGCTCCTAATTTTCTGGCCGTAAAGAGGCAAATAAAATGAACAGCCACCTTATGTCATTGCATTGCCAAAATTTACTTGCAGGAGACAGGAGCCCCAACCACCTGTCTGAGTAATTTTTTTTTTCTACCTAATCGTGTGAATTGTCTTGTTTTTGGTGAAATGTTGAGGCTTCTACCTACTCCCATCCTCCCACCTCCATTTACAGATAAAATCTAATTATCACCTCAGGATGGGTTCTTGACATGCAATGTAATCAAACAGAAGAATTTAGAGCACTTTGACATTTAACTGTTTTTTTTTTTTTAAAGATTGTTTTTTAAACTGGTGCTTTGAAAGATGCTATGTCACGATTAATTTTTTTAAAAGGAGAAAGAAAAGAAACCAGACCTTTTACTCTCAGTACTTAAGTCTATTTGTAGCATTACATTGAAGGTAATAGTAGAGGGGACAGTGAAAATGCAGGATGTTTAAGAAATGAATGAAGGAGAATCTTTTTGGGACGTCAGGCAGGTTTCTGTTCTCTAGATATAATTACCAAATTCCCTAGCGCCGATTAGAATTTTGTGACACCGGCTACTATATAACCCAACCCCAGGTTAATTCCAGACTTTATTCCTCAAATTCATTTATTTATTTCAAAACATTAAGGTATGGACTTCCGGTGCAGGCACCTCTAGGCACACAGCGAAGTGGTCCAGGACAGTGACAACCTCACGGAGGGAGATGGGAGGGGTGGTGCAGGCCACAGAAATAGTCCCTTTTGCTAAATAGAGAAAAAAATTAAGGCAGCCAGCTTGAGGGATAAAACAAAACTGGAAAGCACATTTATAACTCTGTATGTCAACTTGGATAGGGGAAATGAAAAAGATGAGAAAAATATTGTTAAAAAAAGTTAGCTCATTTCTAGGAACAGCTTTCAGAAAATCAAAATAAACATAGCTCTGGAGCAGCAATTCGGATTTCCTGTCTTGAGGGACCCTAGGTAGGAAGCTGAGGACTTTTCAGCTGCTGTCGAATTCGAACCTCTGGGCTCACAGAGGGCTAGCAGGCCGGGAGGAAGATGGACATCACGGCAAGGTCTCACTGAGGGGTCGTCACAGACTGGATGCATCGGCCACACTGTGCGGTCCAGCTGGTGCTTTTATGTGTAAAACTGTCATTTAAGGGTCAATATTTTTCTTAAAAAAAAAAATGTGGGCCAGGAACTAATAAAAATGTTGTGCAAAGACATGGGAAGACATACTGCTCACTTGATACCACCATTTCTTTTCTTTCCTTTTTTTTTTTTGAGACAGAGTCTCGCTTTGTTGCCCAGGCTAGAGTGAGTGGCGTGGCATCAGCCTAGCTCACAGCAACCTCAAACTCCTGGGCTCAAGCAATCCTGTTGCCTCAGCGTCCTGAGTAGCTGGGACTACAGGCATGCGCCACCATGCCCGGCTAATTTTTTCTATATATATTAGTTGGCCAATTAATTTCTTTCTATTTAGAGTAGAGACGGGGTCTCACTCTTGCTCAGGCTGGTTTCAAACTCCTGACCTTGAGCAATCCGCCAGCCTCGGCCTCCCAGAGTGCTAGGATTACAGGCGTGAGCCACCATGCCTGGCCGACACCACATTTCTTTTTGAAATAGAAATGAGGCCTGAATTTCAGGCCTCCTTCCTAGGCCCAGCCTCAAAGGAACTGGCCTAGCATCTCTCTCCAAAATACGCTCTCCCCATAGTTTGCCAACAAGAGGTTCGTTTGGTTTGACAGACTTTTCTTTTTAAAGAATAAGTATTATCTGAAGGATCACGGCCAGTTAGTGGCCATTCACATTATTATTATTATTATTATTATTTTTGCATGTAAGTTACCCTCATCATCATCATCATCATCATCATAACTAGTGTTGTAGAGGGGTTTGAAAAGGTTCTCATCTCTGTTTTTGATCCTCATAAGCTTGTGTATCCAGTAGGGTTCTTGTTTACCCCGATTCACAGGTGGGGAGAGTGACAGGTTTATAGCCTTGGGGCTTTCAGCCAGTGGGTGCTGAGGCAGAATTCAAACCTAGGTCTTCTGCTGCCACCACCCCAGATAATTGGATTAATTACATCCCCACATTTTGCCAGAAGAGGAGCTTTGGGTAGGGGTTGGGGAAGGAGGGAAGAGAGGGTAGGGAAGTGTCAGAGGCACTGTGGGCAGGGAGGGAAGCAGAGATGAGACAGCTACTCACCACACCAGGTGTTGACATTCTGGGAACAATCTGACCATGCAGGCTTGGTCCAGCTCTTGCAGACACTAGCCATTTTCCACCCCACCTTTGAAAGAAAGTCAGGCCATTTCTTTTACTTGGACTCTGATAGAAAAGGTGACACCTTGTGAGTGGAGAGAAGTCATGTTCTTGAACAAGTAAGGCTTAGGCCAATGATCCATGGAATAAAGTAGAACGATCTTCCATCCACTAGAATCACTTTTTCTTTTGTTTTTCCCCTCATTTCTGCCTCGGAAACACCCTGGGAGGATGGATGGGAGCTTTGATATCCAGATGCACCACGCCTGCTTCAGAGACACCAGATTAAGCTCTTTCCAAGCTCTGACCCTCTCCTGGGTTTAGCCACGTGCTGCCTTTGTGCTTCTTCCTTATCACCGAATGTCCCATGTGTCTTTATTTTTGCCCCGGGTTGGGAACCTATAGATTGAAAGAGAATCAAAAGAAACATTGTATAGTCAGCTTGTATGGGCTTTACTGGGATTCTTATTCAAACAAACTGTAAAAAAAATGTTTACACTGAATGTTGGATGATATAAAAGAAGTAATCTTCCTTGTTTTTAGATGTATAATGATATTATGATAATTTTTTTTAAAAAAGTCTCCCTCTATTTACATAGAAACATATGGGAGAAAAAAGATATTTACCCTTTTTTTGACAAAATATTCAAATCTTCCTTTCGTATACCTCCTTTCCTTTTCCATATAAACATGTCCTGTCTGCATTAGAAAGCTTACATTTCTAAATTCATGTGTAGTAATAGTGCTAGACTTCTAAAAACAAACCATGACATGTCAGATCAATTATAAGCCAAATTAAATGTCTCCATGTCCATTTTCATTCTTTAGGCTGCATGGTGGAGTGAGCAGGAAGCTCACTGTTTTATTTACCCCATCTGCTTTATCATTTTCCATAGTGAGCTCCTGTGTAGAACAAGGCAAAGAGGATATCTAAGTGACTTCTGTAGTGGCAAGGTAGATTGAGGCTGTTTTTCATGGTGAAGAGGTAGAGGTCCTCTCACAAAATCAAGTTAATGCTCTTTGTTTCCCAACTGGCCTTTGAGTACAGGTATGTTTGGATTGTTAGACCTCTGAAGAGAATTTCAAGACTTGGCTGCAAACTGCGGGCCAGTATTGGTGACCAGGTGGCTTGGTGGTGCATAAATACCTTGCTGACGATTGAGCAGCTGGAATGCACAGGCAATGGCTTAGGCCTCCATCCTCATTCCCTGGGAGGAGCGCCGAACTGTTACAGAAGGGTTTCATGGGGCAGTTGGCAGTCAGAAGCAGATATGGTAGCTTTCAGACCGCCAGGCCCATCTTTGGCTCCTACCCCCATGGTGGCGTGTGGAGGAGTGCTGTGCCAAGTAAGGAGAGACCTCGTCAATGGTCTGTGAAGATTTCCTGGAATTTCCCCCTGCTATGATATACAGATGACTGCTCTGATAGAGCAAGTGCCTTTATGCTCTACTCCTTTGGGGTAGCTTAGGATTTTGGCTAGAATGTTCTCACTGCAGACATCTGCTTTTGATTTGCATTCCTATCAAGTGGGTTGGCTCTGACTAGTCTCTCCGGCTATTAAGAATTCAGAGTCAGAATCCCCTGGATCCAATGTGAGACCAACCGGTTTCAAAATTGTCACTGATCCCACTGAGGAAAGATCAGGAGAAAGGAAGGAGAGGGAGAAGGGGACAATTTATGAGTTATTAGTTTGTGATACCATGGATATCCATGGGAACTCTACCCTAACATTCCTCCCTCCTACCTCCACTCCTGACTCTTCCTGCATCTGAAGTAGAAAGAGATAAGGTAGAAAGGAATGGAATATAATTCACCTGAGAGCATGTAGGTAACCCCTAATCTTCTCTTCCCTCTCTTGCTTTTGCCTTATAACAAATATTGTTAAATATACCAGTTATTTGCCAATACTAAAAAAAATTGAGAATAGGGATTATGAGGATTGTTATGAAAACATTATCAAGATATAGGTTTCTTGTACATATGGAAATTATTTTAGGAAAACAAATAATTGGTGTTTTTTTAAAAAAATTTTTACTAATGTGATTACATAGTATTATTTATTAAAATATAATTCGTTGGGTTTGAAAAATGAAAATCAGTCTTTTAATTCAATAACTCAGTATTTGTGGAGAAAGATTTTGGGGAAAAGTGTGTTGTAGAACTTCTATCTTTTCACAAAGAGCCCTGCAATTCCAATTGATTGATCTAATCAATTAATTAATTGATTAGGAACTGAACCACATATTCACTTCTGTATCTTTAAATTGGGCTAATTCATCCATAAGCCATGTGACTTTTAGCCAATTAAAAATGACAAGAAACTCAACGAGGTTTGTGGCAACTGTCTGGTGCCTTCTCACTTTGATTCTACCACTTACCCATTTATTCATCTAATCAGCTCTGAATGAGAGTCAGCCCCGTGGCAGGTGCTAAGAGACACAAACATGAGTAAGATATCACGAGTTCCTACGTCAAGGAGCTTATTTCTGTGGCATACACAGACATCTGACTAGTTCATTTCAATTATACTTCAACATGATGTAAGACGGGGCACCGTCGGAGACAGACTTGACCTAGACTGGGATCGCCGAGAGAGGTCAGCCAGGGGAGGCTCTGGCTACTTGAGCTGTCATGAAGGATTGAGTAGGGGCTTGCCAGGGGAGGGGGAAGCTTGTTCTAGGCAAAGGGAACAGTGCAGGGACACAGATGAGAGGGGGTGTGGGGACTTTGGGAACTAGTAAGAAACTCTGGATGGTTTGGAATATAAAATACAAGGTAGAGGTGAGTGTGTGTGTGTGTGTGTGTGTGTGTGTGTGTAGTTTTCAGGCTTGAGGAGTGGGAGGAAGGCGATGTCAAGAGCTGACAGGAGTTCCAGGCTTAGAACCAGAAAGGACTCTGGGGAGCTGTAAGTGATGAACTGGCCAGACTCCTGAACATGGCCGCCGCCGGGCTGGCTTCATCCATCTCTGGCCCCGTTAGGCTTAGCTGGCTGCCAGCTGAGGCCAGGCCCAGCGCACCTCCAGCACCGACGGGGACTGCAGGAGAGGAAGACGCAGTAGGACCTGACCTCTTGACCTTGGCGTGAGGCGTGTGTGCCCCTCTGTCTCTCTCAGGAGGTTCTGGCCCCTCTGAGTGTGACTCCCCTGCCCACTGCATGACTGCAGCCTCAGCACTAGGGAGGCCGAGGCCTGTGGGGAATGGGGGCCTAGTCCAGGCAGCGCTGTTCAGCCAGGGCATCCATATGGCACTTTCAGACTCTCTGAGGACCCTCAGACCATCAAACACCAGCGGGGGGTTCCTGGACACTACAAAGGCTACTTCTTCAAGCTTACTACTCCACGCACGGAACTCTTCCAGAAAGATTGGGTGACCTCGTGGCAGACACAGGCCAAATAGGAAGCAGGAGTTGCCCTTAAGGAAAATGACTAACCAAAAGGATTTTCATTCTATTATTTCTATATTTCTGCATTTATTACACATGGAGAAAAAAAATGAATGTTAAAAAAAACATTTTATTTAGTTTGAACATAAAATGTTATCAGTATGTAGCCTCTTTTTAAACACTAGGTACTGTGTAAAAGGAGTTTCCTAATTCCACTCTGAGCTTAATTCTGTAATTTTGAGAAAGCAACATTCACAGTCTGCTCATACAAATTAAATGTTGAGTTGCCCTCAGTCCACTCGTGGTTTTTGTGGAAGTTCTGGTCAAAAGACAGAATGAAGCACAGGAAGCTAGGCAGTGCGTGGATGAGAAGAAATGGGTTTGCCCCATGTCTTGACATGAGTGATTCCTGTACCTGGAGGGCCTCTGTCTCTTCTTTCTCTGACATAGAGCTTGTACTTGTACTCCAAAGCCCCAGTCAGATGTCGCTGCTTCACTGAACACCCTATTTTCCCCTCAGCCAGAGCTACTTGCTCTCCCCTGTGTGGTCCCATAGCCTCGCCCCAGTGCTGCCCCTTGTGTTGGAGTAATCTTGACTCTCTCCAGTTTCCAAGGGTGCTAATGCTGTCTTAAAATCTGTCACAGACAGTTCATGTCACAGAATCTGGTTGTGAAAGAACAAAACAAAATTAAAGAACATACGTGAGACATTCGAAATAGATCATCCACAATTGTTCCTAAAAGGCAATGAGTAGGTGTGTAACCAAATTATGTTTCTGTACAAATGAATATTATTCAGCTATAAAAAGGATTACATTACAACATGGACGAATCTTGGAAACATTAAACTAACTGAAGCAAGCCACATGCAGAAGGACAGACATTGTATGATTCCACATCTAGAAGATACCTAGAATAGGAACATTCATAGAGACAGAAAGTATGGTATAAAACAGGTTGCCAGGGGCTGGAGGGAGGGAGAAAAGGAGTTATTATTTAACAGGTATGGGGTTTCTGTTTGGGGTGATGAAAAGTTCTGGAAATAGTGGTGAATGTACTTAATGCCACTGAATTGTAAAAATAGCTAATATGGTAAATTTTATTTTATATATCTTATACCACAATTTTTTAAAAAATCGATGAATAAGGAAGAAACAAATAGAAGAAGTAGCAGTAAAATGTTCCAATCACCCAAATGCAAAGGGTAGTTCAAGAGACCAGTTAAGAGGGGAACAGCTCATCACAGCCTCCTTGTCAGGAGACAAAAACCTGTGTTCTTGCTCCTGACACCATTTTTAGGCAATCAGCAAGAGTCCACCCAAGTCAGCATCATATTCTCTTTTTCTGCTGCAAAATCATCATTAGCAAGTGCTTTTTCCCAACACTAAATTATGCTTCTTCTGTTGATGAAATTTTATTTCAAATAAGCTGATAGAACCCAAACTTGGGTTATTGAAATGCCATAGAAAATTTGATAAAATGACTATTTTAGTTTTTAATCTGTCTTAATCATATATATACATGCACACACAATACGCGAGTAAAAATTAAATAAACAGTTATAACATGATTAGTCGTTTTATGTATTTTTATTTTCCTGGATTGGAGCCTGCTGTTATAACGTCTTATAAAACTTTTTCTTGGATTTTGTATTTTTAACTTTCATGCATACTTATGGGAACTTGTTAGAGTGGGAAGCCTGTATTTTAAATTTCCCTGCATGAAACAGTTAAAGAGCAGGAGGGGAGGTAAGGGGCTGAGCTGGGACGAGGCCTGCGGCTGTGTTTCGCATCACGGGAGGGCCCAGCACCCAGAGAAGGGGCCGGGTGGGTGCCACCCACTGACCGGACGGCAATTCTCGGAAGAGCTGCTGATCAGAAACAGAGGCTTTGGCAGAATCTAAATGGCAAAGTCACAAACAATAACAGGCCCTAAAAATAACAACTGCAACCCCAGCAGAACGAAAGCCCTTCTATGTGGGAAGTGTAATGGGAAATGTATTGATTGGTATTTTTATCCAGATACGAGAATAGTGATCATAAGTAGAGACGCTCCCCTTTCCTACAAAGGACGGTGGTGCAAAACACGGATCCCCAGCAGCAGAGTCTTCTAGCAAGAATGGCAGCTAGAGTCGAGAGATGCGTATGAGGAATTTTCTGGTTGCAGGTGGCTGGAATGGAACAAAAATCAGCTTTCACATGTTCATTCTCTCCTTTTACTCTTATTTGATGAGCTCTTACCCAATGCCACGCATGGTTCTAGGTACTTGGAGGATATCAGTGAACCAAGTCACCACCAAGTTCTCTGTCCTCATGAAGGATATAGTCTAGCAGGAAGAGACAGAAAATAAGGCATAAACATCATACATAAGTTAATTATATAATATGTTAGAAAGTGGTAGATGTTGCATCAAAAGGAAAAGGTATAGTGGCAAAAGGAAAACTCAAGAGTGCCAAAGAGAGGCGGGCACGGGGCAGGGGCGTTGGACGGGCAGGGGCAGCTCTGTCGAGCTGGGGATAAATGAAGAGCGGCCGGGAGCAGGGAGTAGTTAGCAGGTACCAGGGGAAGAGCATCCCCGGCAAAGGAGGTGTGAAGGCCCCAGGACGGGAGCCTGCCCGGCTGGGGCCAGGCCTGTGGTTGCCGCAGGGCAATCCGGGCAGAGTGGCGACAGGGAAAGGCCTTGCGGGGTTTCACTTGGCTGGAACGGGGAGCCCGGGCAGGACTGCAAGCAGAGGAGTGAACTGACCTGGTAGATTTCAAAATTATTCACTTTGCCAAAGTCTGTGTCGGGAATAGAGAGCAGGGGACAGGCAAGCAAGGAGGTTATTCCTACACTCCAGACACGGGTCAGAACGGTGCCTGTGCGCGTGCTGAGAAAGGGCCCAGGGCTGGCTGTGCTCTGACGGTGGAACCTGCATGATTTCCGTGGAGTTGCCGTGAAGAGCGAGGGGCCCAGGTGGGCTCTGAGATGTTCGCCCTAGCCGTGGAAGGACGGAGGTGCCGTCAGTTGAAACAGGGAAGGCTGCGGGTGTGGCAGGTTTGTCTCGAAGATCGGGAGTTCAGTTTGGGCACGTGGAGTTTGAGATGTCCGCTACACACCTGGGGGAGAGGCTGAGTAGACCAGTGTGCATTAGTTTCCTGTTGCTGCTGTAACAAGTAGCACCGGTTTGATGGCCTAAAACAACAGATGTATCATCTTACAGCTTTAGAGGTGAGAAGTTTTAAAGTCAAGGAGCTGACGGGGCTGCATTCCTCCTGGAGGCTGAGGGGTGAGCATTCTTTTCCTTGCCTTTCCTGGCTTTTAGAGGTTGCCTGCGTCCCTTGGCTGTGGCCGCCTGCTCCATCTGCAACGTGCATCTGTGGCCCCTCTGCGCCCCCCACGCCCTTTCCTGACTCTGACTCCTTCTCTTCCGCTTACAAGGAGCCTTCTGATGACATTGGGGCCCCTGGATAATCCAGGACACTCTTCCCATCTCAAGATCATGGCATTAATCACATCTGCAAAGTTACTGCAATCTGGAGTTCTGGCGAGAGATCTGGGCTCGAGTGAATAGCTGATATTTAAAGCTCTTAAGGGTGAAATTAGTGGCTCTTATAACATAGGACAGGGTGGAGCTGGACACTCGATTCAGGGATTGAAAAGTCGTCATCATTATCTTCTTATTCTCTGTCTTCCTCTCTTTTCCCCTCCCCCCCATCCCCGGTCTCTTGGCTCTGGGTGTCTTGATGGGTTCATTCTCTCCTACTGCAGGATCAATTCAAGTGTGGTCGTGAGTGACTCCACGCTGCAGCCACCTTAGTGGGAAAACCCAGAAAAACAAGGAAACTTCTCTCTTGAGGAGTCTGCACATAAAATCCCACAGGAAGGCTCATGGGGCCTGATTAAGTCACCCGGCTAGTTAGACAAGGCCCCTGGTGTCACCCTTGTGGACAGTGATAGTTGGCCCCAAGAAAAGCGAATGGAATGGGAGGAGGGGCAGTTCCCCAGAGTATAGGGGCACGGGGCTATTTCTAGAAGAGAGGAAGGGGTGCTGGGGAGGCAGACACTATAGCTATACTAAAAATGCTCCAGACTTTTATTTTTGTTGGCTTTTTTTTTTTTTTTTGAGACAGTCTTGCTCTGTTGCCCCTGCTAGAGTGCAGTGGCATGATCATAACTCACTGCAACCTCCAACTCTTGGATTCAAGCGATCCTCCTATCTCAGCCTTCCAAGTAGCTGGGATTTCAGGTGTGCACCACCACGCCTGGCTAATTTTTCTATTTTTGGTAGAGACAGGGACTCGCTTTTGCCCAGGCTGATCTCAAACTCCTGAGCTCAAGCAACCCTCCTGCCTTAACCTCCTTCCCAGAGTGCTAGGACTACAGGTGTGAGCCACCACACCCAGCCTTTTAGGCTGATTTTTTAGTAAAATTTCAACATAGCCCCAAGTAGATAGAAAAGTATAAAAATCATTCCTGTATCCATTCCCTACCCTGCAGCAGTTACTAACTCACAGTCAAATTTGTTTCTTCTCTGAACCTATTTCCCTTCCCCATCTCAGCATATTTTAAAGTAAATTCAAGACATCATGTCATTTTTCCTGTAAATATTTCAGTATGTAACGCTAAAAAATAAGGACTTTTAAAAAAACAAAACCACAATACCATTATCGTACTAAAAAAAAATTAACATTAATACCATTAGCTATTCAGTCAGTGTTCAAATTTCCCCCATTGCCTCATAAATGATTGTTTTAATCGGGATCCAAATAAGGCCAGTCCTTTCCATTTGCTTCAGAATTTCCTTTTGCGATGTCTCTGCAGATGGTTTGTCTAAAGTCGTTAGCAACCAGGCACTCAGTTCTGGGTTCCTCATCGTCTACACATCCTGCTCCTTGTGTCTTTGCTGGTACGGTGGCCCTTCTCTTGTCACGGTAGCACTTTCACTTCTTTAATTCACTCCCTCGATGCAGCAAAGTGGCTTTAGCGCACTAAGTGTTCTGGAGTCATTTTGAAAGTGGCAGATGCGGTCTGGGTATGTTTGGCTTTTGAAATCCCCCAGACATCTAGATACGCAGCAAGACGCACGGCTCCCTTCCTCTCTTGCTTTTCCATTGGGAGAGGAGAACAGAGGTGTTTCCTCCTAATAATTCTCTCCATGTGGGCTTTTGTCTTAGAGTTTCCAATGCCAGTCTGCTCCAGATAGAACCTTCCTTAAGGGGGTCCACCAGGACCTTGCCAAGACTGACACATTGCTCAGTTGAGAATGAACTTCCCTCTTGCGGTTTGCTGTGTGAGACTTTGACCTGTCTGTGTAGCCCTCAGATGCGTCCAGGTTTAAGATGTGCTCTGGGGAAAGGGGTTGGGGAGAAGAAAGGGAGTTATAAAATATGGGCAAACGAAGCACTGTCAAACCTCACCTTCAGAAAGGCTTCAGCAATTCCACTACTCTCTGAATGCAGCTGAGAGAATTTTGGTGTGGTTGCTATGCATCTTTTCATGTCCTTGTGATCACATTCACCACGATATCATAAATACTTCTGTTCTTACATATTTTCCTTCAATTTTTAAAAGATTCATAGTATCCAAGGTCTTCTTACCTGGTAGAAGGATGAATCTACTGAGTAGTGAAAGAAACACTCAGAATCAGGGAAACTGTGTCCCACGCCTGGCTTTGCCACTAATTAGAAATTTGACCAAAGGATTACTCCCTAAATTCTCTTGAGTTTTCTCCTCCATTAAATGGGTACCACGTTGCTTACTTCACAGGATTGTTACAGAGAGGAAATGCATGAGTAAGGTTGTAGGGCTCTTGCAAACTCTAAGTTAATATTGAAAAATAAGGAGTTAGTATCGATGTTTAGATGCAGTGAGGACATAGAAACTGTGTAGTTAGTTCTCTCTGTCAATCAAAGGTACTCGGACCTTGAAACCAGAGCCTAACTGTTAAGGAGGAAGAAGCTACAAGTTCAAGGCGTACTCAGCGTCTAGCTCAGGAGCCGGGCTCAGGAAATAGCTGTCGAGTTGCACTTTCTGGACGATGTGCTCTTTTGTCCTCATCCCCTCCCTCCCATGCATAAGCAGGGAGAATTGCTAAGGCATGGTTGAAATGTTAAATCTAGAATGCAGTAAGTACTGGAAGAATGGGAGCTCTGATTCCTTTAGCAATGAAGCTGAGCGTCTCAGATGTTTCTGATATTCTCACGAGGATTTGTGAAACTTTCTCATTCTTCACATGCTTCTGAATTTTGACGTTTTGGAACAAATGTCCTTCGAGCTTTGCATGTTTCTCGCACACTGTGCGAGCAGAATACATCTGTGTTGACCTGAATTAAAGCATAAGCAGAGGAGAATTATGCATGTAAGCATGGTCATTGTTTACACTGCTCTTATTGAACAGGTAGGTGATTACAGCATTTCTACAGTATAGTGGATCAATGCACACATTTGGATTTTATTAATCAGAGCTGCAGATGTGTTCTGACCACACCACTTATCCATTCAGTTCTGTTCCTTTGACTGTTTTCTCTGTTCCTTCTCCCAGTCTCTTAAGCGTCCCGACCCATATTTGGTAGAGACTGGTGGCGCTCACCCGTGTCCACGAGGAAGGACTGTACTTTCCTGCCTCCCTTGCGGTTGGGCAGGGCTATTTGATCAGTTCCGGCCAGTGGGCAGCGAGGGAAAAGGTGTGTCGCTTGTGGGCTGAGACAGTGAGAGGCTCGTGCACAATTCTCCATGGTTTCTTTCCTCACTTCGTCAACTGAGGAGGGCACAGGTTCAGGACATGACAGCCACGTGATGGTAGAGCCTCTGTCGGCCTTAACTCTGAGTCACCGTGTGAAGACAATCTCCCTGGAGAGTTACCTGGCCCACAGTGGACTTTAGGTGATTGGGAATCAATTTGGGTGATGTCAAGCCAATGAAATCTGGGGCTTACTTGCTATTGTGCAAATAGCCCCAATCTGGTCTATTCTGACTACATATTCCAACTCTAAAATTGCTTCAGCCTAATTCTCTGACTTTTAAACTTTTCTTGTATGTGGATAGTAAATCCTGAAAATTTTGATTTTTTTAATTTATATTTTTTTGATTACACTCAAGTATTTTCCAAATTGTGGTATACATACCGCTGATGATTCATGAGATCATTTTACGTGGGGCATAGGCTTATTTGTATTTTAGGTATTTATTTACATTTATAATTTGCTTCTACTTAACAACATGTGATGTGTCTTTTCCATTCTTAGTGGTTGCATAAATGTTTCTTTTAAAATAACTTTGGGGAAAATGAAGTGACTTAAAGAGACATATCCAGTAGATATGAGTATAATTGATAAGCAAATATGCAAAAGTCTGAGACGTGGTATTCAAATGACTGAAGGTTTGGGAAACACTGTGTATGGTAAATTATATGGCAGGATATCTTTTAAAGAAGATCTCCACCAGACCGGGAGATTTACATTTTTTACACCTGGTGCATAATATTAGATTAAGATGCTTTTGAATGAGTGGATATTATTTTTTATCCAGGAACTTAAACAATAAATGTCTCAGTCCAATTCTTTGAGGTCAGTTCCATTGTTTTGATCATTATTCTTTGCTCTTAAGAGATTCTGTTTCCCGTAAGTGTATTAGGCTCAAATCAGATTTAATCGAAGATTAACATCCATGGCAACATACCATTTAAGAATTTAAAATGTGTGCATAGCTGATATTTTTTAAATAATGATTTTCTGTCATTTGATTCTTTCCTAACGATTTAGGAAAGAATGTTGCTAATGGCCACTCAGGCCCTGATCACAAATGTCTTTGTGCTCAGGGGTGTCCTGTGCAGTGTTGTACTTCGACTCCTCTTGCTATGCTGGAGATTAAAATGTGAGTTGAAGAGTCACATACTTGTCAGTGACGTGGGCAGTAGACGTTGTTGTTGTGTGGTAACGCATTTTGCATTTCAAATACAGCCATGATCCTTTGTCAGCCAGCACATTTATTGAAAAATAAAAGATAGCCATGAGACTATTCTATCAACAGCCTTCTGTTAATTGGCATTTTTATGCTTTTTGGGCACAGCTACCAGAGCTGTTCCTGATGAGGTGACTGGCTTGTCACCCTAGGTGTGGCAACCTACTACCCACTCTCTTGTAGCCTCTGTCCATACTCTCCACGCATTTTTATGGAGATTAATCATTTCAGCAGCAGCCTTAGCTGGCATCCACAATGGAAAGGGATCCACAGAATGGGGGCCAGTGTGCAGTGCACGTACAAGTGGCAGATCTGTCCCCATGCTCTGGTCGGTACCTCTACCTGACTGAGCAAGGGTCACCTAGGTCGTCTTGGTGGCTGAGGCTCTGCTTGACCACCAGAGCCCTCCCTTCCCCCTGCCCCAATCTCCTAATCTAAGCAATGGCTCTGAAAGTAGTGACAGAATTTATCATAATGACCCTGAGACCTGAAGAGGCAAATTATGTTTATATATATCTTTTTTTGAGATGAGGTCTCGCTCTGTTGTCCAGGCTGGAGTTGCAGTGGCGTCATCATAGCTCACTGTAACCTCAAACTCCGGGGCTCAAGTGATCCTCCTGTCTCAGCCTCCCAAGTGGCTGGGACTACAAGTGTGTACCACCCCACCCGGCTAATTTTTCTATTTCTTGTAGAGACGGGGATCTCACTATATTGCTCAGGTTGCTCTCAAACTCCTGGCCTCAAGCAATCCTCCCATGTTGGTTTCCAGAAGTGCTAGGATTACAGGGTTGAGCCACCACACCTGGCCAGTATGTTCATATTTTTAGTAAAAATTTTAAAACTTTCTAGTTTACAATCATTTCAATTTTAACTGCTTTGAAACAAGTAGGTAGTAGCATTCTCATATACCCTTCACCTGGTTGCCCCAAATGATAACATCTTCAAAACCACAGTGCAAGGATTGAGACCAGGAAATGAACATGGACAAAGCACATACAGTACAGTACTGCTAACTCCTCTGCTGATCTCATTCAAATGTAGCCAATTATCCCACTAATGGCCTTCAGTAATTTATTCCTGCAAAAATTATTATTGTGGTGTTTGCCAAATGATGACTTTCTCTTTCTGTCATTCCTTCTACATTTATTAATTGGAATTCTTCTGTAAGGAAGAACTGCCTCTTCTGAGCTATTTATTCATTCAGTTATTTAGTATGGGCTCGTGGATTTTACTTTATTCTATGGGTTATAATCCATTATTGTCATTACTTATTTTCTTGCCCAAATTGTTGCATAATTGGCTATTGAGAGTTTGGTTCAAGTTCACTCCTGTATCCATTTGCCATCCCCCCCATCATTTACAAAAATCATTTCCTTACTTTCTGGGACCACGAGACGTTCTAGACTCAACTTGTGCTTTCTCTGCCCCTACTTTGAAATCCACTCTTTCTCCCAGGAGCCCTGGTTTCAGTATCCTTTTACTGTTAGGTTTATAACATTCTATTCATATTCTTGGAAAATTAATATTTGCCATATGATAGATTTCTATGTAGGAGATATTTAGATATTTTTCTACCATCTACAGTACTGATTAATTATGAAATATTGGTCCACCAATGTGTCAGATATAAAGAGCATTTTCTATTTTGATACACATGGTTAAAAAATGAGAAGCTATACAATTATGGTTTTCACCAAAAGATCTGGTATGTTCTTTCTTGTTAGTACCTAACCACAGATCGAATATCTTTTAGACCCTTTGTTGTTTGTAGACTTTGTTGTTGCTAAAAAGTTCTTTTTCCCTTTATATCCATTTTTTTTCTAACCTTCTTCTTTGCTCCTCACCGGCCTAAATTCTCCTCTGCTCATGTTTTATCCTGACATCTTGATTCTTTGCTGAATTCCTGGTATAGCATCTTGGCTTCTTGGGCCCTTGTGCCAATTTTCCAGTCAATCTGATTGATCAATATGTAGCTCAACACTGTGAGGTCACCTGAAAGTTTCTTGACCCAAAGTAGAGGGTCTAAATGCCTCCATCAAATGCATCCCAATCATATATTTTTTTCTAAATAGAATGTATGTACTTATGTGTGTATGTATTTATTATAGAGATTGCTTTCATACTCACACACTTACAGTGGTTTATTGTCTTTCGAAATTCAAAAATCTTACTGCTATAAATCTAGCTTTGGTGTCACATTCTAAAAGCATGCTTTCTTTTATCTGTGGAAGTTCTGTCTTCACCAGATCTAAATCCAGAATAAAAAAATGAAATGTTTTTTTACTTTCTAATTTGAAGTAATTTTATCCTTACAAACTAGTACACAGTATTCTCATATACCCTTCCCTTGGGTATATGTATAATTTCATTTTCTATTGTATTTATTGCATATTACATCCACGATCTTTTTAGTCAACATTTGTTAAGATTCTCTCAACTCCCACCAGTTACGCTCAGATATTCCTGTGGGGAAACAACCTCTACTCCACGTCATCAACCATGTGGTTTGCAGAGAATGACCCATTCTTTGCTGCAAGGCCAGGCTCTGCTTGGCTTTGACCAGTCAGCTTTAGCCGTGTGCTTGGTTTCTGGATGATGCATGATTCAGTTCAGGCCATTAGATGCTGGAGACTTTCACTAAGGCTTGTGGCAGAGAAGTTTCTTCTCTATTGCATAGAAGCCCTTAGATGGTACATTGTCCTATTTATCATCATGGGGGTAGCTATCCTAAGTGTGAAGGTGACACACTTAGAAAGGAAGAACCTAGAAAATTTCTAAGCCTTGACTATGGATACAGCTAAGTCTTCAGTCAGCCTTACCCCCAGACTTCACTTTTTTGAACCCATGAATCCCTTCCCCCACCTTTTTGCTCAGTGTAATTGATTTAGCTTTTCTATAGCTTACAAAGATTTACCTTGACCCTTTTCTGTGCACCCTATCATGTTATTTGTGCCCGTGTTTGCACTTAGTTACTTTTCATAGTTAATTACATATCTGCTTTTCCTTAACTAGAACATGATGTTCTTGCAACTGTGGACTAAAACCCTTACCTGCCTTTCTGATCTTTGCACAAGTCTTAGCACATCCGTTTAGCTGTGCTCTGACAGGCCCAGACCTGGGTCTGGTTCTCTATCACTGTTTATGGAACTGTCAGTTTTATTTAATACAGAAAATCTGTATTAGTTTTCTATTACTGCATAACAAATTACCACAAATTTAGTGGCTAAATGTGTCACAGTTCCCGTGGGTCAGGAACCTGGACACAACTCAACTGGGTTCTCTGCTCAGGGTCTTGCCAGATTGCAATCAAAATGGCAGCTGGGTTTTGTTCTCATCTGGAGGCTTGAGTGGGGAAGAATCTGCTTCTAAGTTCATGCAGCTTGTAGGTGGAATTCATTTCCTGCGGCTGTGGGGCTGAGGGCCCCAGGTTTTACTGGCTGTCGATTGAAAGGTGCTAGAAGCTGCTGGAGTCTCTCACAGTGGGCTTCCTCAATGTGGCTTCTCACTTCCTCGAGCCTGGAAGGAAGAATCCCCCATTTTTGTCTGCTAAGATAGAGTCTTAGATAATGTAACATGATCATAGAGTGGCATCTCATTCTTTTTGCCACATTCTATCTGTTAAAAATATGTCATAGATTCCACCCACACTCAAGGCTAAGGGATTATGCAGTGGCATGGACATAGGAGGTGGGAAATCACCGGGAGTCACCTTAGAGTCTGTCCTCCACACTGTCTTAAAGTGTATGTTGAAAGTATCTTCTTGTAGCTCCATAACATACTAACTCTTATAGAATTCAATTAGATTTTTAAAATCATAACTACATTTTTTCCCTACTCAGGAGAGGCATTACGTTTACTTGCATTTTCTTTTTATGATCACCTGCCTTTTCTTTAGGTTGAATCATCTTACACATACTGATAAAATGATTCTCAGGGACATGTTTAACTTTGCAAAACATTTGTATGTTCTTTTGGTGCCATTGAAAAAAAGCATTGGCCCTGAGCTGGCTGCATTGGAAATTTGATGTGAACATTTTCCAAAGAAACCAGGACCTCCCCAACAGCAATATTGAAAAGAGCCTCAAAGGACCAAGCAATGTCTCCTACAGATATTTCATTTTTGCTCTAAATCTAATGGTTGGCCTTCTGCCATTAATTTTTTTCTTTACTAATAGAATGGTGTAAAAAGAAAAACCCCAAATGTTCCTCTGCCAAAAGTAAAAATTAACATGTCTAATAGAGACCTTTGAAATTTGACCAGAGTTTTTAATCTATGCAGAATGCCCAGATGTGACTGGCTGATTAAATTTCTCAATATTTACTTAGCTAGTTAATTATAACAAAGTATCTATTTGAAACATAATTAAGAAGTATAACTAGGCAAATAAACAAATAATCACCAGCACTCTGAAAACATTTCCAACCAATAAATTAAATAATTTTCTTGCATTTATATTTTTTGTTTGAATCTGTATCTGCTAACTGGTATCCCCATTTTGTTTGTATAGTCTATGAATGTCATGATTCACCACAATTGTTTATAGTTCAATAAGATAGCATTCTCTTTTAAAAAAAAATCTTAAAAAAAAAAACTTGATTACTTTATTCCTATCTTTACCTGTGTTTTAAAATTTTTTTTACATAGTTTGTTTAACCTTTTATAGGCACCAAGTCTTAATTTTCTAACACCACTGGAAATGTTATAGTGATGATTAGTTTACATATACATGATCTGTCCTTTATTTCTTGGTGATAAACTACTTTCAAAATGCCAGTTTACAAAAATGGCATCAGAAAGATGGATTTAGAGGGGGAAAAAAGTCACTCTTCCTAGCTGCCATTTTGCAGTTTAGACACAAGGTGGCGTAGTGGTCACACTGATTAGCAAATGTAATGCTGTTGGCTAGACAACAGAGACTTGACACTTGCACTTAATAGCTTCTATTGAAAAGACAGATGTATCTGTAAATGTATTGTTTGAATAGCTCTCTTTTGTAAAGTACTATAGTCCTTGAGAAGCAATGAGATTAATTACTTTTTGTTTTTAACTACTTAATGTTTATTTATCTTCCAATCTATTAAAACCATTATTGGACTGTTTTGTTAAATAAAAATCCAGTCCTTCACAGAGTAAATTGTTTTCAGCATACAATTGATTCTTAAGTACATTAAGTCTTCCTAAGTGGACATTTGTTTTCAATTTAGGGGGGAAAAAGTCTGTGTTCCAGTTCTGTGAACAAATATTTTTAAAGTTTTTAGAAACTTTTTTTTTAAGAGTTGCTGTTTTCAGCCAATGGAGGATAATCACATTTCTGGAATGAGCTATATCAGAAAAAGCCAATGTACTTGGCTAAGTTGACTCTAAATTGCTGTCCAACAGAACTAACGTAGATGTTATAATCTATATATCCACAGGGCTTTTCTTTATCATGGCTGGGAATTTGGAGCATCTGCAAATTTGCTATCTTCACGTTAGATTACTCTTTGTGTGATAGAATCTGTGATCCAAGCCTGAATCCCTTGATTACCTTTGAGTTATATAACACCCGGGGGACAACAAGGCAGAAATGCTGCTGTATAACACTCGGCTCTCATGACATAGCCTTGGAAGGTCTCTCTTCTCACGCATTTTCTAGATTACGTATTTTAAAAGTCATGGGGTGATTTTTCTATTCCTGAAAAAAGCAAGTTTGCTGAATTGCATTTATTCAGAAGGAAACTGTGCTTAAAAATGAAAGAAAACAAAAAGTTTAACAGACTTTACATTTATTAACTTTTTGAATAGTGTTCATTACTACTTAAATGGCTTCAAGTGAAAAGTTTATTTCTAATATTTACCTCTTCAGTTTTAAAACATAAGTTGAAAGACGTAATCTTGGTTGTTTTTTAAAGTTAAACTAAAAATTCTTTAGAAGACCAAATTTTCTATGACATTGTTTGTATTGTAGGTATACACTACTTAAAACTCTATGCCACACACACAAAAAGCAAGAAACTATAATATGAGATTGTGTATTTATGTCTTTTAATTTTTATAAAATATACATTTTGGAGTTTGTGATGTACCTTTATAATTAAGTGAAATTTTTTATGAGAAGTGGGATGGAATGTAAAAATAATTTTTGACTTTAAAAGTCATGTTTTAAGAACACCAAGAATTTTGTTATGGTGGCTCTTCTGGTAAAGGGAAGATTCAACCAGTCATGTTTTTATTCTAGCATGTTCGGTGTGCAGAACCCTGTGTGAGGTAAACTGAAAGACACAAAGAAGTGTCAACTTGATCCCTCAAGGAACTCACAGTCAAGGGCATTAACATTTTAAAATAAAATATTACCTAGCATAGGAAAATGAAATTATGATCCCAAATAACAATATAAAAGATGAGAGGAGGACTTAAGGGGTGAAAAGAGTGAGGAAGGGTTTTGTGAAACAAGAAAAATTTAATGCGTTAAAGATTTTATAAGATTTAGACTTAGCAAATAAAGGTGTGGGGAAAACTCCAACCAGAAGAAACGGGACTATCAGTGGCATTGAGATGAGAAAGCCCCCAGGAATTTTCAGTTTGGCTGGAATCACAAATTAGGGGAATGGGAGATGAAACCAGATGGATATATGGGGACCCCACTGTGCAAGGTCTTGAATCACAGACCAGAACCACAGGTTCTAGAAGTTTAAGTTTCTGCAGAGGTTCAAGGTTCGAGGAGTGCAATCGGGAACAAGGGACACAGTTGAGGTATTGTGAGGGACATATGGATATAGAGATAACATTATAATATAATATAGTATGCTGTAAGTTCTCATTATTTATTTTTCAAGTCTGGTCAAGACACCCAACCCTCATTCATTTGGCAGCACTAGTGAGCCTTGCACCATCGATGTGCTCAGCAGGCCCCTTCCCCGCTGGGAGCTGATCAGTGGCAGTGCAGGCACGGAGAGGAAGAAGCCTCATTCGCTGCTGCTCCTTCTCACGCTGTTGCAGTCAAGTGCTGGGCTATGGCAGGGGGAGATGGTCCCCCAGACCTGCCCTCCTCATAGTCTAGTGAAGTCGTAGCCAGATCTCTTAATAGCAGCTCCCCCTTTTCAATGCAAAGCTTCATCCTCCATTTCTCCTCTTCTTGGATGATCTAGTTTGATTTGAGTCTTGCTGACTCTTGTCTTTCCTCAGGGAGTCAAGGGAGCCCAGAACTCAAGAGAGCCGATACCTGGCATTAGGCTTTCCCTATGAGAAGGGTTGAGCAGGGCAGTAGTGTAAGGATGTGTAGGTTGTTCACTGTACAAGACCATTGGCTGTGGGGAGGGAGTGGGGCCTGAAATCCAGCCTGTACCCCACTTCCTAAGCTGGGTACAAGATCATTTCTGCCAAGGAGAAAAAGGAGCCTTAAAAATTTTGCATAGCCGGGCGCGGTGGCTCACGCCTGTAATCCTAGCACTCTGGGAGGCCGAGGCGGGCGGATTGCTCTAGGTCAGGAGTTCGAAACCACCCTGAGCAAGACCCCGTCTCTACTAAAATTAGAAAGAAATTAATTGACCGACGAAAAATATATATACAAAACATTAGCCGGGCATGGTGGCACATGCCTGTAGTCCCAGCTACTTGGGAGGCTGAGGCAGGAGGATCACTTTAGGCCAGGAGTTTGAGGTTGCTGTGAGCTGGGCTGATTCCACGGCACTCACTCTAGCCTGGGCAACAGAGTAAGACTCTGTCTCAAAAAAAAAAAAAAAAAAAAAAAAAAAATTTTGCATAAAGGAGGCTTATGGGCCAAATGAGGTGCTGATTGAAGGAAGGAAAATATTTTCACTTGGGGGGAGGGCGAGTCTTTAGTAGAAAACAAAACAAAACAACAAAAATCCCTGTAACCAGCAAAAACACCAATTTTAGCAGATTACCTCTTATTTGTTTGTAATCCAGTTTTCATATATAAGATTTAAAACAGGTGATATGGTGATGCTAATTACCACCAAAGACATCTTATTAGACTGTGTTCAAAAAATGTTAATATTCATTCATGATATACTCATGTGCCATATAGTTACATATAGTTATCAAGGGGCCTCCTTTGTTCAAAAGCTGATAGCAGGGGCCGAGGACAGAACACTGACCCAGACAGCGTGGTTTTGGTCCTCACTTAGCTTACACTCGGGGGAGTCAGAGACAGGGAGGAGGCACAGGGACTAGTGTGATGACAAAGCATGAAGAGCGCCCGAGTCAGGCCAGGTCGCAGAGAAGGAGCTTATTCGGGGGGACGCGGTAACACCTGGGAAGATGAGAGGGGAAGGGACCTCTTCCTGAGAGAGTGGCCTGGGGGAGAAGCTCCTTTTCCGTTGCAGCAGAGGAATGGCGGGAAGGCCGCGTGGGCATGTGTGTTCATTACCTATGGCTGTGTGACAGGTTACCCCCAAATGGAGCTGCTTAAAAAAATGCACTTCTTATTTCTGTGGGTCAGGAATCCCGGCCCATCCTAGCTGGGCCCTCTGGCTCCGAATGTGTCACAGATTGCAGTCAAGACACCTGCCAGGCCTGCAGTCATCTCCTGGCTGCTCCTCCGAGCTCACGTCGCTGTTGGCAGGATTCTGTTCTCCGTGAGCGGTGGGGCTGAGGACTCGGTTCCTTCCTGGCAGTTGTCTGGTCCTCCACCCTCGGTTTCTCGCCACACGGGCCTCTCTGTAGGGCCGCCGGCTTCTCTCGGAGCAAGCCAGAAAGAAAAGGCAGAGAGGGCAAGCAAGATGAAAGTCGTAATCTTGTGGTAACCCCGTCTCAGAAGTGATATGCTGTCACTTTTGCTGTATCCTGTGTGTTGGAGGGGAATCTCCTGATCCAGGCCACCTGGAGTGTGGGTGGCTGAAGGAACATGAAGATTAAGGTCACTAAAGACAGGAAATTCAAGTAAGTGAAGATTAAGGTCACTAAAGACAAGAAATTCAAGTAACTGAGAGGCCCAGGTGTCGGAAGGGTCACCCACATCAGTGTTGAAGTGGGTGAGACCCATGAGGGGAACTGGAGTAGAGGCGGACGCTGAGCTGGGTGTGAAAACTTCTGGGGAGGGAGGGAGAGTGACAAGAGGCCTAGAGATTACAGAAGGGACCACTTCTGGCAATAGAGCAGACTAGGTAGCCTAAAAAAGTCTTCTGTTACAGAACACCTACAGAATCAGAGCCTCAGAAATAAATACATCCCTTTAAATGACAATCTGAAATTTTAAAACAGTGAGAGAAATCCCTCAGGGCCCAAACCAGAGGGAGTTGGACACCAAAGTGACAAGCATGCATTGAAGTCACAGCCAACGTTGGGGTTTTTATCAATATCCTAGAACTTTATCCTAGTTCTCGAGTCTCCATATAGATGGGGGTGGGTGAAGCATCTAGTTTCTTCTCTGTTGCCTATGGCATAGACTCTGTAGATGTCTCTAACTGACCTGGAGGTACAAAGGTGCCCAAATGAAGTCATCCTCCCTTTGACCACAAAGGCCCCGTGCGACGAACACTGTCTTTGCTGTTACATATGGGGATAGCAAAAGGCAGAGTCCTGGGCATCAGCCCCAAGGCCTTGGGTCTTAATGCCTAAGTGTGTCACACAAACCCTGGACAAAAGCCTGTACCCTCAATAAGAGGGAAAGCTAGAAAAAAATCTGTCATTAAAGGAAGAAAGGAAAACTCACCGCTTTCCTCCTAGGCTGTGGATGGAAAAAGACCTTCCATGAAAATTCATAACCATAGTCCCACCCTCAACGCAGGTTTGGGGTGAGAATTTATACTGCCTCTTTAGGTCTGCAAATGCCAAGCCGAAGGAATCACTGAAAGTGGTTCTAGGTTCGAGCAGTAGAGGTCACCCAGCCCAATCTAGGCCAAATCCTTTCTAGAAATGGAATCTCAGTGCAGGTTTGTGCTGTTCCCCATCCATGGCTCAACTGAATATGAGCTCACAAATCAAAATCACAAAATACCATGGGAAACAAGCCACAAGAAGAGGGAATCAGAAGGAAAATAAGGTAACAGAAAATTAGATTCCAAATGATCAGGTACAGACAACGGATACCAGGAAGAGAGGAAGCAGGTAATTTAATCCAATGGCAGGTACCTGGAAACAATTTATTTAGTCAAAATTCTTAAAAACTATCAATCCCTTCTATTTAGCAGTTTTATTCCTGCAGCTTTTTCCTACAGAATGATCAAGTATGTATTTATAATGATATCCATCACAGTGTTCTTTATAATAGTAAAAGCCACTTGGAAATAACCTTCATTTCCAAGAACAGAGCAATGAATAAGGAAATGTTAGAAACTGTAGAGTGTTATTCATATTTGTGGGCAGTTTTAATGACATAAGAATTTGCTTACAATATAATATGAAAGGATAAGAGCAAGATAAGAACCCACTTGTTAAATATGGCAGTGTTCAGCTCTCCAAATTATTTAGTTAAATAAAAATATTTCATTTTTCTAGCATCCTGCTTAAATAGGTATTTGATATCTTTGGCAGTGGCAGAAAGGGCTTAGGAAAATTGATGACCTTGCCAGGATTTTGTTGAGGGATTCAGCTCTATTGAAGAAGAACAGGCTACAGAGAATTTCAGGGTAAAAATACATAAATAATAGCTTTCACAAATAAAATTTAATTTCAAACTCTAAAGCACTTAAAAGATGCAGTCAACATTCACATACTTTAATTAGAAACACCATACTGAGTCTTTCTATTTTGAACATGTAGAATTCTCAGAGAATTTAGAAGTTAGTTAAATTTCTATTCCTATCTTTGAATGTAATTACCGGTATGTGGCAACTATTCTTGCCATAATCGCCAGGATATGGGCCTCTTAGGTACCAGTGATTTCTCCACGATGCTCAGTAGCCATAAAGAGCATTCCTCCACAGTCCTTCTGTTTTTATGAATCCAGAAGATTGAATCCTTTTTACTAAACAATGATTTAGTTAATGCAAGCACTTGTCGCACCCTACGGGGAGGGGTTCCAGAAATGCACGGCACAGCGGTCCCCAGATTGTCACCTGCAAAGAACCATCTACAACAAAAGCATCATCCCGTTCTCACTTTTGTGTTGGTAGAAAATTGGTTTACCCTCTCGAGGTTTATCCTAAAGTTGCCGAGTGACACAGTGATGTGTTTGTCCTTTGCTTAATGACAAATGCAGGGGATCTGGCAAGAACCTATGAAAAAAGGTCTCTAGAGTATACCAAAGAGCTGTGCAGCAGCAGAGCTGATGGCAAGAGTGAGGGATAAAGTCGATACTGCAGGTATCACCTGCCTAATACTCTAGTTTTCCCAGAACTCGTGGCCCAATTTTGCCAAATCTCTACCCAAAGACTTTGGACATTAGCCTGGAAGTATATTTGCTCACCACATATTAGGTGCACAATAATCATTTTTTTTTTTATTTTTTTAATTCATCGTATGGGAAATACCTGAGCTACTATAATAAGGTGTCAGGTATCATACCCAAAGACCTAAAGTAACCAGATTTCATTCAAAGGTAGACTCCAGGATTTTGAGGGGTCTATAGGGCAGGGGCTGTGTCTTACTGATCACTATCCCTTTTTTCTGCCTAGCACTGTGCCTGGCACCCAGGAGAGTCTGAATAAAAATTTGATAAAGGAAGGGATTTCTAGGCCAGGCGTAGCACTCTGGGAGGCCGAGGTGGGAGGATCGCTCGAGGTCAGGAGTTCGAGACCAGTCTGAGCAAGAGCGAGACCCCATCTCTACTAAAAATAGAAAGAAATTAATTAGCCAACTAAAAATATATAGAAAAAATTAGCCAGGCATGGTGGCACATGCCTGTAGTCCCAGCTACTTGGGAAGCTGAGGCAGAAGGATCGCTTGAGCACAGAAGTTTGAGGTTGCTGTGAGCTAGGCTGACGCCAGGGCACTCACTCTAGCCTCGGCAACAAGGCGAGACTCTGTCTCAAAAAAAAAAGAAAAGAAAAAGAAGGGATTTCTAAATGGCGGTCAAGGCTCTTTTACCCACTGGCAGTCTTTCCTCCTGAAGTTGCCTATACCCCCGCCTGCCTGTTAGGGCTGAATACCTCCTTTACCAGGGTGTCCCCCTGCTGTGCTAGGCAAGGCAGCTCTGACCCAGCACCACCTCCCGTGAGAAGTATTCCTTTTACCTTGCATCCCTTTAAGATGTGAACTGTTGACCAGAACCACTCCTTGGGGTTCTTTTCATACTTTTGGAGCCCCACCCCCGTCAACTGGAACCAGAAAATTGGAGACCCAGATATGAACAGAGATCAGTGGAAAAGTGACTTCATGTGGCATCTCCAAGCATTGGACTAAACATCCTGAATCCCTCCACTGTACAGAAAGGATTGGACCCAGTTACTTGGGGACTGAACTTCCAAGGGAAGATCAAATAGCCTCAGTTCTGGAGGAAAAAAGATAGAGTGGAACAAACAGTGTCTGATTCGAGTAAGGCATCGCATCACCTCTAGTCATGGCGCCAGAACAGGCTGCCTTTACTTGGTAGGATTCTCTGGAGATCCTCAGGTACAGTTTCAGCCAGGCTAGAAGAGCACAGGAGGTCCAAATGATGTGTAGGATTTGATGTAATTATTCAACAAACATTGATCGATTTCTATTATGTGTTTGCAAGACGTGAGCAAATGTGTATTGTCTATCAGTGCAGTGACCCCTTGACTCATAAAACTAGGCCCAGGGTAATCGCATTAGCCACTGCTCTCATGGAGAGGGACAAGCATAGGGTTGGAAGGAGTGGCTGAGTTGGGGCCAGAAATGTCCTTCTTTGGGACCTGAGTAAGGGACAGGTAAGAAAGACTAGGACTCAGGCACCAGGGAAGAGAAGAATGTAAGGCCCAGAGCCAGGGAGAGGGAGAGAAGAGTTTCCCTGTTGCTGACATTCTCTATTAAACATTGAGAGCCTGATTTGTCTTGCCTGGATTTCAAAAAGCCCCCCACATCTATAGGCGTACGTGTCATCACTCAAGTGAGGGAACATGTGGCTATTTAATGAGCAATTGTGGAGCTGGTGGGCAGAGCCGGGGCCTGGCAGTAGACCTCCCCGGGGGAATGGGAGGGACCAGAGGAGGAGTCTTAGTGGCTGCAGGGACTGAGAGTGGGGGTCCGGCTGGGTGGGGGCTACATCTGCACCATGATGCAGGCGGAGCATGGAGAAAGGGAATTTGGGGAAGGAAAGACATTGGAAACCCAACCCAGAAGTCAGCGTCATGAAGCAGATCTGTCCACTGGAGCAGGATGCCAGCTACTAGGAAGGGGTCAGAAGCAGACTTTCAGTCTCCAGGGAAAGATTGACTTGGCCAAGGCAAGATCTTGGTTCAAAGTAGAAACTGAGGTACCAGGCAGGACAAGGACAACACGTCGGAAGTAGGGACACAGGGTCACTGGTAACTGAGGGCTCTAGATTCAGAAACAGAGTTGCTAGAGCCTCGTACCGAGCAAGATATCACACTGGGGGCCCTACAGCTAGGGCAGGACAGGAGTCTCAGGGTGTGGTCTTGGGAATAACACGTTCTGAAAAAGATTAAGCAGGACCGCAAAGCAAGCTCTGTGCAGCAGGGATCTTCCTAGTTATCACCAAGCCTGGCATCTGATGGGTGCTCAGAAAATACTTGTGAGTGAATGAACTGTATGAGTGATTTTGTCCCCCAAGCCCCTCAGAATGATGTGAAAGAATGAAACTTCTTAGGTAATCTCTGTTTCAGGTTGGATTTGGCTGGAGAATTCCTGCAGCATCGAATGTTTAAATGGGAAGTGGACCAGCGGCAGCAGGGGATTTCAAGTAGGGGCCACTAGCGCTTCATGGCAGAGACAAATTTTTTTCTTCTTTGAAATAAAACATAAACCTTGGAAACACATTATCATGTGCTTGGATGAGACTGTGGCCTTCTGCATCATATTAAATGGAAGAGAGGTTTTTATCTCAGTAATTGAGATTTTTGTTATTGTTGAGTCAATTTTTTTCCTGATGGTAATTAGCTAGCAGGTTCAGCTAATTACTGCTCCTGGTCTACATCAACTGCGTGAAGACAGACAATCATCTATTTGCCACGGTAGAAAGACATGATAATCATTCTAAATGTTAAATCAAATTACTTGGCTGCAAGTGTTTAAAAAAAAAGAGAAGAGAGGAGAAAGGTTGTAATTCTGACTCAGTCTTTTTCTATAGCATTTGCGTTTTTATTTTATTTTTCTAAGAAACCATCACACTTTAGTTGTTGGCAGTGATTGCCAAAGGTGACAGCAATATTCCAGACATATTTATAGAGTATCTGTGTGAAATCATATAATTAATAAGTCCATAAATTATTTCAGTTCATGGAATGAAAGGCCAATATTAGATGAATTAATATTGTCCCAAGTGCTATATTAATAAATATAATCTGGTGTTATTTTTAATCTACCTCTTAGTAACATGAAACAGTTCATGGCAGTGACCTATAATGGAATAATTGTATCAAAAACCTGTTAGTTCCTCACATAAGATTAGATTAAAAGATTCAGTCTGGAGTTCATTGAGAAAAAAGCTAGATGCTTTTTTGTGGACTCATTCAACAAATATTGTGATATTTGAAAGCAAGAGAGTTGTCTGTTTTGAAACTGATTGTCACTATTCTTTCACCCACCCCATAGTGTGTGAAGGATTGTTAAGAGTAAAAAAATTAGTCCAATCTCAGCACAAATTTGAAATATTATGGGCAGTGAAAGATCTTCTAAAGCTTTTTTATACCTAAGATCATTGATCTTTTATAAGTACATAGAATTACAGGATCCCATTTTAGAAGGGTTCTGGCATTGACAAATGTGGAAAAATTCTCCTAGCTATAAATCAGTACTTAGTAAGTCACTATGTTGTCAATAGAAATATGTGCATCTATGAGTACTAAAAGTATGATATAGGAGAAATAGACCTCATTGGTCCAGTTGTTCAGAAGTCTTCAAATTTTTGGAAACATTTTCTTTTTAGAAAATGGAACCCTTTTTTCCCCAAATTTTGTGGATATGCTACATGGAAAACTGATCAAAGTAGAGCTGCTTTGATTAAAATATCTGAACTTTCTCGATAGGCATGAGTGACTCTCCACTGTAACCTCAGAGATATCACCAAAGAGTACCACGAGAGTCTTGTAGAAGAGGGTATGAAAACCACTAAATTACACTAGATGTCCCAAATGTCAGTCCTCTGGGTAAGGCTTTCTCAGGATCTACCCAAAGAAAGCAGATGGAAGGAAATAATAAAGATAAATGTAAGAACTGATGAAATAGAAAACAATACATGAGGATCACTAAAGCCGAAAATCAGTTCTATGAATAGACTAATGAAAATGAGATACCTGGAAATATCCATGAGAGAGAGAAGAAAAGCACAAATAAACAGTGTTAGAAATGAAAAAGGAACACACTTGTAGAGGTTGCAGAGATGAAAAGATAGCAAGAGGATACTATAAACAATTTGATATCTATAAACTTGGAAACAGATTAAATGTACATGTTCCTAAAAAAATTTAATTGACCAAAACTGGCTCAAGAAGAATTGAAAAATTTAAAAATCCTGTAATGATTAACTGATTTGAATCAATTATCAAAATATTGCACAAGACTCAGATTTTGCTAGTGAATTCAACCCAGCATTCAAAGAACAAGTCATTCTAATTGTATTAGTCTGCTAGGGCTGCCAGAACAAAATACCATAGGCTGGGTGGCTTAAGCAACAGAAGTTTATTTTCTCACAATTCTGGAAGCTGGATGTCCAAAATCAAAGTATCAGCAGTTATGGTTTCTTCTGAGGTCTCCTTGGCTTGCTGATGGCTGTATTCTCATGTGGCCTTTCCTCTGCACGTTCAACTTCTTGTGTCTCTTTCTGTGTCCAAATTTCCTCTTCTTTTAAGGACATCAGTTGGATTAGATTGGGCCCACACTAAGAGCCTCATTTTAATTTAATTATCTCTTTTTAAAGCCCTATCTCCAAATGCAGTCACATTTTGTGGTACTTGGGTGTTGGAACTTCGACGTATGAATTGGGGGAAAGACATAATTCAGCCCATAGCACTAATCTTATACAAACGCTTTCTACTATAGAAAATGATGAAACACATCCCAGTTCATTCTAGAACCAGGCAAGGATAGTAGGAGAAAGGAAAATCACAAATTTATTTCAATCATAAAAGTAGATGGAAAATTCCTAAACAAAATGTAACCTAACCCAAAGATGTATTTAAAAATATAACAGTCATGCCCAGGTTGAGTTTATTATAGACTATGATCACTAAAATTCTGTGCTCAGTAATTCATAATAGCAGAGTTTAGGCCAGGCAAAGTGGCTCACACCTATAATCCTAGCCCTCTCTGAGGCCAAGGAGGGAGGATTGCTTGAGGTCAGGAGTTTGAGACTAGCCTGAACAAAAGTGAGAACCCATCTCTACTAAAAAATAGAAAAAAAAAAAAAAATTAGCTGGGTGTGGTGCTGAGGCAGGAGGATGGTTTGAGCCCAGGAATTTGAGGTTGCTGTGAGCTAGGCTGATGCCACAGCACTCTAGCCTGGGCAACAGAGCAAGATTCTCTCTCAAAAAAAAAAAAAGAAAAAAAACCCATAATAGCAGAGTTTAAAATTGATTAGTGTACTGGTATTTAGTGATTAAAGAAAATGTACTTTGGCCAGGCGCGGTGGCTCACGCCTGTAATCCTAGCTCTCTGGGAGGCCGAGCCGGGCGGATTGCTCGAGGTCAGTAGTTCGAAACCAGCCTGAGCAAGAGCGAGACCTCGTCTCTACTATAAATAGAAAGAAATTAATTGGCCAACTAATATATACAAAAAATTAGCTGGGCATGGTGGCGAATGCCTGTAGTCCCAGCTACTTGGGAGGCTGAGGCAGGAGGATTGCTTGAGCCAGGAGTTTGAGGTTGCTGTGAGCTAGACTGACGCCACGGCACTCACTCTAGCCTGGGCAACAAAGCAAGACTCTGTCTCAAAAAAAAAAAAAAAAATGTACTTATTGAAAAGAAATTTAATTTACATAAGAATTGGAATTCTGGGTGGTCTTCCATTCATTAAAATCTATAGGTCTTATTATAAAACTGATTTTTACTTTGGTATTTTACCTGTATTTGGTCTAACATTCATTAAAACTTTTCATGTGCTGCAGATAACTTTTAGGAAGCTGAAGGATCCACATTCATAAAAACCTCACAGTGTTTCATACGAGGCCTAATGAGCTTCTAGAATTGTTCAGAGGGGAATGGCAGTCTGTGACTTCAATGTGCCTTTGGAGCAAGGATCTGTCAGCCTGCGGCTGCTGAAGTCTATTATTTTAAAACACTAATCAAAAGGAACAGCAATTCACCTCCCCCATGTTATTTATACGAGACTTAATATAAAATCAGTGTAAGAAAGTTAATTACAGCATCCTGGATTGTGCACTCAATAGGCATTTGCAATCACAAGTGGATACTATTGAAAACCAAGAAGGGGTTGCGGCTGTAGTTCAGCAGTAGAGCATGTGCCTCTCATGTATGACGTATAGGGTTCCTCTACTTTGCCCTTAATTAAAGTCCTTTAGAAAGAAAAGGAGAAAGGAAGAAAACACCAAGTGAACATCATTCAGTAAACTTTTTAGGTTTATATGTGTCTCCAGGAGTTCAACAACTTTCTTTCTGTCTGTCCATCTCTTTCTCTGTCTGCAGGAACAAGCTGTCTTACATGTTGTATCTGAAGATCTAAGAAGGAAAAAGCCTTATGTCTTATTGGCTGAGGTTTCTGTGGAAACTGAGTCCCCTAGACCCTTTGATGAAAGGGTCTATTATGATGTCTTCCTGTGGATGGATTCGTTTTGCCCTGTTGAGTGTCCTCAACCTATCTCCTAGCCCCAGATGGCAGTCTTACCAGTGCATGCTGCTTGTCACTGGTGGATTGGCTAAGACTATAAATGAAGCAGAACAAATCAATACCCACTACCAGAAAAACTCAACATTTATATTCTACTGGCAGTGGACCCAATTATATTTGTATACAAAGGACAGCATTTCTCAAGATAACTTTATCTAAGTATTTGAGGCAATATTTTGAAGTATCAACAGATTTTTTTGTAATTCCTTGCACCTTATGATACTTCCTTTTGCCCAGTCAGCTGGGACATTCTTCATTCACTTCCTTTGGAAAGGGTGACCGAGCTGAATACAGAAAACCATGAAGTCAGTTCCTGCTTTCTGAGTGTCAAAAGCCTCGGCCTGGCATGAGATAAAAGACTGGGAAGAATTCTTTGGGGACACATTTAGGACACTCTGGAATGACCCCGCATCAAGCATGTTGAGAAAGAAAGAAACGTCTTTTTCTTTCTAGGTGTTTTAGGCAGGTGGCTGAGAGTGTCGTGGAGTCCCCTCCCCCCAGCCCCACAGTGCGGCGCAGGAGCAGAGAAGGAGCTTGTGAGACCAGGAGGGCACTGAGGTGGCCTTTCCTCCTCTCAGAGTTACGTGACAGTGGCAGAATGTTTTCAAGAGCCCAAGGACAGCATGAACACAGGCCAGACGGGCTGTAGACCTGCAGAGGCTGTGGGAGGAGGGAGGAGGCGTGACACAGAGTGACCCCCACGCACCTCCTGTCCAAGGCCAGTGAAGACCAGATGGGATTGAGGACTTCTCACAGGGTGCCAGCAGAGACAGATCATGGCCCCAGTGCTGTGCTTAGACCCAGGCATGAGGGCCCCCTGTTCCGGGCATACCTTGGCCTCCTCCAGTTACCCGTCTCTCTCAGGGCAGGGATATGGGCCAAGCCATGTGCCCACCTGGAGCCCAGACCCCCTTTCCTACACCAAGCCTGGCTTACATGGGGTCCCAACAGGCCCCAGCCCATGTCCAGGCCCTCCTGGGCAGCTTCCCTAGATCCATCTTTATGGAGGTTGGGGGCAGATGGTACCTCTGGTATTTGTCCCTCTAGAGCAGAGGGATGTCTTGGGGTGGCTGCTTGTGGAGATGTGTTTACAGAAAGTGGGTGAGTGAATCTTAGAGGTGCATGTGAACCCCCCAGTGCAGGACAGACCTGGGGGTGGGCAAAGAAGGTAGGGGCTTCAGGCCAGGTGTCCCTTCTCCCAGTGCCACCTGTTCCAAGCCATTGGCAAGGTATATTTGCTAAGGTTGGAGGATAGAGCATATTGCAATTAATAGTGTGTTATCTTGATTTATAACTTCTAAATATTGAGATATATGGGATGTGGGCTTCCATTTGCATTCTTTCCCTGAACCCCACAAATGTTACCGGCAGGCTTGGATGGTCAGATGAACCATGGTCAGATGAACCATCATCTTCATTCAGGTCCCCTGCTTATTCCCTGTTACTTAGCAGGTTCTCTAGAACCTTACCCAGCTCCAAGATAAGCATAAGTGGAGGTAGGGACCTCCAAATTAACAAGAGTTTTCCATCCAGAGCCTTCATGAAATCCTAACTCCAAGACGTACTTACCATTGACATTGGTCTTGAGCTCCAGGGGGCGCTAGTCACATAGACTGGTGCTCTACGGCTGGTCACTTGACTTTGCCGCCAGTCCTCCTGCTGATCACTTGCTTATGCTGTTTCCATCGACCTAGTCACGTTCCTCCCTGTCTGTCCAACTCGTCTGTAAAGCCTCCCTGCCATCTCTAGAACTTACCCATCATTCCTGCCTAATTTATTATCTGTATTACACAAGTTGTCTATTGTTCTGCATCTCCAGCCCAGGAGGTTGTTATCTATTTGAGAGGAGAAATTGTATCTCGTATATATAAACTCATTGAACAAGTATTTATGGAACACCTGCTAGGTGTCAGGTGTATACGAGATGCTGGGAATTCAAAGCAAATTATGGCCCCATCCTCATAGGAAATCGTGCGGAGGATGCAGAGCAGTGACCAGGCAGCTGCTGTACCATGTGGGAAGTGTTAAGGTGACAGGTGAACAGGATCTCAGGAGGAAACAGAAAACGTATTTAACCAGTTTTGGTAGGCCAGGGAAGGCTTTCTAGAAAAAATGGTATCTAAATTGAAACTGGAAGGATGAGTAGGGTGATTGATAGGCAATATCTAAATTTCTTGGAGATTATTGGCATATTTTCATTTCTACTTCAGGTAATTCCAGGGAAGAAGACTCTCAGCTTAACATTAAAAGTACAGCAAGTTTAATTTTAGATTAAATATACATATTCTTTTCAGACCTTCAGTGGGTATTCATTTATAAAAACAAAATGAAAAGAAACTTGGGTTAAGCAATTTAAGTAAAACTTAATTTCATCTGTAGAAGTTCCATGGAAGTTCTTTATAACCTTGTTTACATTCAGAGTTAATAAATCTTATCAGTGTAGATCACTGTTTATAAAATCATTGTTTATAAAATGATGCCCCCATGATCTGATTTAAATTTTAGCTAAATCATTGATTCATTCAAATATAGAACGCTCGTAAGGTGTTTATAGGGAAATGATAAATGTGTTAAGCCCTGTGCTTGGCACTTTCTCCTGTGTTAGCTCACTTCAAAAAGGCAAAAGTGACATATAAGTTCCAGTGTAACAGCAACCGTTTCTCCATGCTCTCATGTTTCACAATATTTCTAGTGCACGCTTTTTCTCTATTCTCCCTGCTATTGATTAGAGGCAGGCTCTAAAGTAGTCCTAGCTTTTAAAAAGGATATTCCACTTGTCTGTTTTATTTATATTGCAAGTTGACATCCCTAATCCAAAAATTCAGAATTTGAAATGTTCCAAAATCTGAGACTTCTTGAGCACTGAGCTGAGATCGTGACAACAGTGCTTTCTGCTGGTTCCTTGTATATAAACTTTGTTTCGTGCACAAAATTATTAAACATATCAAATAAAATTACCTTCAGGATATGTGTTTAAGGTGTATGTGAAACATAAATGAATTTTGTGTTTCGACTTGGGTCCCATCCGCAAGATATTTCATTATGTATATGCAAATAATCCAAAATCCAAAAAAAAGCCCAAATCTGAAACACTTCTGGTCCCAAGCATTTTGGATAAGGGATAGTCAACCTATACTACAAATGGAAATCATTGACATTGCATTTGGGGTTGTTGTTTTAATTTTTTTAAATTTATTTTTAATTATTATGGGTACATAATACTTATATATCTTTATAGGATACATGTGATGTTTTGATACAGGTATACAATGTGAATTAATCAAATTAGGGTAATTGGGGTATCCATCACCTTAGGCATTTAACATTTTTTTGTGTTAGGAACATTCCAATTCCACTTATAGTTACTTTAAAGTATACCTTAACTTATTATTGATTATAGTCACTTTGTTGTGCTATCAAATGTGGTTCATTCCATATAACCATATTTTTGCACCCATTAACCATCCTCACTTTATCTCCCTCCTCCCCACTACCCTTCCCAGCCTCTGGTACTGTCTTTTTACTCTCTGTCACCATGAGATCAATTGTTTTTAATATTTAGCTTCCACATATGAGTAAGAACATGCAAGGTTTGTCTTTCTGTGCTTGGCTCATTTCACTTAACGTAATGTTCTCCAGTTCCATCCACGTTGTTGCAAATAGCAGGATTTCATTCTTTTTTGGCTATATAATAATCCATTGTGTGTACGCACCACAATTTCTTTATCCATTCATCCAGTGATGGCCACTTAGGTTGATTCTGTATGCTGGCTATTGTGAATAGTGCTGCAGTAAACGTGGGAGTGCAGGTATCTTTTCAATGTACTGAATTTCCATTCTTTGGATATATACTCAGCAGTGGGATTGCTGGATCATATGGTAGTTCTATTTTTTGTGTTTTGAGGAACCTACATACTTTTTGCCAGAGTGGTTGCACTAATTTACATTCCCACCAACAATGTATGAGGGTTCCCCTTTCTTCACATCCTTACCAGCATTCATTATTGCCTTTTTGGTAAAAGCTATTTTAACTGGGGTGAGATAGATGATATCTTTTTGTAGTTTTGATTTGCATTTCTCTGATGACTAATGATGTGGAGCATTTTTTTTCATATGCCTGTTGGCCATTTCTATGTCTTCTTTTGAGAAATGTCTATTCAGATCCTTTGCCCATTTTTTGATGAGATTATTTGATTTTTTCCTATTGAGTTGTTGGAGCTCCTTATATATTCTAGTTATTATTCCCTTGTCCCATGGGTAGTTTGCAGATATTTTCTCCCATTCTTTGGGTTGTCTCTTCACTCTGTTGGTTGTTTCCTTTGCTATGCAGAAGCTTTTTAGCTTTTTGTGATACCATTTGTCCAATTTTGCTTTGGTTGTCTGTGCTTTGGGGGTATTACTCAAGAAGTCCTTGCCCAGATCAATGCCTGAAGCATTTCTTCAGTGCTTTCTTTTAGTATTTTCATGGTTTCAGTTCTTACTAAGTCTGTACTCCATTTTGATTTCATTTTTGTATATGGCAAGAGATAAGTGTTGAGTTTCATTCTTCTACATATGGATATCCAGTTTTCTCAGCATCATTTATTGAAGAGACTGTCCTTTCCCCACTGTATGTTCTTGGCATCTTTGTTGAAGATAAGTTCACCATAGATGTGTGGATTTCTTTTCGAGTTCCTGATTCTGTTCCATTGGTCTACATTGACATTGCATTATATTATTCCTCTGCCCTGCTGTGACTTGTCAGAGCAGCCTCTTGTTCACTGATGAGTTCCTATCACTCTGCTCAATGCCTGGCCTATGTCGGTGCTCAGTAAGTGTTGATGGAATGAATTTGTACAATAAAGTTGTGTTTTAGACAGCTGTTCATCTGAAAAGCCATTGGAGGTTAACTACTTGTGTTTAGAACCAGTGGAGTGTATTCTGGCAGGATATGTAAACAATACATGAGAATCCACGTAGATTGAACACCAGTTATTTTCTTGTAAATGAAAACAGGGTGTCACTGCTGCCCAAGGGGAAGGAAGCAGGATTTGATTATGGTCCAAGGAGCAAGCCCGGGCTTCTACCTCAGCGTTGGCCTTAGCCGGGACCGTGCTGGCCGGCACTTGGGCTTCTTCCAGAGCTTGCCATCCTCCGTTGGTCTGGAGCCAGCAGTCTGAGCTGCTGCTCAGATGCACGGAGGCTGGGCTGGAGCCACTACAAAGCACTTGGCCCTATTTTGCTCTCATTAACCAGGTCAGAGCTGCTGGCTGCTGTTGCTGTCAGGTGGGGTGAATCAGGTCTGTGAGGACATCTGACATCATAGGGGCCCTCTTATTCTACCCAGCTTGTTTTAGCGAAGCACCTTTGTATAAACACGTTAGCTGAGGGGAGAAGTTCTGAAACGAAGACTGTTACATAATGGTTTTATGAATAACATACAGCTTCCTAGAACCTGTCTTTTTCTGTTACATTTTCAAACCAGGTTTTAGAAGTAAGACAATTTTAGATTCTTATAGTAAGAACAGATTTAGAAACTTTCCTAAGGTGTGACGCATTTGATGCAAAATATAGATGGACAAGGAACAGTATTGCTTATTAATAAGTCCAATTGGATGGTGATGGTCACTTAAATATATATGAACTAAGGTAAGTATGTCAAATGACATGCTGAACGCTAATTAGGTAAAAGAAGACGCGTAGGTGATAGCCTTCTGATTTTCTAGCTGTAAAAGCAAAGGTAATTTTATTTCCAGCATTAAACTAAAACGTAGGGCTCCGGGCCACATTTACTTGGCTCTCAGGAGTTTTTAAACTCTGTTGAAGCAGAGCAGGCGAGGCCTGGGACATCTTGAGAGTCACGAGCATTCTGTGGTGCTGACCGGGTTTGGAGCTTAATTATTTAAATGTTTCCAGACTCAAATGACTGATGAGCTAACATATTTTTAATTTAGGCATTCACAGAGCAAGCTAAAAGATGTGCCTTGATAAACTGATGTTCACTTGAAGTTCCATGCCATGGATTTTATTTCAATGCCCACATTTTAAATTACAAATTTGAAATTTTTATCCAAATTTCAAGGGAACAGAGTCCTGTATTAATTAGTTTGTGTCCCCGGTGAAAGCTTTCATGAAGAGGACTAGAGGTTGTTTTGTTGTTGCTGTTATTGTTTTTAAAGAGAGAGAAAAAAATGCTGTTAGAATAATGATTTTAAAAAAGAATGTCACCAGAATGTTCTGCTTAATTTAGCCTTCCAAAGATAAACACACTGATGAATCATTGCATGCTGATGGTACTAGTTTAACGTTAATTCTGTAACCTTTTCCTATTCCCTTTCTGTTTGCTGAGTGGGTGGGTTATAGGTAGACTCACTTAGGGAGAAGTTTGTTTCTATCAGACTCTTTTTTAGCTTTCCTGTGGTTCAAACCATTTCTGATATAAGCAATATCTATTGGGAGCTCTTAAAATAGTACAGAAAAAGAATAAGACAATATTTTAGAATTGTTCAATTTGTAGAGATTCTATAAAGTTAGACAAGTTACTAATCATCGAGCTTATTAATTTAACTATCTCACATGAATTACAGATATTTTATAGCCCTATCCACATGCTAATTGAATCTGGATCCTCAGTCCTGCAAAACTGGCCTTGGGAAAATACTTTCATTGTGCCCAGCAAGCCAGTTCTGGGAATCTGTCTCTCCCTCTCAGTCTGGATACTGTCTGTTTAGCACATGTTCCATTTTCCAAGTTGGGAATAGCTAACTGAGCTGGTCATTCTTTCTCAGAAGGTTTATATCCTGGGAGTTATCCTTGTTGTTGAGGTTCCCATTTACCCAAACTTCATTAGGAAAGAGACTCTCATTACTTATGTCTGTATCCCCAGGTTGTTAGCAGAGTATCAGTAATAAATGTTTAACCACCGATGTGTTTGAGTGCATAAGAGGGTAGGTTTTCAGCAAGTGAATGTTTTTGGAAATACCAGATCTCTCCATAAGAATCACAGCATCCAAGTCTGAGGCTGTTGCCAGGTCTCTGCAGCATTTGCTGCAAATCCTATGAACTCACTTGGCCGGCCCACCGTCCCCTCTGCCCTCTGCCTGCATCTTGCGTCAACAGCCCCGCTGTTGACAGCTCTCCTGCCTCCTTCCCCCCTGCGTTTCATCTCCCAGTGCCCCTAGCAAGGTCACATCGCTCTGTACTCTGGATCATTCTTTCTGTTCTCTTCCCCTCTGCATTCATACTCTCCACACTGTGGAAGAGCACTTTCATTTTTCTCTAGGGAAAACCCATTGTAGGGAAGGGACAGGAATGATTTCCTCCAAGAAATGAAAGAAATGCTTTTATGAGCTCCTTGCTGTCCCTTCTTCCATTTAAGGGGTGGGGAGGAAGTTTGGGGACCTCAGTGGCTTTGCATTCTCACCTCGAGCAGTTGTACTGAAACATAGTGCTGGCTTCCAGCTAAGTGGTGAAGGCCTCACATATTTTCATTAAGTGGTTAAACACGATTTCTTCTATTCAAAGTGAATATCATCCTCTACTGCATAGACCTTCCTAAAAATCAAGTGAAATCCCTACTAACTGCAATCCACATGCCAAATGAGGGCCTCCAAGGTCGGAATAAGATGCATTGCATGTGTTATCTTTGGAGAGCTCCGTTTTCATTTTTTCTGGACTCTTGGATTAATCTTCTGCTGTTTTTCCTGATGGGGGTGTAGTGATAAATGGGTTAGGGGGATTGGATTCCCTCATTCTCTCCCACATAACAAAGTGTTCCAGTTGTGTTTCTTGATGAAAGATTTTTAAAGTCTTTATTCAGCATTGGCCTCAACACTTTTGGTGTTGGCCTATGAGCATGCCGGACTCTGGTTTTCGAATGCCATATAGAGCTAGATTCTTGGAAGGCCCCCAGCTGCATCATATATTGACATTATTTTTTTATAATTCCTCTGTTCTTCTCTCCTGCTAAATAGTCTTTCATTACCTACTCAAATCCCACTACTGGTGCCCTTCCTGTCACTCTTCACACCATGTGCCATAGGTTCTACCTGTTACCTAACACTCAAGACCTCAAGTGCACCTGTGGAAGCAGCAGTGGGGACTTTGGCTGTCTTTGAGCATGTTCCTGGGGAGAGGAAACTTTTGTTAATAAAATGACTTGATGACATATAGTCTGTTAAGACATGTCCCCCCCCCCCCCAACGAGGTCCACATTCTAATCCCCGGAACCTGTGAAGATGTTACTTATGTGGCAAAAGGGACTTTGCAGATGTGATTCAGTTCAGGACATTGAACAGGAAAAATTATCCAAGACTATCCAGGTGGGCTCAATGTAATCACAAGGGCCCTTATAAGAGGGAGATGAGAAGTCAAAAGAGGAGGAGGCAATGTGACAACGGAGGAAAATTTTGGAGTGATGAGGCCACAAGCCAAAGAATGCAACAGAGCCTAGAAACTGGAAGAGACCAAGCTGGAGCCCATAAAAGAAATACAGCCCTGTCAGCACCTTGACTTTAGTCCTATAAGACTCATTTTGGATTTCTAACCCAGAACTGCAAGAATAAATTTCAGTTGTTTTAAGCCACTAAGTTTGTAGTAATTTGTTATAGCACAAAAGGGAACTAACACAGATGGAAAGACAATGGAAAAAGCAAACTGAAAGCAGAACTGTGAACCAGGTAGAGAAAGCAGTCACAGGATGGCTGATTGTCTCTCTAAGAACAAGCACACGCCTGCTCCTCCTGGCCCATTTCCCTGCCTCTGTGTTAGAACCCAGATAAGCCTTGATGGTTAGTCAGTGCCTTTCCTGGATTTGTCCTTCATATCAGATTCAAATGTTTATCTCCTTTTTCCTCCATAGCTCCCAGGACCTTTTCTGTAACCACCTTGCAGGAATCACAAGACCTTACATTCCTCAAAGACTGTAGCTAAATGTTTGCTGTGGTCCTACCAAGTCCTTCGAGAGCTATTTAGTTGGCTGATGCTGTTATCTGTGCCAAGTTTAGTTGTGTGAATTGTAAGTACAATAGATTAGTCCTTTGTAATTAAACTTAGATAGGATCTCACCTCTGACTCCTTTAGAACAATAGTGGTAGTGGGAGAAGTCTGAGAACTCCGGTCCCCAGTTAAAGCAGCAAGGCATTTATTGATTACCTTCTGTGTACTCAGCACTTCGCTCTAGGTGTCCCAGGCTGATATGAAAGATTTGGGTCACTTCCACTTCTTTCTTCAATGAATGCCTGGATAAGAAGATAAAAGCAGGATGGTGAAAAAGAATCATTTTCTAATTAATCTGAAGGCTAAATATGAATACTTACCCATTAAAAAAAAAAACCTAATGACAAGTGTACTTTTGTAGAAGGAAATGAAACTTTCATTGGGCTATTTAAGGAGATGAGGCAGAAATTGATGCATGAGTGAAAAAAAAGTAACAAATGCTTTGTAGGCACTTTCAGAATTTTCCCTGTTGGTGAAATGTGGAATGGTTATAATGGTCCCTGCCTAGATCACAGTGTTTATTGATGCATCCATCACTTACCTGGTCACATATTCATTCTAATAACAATTGTTGAGCGCTCAGTAGTTTCCTAGAAGCTGTGAAGAAGACTTTCCTGGACTATATATTGTAGTGGAAGCAGTCATTGCATGTTCGATGAGGAATAACTCAAGTTAACAAACATCTTAGTACTAAAGAAATGTTCATCAGTTTAAATTTAAGTCACTCAGAACCTAGAATACCTTGTTTAATGAATCCCAAAGAGGTAGCTGATGTAAACTTTTTGTGGTTGCAAAATGGTGCTTCCCTTGGTAGCCTGTAGGAATGGCTCATTAAGATCCAGCTTAGACATCTCTCTCTCTCTCTCTATGTGGTACAGATGATTAAGATATACCACCCTTTCTTTATAGAATCATAATCATGGGAGGGATTTGAGAGGCCATCCATCCATTCTGCTGACTTGGGCACAAATGTTTTCAGGAGCAGGCAGGCCACGGAGGTGTGTGCGGCCCAGTGTGAAACAGTAGGGAGTGGTGGGGACTTCGGCACACTCAGAGCATGTGCCTTGGCTAAAGCTTTCCAGGCCTAGCCAGGCCAAATGATCGTGTCTGTGGGTCAGATATGATTAGGCTGCCAGTAGGCAGCTCTTGATTGCTCATCTGAGAAAACAGTAGTCTGACCCTTTCTTAAAGCCTACTAGAGAGAATCATCTTTGAGACTGTGGGCAGCAGTCTGCCCCCAATCAGGCCAGAAGGAGCCTGCCAGCCATATCAACAGAGGGAAACTTGCTGTCTTGTTGGGGTGGGTACCCATCACACTTTCAACTAACTGGAAGCTTGTGGAGAGAACTTGCTCAGGCTGTATAGTCCTGGAGCAGATCCTCTGAACCAGGTTTTCCTTTGTTTGCTGGTTTTCTAACAGTGGACTCATCACAAGCAGCTGTGACCGCCCTTGAAGCAACAGGCCACTGTTCTGGCTGATTGATAGAGTCAGGAGCTCTTTTTTGCCAATTACTCAGCACTGAGTCAGACACATGCCTTCCTCTGCATTCCGGCGACCTGGTTGCATTGCTGCTAACTCAATAATTTTTTGAGCATTGGCCATAATAAAGTGTATATAAAGTTCCTGAGAACTATTTTTAAAAAATCCTTGAAGTGATACATAGATTTGAGCTGGATAATAGTAAGCATAAATCATTCTGCTTTGATTTATAGATTTATAATTTAGTCTTCCTTCAGAAATAATTTTTAAATGCAGCTATCTCCTGGAATTTAGAGAGAGCCTTATATCTCAATGCTGTTTACAGGCAGAAATTCTACTGTGTAAATTCTACTTTATTTTCATACCAATACTACTGAGTGCTATTAAGGGCCAAGAGGTTTCATTTTTTGGTTGATTCTTAGTGTTTTTCTTTTTTTTGCCAACACAAAAGATTAGCTTTAAACATTTTATTAGTCAAATTGAGACAGAAGCCTGCAGCTTTAAAAGAAATCATTCTTTCACATTAAAATTAGGAGTTCAACAAAATTAGATTTTATAAAAAGAAGTTGGGCCCATACATTGAGCCTTGCCATCTCCGATAAAAATACTGTTGAATATTGAGATTACATGTACAGATGCTACAATAAAAAAGACCTGAGTTTGAATCCAGATCTACGATTTATGCATTTTGAGGCAAGTTTTATTTTATTTTATTTTATTTTATTTTATTTTATTTTATTTTATTTTATTTTATTTTATTTATTTAGGGACAGGGCATCACTCTGTCACTCAGGCCAGAGTACAGTGGTGTCATCATAGCTTACTGGATAGCTCACTGCCTGCCTCAGTTTCCCAAAGTGCTGAGATTACAGACATGAGTCACTGCTCCCAGCCTTGAGGCAAGTTTCTTAACCTCTCCAAGCCTTAGTTTCTTCGTCTAGAAAATGGAGATAATAATAGTACCAGACTCAAGCTTGTTGATAGGTTTAAATGAGATAATGCATAAGGAAAGAATTAGCCACAGTGCCTAGTAAATAGGCACTGCTCAAACAATGAGAGCTGCTGTCACCATTCCTGGCCTGAGATTCAAAAACAGGCATTAGCTCTGGGTTATTATGGGTTAGCTCAGGTCTGGAAAAGAAGCCCATCCTGGTGTCCCTAAGTCAGAATCATCTGGAAAATGGCCTTCTTGGGATCTTAGATCTGCACAGGTTGCTAGCCAAGGTGTTTGATGAATTTATTTTTACTGTAACTGCGAGAGCTTCCCCTGACATGTTTTTACATGGCTAGGCCAACGCTGAGCTTACTTCTCAGAGGTGTGCTTTCAGTTTCATGTAAGAGTACAGCCCTGGGATCTAGGCTTACTAGATTGACACCCAAGAAATCCCATTTAGATGTCAGAATTTGCTTCTTAGAGCACAACCAGGCTTATTGGTTTTATTAGAAAAGCTAAATATACTTTACATATCTGGGAACCGTCTCCTTGTGACTTTGCCAGGTTTCATTTTATTCACTGAGGTGAAAATTCCTTTATTCACCGAGGTGGGCTCTTTAGCTTTCCAGCCCAGTGAGTTCACTTTGAGATTCATTTGCTGAGTAGGGGTCCTCTGGACTCCTGGGTCCCAGATGGTCCTTTTTACTCTCTCATTCTTTTGCATTTTTACTGTAGGGAAATATATCCTGGGCTTTCATTTTGATGACTAAAGAGGGCCCAACTCCCTGGGCACACCTTTGGAAACCTGTCTTCTCCATACTACAGTAGCAATACCAGCAACAGACATTAAGTGCCTAAAATGTTCAAAACAAAACAAAGTATTAAATATTCATTTTTTAATCAGCTTTTCCCCAAATGCTCAAATGAACATTGGTCCAATGAGAATTATAATAGTTATAGCATAACGGGTGGGGGGCAGAGGAGGTTAGGTGGAATACATGCGGGAAGCCCTTGGCAGATCACATTGGGAGGTAAGGATTTGTGAAAGAGAAGGATTTCACACCTATGATCTCTCTCTCTCTCTCTCTGAGAAGTGGGGACATGAGATCTGCTGAGAGTTGAGTGGAGGAGTTAGAAAGGGGGTGGGTGAAGGGGAAGGTTTGCATAAGGAGTTGAGGCACCTCAACGAGGGAGCTGGGAGAAAACAAGTTGATGATTGTGAAGTGCTTAGAAGGCAAAGATGAGATGGTTTGCTCCAAATTTATCATGGTGCCAGTTGTCTTTGGGCATTAAAAACTTGCACAGAGATACCCTGTTCATGAGAAAAATTAGGCCTCTAACCTAGATCATCTGATATTTTTTTCCCTGTGCTCTAGAATAATAAAGGTAATGCCATCCTTTCAGTACACATAATCTAGAAAAAGATAATAACAAAGAACTTTACTCACAATGCATTTTTTAATGCATTGAATAAAATGTTAGTATGACCAAACCAGGTAGTAATTATATTTTGCACGGTGGTGAGTAAAAGTAAAGTAATGAAAGTTTCACATGCTTTCAGTTTGTTAGGGAAGCTTTCAGAGAGGTGAGAATGATGTAATTTCTTGAATGAAGGAAGGAAAGTGCCCCAGAGATTGAGTAGAAGAGTAAATATGCTGAGAGTTTAGTGGCCAGCAGAGAGAGAGAAAGATGTGTAGACCTTATTTGTGGTAAAAGCAGTAGACCATTAAAAAAAAAAAGCAACACAAAGTAGAGTCAGGACAACAGGCAGAACTTTGAAGGAGGGATAGCCAGTGAGCAGGGCACTCAAAAAAATTAGCATGTTGTTTCAATGTATGTCTGTGTGTGTGTGTGTATGTATATATGTTAATTTAGAAGTTATATACATGGACTTCTGGATAATATATCATGTATATTATGCAGCATAAAAATAAAACAAGGTGAAATAAACACTTTCAAAAATAACAAAAGTTTATTGTATTAATAAGACAAAACCTCTGTGGACAAAAATTATTAATTTTTTAATGAGGGCAGTGACTGAGTATGCGTCATTATTTCTTTTATTCTTGATTTGATGATTCCAAACATAGCAAGTCCATGATATGGTTCTCAATGAGTTTATTTTGATACCTGGTTTTAATGACAATCAGAGTTAGAAAAGATATCTTGTTGAAGAAGTGCCTACTGGCCTGAATTTGCTAAATCATAATTCAATCCCATTACTCCTTCATGCATAACTCTTAGTTGAAATTCAGCGAGTAAATGGTTTTCTCTCGTTGTGGTTGGTTTTTCTTAAAAACTAATCAGTGGGTTGCATCTTTATATTTTAGCAAATGAGTTGTAAATCCATTGAAATTCTTCATTTCAAAGCTTTTAAAATCAGCTTAAGAATTCAGTTTCCTAATTTGTGTCAACTCCATGTTATGGAACTACTTTTAGCATATTTCAAGTCTGAGATATAGAAAAAATAAAGGTGCCATGGAAATCTGGATAGTAAATATTATTATTGCTTAATTATTTCTTTTATATAAGATACATTTATGGAAGTCCTTAATATTTTCTTTTGTCACATATGTGGATCATTTTGCAGCTTCTTAGATGTAGGTGCAACCCATTTGGAGAAATTGGTCTAAGTAACCAAATTATTTCTATTCTTTTAGTGGTTGCTCTTAATTTTTAGAAAGATATAATACATGACCATAAATTTGTCTACCAATTTAAAATATAAAACTATTCATCATGTCTGAATTTAAATGTAAAGTTATTCAATGTTTCTATTCTTCTTTGACACTTTGAAGTCCCCCTATTTTGCTGTGCTTGTCCAGTTTCACCTCTTTTTATAAATGTTTTTGTTAATTATGAAATTATTTCATAATCAATAGTAATTTAAATATACTAATACATTTTATCAGCGTCTCACTCACCATTGTTTTTTCATCTCGTACTCTTTTGCCAGGTTTCCTTTTTATCTCACTACAGTACATCCTTTAGTAATTTTTAGTCTGTCTCTGTAGCTATGAATGTCAACATTTTGCTGAACGGTACAGCTGAATTTTAAGGTTTACAGTTGTTTTCTTTCAGTGTCTTGTCTTTTGGCATCTGTAATTGCTAATGAGAAGTCTATGTTGCTCTAAATGTCATGACTCTCTCCTTTCCAAGATTTCCGAATAGTTATTATCCACATCCATCTATTTTTGTCTCATAACCACCTGTTTTTATTCCATATTTGCCTATTTGTTTGTGATAGATGCCATGCCTTCACTGAAGCAAACTTATTTTTAAAATCTTTATTAGACTCTTCCATAACATTGATGTCATCAAGATTAAAATCATGTTTTATTGGTCATTTTATTTATTTGCTTTTTTGTGTGTATTAACAGTCTTAAAATATTTTGGAATTCAGCTTGTGCATTCATTCTGAGTGGAAGGTCTTTTTTGTTTGCTTGCTTCTTTGGTTTTGTTTTTACAGGAGACCCCTCCCCACACCTTATAACAAAAGAGAAATCTCAAAAAAAGAATGTTAAGGTGTAATCAAAAATATAGGCATGCCAAATAAGCATTGACCTAAAATCCAGATAGTAGAACGTTAGATTAGAAACGTCTAATGTTTCTTTGCCCAGATCTTTCTGGAAATACCATCTGTTGCAAAACTTTCTCCTATGAACCTTTTACTGTTAATAGTTCAGGGATTTAGTTTAGTACTTTTGAGAGTAAGATATCCAAGCACTTTACTCATCAAAACTATCTGTATTCGATAGCTTTTCTTGTAAAAGCAGTGGCCGAAATGTTTTCAGAACAGATTTCTAGTAGAATTTGTTCCAAGATGAGCTGAGAACAAGCTTTCCCACTGGTACTCAATATTCCAGTACTTCTCTTTATTTCTTTGGATGAACCAGAAAGAGAAAATGTAGAGAGATGGTCAGAAAGGCTGAGCAAGTTCCCAAGAGAACTGCTGGGCCAAGCAATAGAGCTACTTGGGCAATTCACTTCCTTAAGTTTTCTCTCCTCGGAAAGAGAAACTGACTCTTCAGTTTCTGAAGAGTCTGACTTTATGTATAAATGGTTTACCACGATGGCTAAGGCCAACAAAGTTTGACTTTGTAGAGAAGGATCCCAGTTGGTCCTCTAAAAGCCAAACCATGTCATTTTTTAGCCTGTGATTCTGGAGTTTCTCTGCCCCATGGAGAGGTGTTTCTGGCTCTTGTTCTCCATTTGAACTGGATCTTAGTCCCCCTGGACTTGGATTTCAGTCAGAAAAGGCAGAGCATTATTGTCGCTGGTTCTCCCCTGTGCCCCCAACAAGTAGAGCATCTTGTAGGAAAGTTAAATAGTAATGTGAAATAGGCAGAACTTTTCTAGGAAGCCAGAACATTCTCCTCATTGAAATTGAGAGAGAGAGCTGCTAATAGAGTCTTTGGAAAAATTTGTGGTAAAGATATGCTTAGTGGCTGGGCACAGTGGCTCACTACTGTAATCCTATCACTTTGGGAGGGTGAGGCAGGAAGACCATTTGAGGTCAGGAATTTGAGACCAGCCTGGGCACCATAGTGAGACTCGTCTCTACAAAAAATAAAAAAATTAGCAGGGCATGGTGGTGTGCACCTGTAGTCCCAGCTACTTGGGAGGCTAAGGCGGGAAGATTGCTTGGGTCCAGGAGTTGGAGGCCGCAGTGAGTTGTGATTACACCCCCACACTCCAGCCTGGGTGACAGAGCAAGACCCTGGCTCAAAAAAAACAAAACCAAACAAAATGTGTTTGGTGATGAATTTGAAGTCAAGACACTGTGGGCAGCCTTGCAGTTGCTGCCTCAACCGGATAGGCCTGGAGTCCTAAACATCTTACAGTCAACCCCAGGAAAATGATCACTTTAGAAACCCAGATGGTCAGGGGCTGTAGCCTTCTTTTTGCAGGTGCTTTTGCATAGCATGGAGGGTACTTGGATGCAGGTGCACCCAATTACCCACACTGGGCTCGAACAAGTTAGTCTGATTCTAAGCAAGCTGAAAAGCTACGTACAGGAAGGTTGATAAAAATGGGAACTAAACCCATACTTAGAAACATGATGTACAACATCAGGCTTATCATTGCTGGTATTAGAAAGGGGCAATTAGAAAGCGCCTGGTGAACATTTTTCATTCAGACATTCCCCAACGAGAGCATATGAATCGTGGATCTGAATGAAGCCAAGGGAGTGAGCTGGGGCTTGAGGAAAACGATCCACTTACTGTGCTTTTCATTATGACATTGCTTCCTCTGATGCTTGGGGTTGACGGGCATGGGGTGGCGAGGAGGGGTGGGGTGGGGCAATGTCCAGAGCCAGGAGACAGGAAGCAGATATGTCCTTGGCAATTTAGGCAGTGTTGGGGCAGGGCCTGGTTTCCAATGGACACACAACACTGCCTGCATCCTTCCCTGCATCTGTGTTGCACGTCCCGTGTTCATCTCTTGCAGCCAGAGTGGCGAGGTTTGCGTATCGAGCAGGCGAGGGAGGGAGACAGTGGGCTCCTAAACACGTAAGGGGATCCTGTGGCGAGACAGCATTAAGGATCATTTTCTGCCATTTTATTTAAGTTTAATTTTTGGCAAATTGTAACTTTATATTTATGGGATGCGATGTTATGATATAAGTACACAATGTAGGATGATTAAATCAAGCTCATTAACATGTCCATCACAATACTTAATCACGTACTCTTTTATTTATTTATTTACTTTTGAAACCTTGATTTCGGACTAATCATGCACCATTTTAAATTGCAAAAGTGCACTGAAGGACATAGTCCCTCATCTGAAACCCTTGGTGTCAGTTGTGCTTCAGATTTGAGAATCTCTTTATTTTAGAAAAGTAATATAAAGCATATACTGTGTATCATGTATCATCCCCAGCAGAGTCTGGGCAGATTCTTAAAATCTATTACATTAAAATTTCTATAACAAAATATGATTATTTACTCTAAGTGGGATAAATAAAGATTTTAAATAGCATCACATCACTTCAAGTCAGGTTGTGACACCAAAATGTATTTTAGAGCCAGACTTAAAAAAAAAAAAAAAGAAACCAACAACTTAAGATCTTCAGAACTTTCTGGATTTTAGAAATGTGTACAAGGGATTGTGGATCTTATATAAATCACATTGTGAGTTAAGGAATATTTAATGGGCTGTCCTTGGAACCCAGTCAGTGTTTATGAGAAAAATCGTGTTTCCAATGACCAATAAAACAAACTTTTGGAACATAATCCACTCATCATGTGGGGACTAACTGTATTAATGAAAATAACTGAGAGTCACATTTTGAACTGTGGACAAAACTAGTATAAATATATTCATATTAGACGATATGCACCGCCAATAGATGACACTTCTTTACTCCTCACCAAGATCTCAGACGTGATATATCTACTCTCTCTTTTGTCTTTCTTATTTCCTATTAACTCCTCTTTTTTTTTATTATTAAAAATAGTTAGTAGCTAGTTTGTCCTAGATTTCGAGCTGATGACACTCACTCTAGGTAGTTGGCAGGTCTTAATCAGGGCAAGCAGATGAGGTGTGGAAGCCACAGTGATTTCAGTCTTTTGGGATCCAAGCAGTGTTTTTTAAAACTATGTAAACTATGTGTGTTTGGGGTTTTTTTTTTTAAATTCATAGAGTGATATGTCCTTAAAATTGTGTGACAGAATTACACTAACAGATAAAAATCTCAGGCTAAAATCACTGAGAAGTTCAGCTTTTCTCCGAGGAAATCATTTCGGAACTATCACTGATATCATAAATGAAGTATTTTGCTCCAACAATAAAAGAACCTCAAATCTATAGGAAAACCTGAAGTTACATTCAAAACAAAAATACTTAAACTTGGAAACTGTTGCCATTGGGAACTAGATTATAAATAATTTGTAAGTGGTTTTTCACTAGGACTTCCAATGGCATAAAGAGATGCTTAATAAACGAATTGCTTTTCAAATTTAGCAACCCTGGAGGTATGATAACACCATGAACTGTGTTTTTAAAAACCTGTCAAAATAAAAAACCTGGAGAGCCTTACTGTACTGTGGATTCATCGTATCATAGGTCAAATGAGGTCGTTGTGAATCTTTTTTACTATATCTAAGGAAATGCAGAAAACACAGAGTTGCGTTGTCCCTAGAATGTAATGTCATCCCAGCCAGAAGGCCACACACATGATTTCTTCAGCACTCTGCTCATCCCTGCGTTCTGGCATCTGTCGTAAGCAGTTTTTGGTGTCTTTGAGGGTCATCTTTACATAGCCAAATTAAAGAACAGAAGTGAAATGGGTTTTCTTGTTAGTCGATACATTTTTCATGCTCTTGCAATTTCCACAGCTGCAGCTGATAACATACCCTACAGTCCCCTGACCTCTTTTGACAATTACTGCTTGTATTATTAGTGACATTTAGTAAAAATCCTTTGAATTTCTGTTAGGATAGGTGGGCAGAAATTCTGATCAGAAATAGGAAAAGGTAGTCATGATGAAAACATAACCAAAGTGGACCGGCCATACTCAGCGTCTCAGCATTTATTTAGAGCAGAGATATTAAAGGTAGCCTTTATGTTTCAATGTTTTATCTGCTACTCCCTGCTCCCCTCCCCCAACAACAACCAAAACACTTTAAAATTTTAAATTGAAAAGTTGCCCAGTCATTCAGTGATGTCAGTGACAAAGGCTGAACCACATTTAGACTAACCCCAAGGAAAGGATCACGTATTGTTATTTATTTTTAAAGATTCCTTTTTACCTTGTCATGATCTGGGTCTCTTTCTGCTACTGTTTGCCCTGGCACCTTTTGGAAAGCACTGTGTCTTGCATAGCATGTGCACTTTTTTCCTGAAATGTGCAGCACACTCGACAATGCAGTGATTTTTTTTTTTTCCTCCTTTGCTTAGAACTGAGGTAGAAACCCCCGGGGATTCAAGTACCCACTTGATAGGCTCAGTCTCTCTTAATCAGCCTGTAATGGAGCTAATGGCTGTTTGTCATCCTTGGAGATATTAATTTCCTGGCGGTGTCTCCTGCAGACAGTGCATGAAATATGCTCAGTATGCCAGCAAGGGTTGATAATCATTAGAAGGGCAGGGTGCTCCGTTAGCCAGAAGAGCCAGGGTTTCCCGGCTGCCAGGCTACAGAACTCGCCTCACCACTCCTGAGACATGGACAACGCCGGTAGGTAAAAGAAGCATGAATTCTTCCTAGCTGCCGGCTTCTTTTGCAGTCTGCATCCTTTGCTGCAGAAGGTTTGCCTGTTTGTTGCTCTCGTTCTGCACTTAAATGCTCAGGACTGGGAGGCATGTAATTTGTTAACCCTGCTGCATTGTCCACAAGGCAATTAGTGTTTGCTTTGAAGTTAAGGGATTGGGAATGCAGATTATCATTCCAAATTCACCGTTTTGAAGACTACACTGCTATTTTATTTAGACTGCAGGAAGTGTGGTGTTTGATCCTTTTGTGCTTAGAACAGTGGGTGTAAAATGCACATAGTTAATGAAAAAAATCGGTTACTTAGGGATGGCAAAGGTAGATGGAATCAATATTGATGAGCTAAACAAAAATTCTTTATAAATATTACAGTATGTCCAGTGTAATAGCATAAGAACTCTTTAGTCTGATGCTTCCATCTTCATCTTAGGATGCAGTGTTGAAAATGTTTCACTCTCCTCTGATATTTTAATCTCAGAGTACAGACCTTAGTGGCCAATTGTGTATCTTTTAAAAATCTATTTGTTTTTAATATCTTTACTTGACAAATAGACATGCATGATTGTTGAAGTATTGTAATGTCACTTAAATGAGTAGCTTAAAATTACTTCCCAGATGGAACTTTTTTCTTTTTTCTTTGCTATAACGAACTTTTAGAAGCTATACGCTGTGGCTTACTACCCATTTCGGTGCTCTCTGCACTCAATGCAGAATTCTCCCAGCTGTGTATAGATTCTCTGTCTCCTGAAACTCATTAGTTCAGTTACTCAGCTGGTATCAGCTTTACTGGGGTCCAGTGCCTTCAAGGTCTTGAGACGCTGTCAGCTCCTCTAAGGGGATACGTCATTTAAAACACATTCTACACCACAAACCACCCACTGGATCAGTAGTAAAATATATTTGTTTATGAAATTTAGCTATCACAGTCCTTAGTCCAGGTAGCATAAGCTACCAGAGATTTTAAAGGCAGTGTGTTTTGACTTCTTTTATGATATAGCTTACCAGGAATAAAACTCTGTGACTAAAACAATTTTGTCTTTGACATTGAAGGCATTAAAATAAATTTGAACAGTATAATATCAGGGATGAAAACTTCAGGGTGCCAGAAGAAACAAAACCAGTGTAAGGGAGTGTGTGTGTGTGTGTATGTTTGTGTAGTAAGAGTAGGAGGAGGTTGGATTCATGCATATGCATTTTGCCCCCATCTTGGTCATTAAAAACATATACTGTTGAGCTTGTCATAAAAACATGTTTAAGTATGGTTATTCCATGACAAGGCACAATTTGAAGAGCCACCAAAAGCTTCTCTAATTACAGCAGGAGAATGAGTAAAAAAATAAATAAATAAACTTAGACACCCTAATTTAGCCTCATTTGAAACTTCTGCCACCCACAATTAATTATACTGACATCCTGGCAGAATGATCACTTTAATTCAAGTAAATGCCTTTCTTTACTGACTCATATATTTATTTAAAGGCCATTTAAGAAAAGGAAAGAAACTACCGTAGCAGCCTTTTTGTGGGCTTAAAAAAATGTTAAGAGTTGTTATTTCTCTTTTGGCTAACTACAGCTTTGGGGGATGTTTGCACAGTTTTTAGTTATATTTGTTTATGTAATTAAATGGCATTAATAAAGTGCCTCTGCTCTTGATTAGTTTAAGAATATTTATGCCCTGTGTAGAATGGCTTGCAAAGCAGCAGTTTCTCTATCATTTCAAATTTTAGGTGTCATCTCAAATAAAGGCATGTATACCTTTGAACAGAATAGCAGCAGGCTTTTAAATAGCATTGTTTGAATATTTCAGAAATAGCATTTTTCTTATAATGGTTTATAATTGGCTGTGCGTGATCATTGTTCATGGAAATTTTTTGATGATGTCAGCAGCCTCTCTTTCAGGAGGGAAATGTAAACCTCCATTGCACGTACACGTTTCAATAAAGGGTATTGACTAGAAGGAAGGCCTTTAAGATAGTACTGGTAAGTGGCTGAAAGAAAAAAAATCTGAAATATCTTTAACATTATAACGAGACCCAATTAATGTGGACCATTACAGTTTTTCCAATTTAATTTAAATAAGATGAGGGTGGTGATTATTTGCCTAACTGTTAAAAATCAGACCTGGGTTGAGGCGCTGGATGTCAGAGCCTAGCAGTGCAGCGCTGAGCACCAGTCTTAAGAACTGGATCATTAGTTTCAAGGAGCCAGGCCTTCCTCCAGCCACGCTTTCTGTGTGGGGGCGTGGATAATTGTCAGGCAGAAATACGGCGATGGGCACACACAAGCCGAATGCCTCAAATTTATTGGAGTCACACAGGACAGTGCATCAGAGATGTTTGTGTGTGGTTTCTGTTGTTAACAAGTAAGAAAGATGAGCCACTTGGGACTCTGGCCCTGTGGGTGCTACGTGTACATTTCAGCCATCATACCTTGATGAGCCTGTCCTTTCTCTCCTTAGCAGCATTCCCACTGTCTCAGAGAAGGAGCATCCCTTCCCCATAATTGCTCTTATGTATTCTTTTAAAAGCTTTTCCTGGAATAACAATAAAATATTTATCAAACCGTGTGTGTGGAATATGTCAGGGCAATTTTAGCAATATGTTTTTTTTTATATGGCTATTTCCTCTTAGAAGTTATGTGACAACTCAGAATGGTCCTTTCTAATTACAAATCTGTGACTACAACTACAGTCTGAGTTATTCTGCAAGAGTGTGGATGTCCCTCTGCCATTTTTCTACCTGACATTCATCAAGTGGTTCTCGTGAGTTGTGATAAGAGGTACAGAAGCAAAGTTGACTAGTGACATGTGATTATTATCTGAAACACAATGTTTTGAAATGTAATTCTTTATTCTACAAGGCAGAGTCCTGTCAAAGGATCTGCAGCATATATTGTGCTAACTTTTCTTTGTTTGAAGTCAAGATATTTCCATTACCACGTGTGGGTCATAAGAAACACCCTCATTTGGAGGGGAGGTGGCAGCTGCTGAGAGTCCCGTGCCACCCCCTCAGTTCTAGCTCGGTAGTTCAAAGGCTTTTGACACTTGATGTATAATCACTGAGTTTTGAGAAATTCACAATCTGCTAGATCCTGTAAAAAAGACTGGAGGGTTATTTGTAGCCAGACTGAGGAAAGATGTCTAATGGAGTGGTCAAGACCACTTAGGTGAACGCTGGCTCCACCACCCACCATCATGGGTACCATGATCAAGTTATAGAAACTCTATATGTATTAATTCTATCATCTATAATTGGTGACAGTCACTGTTCCCATCTTGTAGGATTGCAATAAAGAGAAAATAAGATAACATGTGTAAAGCTTTTGGTATAATGGCTGGAATATGGTAATACTCAGTGCATGTTGGCTGTTGAGAGAGCCATCAGAAATTGAAGCAGGTTGTTTTATGAGCTTCGAATATGTGCTCTAGCATGACTCTGAAAGCAATGCAGATGATAGTGTGGGAAAGTGAGCAGTTATGAGCAAAGACACCAGTCAAGGGGCTGTGTCAGGAGTGTAATTGGAAACTCATGTGGGTGTTGCAGTGGGGATGGGGTTGGGGGACGTGTTGGATGTGCATCAGCAGAGCGTGATGAGTGGGTGTGGAGGCAGGGAGAGCTAGCTATACCAGTCAAAGCAGACCTTTGAGGCTTCTAGTTTGAGAATCTAAGACAATAGTCCTGCGCTACTAAACACAAAATGAGTTTTAAGGGAAAGACAAGGAATTCCATTTCGGAATTGTTGGGTTTGACATGCCTCGTGGGTTGCCCACTAGACATGGTAGCTGTTCAGTGGCGACTTTTTAATCCACTGAAAGGTGTACACACACATGTGCGCAAACACACACACACACACACACACAAAATTCCTTACCAACCATGGATTTGAGATAATGCAAGCTTGTTGGTTTGTTGGGTTTTTTTACCCTTGGTTTAAAATCTTTTCTATTTTACATGTGCTTTGTTTAGCTCATCCCAGTAAAGCCAGCAACAGCGAATGCGACCCTATTCCTTCTGCCCCCAGTCTGTGGGAGGCCTCCCTAGGATTGTAGACTAAGGAGACTTTCAATACTTCATCTTTTCATCATAGATGGAGCTAAGACAAGGCCCAGAGAAACATGCCCCTGAGCACTGAAATAATTTGTGTAAAGGCCAGGCTGTTACATAAGAAAATGTGAGCACAGAGACATTTCATTTCAAGCTGGTTCAAAACTTTAATAGAAGATTCTACCTTCGTAGCTCAGGCTGTCATGCCAAAGCTCCTGAACAACTGATGATGGTGATTCAGGAGAAGGGTTACCTAATGGAGCAGACTTCTTATGTGAATTTTGAAAGAGGATGCTTTCTAGAATATTTGACTATGTTTGCAAACTATATTTTGTGCAATTTAAAATTTTTTCCTCTAATCCCCCACTTTCACGCTATCTTGGTCTATCTATAATCTTGTTAGCTATGATACTTTTTAGAAATATGATAATGTTATATATTTATCCACACACATATATATAATATGTAGACATACATTTGCATGTATATATTTTATGGGTGTATCTATGTGTGGATTCTTTGGTGGGGGGATTATTGGCCTTGATGTAGGGGAGTGTAATGTTGCTAGCTCTTCTAACAAAATTAATAAAATTTAGAACAGATTTTAATTTAGTACAGATTTTATTTTTAATGTAAAAAAAATGCCTTCTTAGTCTCTGAAATGCCCCTTATAAGAGATATTTATTATCAAATACATTATTAACTGTGAAACAAACAATTTTTTTATATTTATTATAAAGCCCATTGAGCTGTTTTAGCATTTTATGTTTCATCCAACAAGTATTTCTAAGGGCACCTGGGATTCACGTAAAGATATTTTTCTAAACAAAAGATTAAAATTTGATAAATAATCTGTTCTTTGGAACATCTACTTTTAAAATGCTAATATTATTATAGAAATCACTGTCCTTTCAAACAAAAATGCCAAAAGGAAAAATAGGTTCATATAAAAACACAAAAGTACACTAGAAGGGGTACTAAATTTTCTTCCTAGTTTTTACTCTAATTTTACAGTGACTTTGACCTCCTGAGAGTAAACTGACAGGTCTAAGAGTGTGCAGATGAAGGACAGTCTATTTCTAAAACAAAGTTTTTGTTTTCAGATCATTGGAATTTGTCCTGAGTGTTTTTTTTTTTTTTCTTTGCAATCACTCATCTTTCCAAAGGCAAAATGAATTCTGAATTTTCTATATCCATAAGATAAAATAGGAATGTTTGTTGAATGGCTTCTGTCAAGAAGCACTATTGGAAAAGATATGGAGAACCTCCAGATGGCATTTTGGTGGCAGAGAGGGGAAATCAACAATCCAATATTTTCTAAATTATATGCCATTGCACATTAATTCTATAGGATATTAATTAAATTCTCCACATGCCACCCCACACACAAAGAATTTAGTGTTCAGGCAATTTTGGTAACTGTGGTAACTAGCAAACAATTCACTTCCATAAACATCAATGCTTGACTATTTAGAAATTAAGTATCTGTGTCATCTACATCGAGGATTTTTCTTCTTCCTTGCTGTTAGCCTTTGGGGCATTTCACTGCTCATGAACATCACCATCAGAAGAAGTAAAGAAGGAAAGGAGCACAGATTAAACCTGCTTTGGAAAGGAGTGGAATTTACTTGCAGCTATGAGGTTGGGAGTAATGCATAGGTTTTATTTATCCAAATTTAACATTGCCCATGAATTATTAAAAATAGAATATATGAGATTTTATATGTTAAAAGTCAATTTCAAAGTTCTCTCTCTGTAAATCAGGCACCAAGAACATAGATAACAAAGACAACTCATATTTAGCTAAATGTTAAATGTCTTGAAAGAGGCTTACTTTTTTTGAGTGCTCATTGTGTCCCAAGCACCAAGTTAAAATATCCTACATATGTTACCTCATTAATACTTGCCATCACTCTGTAAGTAAATATTATTTTCTGCAAGTTATGCATGAGGTACTAGGGTTTAAGAAAGAGCTCACCCAATAAATAAGTGAGTGATTTATAAACTTGAATTCAGCTTTTGTTAACAATAGCAATATTCAACCCATCATTTTTCATGTTGTCATATTGTCTTGAGAGTGAGGATTCTTGGTCTTTGTATTAGTATTTTACATAGCATCAAGCACAGTGCCTGGGCTGTAGTAAGCATATAATAAATGTGTGTTAAATTAAATAAAATATGGCATTTAATTAATTTGGACCAATTTTTCCAAAAGGAAATTAATTTTGAAATACCAGCATCAAAGATGATCTTATTACATATCTGAATACCCTATTGGATAGAAGTCAATATATGAATAAGAAAAAATGTAGTTGTAAGATGTTTCTTTTAAAAACATTCATAAATTTATAAAATAGAACACTTTTTGGTAGAGCCCACCTGTGAAATCTGTTACTACGGTAAAAAAATTAATCAAAATTTTCATTTAAAGGATGTGATAATATTAGTAGGATCATTAACAGAAAATATGAAAAGAAGTCCCCAAATGTTTTTAATGATATTTAAATAAAATACAGACATACCTTTCTGGAATATGAAATAATTTTACTTTTTCTCTCATCTTCTTCCAGAGAGATCATGATTACAGGGAAAATCAGTCTCACCTGTGCACAATTAGTTATTTTTCTTTCATCAGTAATGCTAACATTACATTCCACTTGTCTCTTTCTGAACTCTGTATTACTCGGTAAACAACTTCAAGACACACTGAAACAATAACCTCATTTAAATTTTGTGTATATGTCAAGAGAAGCCATAGTTTTAAAGAGGGGTACGCAGATTTTCCTACGTTTTGATACAAGTATCTGCAGAATTTTTTTAAATAAGTGGCTCTTTTATCACTTTTAGAGGCGATCTATCCCCACAAAATGACATTTTGAATTTTTTTTCATGCAAACGAATTTGTTCCAAGGATTTAATCTTCTAATTATGTGTAGTGATTAAATTTATGCCTCATCACTGGACTTCAGAATTGTGATTTCCCTTCTTAGACCTGGATCCTTCAGTCCCAGCACAGTTTTGATACCTTAACAGGTGTGAAGTTCAAATGCAGATATTCGTTGCTATTTGTAACTGACTGTTCTTGACTTGCTTAACTTCTATCTATCCCCATCATTTCCCACACATGCTCTGCTCCACCGGTCTCTTCCGCTCTGTGTTCTGAATGCACAGAAGCCTGTGTGTGTTCCTCACCTTGGTTCTTGCGGTTCTTGCTGTTCTTCCCACCTGGAATGCCTTCTCCTCCTCACCGTTCATCCTTTTGTCCATACACCCAGGAAATGTTACCTGGTCACCCACTCTGAGCCAGGCAATGTGCTACTTAGTGTAGATATGGGGGAATGGGACAGAGATTCTCTCACCATGGACTTTCATTCTAGCAGAAAAAGCAAAAGTTAATAATGAATAGACAAAATACCTGGATTGTGATTAGTGCTGCCAAGTTAACATACTGGAATTTGGAGAAAGAATGAGGTGTGGGTGGAGGACTGCTGTAGAAGGAGTAGTCAGGGAAAGCTTCCTGAGAAGGTGCATGCAGGAGGAGACCTGAGGAATGGAAAGGCATGAGCCATGGGACAGCCAGGGAAAAAGCGTCTCCAGCAGAGTGGCCGGCAAACGCACCTGCCCCCCAGGTAGGATGTGGATTGGCATGTTTGAGCAACAAGAAGCAAGGCCAGCGTTGCTGGGGCCTGTGAGGGGTATGAGAAAGGGCTCCAGACAGGGGCCAGGGGTCCAAGACTAATCAGGAAGGTTCCCAAGGTGTGGCCTCTGTTCTCCTGGCTCCCAGGAGCCTTTGAAGAGCTTTAGGCAGAGATGAGATGGGCTGATTTCAAGGCATAACAAGCCTGGGAAGAATGGACTGGGGAGAGGCAGGAGTCAAAGCTGCCGAGAATGAAATCTACTCAGAAGGCTCTCGATGGAGTGGTGGTGGTGAGGAGGGGCAGAGGGGACTTCCTGCCATCCCAGCCCAGCGCCAAGGCCCAGCACACATCCCATCTTACGATGTTTTCCAAACTGGCCTCCAAGCCTGACGTTTCTCAGGGCACTGATGGAGGCCACCACCCGGCTTTGTACTTAGCAGGAGTCCATCCGGAGTCACCCTGCATTTGAATCTTTCCTTACCAACCAGATTTTAAAAATCCCGAGGGCAGATACCACATCATCAACACATTTTGTATCTTCCAAAGAGTTAGAGTGCGGGTTCTCAACTTTAGTCATCCGTTACAATCCCCTGGAAATCTTTTCAAAAATACTAATCTCTGGCCCCCACCCTGGGGATATTCACTCAGAGTCTTTGGAGTGGGGTCAGGACGTAGGTATTTGTTTACAAGCTCTCTGGGATATTCTAATAGACCGCCAGGGTGAGATCCGCCATTAACGTTGTCTGTCTGTCTGTCTGTCTGTCTCTCCCCCTCTACCCTCCTGCCACATGAGCAGGCCAGTCTAGCCGAGCGTTTGTGTTTGGGAATGATCTGCCTCCAGGTGGAACGTGAGGCTGTGGCAGTGAACGAGACCGCCAAGGAAATGGCTGAAAGGAAAGCGCAGAGGCGAAAGAATGCCTCTGGGTGACCTATCAAGATGGGAAAAGGGAAATCGAATCCAAGCTTTCTGTAATCTGTTCTTTTGGAGTCTGTAGACCTGATCAAAGAAGGTGGTTACAGAGAGACTTTGCCACCTACTTCCTAATCAGGGAGGTGGTTTTCTCTTCCAACCTTTCCCAAGCAAATTAAATATTAAGCGTGAAGATTCACTACAGCAGCAAAAACTATTTCTAATGAGACTTTACATGTGGATTTTAACTAATAAGAGATGTTAAACAACCATTGTCGAGTTTTATATAATAGAAGAGGTACATTATTATGCTCCAAATAGCACTGCTGTGATTTGATCATCACTAACTGTATCTATCCCGAGTGGCTGGGTCAGAGCCACTATTAGACACCGATGCTATATTTGCTGTATTCATGTGACTTGCCACAGATGCCCTGCTTTTTAGTGATAGAGAAATAGGTCCTGTTCCACCTTGCAGTTTCCCCTCCAAACACACACACAGACACACACACACACACACACACACACACACACAATGAGTTTCAGATCATTTTGGACTGACAGTGACCTTAAATATTAAAGCACAGGGATGCTTTGATAACTTGCTTTTCTAATAGTTTGCTTAATAAATGGTGCTTTTTACAACAGGCTTAATACATAACTTTTAATAGAGACAACAACATTTAAAACCATCTTTTATCATGTTGAACTTACTGTCTCACATGGTCATGAGGCTCACTTGAGAAAGTGTAAGTGACAGAGGGTTTTTAACTCTAAATGTTGATAGAAATGATGCATCTAGTATCGGAAAGATCCCCCAGGGACTGGTGGAGGACCATGGGGGGTGCAGGGCAGGGGGACACTCCTGGTTTTGCCTGGAGTGTTACATTGGCTGTGCCACTTATCCCTGTCGCCCTCACTCATGCACCCCCCCCCCACTGCCATCTTGAAAAGCCTCCTCCCTGTGTTAGACTCAGCTCAAGTGTCCCCTCCTCTGCAAAACCGTCGGCAGCTCCTCTGGTTAGAATCAGTGTCCCTTCACCTCCCTTCACCTCCCTTCTCCTCTTCCTCTGCTCTGTCTCTCCTCACTGTCCTGTACTGGAACACGTATCAGGTGTGCTCTAACGAGGTTTCATGTGTCCAGCTCTTCCATTAGGCTAGGTGCTCCTAAAGGACAGTGCCTGACAGGGGAGATGTGTTCAACAAGAAAGCAAAGGAATGCACTAGCTGAAATAAAGCCTGGTGTCTTTTCTTATGTGCTATTACTTACATAGAAAGTACAAATTCATTTTTATTGGCAATTGAATGATGTGGCCTTATGCCTCTTAATACGAACAGTGGTTCCTAAACTGGGGAATCATTTGTGGAATTAAAATCTGTCTGTTTGACTGTCCGTCTATCCATCTACCTACCTATCACCTATCTATCAATCTCTGTCCATCTATCCACCTATCTATCCAGAGCCATCCTATTCCCACTCCAGACCTACCAATTCACAATCTCCATGGGAGAGAAGGAATAGCTGTACTTTGAAGCAATGTGTCATGGTTCATTCCACTGCACACCTGTGATGAGACCCGGTGTGAGTCTAAGAGACTTATGATGAAGCTGCTCAAAGTGGGTTTCCACTTCTTTGTGTTATAACATACTCGATCATTGCCATTGTGAAAACACATTGTTAGGAGAATCCTGAAAGCTCTTGCGCCATCTACAAAAATGCTCTGATGCATCCTGCTGGAGGCCTGCATTGACCGAGACTGTTGCACGGAGTGGTGGTGAGTTATGTGTTCTCTTCCTCCACGCACTAGCTTTCCCATCCTTAACCAAGACCCGCTTAAAACCTTGTCCACCCAACTGGCCTTTAATTTGTCACCTGCTGCCTGCCTGTTTGCACCTCATAGACCTGGGTGTTATTTTCTTAGTAATGGAAATTTGGCAACTATCCATTTTTAAAAACACCTTGACGCAGGGCATTTTTAATAAGGGGATAAAAAGAAAGACTGCCAGTCCTGACCTTTGAGAATGGCCAGTGTGATGTAAAGAGTGGAAACACCTTCGGCTTCCTGTGTGAGGCCTTTGTCTTCAGAGCCGGGACCCTGTTTGCCTGAGGTAATCTCAGAACAGACGTCAACAGGTGAAGGAACCAATTTGTTTGCTCAAACAATAAGCATTTTACAACATTCATTAACCTAAGGGTCACTTTTTTAAATTAAGGAAGTTCAAAGACATTTGTTTAAATAACTGTATGACTATGATGATAGTTGAAAGAAGCCAGGGAGTTGAAAATTAAAGCCAACTTTGTCTTTAAAATCCAGACTCTGTGGAAACCCAGGAGCTCCGTAGCATACATTTAGAATGAGGCAGCACCTTTACCTTCGAAATTTCCTGGCTTATGTCAGTTATTTTGTCACAGCCCTAATGCTCTATAAACAAAGGTGTCTCTTGTACTAACAGATGTGGCCTTTGTCCCTAACGGTCTCAGGGAAGGTTTTCATGGGGACTCAAAACTATAAAAACTTCCAATGTACTTTTGAGCGCCTGGGTTATTTGAAAACAAAATCAAGTCCCACAAAGCTATGTTTAAAGTGCAGGACTAGAAATAAATGAAGTTGTTTTTTTTTTAAATGCTGTACATACCTCAACAGTATTCCTTTCATCTTGCAAAATGCTTACAAATATAGCTCATTTCTCACAGTTCCCTCGTGAATTATGTAAACACTCCAAATCATCAGTTCTGCTTTTACAGATACAAAACTAAGGCAGAGAAGTTTGGTTTTTATTTATTTATTTATTTACTTACTTATTTACAGAGGGTAGCCTCATGCTCAGCTGAACTGCAGGTGGAAAATGTCACACTGACGTCTCAAATGCATGTCTGGTTCAGTCTACGCTTGGTCGTTTCCCAACTCACAAGGCATGGGTCATGCCAAATCTGATTCCCATCGACTTTTATGCAGAAGGAAAGCCAAACACAATTCACCCTTTGGGTTTGTGTGCGATATTGTTTTTCAGGGAAATGTGGTTATATTTTTCCTGGCCACAAAGACTGTTTCATGGGAGGACAGACAAGTGGCTTCGGTTGCAGTGTCTGTGAAACACGACCGTCCCAACTTGTTAATTTGAAGCTGTCTGTGCTAGGATATGCAGTCAGGTGATCAGGGGCTGGAAATCAGCTGGAAATTCCAATGGAGGCTCATTATTAGGGGGTCGCGCATAGGAAGGGCACATCTTTATATGGCAGGTGGGCAGCAGATGGGGGACGGCACAGACCTCCAGGGAAAGGATAAGAGTAGGATGATTAGGGAAGAAGCGCCAGCATTTTCTCACGGGGAGTGAGCTTCGAGATCCAATTCCAGAGTAGGGATTGGAGTTTGGGGTAGGGAATTTGGACAAATGATAGAGTGGCCAACGCTAATGACACAGGTTGACAGAAGATGTCTGGAGGATCCCACAGATTTTACTCTGGCTTATTCGATTTGGTGTGAGTTGGCAACAAAGAAGACTCCAGAGGGCAGGGGTGGGTTCCCACGTACCCCCAGCACCTCAGGCCTCCTCGGTGCAGAAGGGCCAGGTGGTTCCTACAGTTCCAGCCTCTCTCGATCTCTGGAGCAGCTATAAGGAAGCTCACCCCATCTTTCTTTCTTTCTCAAATTGAACAGACTCCAGAAAAGAAGGGTGCAGTTCAGACTGAGGCTGTGCTCCCAGCTGCTGTGGAGCCGGCGGCACGTCCGTGGGCCTCACTTTCCTCAGCTACAGCGCAGGCTTAACTGTACCTGGCTCTAGTCATGGGTGTACCATGACAGCAGACTCATTTAGCACCTAGATGAATTTTATTTTATTTTATTTTTTGAGATAAAGTCTCACTGTGTTGCCATGGCTAGAGTACCGTGGCATCAGCCTAGCTCACGGCAACCTCAACCTCCTTGGCTCCAGCGATCCTCCTGCCTCAGCCTCCCCAGTAGCTGGGACTACATGCATGCACCGCCATATCTGGCTAATTTTTTCTATATATTTTTAGTTGGCCAATTAATTTCTTTCTATTTTTAGTAGAGACGGGATCTTGCTCTTGCCCAGGCTGCTTTCAAACTCCTGACCTTGAGTGATCCCCCACCTCGGCCTCCCAGAGTGCTAGGATTACAGGCGTGAGCCACTGTGCCTGGCCACCTACATGAATTTTAAATCTTCATAAATCTCATCTCATCCTCACAGCTACCTGGCAAGGCGGGCCTGAGACCCCACCGTGCACCTGCTCTGGCTCCCGGAGTTCCTGAGTTCTTATCTTGCTCAGTTCTTGCATTTTGTTGTTGTCAGTGCACCTGCCACTGGCGACTCCCATCTCCCTCCTTTGCATCTGCTGTTTTCTTCTCTCGTATAGTCTGGGAAACCGGATAATGGAGATTATTATCCTTTTGTCCAGAATAATAGTACACAGAGCCCACTGACGGCCTCAGTAGTTTCTGAGGATGCACGTGTACAGGCTGCGGTTTGTGAATTTTTTACATTTGTTTGGAACAAGTCACAGTTGGGTTTATTTCCTGGTTCTTGGCATAATTGAGGTGGACAGCTAAGTAACATTTCTTAACGTTACCTCATCATCCTATGTGGAAATCTTCAGAGATCCTGCCCATACCTGCAGGGAAAAATTCAAGCCCAAGACCTCACACAAGGCACCTGTGTCACCAACACTGTCACCCCCCCCCTTGCACAGTCCTCGGCCCCAGCACACCAAGCTCTTCATCTCATCCCAAACACAGTGTGTCCTTGCTGCCTTGCTTCGCTTCACTGTGTGCTGTTCTCCTTCCCTGCATCCAGCCTGCCCACTAGCCAGGGAACTGCTCTAGGGCAGTTACCTTCCCCTTGGTTTCCCTAAGGCCCAGCACAGGATGTGCTGTACACAGTAAGTACTTAATACATGCTTGCCGACTCGCTGCTTGTGCCATTGCTACCAAGCTGCAAAATGTTCTATGGAGCACAATGATGTATTTAGACCATCTCATTACATAGATTTAAACAATATTAAAGGAGAAAAGGATAGTTTGAAGGAAATGCAATTGAATTCAAAGGTGCAAAATGCAGCTTAATGATACTAGTAAAATCCTTACCGATACAGAAATAGTTCTTGTGAATCTTGGATTTTTTTTTTCATGTTTGACTGACATTAAACCAAATTTAGAATTTTAAAATGTATATTTTTGTAGCCATTCCTTGCAGGGGAGATAGAACATGTAATAATTACAGTAACAAGTGTATTGAATTTGATATCTCAGGAAGAAGGAGGTAACATACAGCTAAAAGAATGTTCTCAAGGGAGATGTGAGCATATCAAAGGATAAGGCCCGTGAAACTTGGCCACAAGTTGAAGTATAGAAAGGAACCAGCCTCTGGCCTGAAAAAGGCTCAGTCCAGTGACACTATTTATCTATTTTGGGGGGAACATTTCAAATCACCTTCCCTTTGGAAATTCTTTTCAAAATATATAAAATGTATCCATATGCTTATTTTTTATTGTATTTTATTTTTTTAGAGATAGGATCTTACTCTGTCACCCAGGGATGATCATAGTTCACTGTAACCTTGAACTCCTGGGCTCAAGTAATCCTCCCTCTTTAGCCTTCCAGGTAGCTAGAACTACTGGTGCATGCTGATTTTTAAAAAATGTTTTTTAAACATTTTTAAATGGTTAATTTTTTAAAATTAGCCATAGATGTGGGGTCTTGCTATGTTGCCCAGGCTGATCTTGAACCCCTGGCTTCAACTAGTCCTCCTGGCTCAGCATCCCGAGTAGCTGGGCCCCCAGGCATGAGCCTCTGAGCACGGTTGTATAACTATGCTAGAATTGCCCTTTGCTCATGATACATGTGGAGGGAAACAAACTTTGGTCATAATGACCAAATGAGCAGGAAATTGTTCTGAACTATTGTTGAAAATCAGTTAATTTGAGTGTAGCACATAAAGCTGGTTTTAGATTTATAAAAACTTGTGTGCTCATAGAGCAATGTCTGGAAAGAGTATATCCCAAGCTAGTAGCAGTTCTCAATCCCTGAAGAATTAGAGAGGAATTTTTGTGTTTTATTTTATTTTTATCATTATTTTGTAGAGACAGGGTCTCACTGTGTTGCTCAGGCTGGTCTCCAACTCCAGGCCTCAAGTGATCCTCCTACCTCAGCCTCCCAAAGTTCGAGGATTATAAGCATGAACCACTGCACCTGACCTATATTTATTTTATACTTTTCTATTTTTGGTTTTGTTTTTATAATAATTATGTACTACTTTAGAAATTTTTAAAAAGCCAGTAAACTATCTTTTAATTGGTTAACTGGAAAGCAGCACATACTGTGTTTCCCCGAAAATAAGACCTGCCCATAAAATAAGCCCCAGCAGGATTTCTAAGCATTTGCACAATATAAGCCCTACCCCAAAAATAAGACCTAGCGATGGGCGTGGCTACGCAGCATATCTGCACAACCCATGCATTTCATCACAGGGCGGTAAAGAAGACGAGCAGCCCTTCTCATCTGCCCCATGAGAGCTCTATTGCTCGACGTGAGAGATTGGGGCCAATGGCTCTAAAGGAAACAGAGTTGCCAGAAATTCAGGATAGAATTCAGGGTTTGGAGAGTTATGATGATGTTCCAGAAGAAGACGACTTAACTATATTTGAATAAATGTAGATTGTTGTACCGTACTTAAAAAAAATAACATCCCCTGAAAATAAGCCCTAGGGTGTCTTCTTGAGGAAAAATAAATATAAGACCCTGTCTTATTTTCGGGAAAAAACGGTATTATAGTGTCTTACCACATATGATGCATAGTATCCTGGGTACACCTCAGAGCCCTCCCATAATGACATGCTAATGACATGGGCCCCCACCCAGAGAAACTTGGGGTGTGTGATTTGAAGGTTCTGCCTCCCCACCCACTCCCCACCCTGCCCCAACATAAGCTATGATTGAACTTGTTCCTTAATTAATCAGAACTACCTATGAAATCTTAATTCTTATGATAAAGACTCATAGTTATTAATTAGTATTCACATGCAATATTATCACAATATGAACATTTGAACTAGATTTTCTTCTACTTTCTTAAGTTGAGGGTAGACTTGAGGATTACGGGTAAAATAAGCAATTTGGGAATATATCACCAATCTTTTTTAATGTTGTGGGAAGTTGTTTGTTTTCATGGTATGGGGCTTTGTTCAGATGGGTAAATTCCACCCTGTGTCTATCTGGGTGGGGACATGTGTTCAGATTGCGTTTGAGGAGCTGCAGGCCTGAAGGTAGGACCCCAGGGTGCCCTGGGTCAGCTGAGATGGTTACTAGAGTGTCTGAGCCAAGAAGCCAGAAGATAAGTGTGTAAAGTCTTGGCCAGGGAGGTGAAGCTGAGTTTGTCATTATGCCTACAAATTGAGTATAGTGGCAGAAATCAGAGATGGAAACTATGATCAAAAGCTGAGAAAATATAGCCAAGGAACATGATAGGAGCAAATCTAGTACTATTACCCTGATCTCCCTATGGATATTTGCTGACTAAATCATGTGTCTCATATTAAAAATATAGTCATGTGTATATACAATAGAATTGGATCGTTTTTGTGCCAGAATGATTGTTTATTGTGAGATATAACAAAGTTTTACTTGATAACTCAGAATTGAAACTGTACCACTACCTAGAAAGTTCATTCAAATATTTGATAACTTGGCAAATAAGTCTATGCTACATGTTGGATTTCCATTTCACCTGTGCAATGTAATTCCACCAGTGTGTGTGTAAATTTGGCAATTGTTAAAAATGACTCGGTGAAGCTTATTGGTTTGAATTATCTTGAAACACCTCTTTCTTATTTCTTTCATATGTCACAAGTTTAGGATATGATTTAGTTGAAAGACATATTTAGCATATATGAATTGAGTGCCTACCGATTGGGTACTCTTCTGGGCGAAGTGAATACAGCAGTGATAAAACACGTCAAGTCCCTATTGGGACAAACAGACAGTAAACAGGTAAATATAGGCTGCAATGCCAGGAAGTGGTGACAGCCATAAGGAAAAGCAAAGTAGTGTGGTCTGTCAGGGGTGACAGAAGTGCTCTCTTAGGTAACCTGAGTTTCTTTCCAGTGATTGGCTGTCTAACTGGGACTGGGTTACAAAACCTGGGAGATTTGTAAGCATAGCTTTGTAAAATCTTCTTTTATCAGTTTGGTGTAAGTTCAGGTAAGCATTCTTTTTTTTTTTTTTTCCACTTCAATTTGCTTGAATGCTTTAAGTTTCCTCCTGTTTCAGGTTTCAAGATGTGGCCCAAGGTCATGGAAAAATGCTAAGAATTTCACCTTGTTTTGTGTGACAACAGAATGAAGGCACATAATTACATGAACCATCCCCACCCTGCCAAACCTGCAGTGGCCCAGATTTGTTTGAAATTTAGCACAAAACTGCATTGTTATCAGAGGATGTTCCCATGAGATAAGAAAGGCCTGGCAGTATTGGGGTGGCAGCTTGATTACACAAATATTAAACCATGCCTTCCTTAATGACAAAGACCTGTTGTTTATCCTTATAGAGAACAAGTTAACACGTGTTTATATCTAGAAAAACTTGGTCTGAAGAGCTTCTGCCTGTCTGAGCTATGCACACCAGTCACCCTGGGGCATTGCGTGAGGCTTGTCAAAGAAAGACAGGGATGGATTTTAGCAAAGACATTAGAATTTAAAGAGCCAAGGAGAGTTTCTTTCACAATTCACATTGAGCCAGGTTATACATTAATTCCAGAATGTTGAATACTCCTCAAAATAAGTTTGGAATTTCTCCTTTAGAATTGTCTTTAGAGCTCCTTTATAAGATAGACCTAGACTTTATTTGGGTTGTTTATTAGTTCATTCTGTCATTCACAGACGTTTGTGAAGCCTTCCAGCTGCCAACATGGTGCTTCTTGCTAAGTGCATGTCAATAAATTAGAGCCAATTTTTGCCTTTGAGCTGCCAACACTGTAATGAGGAGACAGATGAGATATAGAACTAGGAGTGAACAAAACAAAGTGGAAAGTCCAAAGGGAAACACTGTTTGGCAAGGTAGGGGAGGCTCCAAGGGAGGTGACATTTGGGATGGAGTATTTGAAGAACAGGTTGGAATTTGCTAGGCAAAGGGAAATATGAATTTCTGGCAGCAGTCTTTGTAGTTACACATTATTCTTTTTAAAGCAAAGATGGCATTACTCAGTTTAATAACTTACCTTGTTCAACTGACTTGGCCTAGAATCTTAACTAATTCCCCAGAATAAATTTACTTGGAAAACATAAATATTTTCTACCACTTAATTCCATAAATATTTATTGAATTCCTAATCAGGGGTAATATACTCTGTCACTATGTTAGATAGCCTTGGAAAATTCAAGAGAGTCTTTCTCCATCTTTTAACTTTTTTGCAGAGGTGAAATTCATAACATAAAATGAACCATTTTAAAGTCTACAATTCAGTAGCATTTAGAACATTCACAATTTTGTACAAGCGCCACCTCTATCTGGTTCCGAAACATTTTCATCATTCCCCAAGAAAACCCTGTGCCCATGAGGTAGTCATTCCTATTTCTTCCTCTCCCCAGACACTTGCAAATACCAATCTGCTTTCTGTCTATACGGATTTGCCTGTTCTGGATATTTCATATTAATGGAATCATACAATATGCAACCTTTTGTGTCTGACTTTTTAAACGTCTCATAATGTTAAGAATTCAGCTATGTTGCAGCAAAATTTTTAATTTGTTTTGAGCCATAATTAGGGGATACAGGCTTATCATAATGTTAATGTATCATGACATATCATAATGTTAAGATTCATCTATGTTGCAGCACAAATCAGTACTTCATTCCTTTGTGTGGCTGAATAATATTTCCTTCTATGGATATACCACATTTTGTTTCTCCATTCATCTGCTGATTGACATGGGTTGTTTCTGCTGTTTAGCTGTTGTGAATAGTGCTGCTATGAACATCTGTGTGCATGTATTTGTTTGGGTACCTGTTTTCAATTCTTTGGGGGACATACCTAGGAGTAGAATTGCTGGGTCACATGGTATTACTGTGGTTAACTTTTTGAAGAACTGCCAAACTGTTTTCCACAGCAGCTGCACCATTCTATATTCTGACCAGCAGTAAATAAACATTCTAATTTATCCATATCCTCACCAATACTAGTTATTTTTCAGGTTTGTTTTTTTTTTTAAATAATAGCCATCCTACTGGGTGTGAAGTAGTAGTATCTCATTGTGGTTTTGATTTGCATTTCCCTAATGACTAATGCTGTTTAGCTTCACTTCATGTGCTTTCTCACCATTTTTACAACTTCTTTCCCTCATCTTTGATGGCAAATCTGACCAAAATAAATTATAAAAACATTCTGAGAAATGATAGCCTTCTTAGCGTAAGTGAAACACCTCACAAGAGGACTAATTCATTTGGGGATATAAATTATGGCATGATTGTTTAAAATCCAAAATTATTTGTGGGAAATTACTCAATTTGAGCCATATCTGTGATCTTCCCATTTCTTCGTAGCATTTTGAGATGCTGTTATGGATTTTTGCCTGTGGGCTAAAGTTTCATAAATTCTATACCAGCCAAATATGTATATATGTATATATTTAGCTGGTATAGAGTTTGTAAAATTATATATCTATTTGGCTAGGATAGAATTTATGAAATTATTCATATGGAGAGAAATTATATGAACATATATAGAGGTAGGGAGAGATAGAGAAAAAGAAAGAAAAAGAGAGTGTGTGTTCTAGGACTAGGAAGGGGTCTGATTTCTTTAGCAGTGCTGGTCACAGCCCTCACTAGGCTATATTGTGATTACTGGGGTTCATTTTTCAGGTGCTTTCCCTTCACTTTCCAGCCAGTGGGAAAGGAGATGAACGTTTAAATGCATAAGAATCTTGTTGGACTGCAAATCCTTGAGGGCAGAGAAGGCCTCATTTACCTCTTGAACCCCAGTACCCAATAGAGTTCAAGGTACATGCTCAATAAATACAAAAGGTGATGGTGGTGGGTTCTATCATGAAATGAGGGCAGGTGTAATTTTATAGGCTTCTTAAAGATTCCCACAGAAATAATAATCTCCTCTAACTCCAAGTACGAATACAGATCTATTATATGAAAATCATATTGGTCATATGCCCTCTCCCTAGCCATCTCTCTGGGAAAGGGGAAAAAAAGTAGAAGATGTCAACCCAGGTCTGCTGAGAGGGACAGAATTTTACCATCTGAGAAAGAGCAGAACATATTTTTGGCACCCAGTCTAAATTTTTCCTTTCAGTGGTATTTTTAAAATCAAGTGGAGTTTCAGCATTTGAATTATTATCAAGCCCCACATTTGGCAAGGAATCAGCTAAATATTAAATTAGGTAATTGGGGCTTTATTCCAAACTAACCAAGACCTCTCTGTGATGGAGAAATACAGTTTGGCATCCTAATGGTGCTTCCACAAAATGTCCCTGAGTATTGGGATGGAAGCGGATACAAATGAGTGAGCACTGTGGGTCTGAGGCGGTTGAAGATTTTACTGGCCACTTTATGGGGCATGGGTTTGTTCCACCATGCAGGTGGCCTTTAGCTTGAAATGGTGTGTCACTGTACATAAGTACGGCGGAGTTGTTTACTTGTCAATCGTGCTGCCAAGAGGAGGAAAAAATCCCAAAGAGAAGCATACTGAAAGGGAGCTCAAAACACAGCAATGTGCTCTTCCACGATGAGAATGCTAAGCCCTGAGATAATGAAATTCAAATTAAAGGAGTGTTTAGGCTGCTGCTCAGATTCATCCGGAGTGTTCTCTGTAATGTGTCATTCACTGCTGGGAACAACCTGTAAAATGTGCCATCTGCATCATGTGGCACCATAGACTTCGTGAAGCAGCAGACAGGGGCTGACCCGTGCAAAGCAGTCAACAGTGTGATGGCTCGTACTTTCATCTTCCTGTGGTTTGAATTTTCTGTTAAGGTAATCTCTGTGCGTCAGGAGGAAGATGACAATCTTGGATACATGACCAACATTAATTTCAATAATGGGATTTGGGGTCTTTATTAGCTATAATATTAAGATAAATGTTTATAAATATGATTTGAAGATTAAATAAGTAAAGATATTTACTAGCATTTCAAAATTTTTCTTATTTTGCATGAATGCACACGTTCAAGAAACAAAGTACGTCTAGGAAGATAGAGTCAGGTGTATTAATTCTGTTTACTTTTAGAGGAAATTTAAGAAATGCATGTTAATATACCAAATCTTTGATTGGGTGACATGCATAAATGAAGTGCAGTGGAAGGATCTCTGCAAATACTATATATTGAGTCCATACTATAATAATTTTGCTCAGACTTTATTACTAACCCGAAGCCTCTATCCCCTAATTATGGCTCAAAACAAATTAAAAATAACTATTATTGACTCAGTAAACAATTATCATTAATCCTTCATTGGGTTGTTGCAAGGGTTACATGAGTTTATATTTGCAAAGCCCCACTCCTGACACATTATATGTAAAATAAATAAAGAACATGGGAATGAATTTCATTTATCCAACATTCTTGGTAAGGCAAAGTAAATTCCTTTGTTTAATTGAAACTGCACAAAGCAGGTTTATCTCATACTTAATTCACTTGGGGTAGCATTGGAGGGCTCAACTGCAGTCTACGTCTTTCCACAGAAAGTTACTGAGAAGTCTTAATAACCAATGCTTCATGCCCATCGTGTGTTTAATGGCTGCTCGAAGCAACATACAACTGTAGCAATGTATGATACCACCAATCCTTTCTTCTTTTTCTCCCTTCCAAGAAATGGAATAAAGTGCTTCATACGAAGAGTGAATGCTCATGATAACCTTTTATAAAAGGGGGCTTTATACAGTATCTAACTCTCCGTGTGTTGCAGCATTTCCAGGACACTTAAGCTTCTGCAAAGAAAGCATTTTTGAGCCCCCTTCCTGGCTCCAGCCTCAGAGCTGCGGTGGTGTGGCACCTGTCGTCCACCCAGTTAGTTTGTACTAAATTGAATGCAAGACTTTCCCGCAATAATAGGGAAAAGACAAGGCCACGAATTCAGTGTATTTCTTGACCGACAATGTCCGTCCAGCTTCATTTGCAAACGCTACAAAGTGGGTCTTATCGACAAGGACAAGTTTGCAGCCTGGTCCTTGGAACTCTGTGTACATTCTGGAAATGAGATCATCTCAGAACTATTGAGCTTCTTATAAAGTGTACACACTCTTAAAAATATCATGTAGAGACAGAGTAAGCAGAAAAGGACAAAAATGATGGAAGCCCCGAGATTCTGTCTTTAGGCTACAGTCCTTTTTTGATCAAATTTGTTCCATCTCTGGGGCTATGACTCTATCTCTGTTATGATACAATGCCATTTATACTGGAAATGTGAAACTAATATAGGAAAATGAGTAGTGATGGAATTAAGCCAGAAATACACTGGTACTGATGAGCCTTTGGAGCAGAGAAAGGAACTGAAATGGTTCACCTCCCTGGCAGACCCCGGTCCCTAATCCACCTCGGTCTGTCCCTCCCTGAACCTGACTGTAAGCTGATGCTCTGTTTGCATTTTTCCAGAAACGGAGAAGCAAAAGTACGTTAAGGATGAACACAAGGACGAGCACCTTAAGCTATTTTCTTTCCCCTGTCTCAAGCACTGGCTAAAACTCACCTAGAGAAGGCTGCTTCCTTGAGGTCCACGTAGTATTGTTCTTTAAGCTGCTTCTATTTTGGGGAGAATAAGTATGTTTTTAATGCCTTATCCTGAGTATCTATATTTTATCTAAATATGTAAGTTATATTTAAAAAAATTATTTAGACACTCCCTCAATTCATTCAGATAGTTGGGCTAGAATTTGTAAATATAGACAAATATTTTTGTTTGACTTTTTAAAAATTAATTATAAACTTCATTTTTTAGAACAGTTTTAGATTTACAGCAAAATAGATTAGAAAGTACGGAGAATTCTCATATACTCCCTGACCAGCCCCACTGCCCCAAAATGTCCCAAAATGACAGATTTTTATACTGTCTCCGTTGTGTTGCCTTTTCCAAATGTCTTATAGTTGGAATCACACGGCATGTAGTCTTTTCAGATTGGCTTCTTTTGCTTAGTAATATGCATCTAAGGTTCCTCCATGTCTTCTCATGGCTTTATAGCTCATCTCTTTTTTAGCACTGAATAATATCCTATTGTCTGGATGTTTCATAGTTTATTTATCTATTAACCTACTAAAGGACATCTTGGTTGCTTCCAAGTTTTGGCAATTATGAATAACACTGCTATCAACATCCATGTGTAGGTTTTTTTATGAACATAATTTTTCAGCTTATTTGGTGAAATGCCAAAGAGTACAATTGCTTCATCATAGGATAAGAGGCTGTTTAGCTTTATAAGAAACTGCCAAACTATCTTTCAAAGTGGTTATACCATTTTGCATTCTCACCAGCAATGAATGAGAGTTCCTGTTGTTCCACATGCTTGCTAGCATTTGGTGGTGTCAGTGTTCTGAATTTTGGTCATTCTAACAGATGTGTAGTGGTATCTTATTCGCAATTCTCTGATGACATATGATATTGAACATCTTTTCACATGCTCACTTGCTATTTGTGTATCTTCTCTAGTAAGGTGTCTGTTCAGGTCTTTTGCCCATTTGTTAATTGAGTTGCTCACTTTCTTATTGTTAAGTTTTAAGAGCTCTTTGTATATTTTGGCTAACCATCCTTTAACAGCTACGTCTTTTGCAAATATTTCTCCAAATCTGTGGTTTATCTTCTTATTCTCTTGACATTGTCTTTCACAGAGCAGAAGTTTTTAATTTTAATGAAGTCCAGCTTATCAATTATTTCTTTCATGAATCATGCCTTTGGTGTTGTATCTAAAATGTCATTGTCGTACGGAAGTTCACCTAGATTTTCTCCTATGTTATCTCCTAGGAGTTTTGTAGTTTTGTCATTTATATTTAGGTCCACGATTGATTTTGAGCTAATTTTTGTGAAGAGTGTAATATCTGTATCTAGATTCATTTCTTTGGATATGGATGTTCAATTATTTTTAAGATGAACTTTTAAAGATGAAATATAGGTTTAAGATTAAAGTAAAAACAGTCCTGGTTTAGAAGCAAATATTTTACTTAACAAGGCAATATCATGAAATAACTATGATAATTATATTTCATTCTACTTTTAGAAAAAGCTAGTCAATGCAGATGTGTCTATAGGCCTTATTTTTATTGTACTATGACAAGTCTTCAAGAAGGAAGTAAAATTACCTCTTAAAGAAAATGGCCTAGAAAATGTTAACCCCCACGTCCTGTATTGGCATTTCTCTATGTGATAACTTTAGGAACAAGAATTTCTTTTTTCCTTGCAGATGATTCAACAATAAAAATATAACAATTGAATTACAATTCCTTGCAAGGAAGGTCATAATATACGTTCTAAGTTCTCTTCTGGAAAGTTACATCTTAAGAATGTACCGTTCTCTTCAAAGGCTATAATTAAACAAATATATTTTCCTGCTGTCTGATCCTGCCAGAATAGGAACACTTAGTCCTGTTCATTTAAAAAAGAGAGCAGTTGTGCTGAAAATGAAACTTATATTTTCAAGTTTTGTTATACAGTATTATGTATATTTAAAGATCGTTTTATATACCCAGAGTTTGTTGAAGATGAGCTGGTCTGATTTTTATATTGAGGTTTTGTTGCCAGCTATGACTTATGCTACGGTTTGTGTTCATCGTATGATAAGTGTTCACAACAAAGGAGTCAGATGATAGGGAGGCCAGCGAGATGATTTATCTCTTACCTATTACACTGGAGAATGGGCCTTGGATTCATGCCCAAGGTGATAAAAGACAACAGGATCTGTGTGATGAGGTATCAAGCTGATGACTGTGCATCAGGGTTTGTGCAGATTGCTGCAGGCAAATCTTGGGTAATTTGCATACCACAAATATTTGCCTGTTGGATATGGGTGGAAAAGGAAACACATTGAAGCAGCAAATATAAAACCTGGCCTTCTCATGGGATCTCATAGCTACAAATTAACAGGTTATCACAGCTTTAAAAATCAGCATCAGTATTTTAAATCTTTTCTGTCTTTTGTTTGTTTGTTTTCTAGTAAGGAAAGACTAATTTAGATAGCCCAAGGAATTGAAGTAATTTCTATGCACAGAACATGTATCTATTATAAGGAAATTGAACTTTTCTTAGGGTCACTATTATTATTAAGATGGTAGACAAATATATTCAAAAGTATGACATTTATCCTCTCTACTTTCTTATTTGCACATGGCAAGTATTATTGATATCTCATCTCCAAATAGTATTTATTTTCCTTTTTATTTTTAGCACAAGTTGGATTATACATCTTGTTACATAACAACGATTTTTCACTTAACAGTATCTATTGGATATCTATCCATATGGAGATGTATGGACATTTTAAATACTATTCCACTGTTTATTCTCAAATGTATTTACCTAATCCATTTTTGATGGTGCCTTTAAAACATGTGAGTGTATGTGCACAAGTGTTTTCTGATATAAAAATGCAATACAAAGCACACATTTCAGAAATCTTCAGTCATTTAAATAATGTCTGTAGGAAAACTTCATCAAAGTGGAATTGTGGGATCAAAGATACATGGTTTTAAAATTTTGACAGATACTACCAAGCTGTCCTTCTAAATGTTCCTAACAATTTATGCCCCCACAGAGAATGTATGAGTGCCTCTTTTTCAACCTCAGCAACAATTAATATCAGACTTTTAAATCTTTGGCAACTCAATAGGTAAAAAAATCATTTCTAATTATTGTTTTAATTTGTTTTGTTTTGTCCTGGTCATATGTACTTCTTTTCTGTAACCAAATACTTCATCATGAAGTATCACCTTTGATATATATGTGTAGAGGCCTACTTCTGAATGTTTTATGTCAGTGTTTCTCAGAGAGCAGTCAATAAATCACTTAAGGTCATCTGTGGTCTATCAGGCAGTCTGTAGGCAGTTGGTTTCCAAGAAAAATGTAATTAAACTATTTGATTCACAAATTTAGAAGATACATTATGATTTACATAGAAATCTCATGCTTTCTTAATTATTTTCATGGTTTTTAAAATTTTTTACATATATATTTTATATATTTTTTTATTTTAGCATATTATGGGGGTACAAGTGTTAAGGTTATATATATTGCCCATGTCCCCCTCCCCCCTCGAGTCAGAGTCTCAAGCGTGACCATCCCCCAAACGTTGCACACCTCACTCATTGTGTTTGTATATACCCATCCCCACCCCCCCCTTCCACCTGCCTGACACCCGATAAATGTTATTCCTATATGTCCACTTAGGTGTTGATCTGTTAATACCAATTTGCTGGTGAGTACATGTGGTGCTTGTTTTTCCATTCTTAAGATACTTCACTTAGTAGAATGGGTTCCAGCTGTATCTAGGAAAATACAAGAGGTGCTATATCACCATTGTTTCTTAAAGCTGAATAGTACTCCATGGTATACATATACCACATTTTATTAATCCACTCATGAATTGATGGGTACTTGGGTTCTTTCCACAACTTTGCAGTTGTGAATTGTGCTGCATTGCCTATGTGTTAGCTCATCTTGGGTAACATGTATTCACCAGGGTACATTTTGTCATGAGCAATGAATTGTCAGGTCATTAGTGTGTTATTACCATGTTTCCCTGAAAATAAGACAGGGTCTTATATTTATTTTTCCTCAAGAAGACACCCTAGGGCTTATTTTTAGGGGATGTTATTTTTTTTAAGTGCAGTACAACAATCTACATTTATTCAAATATAGTTCAGTCATCTTCTTCTGGAACATCATCATCATAACTCTCCAAACCCCGAATTCCATTCTGAATTTCTTGTAGCTCTATTTCCTTTAGAACTATTGGCCCTAATCTCTCATGTTGAGCAGCAGAGCTCTCATGGGGCAGATGAGAAGGGCTCTCGCCGTCTTTACATCTGTGACCAAATGCATGGGTCGTGCAGATACTCTGGGTAGCCACGCCCATCACTAGGTCTTATTTTCGGGGTAGGGCTTATATTACGCAAATGCTTAGAAATCCTGCTAGGGCTTATTTTCTGGGAAACATGGTATTTTCCTTGTGAAATTTTCTTCCTTCTTATTTCAACTGGGCTATGATATATACCAAATTCACAATAAAAGATGAATGGATTCAAAGTAGTTCATTAAAGTATAAATGTCAAGTTTTTCTGGCTGCCTCCTATCTTGCCTTTCTCATTTGGAGGAATATAATTCTAGCAGAAAGTGCAGCGTGTCCTCTCCTGCCATCTCCTGGCTGTTAGCACTTGGGCACGTGGCCTAGGTGTTATCCTCAAAGGATCTTAATCCAGATTCTCAACCCCGAGGGGTGCCTTGAAGGAAAGGATCTGTTAGAGATTTGTCATGGTGGCAGAGACATGGTGGTGCTCAGCGGCAAGGAGGGAATGTCCAGGGGCTGTGGAGTTCAGCGGCATGCCTGACCAGTGGCAGTGCAAATGATGGTGTCCTAAGCAAGTGGTTCTTCTGAGGGATCCTTGCTGTAGTTTCTTCCCTTGCTCTTGCCCTCTTGCATGAGCCACCCAATATCCTTCCAATTAATGCCTTGTCTGTTTAAGTTAACCATATTATGTTGTTCGTAGCCAAAAAAAGAAAAGAAAACAAAAAAGAAAGAAAGAAGGAATGGAAAGGAAAGAGTGTAGGAAACATAACAGTGATATTTAGATTTTCTTGGACTGGTAGTTCTTCTCCTAGTCCTCAATATGTTCTCAGTAATAAAACTTTGCCAAATATAAGTATATTCATTTTCTGTACTGCATAACAGATTATCACAAATTTAACAGCTTAAAACATATTAGTTATCTCACAGTTTTTGGGCCAGGAGTCCAGGCACAACTTAGCTGGGTCCTCTACAAGGCTAGAATCTAGGTGTCAGCCAGGACATGGGTCTCACCAGGAGACTTGACTGAAGAAAAGGGACTGGTCCCAAGCTCACTCAGGTTGTTGGCAGAATTCAGTTCTTTGCAGCTGCAGCACTCATGGCCACTTGCTTCGTTAAAGCCAGCAAGAAGAGCAAAATGCTAAAGCAAATCTGCTATGGAGATGGGAGTCTTTTATAACATGGCAGAATCACAGGAGAACTATGTCATCACCTATGGCATATAAAATAATGTAATTATGAGAGTGACACCCATGACCTTTGCTACGTTCTAGTGGTTAGAAGCAAGTCCCAAGTTGTACCCATCCTTAAGGGAAGGGATGACTCATAGGCATGAATACCAGGGGACAGTAATCATGGGACCACCTTAGTGTCAGCCCGCCACAAAGCTCTCATGCCAATTTCAAACAAAGACAATGGCATTTCTGGTAAAAACAATCTAATGATTCCAGAACAAGATCACAATAATATTTTTAGTGTATAGTTGATAAATTATTTCAGTAAAGATGGAGAGGAGAGTGAGGCCTTCCTTGCAGCAAAAGGAGACATAACTCATAGTATTACTGGGCACTTGATAGGCAGTTATTAATACAAATTCAGTGATCCCTGTGGTTTAAAAGGAAATAGAGGCAAAAAAAAAAAATACCAGGAATAAAGGCATGCATATACGTGATGCTATAAAAAGGATAGTTAAAAAAAAATAATGAATCTACAGAGTAAAGTAAGAGAAACAGAAATTGCAATTAAAAAAATTCTTTGGTGGGGCGCAGTGGCTCACACTATAATCCTAGCACTCTGGGAGGCTGTGGTGGGAGGGTCGCTTGAGCTCAGGAGTTTGAGACCAGCCTGAGTAAGAGCAAGACCCCATCTCTACTAAAGGTAGAAAAATTAGCCAGGCCTGGTGGCGAGCACCTGTAGTCTCAGCTACTCAGGAGGGTGAGGCAGGAGGACTGCTTGAGCCCAGGAGTTTGAAGTTGCAATGAGCTATGACAACACCGCTGCACTCCACCCAGGATGATAGAGCGAGACTCCGTCTCAAAGGAATTTTTTTTTTTTTATCAAAATAATGAAATGGCAGTGTTTTTGTGGAGTGGTTGAAATCGCAAAATTCCTTGGGTCTCTGATTGTTTTGAGTATCCAATACCATCTGGCAAAGCCACAGAAGATTTTCTGCCATTCCCAGTGACCTATACTCATGAACTTGGATTTGCAAATCATTTGGAAACAGAAATTAAGGAAACTACTGAAGGTAGAACCTGCCCAGTGGCTGACCAAATATTATCCACCTGGAGATGCTGATCAAGGCAATAAACTGTGAAACAATTATTCGTCTTGCTTATAATGACAATGATGATGATGATGACGATGACTGTGGTGATTTATTAATTTAAAGAGCATTCCAGATGGAGGAGATAGCAAGTCTCTGAATGAGGAATATGTTCTTCAGAGAAGAGAAAAGAAGAGGCCTGTGAGGCTGGAACAGAGTCTCCGGGAGGAGAATTAAATAGGGCAGGGTTGGGGCTCATGGCAGGCCGTGTATCCCCCTGGGAGATCTTTGGCTGTTACTCTAAGAAGAATAGAAAGTCATTGCAATGGTTTGATCACTTTTCTGTAAGAGTTCTGACAATAATAAGGGACAGAAACAAGTAACAAAAAATGGTCTCCCAGGTTGCAGTGCACATAGATTCTCACATAGAGCTAAATGGAACATGGCCCCAGGACATCTGAGATTATCTCAAATACTAGAAACATATTTTTGATTAAGCTAGGTATACCAGTTTTGAGTTAATTTTTCATTTTATATTAAGTAATCTTCTCAAATACATATTTGCTTAGGAAAAAATACAAAAAACATATTTTGAAAAAAGAATGGAAAAGTTAGAAGTGTTTACTCAGTGGGCGGATTCATCATACTTCTTAAAATATTCCTTCAATTATTTATTTATTTATTTTTGCATTTCTGGGCTTTTCTATTTCTGTACATACACATTCAAGAAATCAACTTTATTATTGTATTTATCTACATACAATAAAATACACCCATTTTAAGTGTCCATTATGATGAGTTCTGACAAGTATATACAACCATGTAAATTCTACCATTATTGAGAGAGAACTTTTCCCTCACCCCTAAAAGTTTCCTTTTGTCCATATTCACTCAATTCTCACCTATACTGCAAACTTCAGGACACACTGATCTGCTTTCTGTTATTATATAGTGTTTTTGCTTTTTCTAGAATTTCATAAAATGAGATTATATAACATGTACCCTTTTGTGGTTCAGCATAATTATTTTAGCCTCATTCACATTTTTTTTTTTGAGAGAGAGTCTCGCTCTGTTGCCCAGGCTAGAGTGCCATGGTGTCAGCCTAACTCACAGCAACCTCAAACCCCTGGGCTCAAGCAATCCTTCTGCCTCAATCTCCCGAGTAGCTGGGATTACAGGTGTATGCCACCACGCCAGGCTAATTTTTTGTTTCAAATATTTTAAGAAGACTCAATCCACAGACATTTCTTGCATATGGGAAATATAGTGTTTATTGTCCATTGCTCTAGTAGAGTGGATGAATCCCTTTGTTCTACTCTGTCCATTTTCCTGTTTAATTGTATGTTTGTCCTTAATAATCAGTAGTTTACATAATTTATTCTGTTCCAAAATTGTAATTTTGATTGTATTAATAGCTTCCCTAACAACTATGAATGACAGTGCCTCTTCAATTATAATTTTCTCCCTGGCCAATTGTCAGAAATAAAATTATTTGGTGTAGCGTTAAAACCCACCAAGGGATAAAATCAGTTGAATTTACATAATTATGCATGGCTTTTTCAACAGTGTTTACTCTTTTCCTGAATTATTTTTGAAATAATTATATCTTTCTGCTCCTATGAGCCATTGATGATATGCCTCAGAAAATGACAATTGCTGCAAAGTAATATGAAGTACCATCTGCCTTTCCAAAACAAATTAATGGATGAAGTGTACCTATAGTAACGTAACATTGTAAAACAAACATAACAGAACTTCATATATTCAAGAGATATAATCTTTAGGTTTATCACACTGGGAGTTTGTATTTATGCCAACAAGGCTACCGTTGCTCAAAACATTTCAAAAATTCGACACTCGAAAATGTATTCAGAGCCCCTTTATAAGTGACGTGAGCACAAGAGAATTATCTTGAATTCACACTTTGTTTTATGCCCATGTAGATTACCTCTGTTTTACCTTTGGTATCTAGATGATGTTCGGCTCCTTCAAAAAGAATCAGTTGTGCTGGAGAAAAAGTCTTCGGGTTTGGGGATGATAAAACCTGAATCATAGTGGGAGAGATTACTAACTCTCCATCAGATGATGGATGGAACATAACCCCAACACGAACAAGGATAGAGGTGATTTTAATAAGGCAATTGACAAGCCTGATCTAGTTCATCAAGATCTGTGCGCCCAACCAATAGATATACATTGCTTTTAGGCCAACATGGAATGTAAATGAATATTGACTATTTACATAGTCACAGAAGAAGTTTTAAGAACTTCTGAAGGTTAATTCGGTGCAGAAAACATTTTCTCATTATAATGCAATTAAATTGGAAGTCAGCATTACCCTAATGATAATGTGCTCTGGTTCCTAGACTGGATGACAATTTGTTGTTATCAACACAGTTATATGCTGCATAATGACATTTTGGTCAATGATGGACCACATATACAATGGTGGTCCTTTAAGTTATAATGGAGCTAACAAGATTCCTATTGCCTAAGTGCTGTTGTAGTTATAGTGCTATAGTGCAACGAACACATTGCTCTTGTGTTTATGGTGATGCTGATGAAAATAAAACCTACTGCACTGTCATGTAAAAGTATAGCACATATAATTATGCACAGTACATAATACTTGATAATGATAATAAATGACTATGTTATTGGTTTATGTAGGACTATACTTTTTATCGTCCTTTTAGAGTATACTCCCCTACTTATTAAAAAAAATGAACTGTAAAACAGCCTAGGGCAGGTCCTTTAGGAGGTATTCCAGAAGAAGGCATTGTTATTATAGGAGATGGCAGCTCCATGCGTGTTACTGCCCCTGAAGACCTTCCAGTGGGACAAGATGTGGAGGTGGACGATGGTGATATTGATGATCCTGACCCTGTGTAAACCTACCGTGTTTCCCTGAAAATAAGACAAGGTCATATATTTATTTTTCCTCAAAAAGACACCCTAGGGATTATTTTCAGGGGATGTGTTATTTTCCCCTCAAAGCCTCAGCTTGCAGCACGCACAGGATGGCCGGGACCTGACAGGGGGAGCCGACCTTGGTGGGGCTGCCCACACCTTTCCGGTCACCTCTGGGATAGTAGCTGTCACGATGGGGCAGATGAGAAGGGCTGCTCGTCTTCTTTACCGTTCCAGGAAATGCATGGGTTGTGCAGATACACTGCGTGGCCACGGCCATCACTAGGTCTTATTTTCGGGTAGGGCTTCTATTGTGCAAATGCTTAGAAATCCTGCTAGGGCTTGTTTTATGGGTAGCTCTTATTTTCGGGGAAATTACAGAAGGCTTATGTGTGTGTTTATGTCTTAGTTTTTAACAAAAATGATTAAAAAGTTAAAAACAATTTTAAGTAGAAAAAAGCTTATAGAATAAGGATGTAAAGAAAGAAAATATTTTTGCATTGTTATACTGTGTGTTTTAAATTAAATGTTATTACAAAAGTAAAAAAGTTAAAAAAATTAAAAAGTTTATAAAATTAAAAAGTTACAGTAAGCCAAGGTTAATGTATTTTTGAATAAATAAGAATTTTAAAATAAATTTAGTGTAGCCTAAGGGTATAGTATTTCTAAAGCCTACAGTAGTGTACAGGAATGTCCTAGGCCTTCGAAGTCACTCACCCTCACTCACTGACTCAAGCTCCATTCATAGTAACTGCCCCAGTACAGGTATACCATTTTTAATCTTTTATATTGTATTTTTACTGTACCTTTTCTGTGTTTAGTTATATTTAGATACACAAATACTTACTATTGTGTTCTAGTTACAGTATTCAGTACAGTAACATGCTATTCAAGTTCATAGCCTGGGAGCAGTAGGCTACACCATATAGCTAGGTGTGTAGTGGGCTATTCCACCTGTGTTTGTGTAAATACACTCTATGATGTTCACACAACAACAAAATTATCTAAGGGCACATTTCTCCGACTATATCCCCATTTTTAAGTCACTTGTGTCTGTATCCTCATTATACTACTTTAATTTCCTATTTGTCTATCTGGCTAGATTAGTACCTGGCACTATGAATTCCCATAGGAAAGACGTCAAATGGATTTGCTGAGTCGAGGATACTTCCTGGAAAAGTGACTTTTGGGCTGAGACCCAAATGATGGACAGATGAGCAAAGTTAACCAGGACAATCAGTCAAACAGAATAGAATAAATCCTTAAAGAAAAAGCATGAGTCCCTCTTAGCAGGGTGGAGACCTCATGGGTTTATCACCTTTTAAAGGTCCCACCTCTTAATACCGTTACCATAGCAATTAAATTTCAAACACATGCGTTTTGGAGGGGACATGCAAGCTACAGCAGCATGTGAAGATGGAGGCAGAGGTGGCAGTGCTCCAGTCACAAGTTAAGGAATCCCTGGAGCCACCAGAAGCTGGAGGAGGCAAAGAAAGATTCTCCTCCAGTGCATCCAAAAGGAGCATGGCTCTGCCAGTTTCTAACTTCACAACTGTGAGAGGATCCATTTCTATTGTTTTAAGTCACTAAGTTTGTGATCATTTGTTATGACAGCCACAGGAAACTAACACAAGCTGCTTAAATGCAATTTAGTTCTGTGCACATTTTTTTCTTGCTATACTAAAGAATGCCTAGATATTTATGCACGTGCCTAGGTCCTAGCGTTTATCCCACCCATGTGTGGCCAAAGGCTGCAGAAAGTTGAGTTGTAAGTAGCTGCACTAGGGTTAAGTGCACTGTAGCACCTTTCTTTCTTTTTTTAAATCCAAAATGTGTTTAGTTTATTGGGATGGTTTCCCATTCATTCGAGCAGGGCACTTAGTGCTGCTTCCTTCTGAAGGAACATCCTTCTGTATGTAAGCCTTGCTTTTCCCCCTGCAGGCTGGCAGAGGACAGTAGAGCAACCAACACACAAAACTGCTGTCTGTGCCTGGCTAAACACTGTGGTGATTTTATAGCACCCTGGGCATTTCACATCCATGAGATAGGAATCTGGGCTCTGCACCAGGCGCTTCTTGTTGTGTTTCCTCTTCTCCTCTTCTGGAAAGGGATGAAGGACATCCTTTGCGAGAGGCATGTTCTCGTGAGAAGGCTGTCACCACGGGAAAGGCTGTAGCACCTTTCTAATCATACTTGGTCCTTGATTCAGAATGTCGTTTCCTTTTCACATACTATATCCCTAGACCTAGGTGAGGTCAGGATACACTGATCTTATTTATTCTGTTGTGCAATAAATAGGATTTCAATCAATATGCTGTTATTTTCGAAGGCCCAGCTTCTGTACCACATGGTTCTTAGGGAACGGTTCTTTATGGTCTGAATTGCAAGTAGGCTTGCTTTGTGAAACACTTTGAGAATCTAAAAATAGTGATCAGTTGTGCCCCTCCAAAATTTGTATGTTGAAATCCTAACCCCTAGCACCTCAGAATGTGACCTTATTTAGAATAGGTTGTTGCAGATGTAATAAGATGAGGTCATTAGGTGAGCCCTAATCCTGTATGACTGGTGTCCTTATAAAAAGAGAAAATTTGGACACAGAGACACCCACATGGGGAAAACACAATGTGGAGATGAAGACAAGAATTTGGATGATGCTTCTACAAGCCAAGGAATGCCAAAGATTGCCAGCAAGCCACCAGAAGCTAGGACAGAGGCATGGGGCAGTTTCTCCCTCACAGGCCATCATGCCCACACTGTTATCTTGGGACTTCTAGCCTACAGAACTGTGAGACAATGAATTTATGTTGTTTAAGCCACCCAGTTTGTGGTACAGCAGCCATTGCAAACTAATAATGGTTTGGCAACTCCCTATTAATTTGCTTGGAAATTGTTCATGAGCACCAAGATGGCTCATGCAATCGAAAAGACTTGATTTGAATTATATTTCTGGTGGTGATTTTATCCTAAATTATTTTGGAATTAACTATATTAACAATATTATATATTTCATATATAATAATGAATTGAGTACATTATTATTTTATAGACATATATCATTGGTGAGCAAATTTATACAAATTTCTGTTTAAACAGCTCTTTTTTAAGGGCAAAATATGTCATAAATAACCTACTCCCTGACTCCTTGATTGGCTTCAGAAGTGTATTGGAGCAGTCATAATCTCAAACCAAATTTAGCATCGCTTCTATTTGGAAAATATTTTAGTGGCTTAATTTAGAAAAAAATTTTTTAAATCAACAGATGGGGGTCATATTGTGAATAGGTTACTTATGAAAATTGGTTAGTGTATAGTCCAAAAATAATTAATATTTGGGTTTAGTTCAGTTTGAAGTTGAATAAATTTTAGTAACATTCCTTTGTGGAGTTAAGTCACTGATTATAACAATGTTCTGTCAATTAATTATAATGAGCTGTTTCATCTATATCTAAGGCATGGACACTGGAGGCTGTTCCTTCAGTGAACTTTGAGATTTAGTTCCACAAAGCAGTGAGATTACTAGAGGCAAATAGAGCTAAAACTATAAAAATCGCTATGCATGCAGCTCATAAATGTATATATCTAGATAATGACATGTAATTTCTACTTTGCTTACCATTTAAAATCAAACCTCTAGGTATCTTTAATCTAGCTCTTTAGAATGTTAAATGTTTTACTTGAAATGCACATTTAGTTTACAAGCAGCAATTTAGTGTTCTGTTTCTATGTTGCATTGATATTAAATAAAGCACTGGAAAGAAGTAATCTGTTAGAACATTTTTCTCCTTTGTATAACCCCCTGTATACAACTCATGTCCTATTGCTTGCTGGATATCAAAAAAGACTAGAAGCAGCATGATTTCAGATCAAAGAATAAGCATCTGCCTACCTCAGGCTTTTAAAATATTTAAATTTTTTTGTCATTAAAGAAAAGCAACTCAACAGAATTCTAAATAAAATTAAATTTTAGGGAACTGATGTATAATAACTAATACTTCGAGGTAGTGTAAATTCACACTTTCCATTGTACTGAAAGTAAAATTCAACTTATTTGCTGAAGAATGCCTGAAATACACTTGACATTTTACATAGTAGTATGGTTATCAATCTGTTTTATTATACCAATTTTAATTCATATGACTTTTAATGGCATTTAGTTGGGCTTATGAATATTTTGGGCTTATTTTATTATTATAATGCAAGGTAACAGGTTATTTATTTAAAGTTAGACTTTATGTTCAAAAATGCTATTTCTCACTTTACGCTGTAGGTCTGGCATTCCCAAGCTAAAAGAAAGTTGTGAAGGTCGTAAAGTGTTTGACAAGGTTCTATTTCAGATGGATGGATTTCTCATAGTAAGGAAAAAACTTCCAGTGACTATATTAAGAATAATTATGCTGGTATTTATAATTCTCTGTCTTTCCCATTTTTGAGAATACAGATGTTGTTCTTTATGTTCTACAGGTCATTCTTTAAATCAATGGAGAATAAATAGTTTAATAAGCAGTGTTGGCATTAATACTTTACGATTTGGAAAAGACTCTATACCCTTATTTCACACCATATACAAAAATAAGTTACAGATGAATTAAAGATACACATCTAAAAATATTTAAAAGTACAGAAGCAGCAATTTCCTAAAGTGTATTTTCATGCCATTAGAGTATGAAAGTCATTTCTTAATATGACACTAATATCAAAAGCCATAAAAGAAATGATTTAAAGTGTTGACTGCTCCACTATCAAAAAAGATAGAAGATGGATTTGAAAAACAGGGGAACTATTTATACAGAGATAAACATGTCAGAAACAATGGCCTGCATATTTTTCTTTTTCTTTTCTTTTCTTTTCTTTTCTTTTCTTTTCTTTTCTTTTCTTTTCTTTTCTTTTCTTTTCTTTCTTTCTTTCTTTCTTTTTTTTTTTTTTTTTTTTGAGACAGGATCTTGCCATGTTGCCCAGGCTTGTCTTAAACTCCTAGGCTTGAGTAATCCTCATGACTTGGCTTTCCTAGTATTATATCTGGGAGTATAGGCACGAGCCACCATGCCCAGCTAAACATGCATACTTTTAAAAAAAACAAAATCTTTTATATCAAAACAAATGTTCTCTAGTCCTTTAACAGGTATTCAATAGGCATCTAATATGTCTGAGATCATAGATGAGGGATGAGATATAGATTAGACTTAAATGAGGTCCTCAGAGAGCTACAAATCTAGAGTTTTATTTCCATTGTTAAAATTCAATGTCAGTAAATGGTTATTTTAAAATTATAAAACTATATCCCACTTTAAAACTTATAAATGAACAAGCATTATATAACATTAATATAACTCCTTAAAGTTTACTGACTTTAGCATAACTAAACTTGGTAGCTCCCAAATATTCATAGTATACGAGTGGCAGCCCTCTAAGCTCTAATTGACATTTTTGGGGGCAGACACATACATGTATTTTATATCATATGATGACTATTTAGACATAACCTAATCCTTCAAACATAACTGAAAAGCAGATGTTCTATTTTGCATGACGTACCACTGAACTAGGTAGAGTCCCCTGTGTGCGTGGAACAAATACAGAAGATAATTAGAATTCCACTTTTCTTGAAATGTCAAGAAGGGCAGGTGCACTCTGACCTCAGCTTTAAATTTAAACAAATATATGGGAGGATTTGAGTCTGCTCAACATACTTCTCAAGGAATTTCCCTCAAGCACTAATATCTGAATAGCCTGAAAAAAATATGCAAGAAAAGCCTTATTCTCTCCTGACATGAAGTTATGCTCAGCATGCTAACTACAACGCAAGAGCTTAGTTTCCGAACAGCAAAGAACTTGTTCTCATTCTTTGTGATGTTTGTGCTAAAATAACAGTCTTATGATGATGATTATTGTTCTCTATCGTCAACATTTCTTAAGTGCCCGCAGTGGGTAAGGCTTGCTTCTAAAGAATTTTAAAATGTGTTTTTAGCAGAGATCTAAAGATTAAGGCTTTACCTTGCTGTCAGCAAGGGGTAAAAAGCACAAAAGTCAGAATTATTTTAGGTCCCCATTAAGATATAGAACATTCTATGGTGACTGATTGCTGGTGACCTATATTGATAATAGGAAATATTACAACTTCTTGTGAAGGTACTAAGTATTGTGTACCATAATATGCATTTTAGTCCTTTTCTGTGATATAGGTAATATGAGCCCCACGTTGCAGATGAGGAAACTGAGATTCAAAAACTCGCTAAGGTCACACAGCTAATAAGTAACAGCAAGATTCAAAACCAAAACAACCTGACTCCAAAACCCTACTATTAACCAGTGACCTTCCTCCTATTAAAATTCCTGCAGTGAATGGAAACAGTTTAACCTGTGTGCATTCATTCACACCTACAGTGTGCTAGGCCCTAGGCTAGTGTAGGGATGTGGCAGTGAAGGGGACAGGCTAGGTCCCTGCCCCCATGGGCTTGCATTTGATTGAGACAGATAAATTTCTCAATGCTTAATTTAGTTGTGATAAAAACAAGGAAAAAAATTAAGGGGAAAAAAAAAAGGAAAATAGAAAGACAGATGTCATGGGAATTTCCACTTGATGTCAGGGTCAGGGAAGGCCACCCTGAGGATTTGTTAGCTGAAAAGAGACCCTGGATGAAGTAGGGAAGGTGGTGCAGAGATCTGGGGAGAAGAGCATTCTGGGCAGAAGGAGCAGCAAGTGCAAAGGCCCTGATCTGGGCACAGGTTTGTGTTTGAGGGCCACAAAGAAGGCCAGTGGGCACCTGGGAGGTCCCTCTCCCCGGGCTCCATCCAAGTGGCATTGGGGAGCACAGAGCTCTGTTCTGTGATGTACAGTCCCTTCCCATGACATTGGAGATGAAGCTGGGCCTCGGGTCTGTGCCTGCATATTCCTGCAACTTCCCAGAGTCCTGTGGGAAACACCATGCAGGAAACAGCCATCTAGAGCAGGTCAAATGGCCTGTGCTTGACCAACAGCCGTCTGCAAGTGTATGGCCCCTCCCTCCAAAGGGATGGTGCTCCTTTTTGCGTGTCTGTTTGTAAACAGTGACATTCAAGCACAAGGGGGAGGGGCGGACTAGATAAGGAGGATATGAAATAGACTCAAATAGAGAAAATGTAAGAGGTGCAAGAATGAGGCTTTTGCATTGGCTTTAAAATGTTGGTAAACCCTGTCGATTCTCATGTTTACTGAAAGTGGTGTGTGTGGGTGTATGCGTGTGCGCGTGTGTGTGTGTGTGTGTGTGTGTGTGTGTCTCAGGGGTGTGTTGGGATGGGGAAGAGTTTTCTAGAGAACTTCAGGATATTTGGTCAAAAAGGATTGAATGCCACCACCTGATGTGCTCCATTTCTTGAAGTGTATTTAAGCAGAGACGAGATTTGATTTTTTTTGTTTTATTTTGTGATTAAGTGTAAAATCCCCAATAAAAATGTTTTAAAGTTCTTCCAAGGAAAAGAAACTTTACCTGGAGACGTCAGAGAGAGACAGGGGTCTTCCAGCGCCCGTGGCTGCTTTTCCTGTACCTGCTGCTTATTTTAGCTGAAGGGCGTTTGAGCCAGCATTTGTCAAATGAAAATCTCTTCAAAGTGACGCAGGCTGTGTTTTTTTCCCTGTGGGATATGTGAATTACCTGTGGATATCTGTGAGTTCACATATGTGGGTTGCTTTTGTTTCCCCATTGGATAGATTCCTTCTATGCTGGGTCAGTTTTCAGGTCTTATTACAAAGCTCAGAGTCTTGGGGATCCAACTGTGCTGCTAATTCCTGCTGACGGTGGTGGGCAGTCCTCCTCCGTCATTCTCTCATTCTCAAATAACCTGTGAGGTAAGAAGAGCTGAGGTGCTTTTACTGGAAGCAGAGACATTCACACCCAGGGGGTAAGATAAAGCAGGATGCCCACCTGCAGAGAAGCCTTGGCTATCACACCTGGACAGTCTACTCTGGTAATGTGTGCGTGAGTGTCACAGCATTATGAAATTCAGTCGCTTTTTAGCAGCCACTGTAAGTAGGATAATTCATGGGCTCGGGGCAGGCACAGGACCCAGCACCCTCTCAGGAACCTTCGTGTTATTTCCAGCCAGTCTGAGGCCGGAAGCTCCCTGGCAGACAACAGCAAAGCACCAGGTGTTCCCAGCAGCTGTCTCCACCCTTGCAAATTTCCCCAGGCAGGAGAGTTGCACTTGATTCCACAAGGCAGGAGCATTTGTCCTGGATGCCTCTGGACCCAGCTGTCTCAGAGGTAGCCCTTATAATTGAACTTTGGCCCTTGGTAAACAAGGCCAGCCACAGGACGCATCAGGAAGCTGATTGATATTTAGAAACTTGAGCTGTTTTGAGGTTTCCCTCTGGATTTTGGTCAAGCTGTTACAAAGTGAGTCACTTGGTCTTTCCACTCTTGTATAATGAAGGCTGCTCTGACTTCTTCTGTCTGCAAGCTCCATCTTCTTGCTTTTAATGCTTCCCACTGCTATTGCTAACCCCCCTTACCTTAACAGACTATGGAGATGGGAAAGTAAAAATCTCCAGGCTGTTTGATATAGTGCTTTGAAGACATAGTTTCCTAATGACATGAAAGAATTCGTGCAGCTTCCCACATGCAAAGTTTATTTTGGGGGAATAGTTTATACATGGAATAAATAGAAAAGAATTGAGAGCCAAGAAATAAATGCTCACATTTATAGAAAATTGATCTTCAACAAAGATACCAAGACAATTTGATGGGGGAAAGAACCATCTTATCAGTGCTAGGGAATGGTGCTAGGGAAACTGGATATCCATATGCAAAAGAATAAAATGGGAACCCTACCTCATACCATGTAAAAAAAATAACTCAAGATTGATCAAATGTATGAGCTAAAACTGTAACATGCATAGAAGAAAACATAAGTGTAAATTTTCATGACCTTGTATTAGGCAATGGCTTCTTAAATATGACACTAAAAGCATTTTAAAAACTAGATAATTTGAACATTAACAAACTAAAAACTTTTGTGCTTCAAAGGACACCATCAATAAAATGAAAAGACAACCCTGAGAATGGGAGAAAATTTTTGCAAATTTATATTTGATAAGGGAGTTATATCTAGAATACATATAATACAATTATAATGCAATAATAAAATGACAAATAATCCAATTAAAATGGGCAAGGAATTTGAATAGACATTTCTCCAAAGAAGATATTCAAATTGCTAATAAACAAATGAAAAAATAGTCATTAGCCATCAGGTAAATGAAAATCAAAACCATGTTAATATACTACTTAATATATCTCTAGGCTTAGCTTTAAAAAATTTTTTTTAAAAAAGATACCACTTCATACCTACTAGAATGGCTATAATCAAAAAGACCATGATAATAAATGTTGGCGAGGATATGGAGAAATTGGAACCCTCATACACTGTACACTGCAGGTGGGATTATAAAATGGTACAGCTACTTTGGAAAACAGTTCTTTAAATAATCAGAGAGTTTCCATATGACCAGCAATTTCACTCCTAGATATATACTCCAAAGAAATGAAAACATGTATTCACCAAAAACTTGTCCACAAAGTTCATAGCAGCATTATTCATAATAGCCAAAAAGTGGAAACAACCCAAATGTTAATCAAACTGATGAATGCATAAATAAAATATAGTATATCCATACAATGGAATATGATTTGACAATAAGAAAGAATGAAGTACTGATACATGCTACAACATGGCTGACTCTTGAAAACATTATGCTTAGTGAAAGAAATCAGTCACAAAAGGATAAATGTATGATTGCATTTATATGAAATATTCAGAACGGGCAAATTTCTAGAGAAAGTACATTAGTGGTTGCCTAGGGTTGGGGAGGATTGTGAGAAAATGGAGAGTGATGCTAATGGGTACAGGATTTCTAATTAGGGTGATGATACAAAATTATAAAATTGATTGGAGTGATGATCACACAATTCTATGAATATACTTAAAAGCATTCAATTGTACGCTTTAAATGGGTGAATTGTATGCTATGTGAATATCTCAATAAAGCAGATATTCAAAAAAATCACAAAAAATAGATGATTAGGGAATATGTAATGTCACTAATTACAGGTTTTCTCTGCATTGTTTATTCTTTCTTTGCTTTTATCTGCTTTCCCAGATGTTTCTCTCTGAGAGAAAATGTCTCTCAGAAAACATCTGAAGCAAAGATTTACAACTCATTGTATGGAAGCCACATATTTTGTGAGAAGAGGCTAGAGAGAAAAAGATGATTGCAATATAGTATTTACATTTATGATTTACTTTTTATTGATGTTTCAGATTTACTTCTTTACACCTATTACCATATTACCACATACTAGCTATTATCTCTCCATAGAAATGGAAGTTCTTTGGAATTTTAATAAAATGTCCTCAGTTTCTGGGAAAAACTTGTCTATTGAGAATCAAATATAGTTTTCACCAAAGTTGCTTCCTCCAAATTGCCATATGAGAGGCAGAAGAAAGCAGAGAGGCAGGAGATAGGCTGTTTTCTCTTAGTTTGTGGCAAAAATTAGATTTCTGTCAAGATCAAAGAGTCCTTTATTCCACTAACTAAACTTCTTACCCCAAGCTGATTACAGGAGAAACTATGTTAAAGAAAGAAACATCAGGCCAGGCATGGTGGCTCACGCCTGTAATCCTAGTACTCTGGGAGGCCGAGGCGGGCGGAATGCTCAAGGTCAGGAGTTTGAAACTAACCTGAGCAAGAGCGAGACCCTGTCTCTACTAAAAATAGAAAGAAATTAATTGACCAACTAAAAAAGTGTATATAAAAAATTAGCCAGGCATGATGGTGCATGCCTGTAGTCCTAGCTACTCGGGAGGCTGAGGCAGTAGGATTGCTTGAGCCCAGGAGTCTGAGGTTGCTGTGAGCTAGGCTGACGCCACGGCACTCACTCTAGCCTGGGCAACAAAGTGAGACTCTGTCTCAAAACAACAACAAAAAACAATAGAGAAAGAAACATCAGTGGGGGTAAGGGGGAATCATGGGGTAAAATGCCTTCGTTGCCTTTCTTTTCCAAGCCAAACTGCAGAAGGAAGAACAGGCACAGAGACTGTGGAAGGGTTTCTTGGTGGGATGTACCCTGGGATATGGAGTCAGTCTGACGTTGGCAACTCAGTTACCTCCTGTGATCCTAAGCTTTCTCATCTGCAAACTGAGGGATGTCTCAAAGTCTTTCCCAGCTATAACTAGTCTGTGACTTCATGATTTTGTAATCTGATCTAGAATTCTCTGGGACATCAATGCTAAATGAGGATACACGCAAATGAACGAATATTGTAGTCGAATGAATATTGCACCCAGTTTTGATTAATGAGCAGATGTCATCGTAGAAGAAGCAATTTCATAACTTTTCATGGGCCTCTGGAGCTATACCTGATTAGCGTAGCATTTTAGTTAATGACTCAGACAGAAAAAGTATGTCTATTATTTTTTGCAGTCCACAAGAAGATAAGCACAACAGACCTGTTAATTCCCAAACTTAGATTCAAATAACTAACTACCAGGTTCCAAATGACAGGAGCTTGATTGACCACAGTGAAAATTTAAATATTCTGATTGTTGGATGACCATAGGTTCAACTTGAACCAAGTTTGATGTGCCTACTGTTTATTTTTTACTCTTTTTAAAAATTGTGGGCTGGGCGCAGTGGCTCACGCCTGTAATCCTAGCACTCTGGGAGGCCGAGGGGGGCGAATTGCTCAAGGTCAGGAGTTTGAAACCAGCCTGAGCAAGAGCGAGACCCCGTCTCTACTATAAATAGAAAGAAATTAATTGGCCAATACATATAGAAAAAATTAGCTGGGCATGGTGGCGCATGCCTGTAGTCCCAGCTACTTGGGAGGCTGAGGCAACAGGATTGCTGGAACCCAGGAGTTTGAGGTTGCTGTGAGCTAGGCTGATGCCATGGCACTCAATCTAACCTGAGCAACAAAGTGAGACTCTGCCTCAAAAAAAAAAAAAAATCGTGGTATAATTTACCACGATTGGTAAATTGATCAATTCAGTGATCAATTCAGAATTTTGTCAATTGCATATATCCATGCAATCCACACCCTTATCAAGATATAGAATATTTCCACTTCCCAGAAAAAAATCCTTCCTGTTGCCTCACAGTCAGGCAAACACTGATCTGATTTCTTTCACCATATATTAGTTTCTTTAGTCCTAGAGCTTCATAAATGGAATCATGGAAGATGTACTCTTTTGTGCCTGGTTTCTTTCAGTAAAATGGTTTTCAGAGTCATCCATTTTGTTGGTTTATCAGTTGGTTCTCACACGTTGGATTCCCTGGGAAGAGACAAAGGTTAGCATGTGGAGTGTTATTTAAGGAGTGCTCTGGGAACCCACAACTTTGGAAGGGAGAGGAAAGAAGCTGGGTTGGGAGTGGAGCTGAGAAGCGGCCTCAGCACCAGCCTCCACTCACCCCAGTGGGAGCCTGGCCCTGGTTTGCCCTGCTGAGTTATGTTAACGTGTGGCATGGGGGTCCTTTATGCCCAAACTGTGTTGATCAGGCATTTATAATTTATTAAAAACAAATTTCTTTCTTCAAAAATACATTAACCTTAGCTTACTGTAACTTTTTTACTTTATAAACTTTTTTTACTTTTTAAAAACTATTTGACTCTCTTGTAATCACACTTAGCTTAAAATGCAAACTCATTGTGCAGCTGTACAAAAATATTTTCTCATGTTTTTATTCTATAAGCTTTTTCCTATTTAAAAAAGATTTATCTGTCTCTCTAGTGCAAATGAGCTGTTTTATCCTGGCATTCAGTTTATACTTTTTATTTCAGATAATAATTAGAAATATATAATGTGTATACTACCCATAGTTGGATGCCTAAAAGTTGCAGCTTTAGGTCCAGATAACTGTTTGAGGGTCAAGAGTAGATCACAGGTCATAGTCCTTAGGGCTTGGACTCACACTTTGGACTCCGACAGATTTAACTGACCTCCTAAGAACTGCTTCTGCAATTCGGATAGGCTGGGTGGAAGCGGACAGTTCTTCTATGCCATTACATATGCTCCTTGACATACGGCGGGGTTACGTCCTGATAAACCCATTGTAAGTCAAAGATACTGTAAGTTGAAATGCATTTAATACCTTGATAAACCCATCATAAAGTAAAAAACTCATGAGTTGAACCATTCATTGAAAGTCTGGGACTATTTGCATAATAATTTTGAATGAAATATACTATAGGTTCTTAAAAGCCACAATGTTTTTTATATGTAAACTATGTTTCCCCTCAGCTGTTGGCTAGTGTGTATTTTCTGGCTGTGGCTATCTCAGAACTCATGGGGAAGGTGCTAGGTTGATCATCTTGGCTGCTGGGTTGTCTTCCCATTCCACATGGTACCTCTCCATCAATTCGGATTATACTTCTTATATATCCTACTCCCTCCATCCCTCTGTTTTTACTTAATAGACCTTCCTTGCAATTAATCTCGATTACCCCTTATGTTAGTTATCTATTGCTGCATGATAATATTACCACAAATTTAGCAGCTTAAAAAATAAATTATTTCTCAGATTTTATGGGTCAGGAGTTAGAGTGTTGCTTAACAGGTCCTCTGCTTAGAGTTTCAGGTTCTCAAAGCTGCGGTCAAGGTGTCCATCAGGGCTGTGATCTCATCTGAGGCTCAACTGAGGAAGGGTATGCTTCCAGGCTCACATGGTTGCTGGGCAGCATTCCATTCCTGGCAGAATGCCAGATGCCAGACTGAGGCCTCAGTTCCTTGCTGGCTGTGAGCCAGAGGTTGCCCTCTGCTCCTTGCCTCATGGCCTTCTCCCTGTGGCCGCTCACAGCATGGTAACTTACTTCTTCAAGGCCAGACAGGGAGCAAATGTCTCCTAGCAAGACAGGGATTACAATCGTACATAACATAACTGCTTACTCATAATCACATACATCCTGGTCATATTCTGTTGGTTAGAGGAAAGTCACAGGTGCCCCTGCTTTGAAGGGGAGGAAATTGCATGGTGGTGTGGATACTGGAAGGCCACTTTAGCATCTGTCCACTCTTAATGTTAAGAAGCATTTATTGTATTACTTCAGCTGGTCAAATGTTTCCTTCCTCCAAAAGCAGAGGAAACTAGAATCCTTTCTCCAGTGTGTTCATTTGTATACAGTGATTTGTCAGTTAATGAATATCCCTGTTTAACTTTAACTCTGCTATATTTTGACCAAATCAATTTTGAACAAAAGATATAGGACAGGAACCTCAGAAGAGAAATGAATAGAGCTTTAATTGGGAACATGAAAAACTTAAAATGTGTGTATTTAGTAGATGCATATTAAATGTGATTATGGAAATATTCAGATCCCATGTTTTCTCAGTTTTAAAAAACTTACTCATCTATAAATGGTGTTCTTTTGACACTACTGCTTCCTGGGAAGCCTAACAGTGAACCTGCCCACAACACCTTTAATGCATCCTCAATCTCCTTTTCCTACTTCTGATACCCACACATCTAAATGGTGCATTGATACAGATTAGGTTTATTCATTCTTTCATTCATTTACATAAAAAGTAAATACTGAGCACTTACTTGTGCCCTGACTTTGTGCTATTGTTACAATAAGACACAGCCTCCAAGTGGCATTTGGTCCAGTGAGAGAGACAGATGAAGAACAGCCATGGGATGAGTTCCACTGAGGAAGTTGCTGTGTTAATATATTTGCATATCAAATGTCCTGACATAAAGGACCCAGAGGACTTGACATGTAAGTGGCATGCCCCATAGAAGACAAAACATAGGAGAAATGGATGCCAGATATTGAGTTGCTCAACCCAAGTAGACATAGAATGTAAAGCCTTGAAGGAGGATGAGTCCTTTAGGTAGTAATGGAAGACAGAGATGAACTGAGGTTTGAGATCCAAGGCTTTAGATAAACATAGATAGAAAATGGGAAGAAAACTAGCCATGAATTTTAGGTAAATGCAGTGTTGCCACACTGTGAAATAAAGTGTCTTCAGATGGCAATATCAATTTTCAGGTACCAGATACTTCTGTATTGACATAAATAATGGAATACAACTAAAATATTCATAGTGTTTTTGCATAAAATGAAAGACTCTAGATGAAATAAGGTAATATTTAAGGTGGAAACAAAGTAAAAATTATAACCCTGAAACCATAGACTCAAGGGGGAAATGCATATTACTAATGTTGACTGTTTTATTAATAAATGTAGTTAAACACAAAGTATTCAGCCTTGGTTCACAGAAGCAAATCACTGTATGTGTCATTGTTCACAAAGCAACATTGTATACATACCTATAAAGAAGAACAAATAATCTAAGGAAACAGTGGAATCTTTAAAGCTTCAATGTGGGTTTTGGAATATTTATAACAAAACAAAATCGATAGTATTTTCTCCTGCAAGATAAGTGAATATATATATATATGTATATATATATATATATATATATATATCTTTTAAAGTATAATAATAATTTTGCAAATAGAATAAAAACCTTTTAGGTAAATGTTTCTTATTATGTATTGGGCTCTTTTCTAACTCGTAAAAATTTCCCTTGTGCATTTTCAAAATGGAAAGCCCTCTACTTGAAGAATTTGGGGAATGAAAACCCTTCAGTAAAAGTGCCTCACTGCATTAGAGGGAGGTGTGTAGATTTAAAATGGCAACATTCCAAGTGCATTTTGTATGTCCGCTTCTTAATTGCGTGCTTATATGATTTCTCCATGAATAAAGCTTGTTTTGATGAAAGATTAAGTTTGAGCACCTGCAAGCTACATTGCTCCACCCCCTTTCTCAGCATCCATCTTAATCACCTGTTTGGAGAATGTGTCAACTTTCCCTAATTGAGAAGTAATTTGCAGTGATTAAAATCCATTTTATACTAAAAAGCCGTTTCAGTGTGTACACCTTCCCTTACAGAATTGTTTACTCGGAGGCATTTCTTAGGTTTGGATTTAGGTTCCAATAAAACTATGTTTTCAGGAACTAGCCTTATAGCTTTTTTTCTTCCTATCTTCAAATACCAGGAACATAGAAGAACAGTTGAAGTTAAGCCTGTTAAATAGAAGAAACTACTTATTTTGTTTGTGATTCCCTTAAGATGTTATTTGAAGTTGTAAAGATATCATTGTACTGCAAACAAAATATTTTACTGAGAGATATTTACTCTAAAGGAAATAAAAATAAGTAGGAGTTCTTCATCTGCTTTTACTTATAGAATGCTGAGCTGTTGAATAATGAAGGTGGTTTAAATAACACTAAAAATGCATCTATATTTTTCCCTGAATGCAAAATAATAAGTTTTACATTCACCTTCCTAGTAGTCATGTTTCAGTTCCATGACTACCAGATACTTCTGTTTTTGTTTTTTTATCTTGCATTGTCTTCATCTATATTCCAATTATATTTTCCATTCAAAGATACAGAGCATTCTCATAACATGTTGAGTCAACTCTTGCTTTTCGCATGGATGAATGAAGGTGCTGAATATATCAAAGCAGTGAATCACCTCTCTTGATTTTTAGGTCCTATTTCATTGCTGCCCTTAGTTTTATTATTCTCTTTCTTCTTCTGTTTTTTGGGTTTTTTTTCTTTCCCTTTTTGGCTTTAACAGTTTAATATTGACCTAATTCATTTATGTGATTATATTAGTTCTCCCTGAATGTATCTTTCCTTATTGTTTCTTAATAAATGCAATTAAGGCTTTAAATATATCTCTAATTACCACATTAGCTTCATCCCACATGTTTTGTTGTGCTTTCATTGTTGTTTAGTTCTAAACATTTTATAAGTTACACGATGATCTCCTTGTGTTACTTAGGAGTATGTTTCTAGTTTCCAAAAACATGTAAGAAGGGTTTTTTTTTCTGTTTAAAATGTTTTTCTTGTTGATTTTTAATTTAATTACATTATGGTCAGAGATTGGGGATTGTTGGATATGAATTGTTTAAAATTTGTTGAGATTTCTCTTATGATCCAGTATTTACTCAATGTATAGTTGCTATTTCTTGAATACAGGTCTCTATAGATATCTATTACATCAAGCTTGTCAATTGGATTTTTCAAATCCACAACCTTAAAAATGTTTCTTGATTGTGTTACCTGTTGATGGTATGTTAAAATCTGTCCATATTATCATGGATCTGCCCATTTATCCTTGTAATTGTGTTAGTTTTTGCTTTATACATTTCAAGTTTCTGATGTCAGAGGCATACTTAACATCTTAATTATCCTTTTTATCATTATAGCATATAACAGGTCCCTGTATGCTATTTATTATTTTGCCTTCAGTTTTAATCTATCTATTACTGATATTGGTATACCAATTTTCTTTTGGTAAGAATTTGCTTGGTGTATATTTTTCATACTTTTATTTTCAACTTTTGCTATTCTGGAGGTGTCTCCTAAAATTGGCCAATAGAGAGATATGTTGTATTTCTGCTCCCTCCAATCTTTTAGTCTCTGTCATTAGATAAGAAAGCTTATTCCTTTCCCATTTATTGAGATTACTGATTTGGACTTCCACTGACCATCTTAATTTATATCATCTTATAAACCATACTCTTCTTCAATTGTTTTCTTTCATTTTTTAGATTAGTGAAGCTTTCTTTAATGCCCTTTCTTTTATTTGCTGATTGGGATGCTTATTATATTTTTCTTATTATTTGAAACAATAAATTTTCATAACAAAGTCTAAAATTATTTAGTACATCTATCTTCCTCCTGATCAAAATAGGACCTTAACATATGTTAAAACCTCACTGACTACCTCTACATTTGCACAGCCAATAGTTTATTAAGTTCACCATCATTTCATCACTTTCTGAGCTATTGTTTCTTTTTTTTTTTTTTTTTTTTTTTTTTTTTTTTTTGAGACAGAGTCTCGCTTTGTTGCCCAGGCTAGAGTGAGTGCCGTGGCGTCAGCCTAGCTCACAGCAACCTCAAACTCCTGGGCTCGAGTGATCCTTCTGCCTCAGCCTCCCGGGTAGCTGGGACTACAGGCATGCGCCACCATGCCCGGCTAATTTTTTATATATATATCAGTTGGCCAATTAATTTCTTTCTATTTATAGTAGAGACGGGGTCTCGCTCTTGCTCAGGCTGGTTTCGAACTCCTGACCTTGAGCAATCCGCCCGCCTCGGCCTCCCAAGAGCTAGGATTACAGGCGTGAGCCACAGCGCCCGGCCCGGCCCCGAGCTATTGTTTCTTGCATGCTGCCGTTATCTTTGCTTCATTCTCTTTATTGCAGAGGAATATCCTGAAGTTTCTAGTGATTAACCACTTTGAATGAATAATTGATTTAGTGAATGATTGTTTACCTGGATATGAAATCCTAAGTTGACAGTGACTTCTGTATAACACTAAGAAAAAATAATTCTATTGTCTTCTTGGATTTATTGTAATTCCTTAAAGTGGCTTTGTCTTTTTTGCCTACCACTTTTAAAATGTTCTCTTCATTCTTGATACTCAGTTTCACCAGGCTATGTTTAGGTAAATACTGATTTTTATCTCTCCTGGTGACACATGGGATTGTTTTCATTCTCCTCTTGGATATCTAGTGGACATCTCAAAACTGAACTTCTAATTTTTCACTCTAAACCTACTCCACTCACTTAGTTTTAATTAATGGCAATTTGATCCTTCCAATGGCTCAGAAAAAATTTTGAAGTCCTTCTTGTTTCACCTCTTTCCTCCCATGCCCGATGTTCAATCCATGAAGAAATTTGGCTCTACCTTCAAAACATATCTAGAACCCAGGTGCACTTTACCACGCCCACTGCTGCCACCCTGGTTACGTTAAGCCACCTTCGTTTCTAACCTGGATCCTTCCTATGGTCTCTTTTGGTCTCTCTGCTTCCAACCTTGTCCCTTCTATCCTCTATTCAGAAGCCACAGTGATCTTAAAACACAAGTCAGATCATGCCATTACTTTGCCCAAAATTGCCATTGCTTCTCCATCTTACTTGTTGTAAAAGCCAAAGTCTTTATGGTCAACTACAAGGCCCTACCTGGTCAACTCCACCTCCCTCACTCTGTCTACTCCAACCATACTGGCCACTGTAGGTTTCTCAAACATATGATACGCTCCCATCTTTTTATTAACTGGTCTTTATTAACTGGAACCCTCCTCCCCCACATAGCCACATGATTAATTCTATTACTTGCTTTAAGTTTTCACTTAAACATCATCTTCTCATTGAGAACTACTGTGACCACCACATGCCAGCCCAGTCTCTCTTACCCTGCCCGATTTATTTTGTAGCACTTTTTATCTTCTAAATTGATAGTCTCTTTTAATAGAGTCAGCATACAATTACCAAAATCATACGTGTATCCCCAGATGGTGGTTTTTCGTTCATACTTGAAGTTGCTATCATTAAAGGGATAACATAAATGCTTATTTTTTATTTGTCATAGATGTATTGAGTGTTCTCCATGTGCCAGCCATTTTGTTACTTTCTAGGGATGGATGTAATGGCTAACAAAACAATGATTTGGACTTTCCTTTAAGCAATTATTTTGTGTAAACTGAGCAGTAATTATTAAAGATGACTTTAAGAACTGTTCTCCATAGATTTTGGTCAGTAGCATAAAGATTATTAATTTTATAGCAGTTTATCAGAGCTTCAAGTACTATGGATGAGTAATTTGCTTTGCTTATGAAATGAAGTCCAACAAATTATGGACACTTTTCCTCCTAGGGTGTGTGGGGGGGATGTCTTTGGAAAAGGAAATTCCAGCACCAACCCTTGAGGTCTTTATTTTCCAGAGTAATCTTCCAACTGTTGAACTCAATCACTAAGCAAGCACACGTGAGCCACACCCCACTCTCTGCAAAGAAAGCACTCAGGGTGAGGCAGGGCAAGGTATTTTGTTAATCCTTTCAGCTTGAGCAAGCAGAAGAAGGAAAACTCAGGAAATAAATCATATAAAAATATGAGAACAATAGGAAAGAAAAGCCTGTCTTACAGGTTTGTTTCCTGTTCTAATACTTGTGGAATGTGGTCTTCTACTGATGCTTAATATAACTAAAATGTCCAAAGTTATAATTCTCAACAAAAGTTCTCCTTTGTTAATATTATCATATTAGAACTAATATCTCTCAAAATTGTCAAAATAAAAGGTATAGTAACGATTTAGTTGCAATTGGTAGAGAGTAACATCTTAAAAAGTAAACACAAGTTATGTATATAGAGTTTCAACTGAAAGTATAGCAGCCAGTAAAACTTCCGTTTGCTTTTAAGTTGTTATATATTTCTAAGTAAGCTGCCTCTTCCAACATGTAGCCAAGTTTTGAAGAAATACAAAGTTTTTAAAAACAGGAAGATTTTCTAGTAAATATCTGAATACTTACCAAATGTTTGCATATCAGTTTTTAGTGGCTACTAAGTTTTGATTCATTTCCTTCCCATTAAGAAAGGGGTTTTGTATGGTTACAATACCTATTACTCAAGGAAATGTCACTAATCCGCAAGATCTTTTCATGGCCAAATCCAGGAATTAGGGTGCCAATTAACGTTGTCTTCATCCACATGTACATGTCCACTATCGAGCTCGATCTCGGTGCTTCCGAGATCACTGCTGTTCTAATCAACCATCTTGTCAACTAGGACTCTGCCAAACCCTTCCCTCCCACCATAGTTCCCTCAGTCCCAACTACTGGGGTCTCAGAACGGGTCCTAGCAGAGCTGGTGGCATCTGGAGAGCCAGGATTAGTATTCATGGCATTTGTGTTCTGAGGGAGGAGAGTTCACTCTTCTTCCCAGTCCAAGCTAAGATTTGGCTGCCTAGAAAAGTCTGGCAGGGACCTAAGTTGCAGGATTTGGTAGTGGTGACTTCAGTAATTATAAACACTCTCTTCTAGCCCCAAATTGTATGCCTGCAATTTGGACTTTGACCCTAGTAGAAAAGGACTTTCCCATAAATAGTCTAGATTGCTAAGGTTTAGCCTTATGTTTGCTTCAACTTTTATCTAATAGATAATAGTGGCTTCCATCCATGATGAGTCCAGGTGTCACTTTGAGTACCAAGGAGGGTTGAGCTTAAGAACTCCCCCACCAGACAAACCAGTGAAATCTGTGTTATAGGGTAGAATGCTTCAAAACCTCCCAAGTACAACCTCTTTGTCAGAAAGGCATGTTGGTTTCCAGAAGCGGAAATTTGCTCTAAATACTCTACTCAATTTAATTTTTTACTAGAAGTAAATGAAAAAAATCACTGAATTTTTTTCAGGAATTGAAAAATATTTAGGCTGTTCAGTGGGAAAATCAGTAGATGCCATTATTCTATATTTTTAGCAAGGTTTAATATAAGCTATTTCCCAAATTCAGTCATGGTATGATTTAATGACAGCATATTATGACAGATAAAAGTAGTTGTGTGGTGAGGGCTGTTCATGCAGGCTCATCAGCTAAATTGTTAAATTTCAAGGAATTTTGCAAGCCGGTTGACATTGATTTTGCTAGTTGGTTGGTAGCTTGTAGAATCAGCCACTGTAGGAGGAGTATTTACATCACAGAAATTGGCAAACAGTTACAAATCAGTCTGAGCTTGCCCCTCTCCCCCAACCCCCAGCCCAAACCAGTTGTTAAGCATTTACCAGGACAAGAGAGCTCACTGGACAAGAGATTGGTTTAGAAATACAGAACAAAGAATGGGATCAGTGGGATAAATGCTAAAGAATTATAAATAAATGGCTTCCTCAGAGTTAGGTGTTGGCACTAATCTTGTTTAGCAATTCTACCTGGAAAGAGGTAGTACACAGAGAAATGTCCATATTTTTCAGATGACATTAAATGTTTCCACAGTTAAACTATAAACCCATGGAATTAACACCCAGAACTCTCAGTAAAACTGTCTGAGTTCTAATAAGGCAAGAGTAAGGTGGTTTGGGGGAGAATTATCTTAAAATACCCTTATTAAATGATAATTTCTGACCTTTATGTTATGATCTAGAAATAAAATTTAGGGATCTCTGTAAATTTTTCTACGTCCCTTAGTATAACTTGCTAGCTATGATAAAAAGGCCACGTAAATGCCAAGCCCCATCTGAAGCTCTGGAAACGAACTGAAATAACTGTCCCACCCTTAGAAAGAAACCTTAGTGTATACTTCATGCAGTTTTGGTTGACATGCTTTAAGGATAATGTAATGGAACTGGAAGAGTTTCAGAGAAAATTGTGTAATTGATCAGGGGATTATAAAATCCCAGATGAGGCTAAAGATTATATTAACTAGCAAATCATGAAAGATCTTGAATAAGGTAAATATAGATGCAAATCCTGAAAAACTGGAACTATTTCATGTTTGAAATAAGAATTTGTAGAAGAAATAAAAAGAAACACACTTTTGTTTCTCAAGGAAAAGAAGTAATGATAGCAACCACAAGGTTCAACTTTTATCAATTTTTAAAAATTATTGTATTTACATTTTTTTTTTTTGAGACAGAGTCTTGCTTTGTTGCCCAGGCTAGAGTGAGTGCCATGGTGTCAGCCTAGCTCACAGCAACCTCAAACTCCTGGGCTCAAGTAATCTCCCTGCCTCAGCCTCCCGAGTAGCTGGGACTACAGGCATGCATCACCATGCCCAGCTAATTTTTTCTCTATATATTAGTTGGCCAATTAATTTCTTTCTATTTATAGTAGAGACGGGGTCTTGCTCTTGCTCAGGCTGGTTTCGAACTCCTGACCTCGGCCTCCCAGAGTGCTAGGATTACAGGAATGAGCCACCACACCTGGCCTGTATTTACATATTTTTAATGTGCAAAATTTATTGTATATTTCCTTGAATCAGTGACCTCCTTTGTCACTTAGGAGGAGGAGCAAGACAGTCTCCCCTCTCAACTTACATTTAACCATTTTTGTTTGTTTCTTAAGGCAACTAAAAGCAAAGAAATGGAAGAGCCAGTCATTATAACTGTTTACTCTCACACCTTAGCTCCCCAGGTGGGATGTGTTCCCCAAACACAACATTTTTTTATTTATAAGGCAATTTAGTTATGATTAATTTCATGTCCTAATTAGAATTCACATTTTGGTTAAATCCTCAGTTTCATTTAAAAACTCAGGGTTTCTTAGGAGTGAATTAGGCAAAAGGAAAGTAGATAATTGATCATACTTTTATAGGGAAAAGATCTTCCTCATAATGGAGGTTGGGCTATTTGGGTGTGAAAAAAAATAGAGCAACTTACTTAACTATGATGAAACAGATAAGCAAGTGTCTTTCAAAAAAATACACCAAGGCTCTCCATGATCTTTTTTTATTTTTATTTTTTTTTGAGACAGTCTTGCTTTTGTTGCCCAGGCTAGAGTGAGTGCCATGGTATCAGCCTAGCTCACAGCAACCTCAAACTCCTGGGCTCAAGCAATCCTTCTGCCTCAGCCTCCCAAGTAGCTGGGACTACAGGCATGTGCCACCATGCCCGGCTAATTTCTTCTATATATATTAGTTGGCCAATTAATTTCTTTCTATTTATAGTAGAGACGGGGTCTCACTCTTGCTCAGGCTGGTTTTGAACAGAGTGCTAGGATTACAGGTGTGAGCCACCCCGCCCAGCCTCAGGATCTTAATAGTACAAACTTTAGAAAAAAAGTGAATTTCATGTTAGTTCACAGTTGACTGTCTAGGATAAGCTGAAAAGTGAAAGCTGTGGTAAGTGACATACACATATTGCAATTTTCTTTTTTTATTTTTTAATGAAATATGTACATTCAGAGAAGTGCACAAATCATTGTTTATGGCTCAATGAATTTTCATAAAGTGAATATATCTAGTAACCTTCCAGTCTGAAGCATCATATGTATATATTGCATATACTGCATGCATTTATATCGCATCTAGATGACTCATGGTACTAACCATCAACTGTAAATACCAAGAATATTTATTTGTATTCACATATCTAAGAAGATTAAGACTTAATGGGATATTATAGTAGAGTTTACTACTACTTTCAGGGGTTGTTGTTGTTTTGACCTTTTGAATATTTTCAACACCTGACTTCACAGGTGATTCTTTTGAAATGTAGAAGAGGCAAACATCCCAGAGTTTCAGGTGGTAGACAGCAAAGTGTACTTTGTTGATCTCACACATAGATCCATCATTTAGATCTATTGTCCGACCTGATTGAGGCTATTAATTTTGGTTTTTAAAAAATCATGTTTGTTAAAAGGAGGATAATTTTTTATAAGGGGGGGAGGACCCCGCGTGCATAACAGACATCTCAAGTGCTGCAGTACTGCAAACAGAATGTAAGGAAGTAACTAACTTTAAAGGAACAAAGTTTCTTAAATTAAGTACCGTGACTAAGTACTTTAATTCCTTTTCTTTTAGCCCTAAAGGATCATTTGGCGTTGAACTTTTTAACTTAATCAGGAGTAGCCTGCAAGCCTGAGCTCTCTCCTACCCTGGGGGGGTGCGGGTCCCCCAGCCCTGGGGGGCGCGGCTGGGCCACCCCGGGCCTCCCCGCATCCCCGCTCCCCTCCTCCTCCCCTGCTATCGCCCTCGCCCCCCTCCCTCCTCCCGCGACCTCTGACCCCAGCTAATCTGCATAGAGGAATGACAGGCATCCGCTGGGCAGGATCCGCCGCGCCGGCTGCGGCCGGCCGGGCTGGGAGACCCGTGCGGGGAGAAGGTGAGGGCACGGGCGGGCCGAGCGCCGCGCAGGCCGGGAGATGAGCGCCTGGAGGCCCGGCTGGCAGCGGGCCCATGATCGGAGGACCGAGAGCGCCCCGTGATCGCCGCACCTGGCCCCGCGCCCCGAGCCATGGGCCAGACCTCGGTGTCCGCGCTGTCCCCGCAGCCCGGCAGCGGTGAGTCCGGGCGCGCCGCGCGGGCGCGGGCTTGTGCGGGGCCCGGGGCGGGCCGGGGCTCGCCGACTCGCCGGGCTCCGCTCGGACCCGCCAGGTCCCCGGGAGAAACCCCAGAGGCTGCGCTCGCCAAACTCTTTGTCGGGAAAGCGGAATGCCTTTTGGGAGCCAGCCGATGCTGCCTTAAAGGCACAGGCTCCATTTTCTGCGCGCGCTGCGCTGCGTCTCCAGCTCGCTCGGGGGCCAGAAACTTACGGGAAACGCCATTGGCGCCGTGCTCTGTTTTTACAAACGCGAAACGTAGAGAGAGAGCAAGAGAAACATGCCAACAGGTTTTTCTGCATTTACGCTTGGCTTCCGAACAGACTAGAACTGAAATTCTTTCGGGCTTGTCAACTGATTTATGGTTTGTTACTGGGAGTAGAAGTGCCGATTGCCTTCTCTTATCCTGGCAGAAGGCTGAATGCGCGATAACTGCCCCAAAATGCGCAGCTGTTTCCAGTGATACTTGTTTTGTTTATGTTAGACACAGAAGCTGCAGAATGTAGGGAGACGTATCTCAGGAACTTAGGTGTCGAGGGCTGAAGTTCGTTTCATGGAAGCGTGTGTAACGTTTCCTAGTCATGATGCAGTTTTTAAAGTTTCTTCTTTCCATTTTCTGAAACAATAAAAGGGAAGGAAGGTACATCTGGCATTTCCCCAACAGCGTAGAGATAAACAACTGTTTGGTGGCGTTATGTGTGATTGGATAATGAAATAAATTTTAAAGGTACTGTTTTGGTATTTTTCCCATCAACCATTTAAAAAAAAAAAACTTCAAAGGAATCATTTACGTCGTTCATTGAGATATTTGATACACTTTTAAAATTGTGCAAACATCAACAGGATCTTGCTGAAAGGAAATGACAAGGCACCGAGGAAGGCTTTTTAATCTGCCCCACAATGTCTAACTAGGTAGCATTCTATCATCCCATCCCCCATACGTGCCCCCTCCACCTTGCCCCCATGGGTTGGTTTGTGCTGCACAGATTCACCCTCTGAACTCTCACAAGCTTTGCTGAGGGTTAGGTTAATGCCAGAGGAGAATGACCCTCTGCAAAGGAGAGAAATCAGAATCCCAAAGAGATTACAGTATAACTTCCCTTACTATTAGAGACGTGGTTACAGTGCTCTGAACATCAAAAGATTTCATACTGATGGCTTTTGAAAAAACTTTTGGGGCTGTTGATTCAGATTTTAAACTTAGTGTGTTGTGCACATAAGACTTGGTTTCCTTTGTCTGAACTTAAAGCAGTGTGACTTTTTTCCTTTTCCTTTCAAGGAAGAGTTATATTTTTAAATTTCTCTGCTGGCAAAGATAGAATTAAATCAGTACGCCAACACAACAGGTATACAGAAAACACGCTCCTGAATTTAGTTTTTTTTATCACAAAATATTATTTGAGTGAATGTTAGAAGAGAAAAATTTATTTACAGAAATCAAGGAATATTACATAAATGATGTCTAAGAAGCAAGTAGAATCCTAAAATGTGATACCCTACCTCTTACCCAATACAGCAAAAACTAAACAGATTGCTATAATTCCTAATAAAATGACTAGTTATATGAGGAGATTGTGCACTGTATTTAAATGAAAAATGATTTAAACAAAAGGTTTTGCTTGGAATACCCCACAGAATGGTGTTATACTAAATCCTCAGTTTTGTGGATTAAAAGTTTGTATAAACTGTAATGACCAGTCCATACATAGAGGGTTTTTTGTTTTGTCCGTTAAGGTGTGCTAGTGGTCATGGCTTAAGTTGTGATGTTTATGAGAAAGTGCAGCAGTTTTCTCATGGTATTCACTTAGGATCTCTTAAGTCCATTAGCATTATTCCATTTCCTTGAAGGTTTGCCATCAGATTCTAAACAAAAACAAAGACATAACATTTGGCGAGTTTTATGTTCATGCCTGTGTTCTCCTCTGAGTCTGAGAATGTCAGACCCTCTACTATTCCAAGTATTTTGTTCACTCCTTGTTAGCCTTTTAACTCTGGCTTTACAGATGGTGTGAACATCCTTGTTCTGTTTGATCTTAGCCATTAACTAGTTTAAGTCTGGAGCAGCTGCTAGGAATTACAGTATTAAAGATGATTCTCCTCTTAAATGCTTAGTGGGGGGAAATCTGTTTGAGTCGAAGGAATCAATAGCACAGAGTTTAATAATTCATACTTATTGCTCATTTTGGGCTTTTGTAAAAATCTTCAGTATAGGTCAGAAGTTAGCTTGCTTCTGCCTCTTGACTTCAGGCTGTTGAGCCTTTCACTTGGCCTGCACCTATTTCTCTGGCTTCAAAGAGGACCATTAATAATTATTTCTACAGGTATACAGCTAGATCCATTATTTCTATTTTTAAAAACAGTTTAGTTGGCATAAAATTCATATACCATTACATTCACCCATTGAAAATGTACAATTCATTGTTTTTTAGGATATTCATGGTGCCATGCAACCATTAACCCCTATTCCCACCCTATTCACCCAGCCCCTTCCACTGTGATTAAACAAACACTAATCTATTTTTTTGTCTCCATAGATTTGCATTTTCAGAACATTTCATGTCAGTGACATCATATAATGTGTCATTTTGTGACTGGTTTCTTCCACTTAGCATAATGTTTTCAAGAATCATCCATATGTAACATTTATCAGTACTTCAATTCTTTTTATCGCCAAATAATATTCCACTGTATGAATATACCACATTTCATTTATCCATTTATTAGTTGATAGATATTTGGCCCATTTCTACTTTTTGGCTGTTATAAACTTTATGTACAAGTTGTTGGCAAAGATATGTTTTCATTTCTCTTGGGTCTATGTCTAGGAGTGGAATAGCTAGGTCTTATGGTAGGTAATTCTATGTTTAATCTTTTAAGGAATTGCCAAACAGTTTTCTAGAGAAGCTACACAATTTTATTATACATTCCCTCCAGCAGTGTATGAGGGTTCCAATTTCTTCACATCCTTCCCAACACTTAAGTTATCCTAGTAGGTGTGAAGCTATAACTGATTGTGGTTTTGATTTTGCATTAATAGCTTTTAATTGCTAATGACATTGAGCATCTTTTCATGTGCTTATTGGCTATTTGTATTTTCCATCTTCTTTGGAAAATGTTCAGATTCTTTGTGTAGTTTTAATTGGATAATTTGACTTCCTATGGGGTTTTAAGAGTTGTTTATTTACTAGATGCAAATCCCTTGTCAGATATATGATTTGCAAATACTAACATTTTCTACCTTTCTCTGGGTCATCTTTTCATATTATAGTATGATTTGCTGCTCAGAGTGTTTAAGTTCCAGTTTATCTATTTTTTCTTTTGTTGGTTGTTTTTGGTGTCATACCTAAGAAACCATCACCTAGCCAAGGCCAAAAAGATTTACATCTATGTTTTCTTCCAAGAGTTACATAGTTTTAGCTCTTACATTTAGATCAGTGATAAATTTTGAGTTAATTTTTATGTATGGTGTGAGGTAGGGTTTCAACTTCATTCTTTTGCATATGAACATTCAGTAGTCCTAGCACCATTTGTTGAAAAGATGATTCTTTCCCCATTGAATTGTGTTCCCACCATTGTCAAAAATTGCTTTTGTACATAAGGATTTATTTCTGGGCTCTCAATTCTATCCCATTGTCTGTTTTTATGCCAGTATCACTTTTGAGATTAATGTAGAGTTGTAGTAAGTTTTGAAACTTAAAAGTATTTGTATTCCAATTTTGTTCCTCTTTTTAAATATCCTTTTGGCTATTCTGGTTCCCTTGCATTTCCATATGAATTTTACAATCCATTTATCAATTTCTGCACAAAAGCCAATTGGGATTTTAATAGGAATTGTGTTGAACCTGTAGATCAATTTGGGTAATATTGCCATCTTAACAATATGAAATCTTCCAATCCATGAACATGAATATATTTCCATTGCTTTAGATCTTCTTTTCCATGATGTTTTATAGTTTTCAGCATATGCCTTGTCTTCCTTTGTTAAATTTATCCTTAAGTATTTTATTATTTTTGGTGCTATTATAAATAAAATTGTGTTCTTATTTTACTTTTGGAATGCTAGTGTATAGAGATACAAAAATTGTTTTTTATATATTAACCTTGTACCTTGCTATCTTGCTGAACTCATTTTTTAGCCCTAATAGTTTTTCAGTGAATTCCTTAGGATTTTCTATATTCAAGATTGTATACAAGATCTGTATACAGTGTCATATGCAGAGAGAGAAAACTTTATTTCTTTCTTTTCAGTGTGAGTGCCTTGTATTTTTTTTTCATTATCTAATAACTATAGCTTGAAACTTTAGTCCAATGTTAAATAGAAGTGGCAGGAGTGAACATTTTTTTCTTGTTCCTGATCTAAGGAAAGAAGCAGTCAGTCTTTTGCCATTAAGTGCAATATTAGCTATGGGTTTTTTCATAGTTGCCTTGTCAAAATTCTCTATCCTTAGTTTGTGAGTATCATATCGAGATGATTATATATTTTTTGTCCTTCATTCTGTTAATTTGTCATGTTACATTAATCGATTTTCAGATGTTAAACCAACCTTGCATTCCTAGAATAAATCCCACTTGGGTATGGTGTATAATCCTTTCTATATGTTGCCAGATTAAGTTTGCTAGTATTTTATTGAGGATTGGATCCATTATTTCTAAGCACAGGCTAAAAGTATATGCCCCCAAATAGGGAGGTTCCAGTACCCACTGGCCACATACCCTGGGAGGATTGAGACTTCTAGTATTCCCATTGTCAAGTATAGAGACTGGACACAATAAATTTTTGTACATGAATGAGTCAACAAATAATCTCAATGAACAGACTGACTAATGGTTATATGAATGAGAGTATGTATTTTTTTTTTTTACTTTATGAAACTCTGGCTGCATTGTCTGAAGGGTGGTATCTGAATCTAGTAACTATTTTTTCCTCATCTTTTTCAGCCCCACCCATCCCCATTGTGCCACAGACCAGCTCTTGGCTGCTTCATCTCAGCCCTTGGGTTAAAGGGTAGACAATGCCACTGTCTCCATTTGTGGTAGACAAGGGAACAAGTGAATAAGTATGCAGGACAATACCTAGGTTGTGAAACTACCTAAATCTTAGTGGTGTTTCTGGGTTTCCAGGATTTGTTCAGGACCCTGTATTTTGTCTTGCCCCAAATATTTATCCATTTCCTTGTAAACCAGTCATAGGGAGAAATCACAAAAACAAAAGTGGACAAAGTTTTGTTTTGACATGGGATCTCACTCTGTTGCCTGCGCTAGAGTGCGGTGGCGTCATGATAGCTCACTGCAACCTCAGACTCCTGGGCTCATGTGATCCTCCTGCCTCAGCCTCCTGGTTAGCTGGGACTGCAGGTGTGTGCCAACCTGCCCAGCTAACTTTTAAAGTTTTTGTAGAGACGGGGGCTAGATCTGTTGCTCAGGCTGGTCTCCAACTTCTGACCTCAAGCGATCCGCCTGCCTCAGCCTCCCAAAGTTCTGGGATTACAGGCATGGGCCAGCATGCCTGGCAGAGTTTCTTTTTTTAATGAAAATAATATGTTTGTGATCAAAAGTCAAACATTACAAGATGGTTTGAGACCAAAATGAGGTAACTCCCTCCCAGATCCCCCAGTTCCACTTTCCAATTATAACCAAGCATAAAGTATTTATTTTCTTTCCACACAGTTTTCATTCATATATCTCTTTATCAAAATACAAACAAGCTGTGCTATACTAACTGCTCTATACTTAGAGTTTTTCTTATAATATAACTTGAAAATATTTCCATATTGATTTCTTAAATCCTATAAATATAGTATGTGGGTATATCAAAATTTCCTCTAAAAGAATCCTATTCTTACTGCATTTTTGTATTATTTCTGGGTTCTTTGTGTATATGTGCTATTCTGAACAATGCTGAAATAAGCATTGCTATCTAAACATCTTGAACTACATGTACTAGTAAAATCTTAGCAGTGTAGTTGCTGGGTCAAAAGATTTATGTGTTTTATTTTGATAGACTTTGCCAAATTGCTCTCAAAGAGGCTATCTCAGTGTATCTGCTCACTATTTGAGAATTTCTGTTTCTGCACTCTCTCCCCAACATTGCAAATCAGGGCCATCCTTAGTCCATATGATGCTTTGTGAGATACAGAAGTCACTCCTGGGCAAGGCAGCCCGCTCCACCATGCCTTAACAAGCGGAACATGAGCAAGAATTTATTTCCATCCCTTGCTTAACATTGCACACTCAATCTACATGACCACAGTGCTGTGCAGAAATAGTTTTGTAAAGTTTTATAAATCTGCATGTAAAAAATCGCATCTCATTTTGATTGTGAGTGAAATAGGGCATTTTTGATTCTTTTTCTCTGAATTTTGCCTATCTATAGCTTTTTCTTATTTTTATGATTTCTTACAGATTTCTGTATTAAGGAGATTAACCTTTGTGTCTGTCATATATTGTAAATATTTTTCTCTGTTTTTCTTATAACTTATATTTGTTTTTATAGTATTTTTTATAGAAAAACTTTAAATTTTTATGAAGTCAAATTGATTAATCCTTTTCTGTCCTACAACCTAGAGTTATTTAAAAACATGCTTTCCTCTGCTATTTTTTTCGTATTTGATTGTTTTTTCTCTGTAATTTATTCTGGCTTAAGATGAATAGATTTGATAATATAAAAATGTCAAACTTCTACATGGCAAACAGAAAGCAAACATCATCAGCAAGTTGAAAAAGGAAATTGTAAAGTTGAAAGAAATACTTGTATTGCATATAGAAAAAATGATTTAAGGTCTATAATGTAGTAAGACCTCTTAAAAATCAATAAGAAAAAGGTAAACACCGAAATAGAAAAACAAGTAAAGAACATGAGCAGGCATTTTTCAAAATACCTAATGGCTACACTTGTAAACTTACTGAGGGCTAAGAACTATTCCCAGTGTTTTACTTGAATTAACTTTTTAATCTTCACAACATCCACGTGGAGTAACTTGTATCAATATCCTTGTTTTATAAATAAAGAAAACTAAAGCACAAGAGGTAAATAACTTGTCCACATTACTTGACCAAAGAAGAAAAATGTAAGTGAGCAAATAGTGTATGAAATAAAGTTTAAGCAATGAGATGAAAAAGAAAAAAGATTATCCATGAATTTATCAAAGATTAAAATGAATGAGTCCCAGGAGATGATTTCATACGGTAATTTAAATTGGGTACAACCTATCAGGAAAGCAGTTTGGCTGTATATATTAAAAAGCCTTCTAATGTGCATACACTCAGACCCAGCCATTCCATGTCTGGAAGTATGTTGTAAAGGAAATGATTAGTTGCTCACCATAGCAATGTTTATCAAAGCCAAAAATCATAAATAATGTAATAATCAAACAAATTTGTTGAGATATAGTCATGTACTAGAATAAGCCATTTAAAAATGATGTACAAATATTTATAAAAGGTGATTTTCATGATAAATAACATCAGCATGTGAGAAGGCAGATTATAAAGAAATAAAATTCCATTTAAAAAATACAAACATCGGGAAAATTCTGTATGGAAAGAGGGGGTGATAGGAAATTAGGAAATTCATTCCTGAGGAGGTGGTGTGACAGTCATGGCTTTCCCTTGCTTTGGACACGATAAAGCCACAGTTTCCATATCTGATGTCCACCTGGACCTCGACTAGAATCAAAGTCCTGAACTCTCTGCAACTTTACTGGCTTTTGTCCAGCTGCATGGATTCTGAGCTTTAAATTCAATGACTATTTTTCAACCCTTGTTCTTTTTTTCAAGTGACCTAGAGACTCCTAGAAAACAAAAACAAAGGTCCTAATATAGCCATTGTATCTTCTTTTTAGGTTTAATTTTCTTTTTCGTCTGTTTGATAATAATGCAAATGTCACTCACTTTGAGAGACAAAAAAGATGAACAAAAATTTGAACTTCTCTTCTTTGGTCCATGGCTTACTAGGTCTGGTCAATGAGTAAGATCCCAAAGATTTTTAGCTTAAATTTATCTTCAGCAATATGAAAGCATAATAGCTAAAGAACAAGTCAGACTTCACCTTTTGCCTACTTAATGCAGCAGGGAAGGAGATGAGAAAGCTGGTTGTTGGCCCTATAATTAATCCTCTTTCATTGGAATAGAGCAAAAATTCCAACATGTTTTCTTTTCTTGGGGGACTTTAGTGTGACAGACTAACCGCTAGTCTCTATTTTTGGGAGAAAAGATTAATATTTAGTAAAGACTCAACTGATGCAGAAGTGTGAGGTAGAAATAGTCTTAGGAAAATAAATATCACTTCTCTGCCTCCCCCACCCCTGCCCCGATTTGAAGTAAGGGAACAAAACCAAAAGCTACAGTGATCCAGAGGGAATGGGCAAGTAATATTACTTACCAAAAGCTTGGTCTAACCATTATCATTTGTATTTATAAACTGCTCCTCCATTTATTTTCGTTTCAAGGGGATGGATGTTTTTATTCATATCAAACTTCTGGCAAGTATAACACTGCAGCCCTTAACACTGAGGAAATTTTGGTTGCCAAGGAAGGACTGAAATGCTATTTTGCGTAAGAATATCCTGGAAAGCTGTGCTGGTATGTGCTTGGCAGGTATATTCCTACAAATCTGCTTGTTTTATGAGGGGATATTGAGAAGGAGAAAAGAGTGGCACCTTCATCCAACAAAAAGTTCCTAAATTTAAGTTACTATGTATAAGGTGTTAGGCTAAGCTGTGGGGGAAGGGTGCCAAATAGATCATACACAGACCCTACCCACAGGGTCCCGGCTGCTAGTGGAGATGTGCAGAAATGGGTGTGAATGGGAAGGGGCACGTTAGAGAACTGCAGGGACAAAATCAGAGTGGCAGAAGGCACAGAATAGGGGCAAGAATTCAGGCTCTGGGAGGAGAGGGGTGAAAGGCAGGACTGAAAGCCACAGGCCATGGGAAGCCCTAAACATTTTTTTTGTGATCAAATCAGAGAGATGATTATTATTTCTTTGCTTCAAGGAGATGAAGGTTTGCATGCAGTATAGTTTCAGGGGGAGAGACTGCAGGCAGGACCAAGAGGTGGGCTGTGATAATCCAACCAGGTGAAGAGGATGCCTGATTTCGGGGGATTATGGGGCAAGGTGGAGAAATGAGAGTAGCCTGTCACCCCAGATTTGTATCTGCAACTCTGACCTCTCTCTGCCCACCAGGCTCGAATATGCAACTGCATGTTTGGCAAGTCTGCTTGAATACTTCCTGGGCACCTCAGGGGTGACACATCTAAATAGAAGGCTTGGTTTTGTCCTCCAAATCAGCTCTTCCCTTGACTTTGAACAGTTCCCCAAGTGATACCCCCCAGCCACTCACTTATTCTAGTTCACAATCTAGGAGTCATCCCTAGGTTTTTCTTTTCCTCTCCATATTGATCCATTAGCATGCCCTGTCCTTTTTTCCTTCCCAAATATTAATATAACTCAAGTCCATTCTCTTCTGCCTGTCTTCTGCCAAGCCCTGGTCACCCTTTGCATGGACAACTGTGGTAGATTCCAGCCGGTCTCTTGCTTCTGCTCTCACCCTTCTGCAATTTGTTTTCCACACACCTAATGCAATTTTCTAAAGCATGAATCATGTCACTGTCATACTCAAAATCCTCCTATCTTCACATTGCACTTGGAATGAAATCCAGACTTCACAGTCTGGGTCTCAAGGCTCTTGTGCCCATGTGATCTCTGCCCACCTCTCTGGCCCCCTCTCCACCACTTTGCCCCTGGTCCCCTCTCAGGTGCTGTGGTCCTCAGACAAGCCTGGCTCATTCCTAGCTGTGGACCTTTGCAGTTGCTCCTCCCTGTTTGAGAAGCTCTTCCCCTGGCTTTCTACAAAGGGGGCCTTTGTTTGAGCTCCAACTAACTCCTTCATGGAGGCCTTCCCTGCCCACCCAATCTCTAGAAATAATCTTCCCAGAGCCCCAGCTATCTGTTCCTTCATAGCACCCAGCACCTACACTATCTTGTTTGCCTGTGTTTGTTTGTTCATTGTCTCCCTTCACTAGAACATAAGCTCCACGACGTTATTTGTCAAAGACATTATTTGTCTTGTTCATCAGTGTCTCTTCTTATTCCTAGATACATGCCTGACACCAAAACTATCTGTCAAAGAAATTAATAGCTTTGTTTGGCCAGAACATATATTATCAGAGTAGAGGTACTGAGTAGAAAGTTAAGTAGCATCCAAGAAATGTAGGGTTGTTTATACTGATTCTTTAATCTTTAATCCTCCAGTCGCTAAACAGCATGCCTACATTGCTACTTATTGATCGTTCAGCTCGATATGTCATCTCCTGACCTCATGATGTGGAAACTGAAGACATAGCTCTTTTTTTCACCCCGTCCCATCCCCACTTCCACCCCAATCACACATTTCCCACTCTCCCAGTTTTTCATCTTCCCAACATTCTTACATTGTACTTTTGATGACGTCGGTGGTCCATATAAACTACATGACAGCAAGTGACAGCTTAACCTTGTGGTAAACCATGATTGTGTTTTCTTACCTGCAGAGCTTTTTGCTTTCCCTACTGGTGTTTTTGTTGGCTTGCTGAGTGTCCTGTCTATATCATCCCTGCACCTTTCTCGTTACGTAAATCTCTTCTTGATATGTTCAGACACTTGAGTTATTCTTTCAAGTGCACCTTTAAGAACTTCACCCGCAGTCTTTGCCCTCTTCCCCTACAGACTGGCCTCTCTCTCTACCTGCTGCCCAGCTCTTGCCTTGGGATCTCTCTTCACTACGCCCTAGGGATTCTTTCCACTTCCCTGTGTGTTGAATCTCCAGATTGCTGAATCCCATGACCCCCATCTTTTTTCCTTCCTTTTCTAGGTCTATTTCCTTATTTTGGCAGCACACACAAAGAGCTTCTTGAGCAAAGCTCATGGGGCATATATTTTTTGAGCCCTCATATTAGAAAGTGACTGTATTCTGGCTTCACGCTTGGTTGGTAGCTTGGTGGGGTCATAAGGTAGCAAAGCAAACTTGCTGTAATAAGCACAGACACCGCCTTCACTTACAATTAATCACCATTAACATTTTCTGTTTATGGAGGAGACTTTAGCAAAGTCTCTTTAGCAAACAGCATTTAACTAATTTCAAAAGACTTTCTTGGATGATTGTTACACAAGATCTCAACTTTGGCCTGGCTGGTTGAGGTGGTCTAAAAAACATTATATGAAAGTTTAAGTTTTATGGGCAATTAGACTAATTTCAAAATATGTTTACTGTGATAATAATATTCTGACATTTAAAAAAAAATTCACAAGTAAGATCTACATAGAATAATTGTAAATTCCCTATATTTTTGTGCTTTTGTAATTTCAAGGGTCCATCATCTTTCTGGGATGCTGATTCTGATAGGATCCTGGGATATTACAAGATGACATTTCACAAACTTGCCCAATTGTGAGACTCATCTAGTGTGCTTGGCACAAGTACAGACTACTGGGTTCCGTGTTCTAGATCAGCAAAATTGGAATCTTCTGGAGAGGAGTCTCAGAATCTGTGTTTTCAACAAGCATTCCAGAAGATTCTTAAAATGAGAAACATCCTCTAGAAAATACGTTATAGGTTAGCAGTACTGTACAGATGATACTCGACTTACGATGGGGTTACATCCTAGTCACCTAACTCAAAGTCAAACAGTTTTCAGACGAACCATCATAAATGGAGGACCATCTGTGTGTATTTGAAAGGTGGCTTCCAAAGAAAATTTCTCTTCCTTTGACTCTTCCCCTCTATCTTTCTCTTTACTTGAGGTAAAAGTCACAAAGTGTCCAGTACAGAGACTCTGATGGTCAGTACCCAAATGCCTTGATAATTGTGGTCATTAATATTTAGAGTTGACAAGCAAATATTCCTGTTGTCAAGTGGAATTTTACAATAATAACAAAATGTACATCAAAGCAAAAAGTTTTCAGGCAGAATGCCATTGCCTGGAAACTTTTTGCATTTATGTACATTTTGTTAATATGATCAGCAAAATAATGCATTTCCCACAATAACCAGGTTAGAACTAAATGCATAGTTACATCTGAAGGCAAAGAAGTTATCAACAGAATGGCAATTACTATGTAAGGAAAGGCAACAGAATTTCAACTAGTTGCCTTTTAAAAAAGACCCCTGTGAACTTCATCTGATGTTGCTGCATGCTAATTACTTCACCCAGGAACCAAAGTCTAAGAACAGGGCACTAGATGAAAACAGGTGTTTCGTAATGAATGGGAGGAACTGTGAGCAAGATTTTAGTAAAATACATTTCTAAAGAGGAGGCTGAACCCTTTTCCCTTTTAGAAATGTGGGCAGCAAATTCTGAAAACTCAGGAAGGAAGCAATCATTTATTTAAAAATTCTTTTCATACGTTCCTTTTCAAATAATGTTTGGCTTTTTATTTGCACTTCTGTTTGTACTTCAGGGATCTGTCCTTTCAATTTGATGCCTATTTGCAGTACCTTGCCCAGGGTGAAGTAAATTCATTCAGTCTTAACTGCGGTCTCTTAAATGGTGTTTCTAAAGAGTTCGTAGCCTCCCTGTGGAAGGCCACTTTGTTGTCCAAGGAGTTCTAAGGGTATGCTAACCATTGCCTTAAACCTCCCTGCTAGCATAAAAATGTTTCTGACAACAGCTGGGTAGCTAGCAGGACAGTTGAGGATTGCTGTCACTAGTTTCATATATTAAAGGGATTTTGTGTTTTTCGAAATTTCTTCTGCATCTGTAAAGTTCACTTGTGCTGACCTGCCAGCCTGTTTATGGAAGAGCCGGCTGAGGATGGAAACTTGGAATAAACCAGAACAAGTTAACTGAGCTCATGCCGTGTGTTCTGTTGGCCTCACTGCACAGTGTTTCATTTTCCTAAAGGTTTCTAAGGTGGAATTGTATACATATGCGCACAGCTAGTGTGCTGTGGCTTGGAAAGTTACTTGCCTGCCAATTTTTTTAAAGAAAGCATGAAAAGAATAAAATCAAACATGAGATTTTAAGAAGAATTTAGAACTGTACACTTTTTCAAAACTCATTCCCCTTTAGTCATCCGACCACAGAATGTCAGAACACATGTATTCCTCATTTTCCAAACAAGAATGTTTTAATTTAGAAAGCCATTATAAAGTAATCACAGCAGAAGCTTTTAAAGAACCTTTCTTTTTCCCTCTTTTAAGTGGGTTGAGGTAGAGGTGAGATTGAAAGCTGTGTGACATTTTCACTCTACCTTCAACATACTGATACGTAACTTTACAGACAGTAGTAAATGTCCGTACAATATTAGTGTACTAGGGCTGCCATGACAAAGTATCACTGACTGGGTGGCTTTAGCAACAGAAATTTATTTTCTCATAGTTCTGGACATTAGAAGTCCAAGATCAAGGTGTCGGCAGGGTTGGTTTCTGCTAAGGGCCTCTTTCTTTGGCTTGTAGACGGCTACCTTTCTGTGCCCTCACATGGTCTTTCTTCTGTGAACATACATGTTTGTGTTCAAATTTTCTCTTATAAGGACACACATCATACTGGATTAGGGCCCACCTACATGATCTCATTTTACCTCATTACATTTTTTTAAAAATTAAAAAAAAAATTTTTTTTAATAGATGGCATCTTGTTATATTGCCCAGGCTGGTCTTGAACTCCTGACCCCAAGCAATCTTTCTGCCTCGGCCTCCAGAGTAGCTGGGATTACAGATGGGAGCCACTGGACCTGGCTTTTTAATCACCTTTTTTAAAGAACTTATATCCAAATATGGTTACATTCTGAGATACTGGGGGTTAGGACTTTAACGTACGTATTTGGTGGGGACACAATTCAGCCCTTAGCAATGTCCTCAGAAGGTGTGTGTAAACCGGGTTTCAGTGGCAATGTCCCATAAGCACATTGTATCCATTGTCTTTTTTCTGATTTCTTCCATTTTACCTCTTACCAGATTAAATCCTATTCCCTGCTCACCTCAACAATGTCATATATTCATTGAATATGAATTGATTAAGGGATGCACTGAAGGTGATTTTCAGCAATGGGAATTAACCAGAGTCACTAGGCAGTACCACTTAGGAAGTGAAGCACAAAATATAAAGAGTATGCGGGATAAAATTACAAAATGGAGTATGTGACCATTATATTTCTAGCATAACTATGTAAGAAATAATTACCAGTGTCTTGTGATTCCAGCACCAAATGGAGTAATGCTGAGGAAAAAAACCAAAACTGCTTATCAAGATTCTAATTCCAATATGGTCAGTAACTATATATGTGCCACCTGATTGGTTTTATAATCTAATTTGGGGTCTCTGAATGGGACACACTCTATTTGGAGAAATGTTTTGTTCCCAAGTGTCACTACATATATATTATTCCTTTTCTCTCTTTGGTTTTTCTGACTCTGTGCTTTCATTGTCTTTGATGTGTTTGAAATCCAGCAAAGTGGCATGTCTCTTCACAAAGACCTGCTAAAATAAGAAAGAAAATGAATAGGGATGCTAAAGAAAGACAGTGTTTAAACACCTGTCAAAGTAAAGCCAGAACAAGAATGTTCTTGCCAGAAAATGTAGCAGCCCCATTTGAGACTGGTTGGTAATTTGAAGATGATTCATGTACGACTAGCCGCATTTGCATTCTAGCCCATACATTGTCAGCCACCTTGTAGGCTTCTAGTGATGGCTTCCCCTCTCTTAAGTTTCACAGAAAACTCTTAAGTGAGGGGGTCACTTTGGGTAGACTGCTCATCTTGTCACAAGATACGAAGGCAGTGCTTCGAAAGCACACCCTCCCTCCTTTTAGGTTCAAAATTCCTTATTTTAAGTGGAACAGGTCCCTCGAGACCTTTAAGCATACAAGATTTGGATGAATCAGCATCTAACGATCCTGAACCCTTTTGTAAAAAGACTGAAAATTCTCTCATAACCTCAGAAATTATTAAATTTTATAGGCATCTCTTGGACCAGGAGTTTCCTAGAAGTACGTTAGGGCTTGAGATGGCTAAATACAAAGCACTTCCAAAAGGCTGCAGGCAAGACCCGATCCTTTTAGGCCCTACTCTGAATCCAGATAATCACTGGCTGGGCATGAGGGTCGGGATGTGCAGAAACTCTTAGTCAAACCACCACACCCATTACTTGTGACTTTCTTGTTAGGCTTTTGAGGAATCTTGCAGGTTAGAATATGCTGAGCACTCAAGCTAAGGAAGGTTAAAAGTCATAGAACATTGTCCTTCTTCCAAGCGAGCTCACTTCACTTGGATCCAAGACCCTACGTTAGAGTCTAAATTCTGTATCCCATGGCCCTAAAACTGAAGTCTTACTATATTCAGTGGACATAACTGATGAGGATTTAATTCATAATTACTTGTGGTTTTTCAGTACGAGTTCCAACCTTATTTTTCTTGCCGGGTACTCCAGTGCTAGAGGCAAAGAGAAAGAAAAGTACAAGGTTCCTGCTAGATCTTAAAAAGGGAAGGGCAGCATAAACACAGGCCCCTTTGATAATGATTTCTTAGCCAGTCCAGTGGATAACAGTTTTCATAATCAGTAGTCCTCCAGGACATAGGCATCTATGTTGAATTTAAAGGTGGTCTTAATGTAAAGTGTCTGGGGTTCATGAAATCATAAAATGGACCTTTTTATTTTTTTTTTGCTTTAGATTTTGACATTAGGCATATTTGGAAACAAGAGTAAAATGTAACTTCCTGTGTTTGGCAGCCATGGCAACACGTCTTATATAGTGCAGGCTTTTCCACAACCAAAAGGAACAACAACTTGTATTTGCCTAGCTGTCCCATAGACGTTGCCTAATCAGATTTCAACATGATTCACTGAGTGTCGTATTAATCAAGTAAGCAATCAGTCTTTTGAATGGTTTTTGTTTGTTTGTTTTGTGTTTTTAATTTTTTATTTTTTGCAGGTGCAAGCGTAAAAATAGATTCAGCAACATCCCAGCTGGTGGGAAAGAGCCGAGTCCAACTCGTAGCTGCTCACTCTCATTCTTCATATGATGTCAACCTTGTTGCCTTGTTACCTTCCTTAGTCCCCGGCATTTCTGCTATAGAATAATGATGATTTCCCTTGTGTCAGTTGGTCTCAGCAGCTCCCAGCAATTGTCTTGAGACCAGTGGAGAATGCAGGTTATCTATTTTGGGTGGGTATACAGGATCTATTTTAGGAGATGTGTTTGTTTTCCTGGAGTCCTCTAGAAGACCAGGAAAATATTTTTCAAAGAAATTTTGCTGCCCCAGTTGGTCTGGATTATAAATAATCTACTTTCTGTTTTTATTCCCCTCAAAACATTTTATCAGCCTTTCTTCCACTTGCTTACATGTAGTATCTGTATTAATCCCAGCCACAACCCGAATGGTGAGTTGTCCTACCCCATCCTATGGATGAGGGTGAGACTCTGAAAGGTTGAATTACCTTCTTTGCCTAAGGTTACCAGCTAAGAAGTGGAAGGACAGATGATTAAATTCAAATCTTTCTGATTCTGGAAGCCCATGTTTTTCCTCTGCAGTACTTATAGGTCCGTGTTTATATTAAAAGTGGCTATTTCCTTTTTTTAAAGCAGAGCCATACTGGGATGCCAAATAGCTAAAGAATTAAACCAAACAAACCCTTTTTCTTCTCTGTAAACTTTAGTGCAGAGATACAGAAATGTCAGCTGTCTCTCCATTTATTCCCCTGAGGATACTGGTCTAACAGGAGATATTCGATTCGAAGTTGAAAGGTGAGATAGGAGAGGTGGTGTGTTCTGTTTAGATTGGAATAAAAACTTGTTGCTGGTTGCCAATTGTAAAGGATGATCCCTAGTAATTGAACGGGTTACGTTGTAATGTCAGCTACCTGCCACCACAACACTGGGCCACTACCCAGCCTAGCTCTACCTTGTAGTTCTGCCAGTTTCGGATGTCTTTATTGAAAGCCTAAAGTATTGATACATAACTAAACATCTGTACTAATGTTGTAATATCAAACAGTTTAATTTTAGGTTAAAAAATAGTTTTATAGTTTTCTATATGGTTTCTTAGTTTTCTAAAGAGATTCAAATTCTCAAGTGTGATGCCTAAAAAGAATGGAAAAAACAAAAACAATCTGGGTTTAGTTCCAGTTCAGTTAGATAATTTGCCTTGTTTCTTTGCCATGGAGCGAAATTGCCTTTCTAACTTCTTCAGTTGCAAAAAAGAAGATGGAGACTGAAGAAAAATCTGAGATGCTTAATTGGAGTGTTTAGAGAAAGGAGGAAATGTTAATTGAAGTAGATGCAGAGTAGCTGTTGGAGAAATTAATTTTCAGCACTCATCACTGTGTGAAAATAGTAACCCCCGAAAAGATTATTTTACACATAAATTATTCCAACTGTTTTTCAATTATTTGGATTTGATGAATTGTCTCTAAATTACGTTGTAAGGAGCAAGGAAGTGTTTGCCTACCTGAAAAATATGTCAGCAATGTCTGTGCCATTCCTATGAGTGTTAATCATCCTTCCTGCTGGCTTTGATATTTTCCCAATTTCAAACGTTAGTGTTTATTGTGTTATCATTCAAAATATTTGGAATTCTACAGGAAGGCACTGTTGGAAACAATTTCCTCTGTGCGAAAAATCTAAAGACCTGTTAAAATAAATCATAGCCTAGTTAGGCCAGGCCTTTTGAATTATTGCCATGCATTTATCCACGACTTGGTTATTCATTTTATAAATATTTATGAAGGGCCTTCTGTGATCTAGGTACAGTATGGGGGCAACATCAGGAATAAAGCCAATTTGGTCCCTGACCTCAGGGGACTCTAATCTAGTGCGGAGGATTTTTTTTTTCACATATTTGCTCCTCAAAGAGGCATTCTTTTTTTTTTTCCCTACTCACTTGATAAGAACTATTAAAAATTATCTTTATGGCTTCTGAAAAATCAGTGAATTGCAACTAGTTACTTCTGAAGTTCAGTTATGGGCTTTTTCCCAGCACTCTAGAACCCAGTCAACGTTAGATCTGAAAAGAATTTTGGAATAAGTTGGTTGGCTCGATGGCACCCTAACTGGATTGGAAGGCTCTCTGGGTAGTGTTCTACCCAAATCCTGCTGGTACAACTAACTTGTTTTCTGAAATGCTAGCTTAACACACATGCCATTTTCAAGAAAGAAACCAAAATAAACATCTTGCAAGTAGGACATCCTCAATGAGTATGTTGGAGAGAAAAATATATAACATCAACACTAAAGGGACCATTATTATAAAAATTATTTTTTAAATAAACAACTAGTGGGATTGTTTCTCTCTCTCTCTCTCAAGAGAATTAGGTGTACAAACTAAAGAATGTTAATCCTTTGCTTTTCAGTGGCTTTAAAATGGTTTCTTGTTTAATTTGAACAGGATATGTCCACCTTTTAGGTGATGTTATGGAACTAGACTCAACCTCTGTAGCCCTCCAACAATTTTACCCCGAATTTTAACTCATAATTTGGAGATCATTTTTGTTTTTTTTTTTTTTTTTTTTTTGAGACAGAGTCTCGCTTTGTTGTCCAGGCTAGAGTGAGTGCCGTGGCGTCAGCCTAGCTCACAGCAACCTCAAACTCCTGGGCTCAAGCGATCCTCCTCCCTCAGCCTCCCGAGTAGCTGGGACTACAGGCATGTGCCACCATGCCCGGCTAATTTTTTATATATATATCAGTTGGCCAATTAATTTCTTTCTATTTTTATAGTAGAGACGGGGTCTCGCTCTTGCTCAGGCTGGTTTTGAACTCCTGACCTTGAGCAATCCGCCCGCCTCGGCCTCCCAAGAGCTAGGATTACAGGCGTGAGCCACAGCGCCCGGCCCTGGAGATCATTTTTGTGCTACGCCTATAATGAGAACTAAGGCCGCAGTGTTGCAGCCTGAGCCTCCGGGGTCCCCCACAACCCCTGCTGGCCGCACACTGTGCATCTATCTCTGGATGAGTGGTTGCTTGACTGATGTCAGCCTCCCTCATAGACCACCAGCCTCCTAAGGGCAGAGATCCAATCCATTTTTGCTCACCATTGTAGTTCCTTTTCCATAATAGCTGCTCAATAAATTGTGAATGAGTGCCTCCATCTCACGGTAAACACATTTTTCTGCATCCGTATCTTTTTTTTTTTGAGACAGAGTCTCACTGTGTTGCCCGAGCTAGAGTGAGTGCCGTGGCGTCAGCCTAGCTCACAGCAACCTCAAACTCCTGGGCTCAAGCGATCCTCCTGCCTCAGCCTCCAGAGTAGCTGGGACTACAGGCATGTGCCACCATGCCAGGATAATTTTTTCTGTATATATATTAGTTGGCCAATTAATTTCTTTCTATTTTTAGTAGAGACAGGGATCTTGCTCTTGCTCAGGCTGGTCTTGAACTCCTGACCTCTAGCAATCCTCCACCTCGGCCTCCCAGAGTGCTAGGATTACAGACGAGAGCTGGCGTGAGCCACCACGCCCAGCCTACATCCATACCTTTTGTGGACTTCTCCTTCCTCTTCTTCCTTGGATTGTCTTCCCTGGTGACTGTCTTTAATGCAGGCCCTGTTGTCCTTGGGCTCTCGCACCACAGGTGGCTCTGTGGAGTCCATCGGCTCCACAGTGCTATTTCCCACCCCTTTTGCTTTCCATATTGTGCATGTTCTCAATTGAGGTACTTGCCATCCTGCCGAGTTTTCCTTCACACTTCTTTGCTGCTGTCATTTCATGACTTCCTGGTCATTGCCTCATAGTCACCCGATGAGGTTCAGACTCTCCCTGTCCACCCCAAGTCTTGCCATTGCCCAAGGGAACTCCATCCCCATGCAGCCTCCATGTGGCTGGTCTGACATCCTGGCTGGCACAGTTCTGCAGCCCTTCCCTCCTGCATCTTCAAAACCCCCTGCCACCCTGACCCCCAGGCTCCTTATCCTCAGCCCATAAACATGTTTGAGTGTCTTGCACACTTTGTGAATTTGAAACAAACAGCAAACAAAACCTTTTCCTCTGCTTGATCATTCTCAAAGCCAAAAATGTTCAAGGTTCTTTATTGCTTTGCAAAGCCCACTTGCTCCTAAATGTAATCATTCTCTAAGAGTTTACCCCTGGTCCTCAACAGCTGCTTTTGTTTGGAAGACTCCATCAAGCAACTTCAACTCCAACTTCTTGCTAGTGTGCCAGTAGTGCATTTCTGATAGTCTGTTGGACATCTTCCCCTGAATGTCCTGCCAACACCTGAAATTCATGGTGTCTGAACACAAGCTTGACGGTCTTTCCTCCAAGTCTTCTCTCCTCTTGACATCCCACCACTCCCTTGTGGGGTTTTGGGCCACGGAGTTCTCTGTGACTTCTCCAGGCAGTTCCTCGGACTCTTCTTCCCCTCAGTGTCCCTTGGAGATGCATTTATCATTTTCAATCCCTTTTCATTGCTTCTGTCCAAGTTCAGATGCCTGGGTTGTTGCAGTCATTTCTTAACTGAACTACAAGTATATAAATCTGGGTGCCTTGGGGACTTCGTATGACTAGTTGATACAAATAAATTCTCCTCTGTGGGATATATCTCCCAGCATCCTGTTTTCCATTGTATACACCTGCAGGTTTCATTTCTGTCTTGGGAAGATAGTCTAGAATGCTCCACGTGGCCATAGTCTGTCCACAAATACCAGCCTTGGGGACTTGGTGTGACTGCCAGGGGACTGTTGGATGTACACAGACAGGGTTAGTCACTTTCTATGTAGATTCTCAGGGCTCTTATGTATCCACTAGGCTTTTGACTTAAAGGTATTGGTCCGGAGTTAATGTGCTATTTTAATAATATTTCTGGCACATTCGTCTTCTACGGGAAATTTTTCATAATATTGTCTGAAGCAAAATGTTGCCACTTACTTAAACATCATGATATTTCATTGGATTTTATTTTACAATTTATATATAAGGCCTGCCAGCTTCTCTCCTAAAGTTCCATCTTCGAGCACATTCCCAGCGTAAGCAGGCTTGATCGTTATCCTAACATGGGTGAGGCGAAGTTCTCTCTCACTTAGCAGATCATCCCATCAGGGATATATTGACTTTTTCCTCCTTTGCACAAGCACACCACACACTCTACACACTGCGGCCTGCTCGACTCCACACGCTGAGAGCTGTAGGAGATGGCTTGCCTCCAAGGGGAACAAGGGACGGACGAGGTTGGTTGCCTCCTGCCTTGTTTTTCATCCCTGTAGCAAACTTCTTGCTATTCCCAAGCAGAGCCATCCTGTCTATTCACAGAGAGAGCCCTTTGCTTATCCAGAGAACAGTGGTATTCAAAACGTAAAATGCTTTTGTTTACATGAAAATTGATTTTCCGTATTTGCACAGTGACCATTTTCCTACTCAATCAGAATTTCTTTAAACCCCAACTATGAACGACTTTATTTAATCTGTTAAATATCCTGTAGCAAGTCTAGGGGATGTTGTTCATGTCAGTGAATCAGAATGTCATACAGCTGCACAAACATACTCATGCTGCAGTCCCGTTGGCCGCAGTTTAAACTCTGGAATTCTCCGTCAGTGTTTGCAGGCAGATGGAAGTCTTTAGTAGCTTTACCCTTTGGGAATTTTAAAAATAAGGGCTGCCTCTGTTAGAAAAACAAGCTTAAAAATTGATAATATCAAATTTCTAAAATTAATATTATGGTAAATAAGGATTCTGTACAATCAAATAATTATAGTCAATATAAAAAGAGTACACCCTGCCTACAACTAGCATGCAATTAACTGCAGTGACATTGGATATTGTTTTAGAGAGCAAAACAATACCTGCCCTAACTCTTTGGATAGTCCAAGCTGGTGACTGGGATAGAATTGAGTTATTGTTCATTAGGGTTTATGTCTTGCCTTCTCTTAAAATACAGATCTACTCTCACCCACTACTCTCCTCCCCATTTTGTACAAAGGACACTGGAGGGAAACTACCCAAGTTTAAATCCTGCTCCCCAGCTGTGTGTGACCTTGGACAAGTTGCTTGGTTTCTCTGGGCTTCAACTGCCTCATCTATAAAATGGGAACAGTAATAGCATCTACTTCACAGGGTTGTGGTGATGATTAACAAAGCAGTATTCATAAAGCACTTAGAACGGGTCTTACTGTGACCTATAAGATTGATATACTCAGCAGAAAGCCATAGGAAGAAGCATAGAATTTTTAAAGTCGGAAGGAGCCTAGTGATCATTTAACCTAGTCTCCTAATTTTAGCAATGAGAATGTGGGGTCCTTGCTCAAGGTCACAGGGCTGGGTAAGTAGCAGAGTTGGATCTAGGATCTGGCTCTCTTCTTGGCTTACAGTAGTTCACCATCCCTGTTGGGTGGTCAAAACCCAGAACAATAACTTAGATTTATTGCCTGTCCTAATTGTGCAATGTCCTCTTTGCTTCTTGTTTTATAGAGTCTAACTGCTATTTTAGAGCTACTAGGAGGTATTGCTGGTTCAGTATGAGTTTAGCAATCATATTCTGATGAAGACAGCCAGGTGGAGTGGGGGATAAGCCCTGATCGGGAATCAGATGACCTAGACTCCTGTCTTTGCCACTAGGTATCAATTTGGGAAAGCACATAGCCTTCTTGGGGCTCAGTTTCCTCATATGTAGGGCTTTTATACATATATAGGATAATGTGGAAGTATTAAACATGATTGTTGCCCATGGTTGATAACATGTTGGTAACATGATAACATGGTTGTAACCCAGTGCTTCTGTAAATTACATTGCTCAGAACTGCTGTGTGCTCTAATATGTGGAGTAGGAATATATATTAAACTGTCCTTTTTTTTTTTTTTTTACAGATGATAAACTGCTTCTTCACCTTTAATCTTGCTTAGGTGAACTTCTATTTTAGCAAGGTTTTAGGGCAGCCTCAAAAGATGGTAGAAAGGTAGATTAGCTTTCCCAGACCCTAGGAAAGGGAAGGTGATATTATCTACATTTTCCAGACAAAGGAAGTGGTAATGATCTCCTTTCTCGAAGGAAGAAATGTGCATAAAGCTCATCATCCTCAGGTACTCTGTCATCTTGCTAAGGTGGCATGTTTTGATTTTGTAACTAAGGTAGCTTTGCTTTGAAATGAATCTCGCAGATGTTCAGTGAAAAGAGTCAAAAGAGTATGTTGTATGAGTCGACCAAGTTAGAGTTCAAGAACAGGTGAAAGAAATCAGTGGTGATGGACATGGAAAGGGCAGTGATTGGGGAAAGGGAGGGAGAGGGTGGGCGGTGATTGGGAAGAAGCAGGAGGAAACTTTCTGGGGCCTGGAAGTGATCTCTGCCTTGGTCTGAATGGGGGTTGCCTGTACAGAATCATTTACTTTCTGTATGTCTACCTTGAAAATCTTTTTGGAAAAATGCTCCATAGCATTAATTTTAATGACAGTAGGAAATACTGATCTTAATCCCAAGTCCCTTTAAATAACGTTACAGTTTCTTTCAAGTGACAGAGGAATGGAAATTGGCAAATCAGGAGGCAAGTACAAATAGAAGCAAAATAATAACAGTCTTCTTCCAGGAGGGACTAAAATTCTTTTATTATGCTCTATTGTAATAATGTTTTCACATTTTATTTTATTTTTCTTTAAATTTAATGTCATGTGTACATTCTCTTCTCTTACTCTTGGGGAACCAAAAAGATAATGGCTAAATAATTTTTGAAATATTTTAGTTATGATTATTACCTTAAGGCTGATTATTTGTTTTAAGGAAATATCAACTGATGAAAAGCAATTTTCTTCTGAACTAAGATCTTTTCTAACTCTAAAATTCTATTATTCTCAGATTTGTAAATGGTAGAATACATTTATCTATAGAAAGTTCAAAAATATTCTCATTCCTTTTTTTAAAAAATTCACATTTAACCATTTCATATGCTTCAGGACATGACTTTATAAATGTGTTTTAGTTTTTTGCCATAAGTATATATCATAGGTCTATGCTGAGCACAATACTGGCAATGGGAAAATTTTTCTTGGCCTAACTTTAAAAGGTCAGCCATCCTTGATTTTTTTCACTACTAAGCTTAGCATGGGTGTGTGTGTGTGTGTGTGTGTGTGTGTGTGTGTGTGTGTGTGTGTGTTGGGGGTATGTTTGGAATCCCTTTTCTCTGTACGGTCTCACAGTAACTGAGGATGAATACTTCTTAATGCCTTGCTGCAGCTGAGCCCGTTGGCGTAGCGTTTTGCAAGATGTTTAATACTACTTATCTTATTTAGGTCCATCATGTGCTAAAAAGGGTTGAAATAGCAATTTTATGACCCGTAAGTATTCTCTTAATGATAAAATACTGGGAATGGAAAGTATTAATAAAGGGAGATTTTAGAAGAAAGATGCCAATTCTGAGGCGTATTACTTTCCAAAACTCCTTCAAGTAGAAATCTTCAGAGTTGGTAAAAGACAGTGCCCACTGAGATCTCTTAGCCCCCAGGAATCAGTTAATCTTAATCCTCATTTACCTCCATGCTAGCTAATGCCACATTTAAAAATATAAATTTTACTTTAGAATAGCTTTAGACTTGCAGAAAAATTTAAAGAAATAGTACAAAGAGTTCTCATATACTCCCAATTTCCTTTTTCCTATTGTTAATATCTTATATCAGTATAATACATTTGTTACAACCAAGGAACCAGCACTGGTTTATTCCTATTAACTAAAATCCACAGTTTATTAGGATTTCACTAGTTTTCCCCTAATGTCTTTCTTTGTTGTTGTTCCGGAATTCCATCAAGATGTCATGTTACATTCAGTCGTCACATCTCCTTAGCTTCCTCTGGTCTGACAGTTTCTCGGACTTATTTTGGTTTTAAATGACCTTGACTGTTTTGAGATGTTCTGGCCAGGCATTTTGGAAATGTCGCTCCATTTTGTTTTGTCTGATGTTTCTCAGGGTGACAATGGGGTTGTGTGTTTTGAAGTACCATTCTTGTTATATCATATCGTGTCAAGGGTACATACTGTCCATACAACTTATCTCTGATTATGTCCACCGTGACCACCTGGCTGCGGTTGTATTTGTTAGAATCTCCACAGTAGAATCCCTCCTTCCCTCCCTCTTTCCACATTGCAATCTTGGGAACAAAGTCATCACATGTAGCCCACGTTGAAGCACTGGGGAGTGACGCTTCATCCCCTTGAGAGGGGAGTATTGATATCAATTATTTGGTGTTCTGTGCAGATTTATCTCTTCTCTCACATTTATTTATTTGTTTAGTACTTATCAGTTTGGATTCATGGGTGTTTATTTTATACTTTGGCTTATTATCCAATACTATATTATTTATTTTGTTGCTCTGATTGTTCCAGCTTTGGGCTTTGTAAACTCTTTGAGTGGGCTCCTGGTGTCCCTTTTAACCCATGCTCATTCATTTGTTGTTTGAGCACTTTCTCACTCACTGGCACTAGACAATGCTGCAAGGCTCATGTTTTCCCTGCCCCAGCCGTGGAAGCAGCCATTTCTCTAAGGAGATCTGGTTCCTTTGATTGGAGAGTGCTATTAGAAACCAAGATCTGAGCGCTGGGTGTGCGTATTGCTATTGGGGTGTCATTGCTTCTAGGCCCTCTGAGAGGACAGAGCTAGGAAATACATGTGTATACGAAAGCATGTCTATACCCATGTCTGTACTTTATCTGTTGACCTACTGACCTGGCCAAACATGGGTCCATAGAGATGTCTCCAACTCTAATTGGTGCCATATAAATTCTTTAACTTTACCTCCTTGTTTATTTATTAATAGAACCTCTCTCTAACCACCAGAAAATTTGGCTCTCACCATCTGCTATCTGTTCCACATACTTGTTTGATCCCAGCATGCATGTATAGCAGTTTCAGAATTTTTAACCTATACCCCATGCAGTACCATACATTTTGATTCTTTCGTTCTTTTTCTCTTCCTCTCCACTGGCCATTCATCTTACCTCCTTACAGGAAGAGATTTGACCCAACCCAGTGTAAACTGATTAGCAAGAGAGTAAGGAGCTCTTTAGACAACTTAAGATAAGATAGTCACTTGGCCACCTTAGAAACTATGATCCAATCTCATCTGTGATGGCTCATACCATCAGTGCACTCTGGCTTTATCATTTCCTTGTTTCTCTGCCCAGAAATTATACATATTCCCTTTTGTATGATAGCACACATCTTAAGCTGTTGTTTCAATCAAGAGAGAGAGAGCTTATGTTGTAAATATAGGAAAGAAAGTTATATCTTCCCTAAGCACTGTTCCAATATTTCTTTGCCGTAGTTCTGTGTCCATTATAAAGGCAGAATTATAATGCAAATAGAAAAACTATAATAGAAATAAAAATATATAATATTGTCTAAGCATAATAAATTACAAAGGCACAAAGAAAACAGCCCAGAAAACATAATTTAAGGAAATAAATGTTGGTAAGCTTGTTTTTTTTCACTTCCTTAAAGCATACACAGCAGAGTGTTATCAAAGAATTATTTATCACACATGATTTCTCTATAATTGTTTTTGTTATTACTTGGCTTCAAAAATGTATTCTCATTGACCTTCAGATATGTAAAGGTATTTGGAGGAAAACTGAGACTGTCTTTACCGCTGTTTTGTTTTCACAGGGCAGCTGTCAATTTGTGTGGAATCAAAACCAGAAGTTCTTTTACTACGATTCTTTTCTAAACGATCTTTCAGTTACAAGTGGAATACTATGCCACATCTGTCTTACTTTCTCAGTGACTGAAATGATTCTGTGTGGGAAAAAAATGGATATCTAAAATGTCATATAACTATTAAATATTATAAAAATACTACAAACTCTCATATTAAGTAGATTGAAATTTTCTAAGAATGCCTGTCATTCAGTTCTCAGATCTCAAAAGGGAAGACTGTTCAAACCTATAATTATTTTATATGATAACTATCTAGTCACATTTGCACAGGTATTGCCTAACTAATAAATTTCTGTTTAAATGAAAAAATAAAACCTTCATGTATTCTCTGAATTTTTACCAGATGGTGGTATGGGGAAGTGGGGAAGTTCTCTTAGGTGTGGGTTTGTTTCATTGGGAAGATAGACTGAGCTGTGTCATTTAAAATGTTTATATTCAAATGGTTAATGACTGTTTCTCAAGATATGCTTTATTTTATTTTAGACAGGGTGTCACTGTCTTGTACAGGCTGGCGTGCAGTGGCACGATCATAGCTCACTGTAATTTCAAACTACTGGGTTCAGGTGATCCTCCTCTCTCAGCCTCCTGAGTAGCTAGGACTGCAAGCACATGCCACCATGCCTGGCTAATGTTATTTTGTAAGAGATGGAATCTCACTGTGTTGCCCAGGCTGGTCTCAAACTGAATATACGCTGTATTTTAAAATGTAGATCTCAAGTATGAAAAGGAAAGTTCTGATGGATGACGGGTTACTCTTTTTTTTTTTTTTTTTTTTTTTTTGAGACAGAGTCTCACTTTGTTGCCCAGGCTAGAGAGAGTGCCGTGGTGTCAGCCTAGCTCACAGCAACCTCAAACTCCTGGGCTCAAGCGATCCTCCTGCCTCAGCCTCCCGAGTAGCTGGGACTACAGGCATGTGCCACCATGCCTGGCTAATTTTTTCTATATACAGAAGTTGGCCAATTAATTTCTTTCTATTTAGAGTAGAGACAGGGTCTCGCTCTTGCTCAGGCTGGTTTCAAACTCCTGACCTCGAGCAATCTGCCCGCCTCGGCCTCGCAGAGTGCTAGGATTACAGGCGTGAGCCACCGCGCCTGGTCTGGGTTACTCTTGATAACATGACAGTAGGTAAAAATTAACATTGAAAACAATCAGAAAATTTCAACTTTCACGTGGAATTTATCTACCAATTTGTTCTTATCCGCTTGTAAATGCAAAATATACTGGACTTTGAAAGAATTTATAGAAAATTTTAAGTGGCTTCTAATGGCAAATTGGTCCCAAAGAAAAATTATAGACATATCAATGGCACTGTTGGTATCCTGGTTGTCTGGAGGAAAGAGAGTATTCTGCTCATATGACTCAAAAGTGGGTGACAGTTCTCTTCACATTCATGATTTAAGAGAAGTACAATGGCAGTTTGGCCAACTGTGCCAACATATGGTTTCCAATTGCAAGTGTGGTTTATGATAGGAAAAAATAGACTGTGCATCATTGGTTCAGATGGAAAGCAGGGTTTTTTTAAATAGAGTGTCGGGGAACTAGATATGTGGGTTAGGAGATAAAGATCCCACTCCATTGTAAAAAAATGAGAACTAGTTGTGTGTCTGTAGCCAGAGAGATGAATTGAGATGGAAACTTTAGTTCCTATGTTTGTAATAGTCAGCCTTTTATATTTTGCAACATTTAAATTGTTCAAAAGCAAGCCCTTCCTTGAAAGTTCAGCATAAAGTCTCCGTGAAGAAGAAAAAACCATGCACTCAATTCCTCCGTGGGTTTGCCCCTTAGTTCAGGGAAGGCAGTTGGACAGCAATAGAAGGGAAGTAATGATTTTACTTCTTTACTCTGGCTTAGCTTCAAAATCAGCCTATCCCCTGTACCTCTAAATGTGCTATAGCTCAAAGGAACCACTTAGAGAAGTATCAGTCAATGCAGGACTTGTATCTCCAATTTAGCCTAGCAGTGCACAGCCTCTGTGCATCTCTGCTCAGATAGCCCCTGGAATTAGAGTAGACTTCACTAGTGGGAGGAATGGGATTTATCTGTACTTGTTTGGAAGGAGAACTCATGAAGATTTAGGAGTTGGCATCTGTTGGTTATCTATTTTTAAAATTCATTTTGAGATTTTCCTGGTTCTTGGTGTGTCAAGTGATTTTTGATTGAAACTTGGACATTTTTCTTTTTTTTTTTTTTTTGTGATAAAAGCCCCAGTGTTAAGAAACTTGGACATTTTTCTATTATTTTATGTGGCTCTAGATCTTTTTGAAACATTTTGTTTTAATTGACTTTGTTTGATACCTTTGTAGCAGGGGAAGCAGTGGTGCCACCTTGTCACTCCCACATGGAGATAGGAAACCTGGTTCTTCACTTGTCCTCTATTAACACACTGTGTGTATGTCTGGGTGTCCTTGTCACTGCTGAGTATGGGTGGAATTTCCAGCTCCCTACATGGTCTCCCTGACATTAAGTGGCCTTGTTCTGGTGGGTAGTGGCTTGACACCGTCTCTGTATTGGGGGCAGGGAGAGACACCTGGTTATTGCTGAGTAGGGGTGGATGCCCAGACTTCCTACATGGTCTCCACCGGTAACATGGAAGATGCTTCATTGTCAGCTGCCAGGGCATAAAGATCCTGGCTCTCTACTTAGTCTTCTCTGAAACCAATCTAGCAGGGGTGTTAGGGGTACTTGTTCAAGCCTCATGAGGGTAGAAGTCTAGCATCTCCACTCAGCCTTTGCTGGTGTAGGTGGTCACAGTTTCTTCTGTGGTGTTTGGCTGGAGTAGAGCAGTTATTGTCTAAAAGTTTTCTGTCTTGCTGATCTGCCCCTTTCCTGGTCCTGTGGCTAGAGAGAGCAGACTTTTGCTGAGGCTTTTTTGCTCTCTGCCTGTGGGCATTTCTGGGTTGCTGACTTCCATGCTTGTTGGTGTTCCCAGGGTTCTGACTTCTTCTGCTGCAAGTCTGGAATATTTGAGGCAAAAAGAAAACCCAAGGATGTCACCACCATGTTGTTTCTTAGGTTCTGAAGTCCCAGACTGGTCTTACTTTCCCTCACCTTACAAAGTCTATTTATATTTATTTTATATATAATATCCAGGGTTTTCTTGTTTTTTAAGTTGAATTTAGCAAAAAGGATAGGAAAAAATAAGTCTACACCGTCTTCCCAGAAGCAGAAGTCCTTGCTGTTCTAGTTTTGGTTTTATTTGTTCTTTTTTCTCCCAATATTATATGATGAAAGTTTAAAAAATACAGAGAAGATGAAAGAATTATATTCACCTCCCCCTTATAACTATCACTTGGATTCAACACTTACCGATTTTACTTTATTGCATATTTATCCATCTGTCCAGTCCATCTATCTGTCCATTTGTAATTTTTGATGGACATCAGTACATTTTGCCCCTAAACATTTCAGCATGCCTATCATTAATTAGACTTCACTATTTGTTTATTTTATATAAAGTGAAATGCACAAAATCACAACTACCATTTGATAAGTTTTATATAATCCCACCATTAAAGAGATAATTTTCATCACCCCCAGAATTTCCCTCAAGCTTCTTCTCATTTAATTCCTACCTCCCTTTCCTTCCAAGAAGAAACTACTGTTTTGATTTTTTCTTCTTCCTCCTCTTTCTCCTTCTCCTCTATCCTCTTCTTCCTCTTTTTCCTCTTCTTGCCATAAATTCATTTTGCCTATTTTAGAACTTCCTATAAATAGAACCACACAGTATGTAATCTTTTCTGTATGACCTTTCAGCACAATATTTTTGAGCTGCATCCATGTTGTTGTGTGTATCAATGGTTCTTTTTTATTATTATTATTGCTACGAGCTGTTTCATTGAGTGAATAATACCATACTTTATTCACTCTGGCCTGCTTCCAGTTCTTTGCTATTCAAAAGTTGGGGTAATATAAGTCATTGCTATCTCCCCTCTGTTTGGAACGTAGTGCAAAACAACTGAAGATTTTGTACCTTTCTTCTGGTTAATAAAACAATAAAGGTGTACAAAGCTATGTTTTTAACACACAGAATACGCAACATTTTCCACATATTTCTTGTTGTTAGTGATAGCTATCCATTTATTTGAAGCTGAAAACTTTGTAATAGAGTCAAAAGATAGCTTTAGCATTGTAAAAATAGAATTTAGCTTCTTGACACCAAATTGTATTTTGCGAAGGAGAAACCATGATTTTAACTACATCGTAACTGTAATATTCATTACTGAGAATGCCAAACTAGCCTCTGGAGGAACATCCTATTTCAGGAATACTTAGAATACTCAATTTCTTCACGAAATATTGATGTGCTTGTTGCAGATGGATTCAGCACTGTTTCACAGACCCTTTTGTGTCTGGCCCCACCTATTATGTAAGCGTTTTGCTTCTTTTCTCTTTCCCCAAAATGATTTCCTAAGGGAACTGTAATGTCTGATTGATTGATTGATTTACTGATGGATACCAGGGGAGTCCTACCAGTTGCGAAATGGGACAAAATAAACTTTATATGTGATTCCTGAGAAGTGGACATGCTTACTGTTAACAGTCCAGCAAAAAATAGATGATGTTGTTTCCAAATTTTATTATAACCTTTCTCTGACTTTATTTTTCTCTATACAGTTGACGGACTGGACAAAGCTTCTGTCGCAAACTCAGATGGCCCCACGGCAGGTTCCCAAACACCTCCCTTCAAGAGAAAGGGCAAACTGTCCACCATTGGGAAAATCTTTAAACCTTGGAAATGGAGGAAAAAGAAGACAAGCGACAAATTTAGAGAAACCTCAGCAGGTATGAGTGCCATATGTTTCTTAGAAGATATCCTAAGGTAGAAAATTATGTTTTGCAAGGTTTCTTTTTTTTTTTTTTTCTTTTTTAAAAAAAATTGTTGTGTGTTTGAAATGAAATTATTTCATTTAAGGAATGAAATAATTTTATTCATTATTAAGGATGAAACAACTCAAGAGTTCTGAGTTGCCTTTTTTTTGTGCTGACTTTGGCTTTCTAATATATTCTTAGCTTTAAATTTATATAGAAAACTGATGTGTGAGGAGGGGCAGGTGAAATATTGAAAAATTAGAAGAGGAAATGTTACCCATCAACACTGTGGCCATAAGCATTCACTTTGACATATGCATACCGTCATGTGTATATCTATCTAGCGCTAGTAGCACAGTCTTATTTATTAACTAAAACTTTTTAAAAAATATATTTTTGATGTATTTTTTCTATGAATAAGATTGAAATGGCTATATGAAAGAAAGGTGTTGCTGTGTTTGTTTAATTTTAAATTTCCATCATATCCTCAGGACAAATAAATGGTCTGTGTCTTAGGAGATCCGTAACCCTATTGGTGTAAAAATTTTTGATTGTTAATTTAAGTTGTAGCTTTGTTAAACCTTAAGAAGTACATTGTGGAGTGCCTTTCATATGGACTCACAGAGGAAGTTGGCTTTAAATCTCAGGCTAGGATTAAGCCCAATTTAAACTAGTGCCAGTGTCAGTGGTGTTTTATTTAAGATAGAAAAACATTTCTCTTTTTAGTAAGTTCAACATTCTCCATGATTACTGTTCAAAACAATCCCTCATCAAAATCCCTCATTGTACCAGTGTATATTGTCAGCGTGTATACTGGGTCGCCGAGCATATTGTATTGGTCTGTGCTAAGATAGAGCTGATCTTTCTTTCTAGAACTATGAAATGAAATAGAAAATACTAAAAACAATGTAAAGGTATGGAATAGGGAAAATTGCCTCTGATGCATTTGCAGCTATATTATTTCTTTGAGCATCTCAGATTTAACAAGAAACAATGATAAGCTATCCGGGCTTTATTTCAAAGTAATCATGGAGGAGTGGTAAGATAGGTAAGAGTGTAGATGAAAGAAGATTGGCAGTGAGCTGATAATTGTTTAAGCTGGGCAATGGGTACATGAGGTTTATTATTCTCATCTCCTACTTGTAAATATTAGAAATTTTCCAAAATAAAAAGATAGAAAAAGAAGAGAGACTTGGCTTATGGGATGGATGCTCTTCATTGCCTAATTAGCTTCCTGAGTTAGGAGGCAGTGGGTAGTGGGGGACAGAGTGTTGAGTGTTGTGCTGAGTGGTGTTCTTGCCACCAAGGTGCTGAGTGACCTTGTGCAAGTCAGATCAGCCTCTGAGCTTTGATTTCCTTGTCTACAAAATGAGGGAGTTGAATGAGCTGAATTTTAAGGTGCTTCAGTTCCAGATTTTGTTGTTGGTCTTCAAGCAGACGCTTGATCCTTCCAATCCTTGGCTGGGCATCTTGTTGTCCTTTGTTCTTCGGCTGTAGATAAAACCACACAGGCCTTCTTAAGTGCCTCTCTCTTGTGTTTCCCTAAGCATTGGGAGCATCTGGTTCCTCGAGTTACCATGACTACCCGAGCTGGGAGTAGGGCTCCAGACAGTAGCATTAAGAAGATAATGAGAAGAGAGGATAGAAAGTCTCTTCACTTGTCTCTCTTGCCCTTTACCTAAATCTGAGCTATTAACTTTTGTCTCCTTAAAGGAGAGAAGACATCTACAAAGAACTTCCCCGTTCTCTTTCGTTGTCACCTTGTTTTAAATATTTTAACAGTAGGAAGGCTGTAACACATTTCCACCAACTCTGAATATTTAAGAATAGTCTTTTTAAACAGCATTTAAGTGTTATTTTATGTTATCCTGTGTTTATTCAGATCGAGGATGGCCTATCCTTCTTTGTATTCTGTTTCCTTTTCTAATTCACACAGGATTTTATGTAAGTGTAGCTCTAAGAAGTTATTTGTGACTACTTAACATCGCTGGTTCCTAAGGATGACCAAACTACACCAAAAACCTGAAAAGTTATTTAATGTCTCCTTGGCCTATTTTTTTTTCCATCACAATTGCTACATAATAGAATAAGAACAAGCCAAGTACATGTATTAACCATCTTTTGTGAATTTCTGTGCTACATTTACATGTAATCATTTGTTTTAAATCCACATGCCTAATGTTTTATTTGTTCTTCATAAGATGTCATGCAATGTCCTGTTATAAAGTATTTCACTGTCACTTTATTGTGTGTATTTATTTAAAGACATATTTTTTTTTGGCCAAGACATGTGGAATATATAAGTAAAGCTTAAAACAAAGGCATAAAATGGTGTATCACATATTAGTTTTCTTCACATTGAAGAAAGACGTCCTGTCTAGAAGAAAGCTGATGGGATTTGGAAATAACCAAGAGAAAGGTATTTTCTTCTTTAAAAAATTATCTCAAACTGAAATCGAGCTGTTTGGATATAATCAAGGCCATATGCAGTCTGGCAATTAATGAAGGACACCTTAGGCTAGACCCACAATATCTTGGGGTTGGAAAGAAGGTGCATTTCTTCTGAGAACGTGACTCTTTTATGTTTGTCCTTCTCTTAAACTCCTGTCTCGATGCGCACGTGGACGTGAATCTTAACTGTGTTCCACTATGCAGTGAGTAATACCACTTTTCCTAGTGTGGATTTTTGTTGTAGGAATTTTTAATTGGTAGTAGATAGGACACAACACTAATTTATTGATGCCATTGAAATACTGTGTTTCCTGTTAAGGTGGAAGGTAAGAAGGGTCTCATCCTTGGCCTGTTTGGGTGGTTCTTGAGTCAACTATATTTCTGAATGTTCCATATCAGCCTGTAGGGCATCTTGTCCTGTAAGACAGAGTGGCTTGTGCCCGACTTCTAGTTCTCTGGCCTCGTTTTAAAGCAGAAAATTACTGGTATCTTTGACTCTAGTTCAGGCTATTCAGGGTCTGGCGGTTAAGGTTCTAGGGCAGGAGGATGTCCCTCATTGCCATCTACTTTCCCCAGGTACCTGTCTTCATTGCTTTGCCTCTCCTCTTCCTCAGTCCATCTAATCTCTAATTCTATCCCTTCCTTATATCCAGAACTAAAAATGTCACTTAATAACCTTCTCCCCTGACATAATCACTTCTTCCTGTTTTGATTTGATTTGATTTGTGTTTTGGGGGGTGAGGTTTCTTTCTTTGGATCTTTATATATGCTCGTATCTCCCCAAAGCTAGGAGTATAAACAAACACCCCACCTAAACACAGTTATTCCTCTCACTTCTGCATAGTTCGTTACCATCAAGACCAAACTTATTGAAAATCCACCCCATGGCTGCTGCTTCCACGTTCTCCTGTCACTGTCATTGCTTTTCCCACTGCGGTCTGTCCCCACACCCCACACTCACCGAGGGGCTGCTCCAAGCCTCATTATTGTTAAATTTAGTGTCATTCTCTCATTTTCATCCATCCCAGTCTCTACTGATCGTTCTTTCTTGATTTACAAAATACCTCGTTCTAGGTTTACAAAAGCTGTCATTATCTTGGTTGTCTTTGACTTTTCTTTCTCTCTCTTGCCTTCTCCCTTCCCCTTCTCATCACCGCTGACTCCCTGAGGGAAGTTTGCTACATGCCTCAGCCCTTCTCTCTGAGTGTGCCCTTCTGCTCAATCCCCACATCTCTCAGACTGGCCCACGCTCTGATACATCTACCCAGGCACCTGATGGGCAGCACTACCTAGCCGTGTGTTGTCTCAAAATCCATTCATACAGTCTACGTATATCCACATAGAAAATGTGCTACCTGCCAGGCACTGTTCTGCAAGCCCAGTGTTCTGCAGCAGATACGCAAGCAAGGTTCCTGTCCGCATGGAATTTTCATCCTAGCCAGGCAAGGTACTGAGAAATGCTATGAATGGACACCAGGAGTGAAGGAAGAGGGAGTGGAAAAGTACTATGTAGAAATGCTTTCCACCAAAACAGATCCTCTGCCAACCCCTGCTATCCTTGCTAGTGTAGACATGGCTTTCTCTGGCATCCAGACTTTGACTCATGGGGTCTCTCACCATCTTCAACATTCAACCAGTTCTTAAAACATTTGATTTATTTTTTCCTTGTGCAGGGTCTTTAACATTAGCCTATCTTCTTAATCCCCTTTGTCTAGTCCTTATCACCATGTCTCAACTACTGCAGTGTAGCCTTTTTGCTATACTTAGGTATTTGCAGCTGGCTGTAGAAAGTCCAGAGTGCTAGAGAAGGCAGGGCGAGGCTGGGTTCTGGCAATAAACCTGCCTATGAGGAGAACTTGACCTAGCTGGTGAGGTGGACAGAGGAGGGTCAGGATGGCACAGGTTGTCATGAACTCCGTGGTAACATCTTCACAAATCTCAAGCCAGCCAAATAGAGTAATGGGTACTTCACAACAAAATGACGCATGTTCCAACAGGTAGGGTAGAATCACAGGGCATACAGGTGAGTGATACTGGGAAATTCAGGCAGGCCTCAGTAACCGGGGTGTTCTTTACTCAGGTAGGAGTATGTGGGTAGGGCAGGTAGTGCTTTATCTTGGGGAACAGACAGACTCAAACAGAACCCCATCTGTTTTTAAGGAACAAGGGAATGGAGCTGGTAACTAGCATAGGAATTAACCAAAAGTCTGAGGACAGAGACTTGCTATATAAAGTGGAACCCAGGGGGTGGATTTGGGGAAGGGGTCTTCTAAGACCCCATACCTCTGGTGCTAGAGTCACTGTGGCCAGATGGCACAGCCCCAGAGCTGGGTGGGCAGAGAGAGGAGGATTTGCTATGGGTGGCAGCAGCAGCCCCAGACGTGTAGATCTGAGAACATAGGTGGGCAGAGCACCCGTCTCTCCCTTCACCCCTCCAGACCCTCTCAGGTGCCATGGTGAGGGAATATTCCTTGGATGGAACTTTGATCGTGTCACTTCTTGCCTCGAAAGTGTGACTGACCCATATTGTTTCCTGATGAATTCCAGACTTCTCAGCTCTCTTTGGTTTAACCAAACTGACCTCACCTACCTTGTCTTTCTCTCTTAGTCCACATCCCTGGGACTTCAGTCACGGTGGGTCACCCACTGAGCTTCTGGGTCTCTGGCTTTTCTTCCTGCCTTTCCCTTTTCCTCTGGGCACTTCCTTCACATGGCTACACCTGTTGAAATACTAGCAACCATTCAAGGCTCAGTGACATATCTCTTCTCTCTAAAGATATTCTTGACTTTGATTCTGTAGCATCTGAGTAGGAGCCTCCCTGCTTTGCTTGTACTCCTGGTAGGATGTGTATATTTTGACTTTTTTTTCTAGTTGAAGTGTCTTATGCTCCTAATTGACTGTGTAAAGTACTTAAGGGCAGAGACTATCTCACTCATCTTTGCTCCACTTCATATGGTGCTTTATGTAAGAACCTGAACCTGAGATGTGCTCAAAAAATATGCCTTGAATGGCTTATTTATTGAATATCCACTATAACAAAAAATGTAGTACTGGGTGCTTTAGGACTTTATGAAAGAAATTGAAGATTAAAAAAATATCATAATGAAAAAGAAAAAGACCATCAAATTAAAATACTAGCCAAAACCATATACTTCTCAATTATAACTATGTACCACTATTAAGAAGCTAATAGAGAAAATTTCCCTTTCCTGCATTTTGCCCTTATTTAAGAGTAAGTTATACTCCTAAATAAAGAGAATCAAAGAAGCTTATTTTCATTCAACTTGTGGTTTTTTTCACGTTGCTAGTAATGAGAAAGGAATGCCTGTCTAGATATTTAAGTAATGTTGTTACCTAAAGTGTCAGCATTCTAGGAATCAAACTAACTTATAGAGAGGCATCTGGGGAAAACCTTAATTTACTTAAGGGACTCTGCATTCCCTAATAATAACGATGATGGCTAATTTTTATTGAATGCTATTATGTACCGGTTTCTACTCCAAGAACTTTATTCATATTAACTCATTGAATCATCAAAGCAACCTTATGAACTGTGATCTTTAAGTGCTCCTCTTATCCCAGCTCTTCCGGTGACAAGATTGGGGCCAGAAAATTCAGGTGATTTCCCAAGAAAACACACCTTGTAGGAGGCGAAGGCCATATTTGAATAAGGTGCCTTAGTACTTCTGAGCGTTATATTGTATTATATCTCAAAAAGATAATTTCCTACCCAGAGCAGTAAGGATCAATCATTAAAAGGTGATTCTAATGCATGGATTTGCTTCATGCACTAGTTTTCACTGTAAGAAGGATTTGGTCTGAAGAATTATTTTGGCTCTACTTGACTGGCCTGATTTCAGTAGTGTACATGTAGAAAAATGTTTGGCAGGGATCAAAGTTATGTTTGGTCTTATTAAACGATAATATTCTCTGTAACCATAGAGACATAATGTCACTACTTGGGATTATTTTTCATATCTAGAAAGTAGGACAAAATTAAAGGATTTGCCCAAGGTGATATTTGTTAAGGACTACTCTGACGGCCTTTGTAAATGACAGCATTTTGATTTTACTTATCTCATTCCACTAAGAAGTTGGAAATGCTTTTATGTATTATTCAACTTCACATCATATTGGGGAAGGGGAGGGAATCTCTTCCTTTTACCAATTTACTATAGCAGAGAAAAATTGCATAACCAGCCAAAGGCCACATAGCACATCCAGGTCTGTGGATCCAATTCCAAGGACATCTAATTCCAAGCAAGGAACTGGAATAGGGAATTTGGGGGGAGGTTACAGTTTAAAGTAGGGTGGTCAGGGAAAGTTTACTGGGAAGGCAACATTTGAGCAAAGGCAGGAAGGAGGAAGGGAAGGCTCTGAGAGAAATCCTGTTGAGTAATCACATGAGTTAGACCTAGCATGCATTTCCTTTTATCAACAATGCATGACTACGTGTGATTTTACTCCTTTGCAAACTTTACTGTGTCCGATAATTTAACAATTAAAATCCCTCATGTTCATGTACCTCATGATTGTTAATCTTGATATCTGTGACCAGCACTGTGGCTCCTAACAAATCATGTAATTTCACTCTACACAATTCTACCAGAATAGCAGCAGGAAATCGAGAAAGGGCTTTTAAACTCTGTAATATAAACATTTTGTTATGGCTTCCTTTCTTCAAATCAAGCCTAATGGAGTTCAAGTTTCGAATCCCTCCTCATGTTGGTGGTTTTTGGGGGATCAAGTCCTACTGACACTGCCTATGTAAGTTGAAATAATAATGCATTATTGTGTCTGTCTGTAAACAGTGCTGAACTGACATACTGGTGCTGTCCCAATGCTGCATTTTTAGATTACTTGGAATTATGAGTATCTTCCCAAGCCCATTTGCAAAATTCCGATTAACCCACAATATGCCTGAAGCCTGGTAACTATTAATACTTGTTCAAATACAGCCAGACACTATTTATTGTTGCTGTAGTAAAACACTGAATTTTCAATTGAAATCGAGAATTTTAGGGTTGCAAAGGACCTTACCCGCCATCTTGTTCTGTGTGTAAGGCAGGAATCACCCCTTTCTCCAGCAACCCTGATAACATATAGTCATTGAGCTTCTTCCTGAACTCCTAATTCTAAGCTCTGACTGTTGGAGAAGTTTTCTTTTGTACTGGCCTAAAACAAATTATCTCCAATCTTTCTAACTATCCCCTTGGGTGGTAGTGGTGGAGTCTCCTAATCACCATTGATACATGGTCATCATTCCATCTTTTCTTAAAGTTCTTTCACTCCCTTTTTCTGTTTTCAATTTCAGAGTTTCTCAGTATAACAGCATATTAAATTGTCTTGTTTACTGAGTTTTTGTTTTTGTTTTGAGACAGAGTCTCGCTTTGTTGCCCAGGCTAGAGTGAGTGGCGTGGTGTCAGCCTAGCTCACAGCAACCTCAAACTCCTGGGCTCAGCAATCCTACTGCCTCAGCCTCCTGAGTAGCTGGGACTACAGTCATGTGCCACCATGCCCGGCTAATTTTTTCTATATATATTAGTTGGCCAATTAATTTCTTTCTATTTATAGTAGAGACGGGGTCTTGCTCTTGTTCAGGCTGGTTTCGATCTCCTGACCTCGAGCAATCCTCCCGCCTCGGCCTCCCAGAGTGCTAGGATTACAGGTGTGAGCCACCGCGCCCGGCCTTGTTTACTGAGTTTTTATTGAGTTCCAGGCTCAATGCAGTGCGTGCTGGGGACAGAGGGACACACAAGCCTGACACGCTGCCTGTTCTCTGGGAGTCCACAGGGTTACCCATGTGTCTGGCCATACTTCACCACCTCCCCCCTTTTTAAGCTATTTTAAATCCTAAGCTAACGTGGTGACTTTCCCCCAAATTCTTATCACTTGCACTTCACCAACCACATTTTCACTGTTTAGAATCAGGTACAAAATAAGCGTTTTCCTGCAGGTACACACACGGTCCTCGTAGAGTCCTAACTGGCGTGTTTGCTTCTGACGGTAGACCCCCACTTTGTGTCAGATCTATCTTTTTCGAGTTGTCAGGACTCCTGTGCCTGTGTCTCAACGAGTTACTTCTTTATATTAACATCTCCTGTCCCCTTTGTTTATTGCTCCTGCGATGAAGAGCTCTGAGCCCGTACAGGTCATGCCCAGACTTCTTGGATGCTCTTGTCACTGCAAGTACCATAGGTCTCTAGCCTTGTTTTTTTCTGTTCCAGCTGCTATCCTCCATGATATCTGTTTTGATACTATTATCTGAGTGTTTTTTCTTCCTCTCTAATGCTGTTTAAGGCCGTCTTCCATAGGCCAGTTGAGTGAGCGTCTTCCCAAATGTCATTTCTGTTTTCACATAATGGGCCCCATCTCTTGTCAGGCTAGGGCTGTCGTACTAACGTTATGGTCCAGAAAATCAGACTTGTCTTTGACACCATCAATGCAGATAGCTTCTCACTGTCTTCCCTGCTCTTTTGTATATAGTAATCTGTGGGCGGAAGAGGAAAAAACCACACCCCACCTTCCACGCCTTCCTGTTTTCTGCTCAGGACTTCTGACTGACTGGACTGTCCACATTGCTTCTGGGGAAGACAGTTATTCCTACTTTTCAAAGTCAGGAAAGGAGGGTTTGGGGAGCCTTGGCGTGCCCTCCTTCCTGTCCCGAGAAGCACACTGCGAGACGACAGCGTTCCTTCTGCCTCAGCCATGCAGGGCTGTGTGAGGCTGGCATCTCGCACACCTCAGAGAGCGCTCCGTGGTGACCACTTTCTGACACTTCCTGCTGCCTCTGGGGCATCCTCCTTGTCATCCATTCCCGCAGCACATATCTGCACTGAGCTTCTGCCATGTCCCGGATGCTGGCCTAGGCACCAGGGATACAATAGCAAAAGGGGAAAAGTCCCCAAGCTCATGAAGCCTGGTATTCCAGGGAGGAAGATTGTTGGGGGGAATCAGAGCATATATGGAAAAGAACAGTGGGCCAGTGAGAGAAGGGGCCTTGTCCTTGGGTCTAGGCTCAGTGTCTCTGGTTCCACTCTTCTCCTGGCTTTCTTACCTGCTGTCCAATGCCAGATCTACACAGTGCCTCAATTTTTCCTCACCTTTGTGTTACCTTTTTTCCTCCTGTCAGCCTCTTAACCATAGTTTTGGTTCCTTTTTTTCTTCCTGAACATGTTTCTTTTTGTGACTCCCTTAACGGTATTATTTTTTCTATTCCTTCTAGATATCTTTCACCTTTTCCAGACTACAGAAAAGGGAGATGTTCTCCACCTGCTTTCACCTTCTTTTTTTAGTAGGAAAACTGGTTTATATTTATAGATCACCTCTTGGTGGCTCCTCTCTAAGGAGGAAGAATAGAGGTGACAGCCAAGAGATCGCTAGAGTGGCTTGCACACAGTCCAGAATTCGGGGTCTCAAGGTTACCTTTGGTCATTTTTGGCAGCCCCTCTTGGAAACATTCTCTGTAAACTGCCCCCCAGCAAACTGGGGCCCTAAAAATAGAGCTTTTTTGCTGAACACTAGTTTGTGCCAGTCATGTCAAACCTTTGCCCTTTCAAAAAACACAAATAGCTTTTTGACTTTTGTGAAGCCTTTTCCTGTGTTGCCTCTCTCTCTTGCTGGGACCATGAGTCAATGAGCCTGTAGTCCACAGGAAGATAGATTTATTTATTTTTTTGAGGCAGAGTCTCACTCTGTTGCCCAGGCTAGAGTGAGTGCTGTGGTGTCAGTCTAGCTCACAGCAACCTCAAACTTCTGGGCTCAAGCAATCCTTCTGCCTCAGCCTCCCGAGTAGCTGGGACTACAGGCATGTGCCACCATGCCCAGCTAATTTTTTCTATATATTTTTTTAGTTTGCCAATTAATTTATTTCTATTTTTAGTAGAGATGGGGTCTCACTCCTGCTCAGGCTGGTTTCGAACTCCTGACCTTGAACTATCCACCCGCCTCAGATTTATTCTTTTTTTTTTTTTTTTTTTTTTTTGAGACAGAATCTCACTTTGTTGCCCAGGCTAGAGTGAGTGCCATGGCGTCAGCCTAGCTCACAGCAACCTCAAACTCCTGGGCTCAAGCAATCCTCCTGCCTCAGCCTCCCGAGTAGCTGGGACTACAGGCATGCGCCACCATGCCCGGCTAATTTTTTCTATATATATTAGTTGGCCAATTAATTTCTTTCTATTTATAGTAGAGACGAGGTCTCGCTCTTGCTCAGGCTGGTTTCGAACTCCTGACCTTGAGCAATCCGCCCGTCTCGGCCTCCCAGAGAGCTAGGATTACAGGCGTGAGCTACCGCGCCCGGCCAGATTTATTCTTTTTGACAACTCCAGTGTAGACTCCTGAGATTTCCTTAGAAGTAGCTGTGGTGTGGTTTGCATGGGAGACAGATAAGCAAAGGCACCATGAACAAGTTCACTCTCTAATGCTGCATATGTGATATGACCTTCTCAAAAGAGGTCATTCTCTTGGTCTTTCATCATTTGGGTGTTTTTTCTTTGTTTTTTAATGTATATGTATGTGTATGTGTGTATAGTTCTAAGAATTTTAATATATGTATAGTTTCGTCTAGCCACTAGTACTGTCAGGGTATATCAGAGTTCTGTCACTCAATAAATCTCCATCATGCTATTTTTTAATAGTCATACCCTATTCCACATCCCTCCTCCCAGCTCTTAAACTCCACTTGTTCCTCATCCTGTCGACACTTGTATTGTCATTATTATTTTTTTTATTATGGTAAAAAAAGCATATTATAAAATTTACTATCTTAACCATTTTCAAATGTGCAGTTCAGTAGTGTTAAGTATATTTACATTATTGTGTAAAGAGATTTCTAGAACTTTTTCATCTTGCAGAACTAAAACTCTATCCCTATTAAACAACTTCCTTTTTGCCTCCCGGTACTTTCTGTATCTATGAATTTGCTACTTTAGATCCCACATATAAATGGAAGTACCCAGTATTTGTCTTTTTGTGACTAGTTTATTTCATTTAGTGTAATGTTCTCGAAGTTCACCCATGCTGTGCCATGTGACTGGATTTTTTTCCTTTTTAAGGCTGCAGAGTATACCACATTTTGTTTCTCCATTTGTCGGGGGACATTTGAGTTGCATCCACCTCTTAGCTATTGTGAATAGTGCTGCTCTGAACATGGATGTGCTGTCATTAGTTTTGTGTTAGCCATTTTAGTAGGTATATAGTGATATTTTGTCATGGTTTTAATTTGTATTTCCCTAATGGCTAATGATGTTGAACTTCTTTTTTCTTAATTGATGCATAATATTTGTACATATTTATGGGGTACAAGTGATATTTTGTTACAAGCATATAATGTGTGATGATTAAGTCCAGGGTACTTAGGATATTCATCACCTTGAACATTTATCATTCTATTGTTGGGAGCATTTCAAATTCTCTCTTTTAGATATTTTGAAATATATAATACACATGTTGTTAGCTACTGTGCTATAGGACATTGGAACTTATTCCTTCTATATCACTGTATGTTTGTGCCATTCCCCCGCAGCCCACCCCCTTCCCAGCCTCTGGTAACTATCATTTTCCTCTCTACCTCTATGAGATTGACTTTTTCAGCTCCCAGATATGTGCAAGGACATGTGATATTTGTCTTTCTGTACCTAGCTTTTTTCACTTAATATAATGTCCTCTAGTTCCATCCATGTTGCTGCAATTGACAGGATTTCATTTTTTCTTTATGGCAGAATAACATTTCATTGTTTATGTTTCATTTTCTTTATCCATTCATCTGTTGATGGTCACTTAGGTTGATTCCATATCTTGGCTATTGTGAATAGTGCTGCAGTAAACATGGGGGTGCAGGTATCCCTTTGATATTCTGATTTTTGTTCCTTTGGATAAATACCCAGTAGTGGGATTGCTGGATAATATGGTAGTTGTGTTTTTAATTTTTTGAGAAATCTTTGTAGTATTTTCCATAGTGGCTGTACTAATTTACATTCCCACCAACAATGTATAAGAGTTCACTTTTCTCTTCATCTGCACCAGCATTTGTCATTTTTAGTCTTTTTGATAGTAGCCATTCTAACTAGGGTAAGATAATATCTCATTGTAGTTTTGATTTGCATTTCCCACATGATTAGTGATGTTGAGCATTTTTTCATATATCTATTGGCCATTTGTGTATCTTCTTTTTAGAAATGCCTATTCAAATTGTTTGCCCACTTTTTAATGGGATTAATTGTTTTTGTGCTGTTGAGTTGTTTGAGTTCATTGTACATAACTCAACATAATAAAGGCCATATATGACAGACCCACAGCTAACATATGGAATGGGGAAAAATTAGAAGTCTTTCCTCTAAGAACTGGGACAAGACAAGGATGCCCACTTTACCACTCCTATTCAACTGGGAGTCCTAGCCAGAGCAATCAGGCAAGAGAAAGAAATAAAAGGCATCCAGATTGGAAAAGAGAAAGTTAAATTGTTCCTCTTTGCAGATGATATGATCTTATATATAGAAAAACCTAAATCTCTTAGATCCGAGAAACAGTTGCAGGATACAAAACCAACATACAAAAAGCAGTAGCATTTCTGTACACCAATATTGAACTAGCTGAAAAAGAAATCAAGGAAGCACTCACATTTACAATAGCTACAATAAAAATACCTCGGAATAAATTTAACCAAGGAGATGAAAGACTACAAAACACTAGTGAAAAAAATTGAAGAGGACAACAAATGGAACGACTTCCCATGCTCATGGATTGGAAGAATTAATATTATTAAAATGAACACACTACCCAAAGCAATCTACATATCCAATGCAATCCCTATCAAAATACCAATGATATTTTTCACAGAAGTAGAAAAAACACTCCTAAAATTTGTATGGAATCAAAAAAGCCTGTGGCTCACACCTGTAATCTAAGCACTTTGGGAGTCCAAGGCAGGAGGATTGCTTGAGGCCAGAGTTTGAGACCAGCCTGGGCAACACAGTAAGACCCTATCGCCAAAAAAATTTTTTTTAATTAGCCAAGTGTAGTAGTGTGCACTTACAGTTCCAGCTACTTGGGAGGCCGATCATGGAGGATTGCTTTGAGTCCAGGAATTCAAAGCTTCAGTAAGCTATGATCATGCCACCACTGCACTCCAGCCTGGGCAGCAGAGCAAAACCCTGTCTCTAAAAAAAAAAAAAAAAAGAACCCAGTATCCAAAGCAATTCCTGAGCAAAATGGACAAAGCTGGAGGCATCATTCTACCTGACTTCAAAATTTATTACAAGGCAACAGTGATCAAAACAGCATAGTATTGATATAACAGGATTTCATTCTTATTTTTATAGCCAAATAGCATTTCATTATTTATGTTTCCTTTTCTTTATTCATTTATCTTTTGATGAACCAGTGGAACAGAATAGAGATCTCAGAAATAAATCCATGTATTTACAGCCAACTGATTTGCAACAAAGATGCCAGGAGCATACATTGGGGAAAGGACACAGTCTCTTCAATAAATGATTCTGGGAAAACTAGATATTCATATGAAGAAGAATGAAATTAGACTCCTATCTCTCACCATATATAAACATCAGCTCAAAATGGATTAAAGACTTAAATATAGGACTCAAAAACTATGAGACTACTAGAAGATAACATAGGGGAAACACTCCAGAACATTAGTTTAGACAAAGAATTTGTGACTAAGAGCTCAAGTGCAAAGGCAACAATACAAAAATAGACAAATGGGACTGTATTAAACTAAAAAGCTTCTGCACAGCAAAGAAAACAATCAACAGAGTGAAGAAACAGCATATTGAGTGGGATAAAATAATTGCAAAATATTCATCCGACAGTTAACTTTTTTCATTTATTTATCTGCCATCTATATATCTTCTTTGGTAAAGTTTCTTTTTAGGTCTTTTGTATATTTTTTATTGGGTTACTTCTTTTCTTACTATTGAATTTTGAGAGTTCTTTATATAGAAGTTCTTCGTTGGATATGTTATTTGCAAATATTTTCTCCCACGCTGTAGCTTATCTTTTCATTCTTTTAACAATGTCTTTTGCAGATTAAAAATTTTTAATTTTGCTGAAATCCAATTTATAAATTGTTTATAGATCATGCTTTTTGTGCCATGTCATGCCTAACTCCAGGTCCCAAAGATTTTCATCCTATTTTTTTCTAGAAGTTTTATAATTTTATACTTTACATTTGGATTTGTGATCAATTTTAAGATAGTTTTTATGTAAGGCATGAGGTTTAGGTCAAGGCTCATTTTTGTATATAAATGTCCAGTTATTTCAATAGCATTTGTTGAAAAGGCCATCTTTTTGCTATTAAATTGTCTTTGTACCATAGTAAAAATCAATAAGTATATATTTTTCATCCATATATCCTCCTTTTCAACTCTTCTGACTAATTTTTGTTGAGCAGTGTGTTTTCTTAATGTTGAGTTTTGATAGTGCTTTATATTAATATCTTCTAGGTACAATGCTTTTGTCAGATATGTTTTTGGAGATTTTTTTTGTTAGACTTTAGCTTGTTTTTTCATTCCTTAACAGAGCCTTTGAAGAGTAAAAATCTTAATTTTGATGAAGTACAATTTATGTTTTTTCTTTCAGATCATGTTTTTGATGTCATGTGTAAGAAACTTCAATAGTATTTGTTGAAAAGACTATCTTTCCCCTGTTGTACTGCCTTTGCACCTTTGTCAAAAATTAATTGGCAACATGTGTGTGGTCTATTTCTGGACTCTCTGTTCTGTTCTCTTAATCTATGTGTCTGTTCCTTCACCAATATAACACTTTCTTGATTACGGTAGCTTTGTAAGTCTGAAAATTAGGTACTGTGTTTCTATCCTTATTCTTCATTTTAAAATTATTTTAACTAATCTAGTTTGTTTGGCTTTTCATATAAATTTTAGAATCAGCTTATTTATATTCTTGAAAAGTTCTTGCTAGGATTTTTATTAGAATTGCATTAAATTTATACTGCAATTTGGATAGAATTTGCTGTCTTTACTATGTTGAACCTTCTAATCTATGAATTGGTATGCTTCTCTATTTAATAGCGCTTCTATTTGTTTCATCAGCATTTCGAAGTTTTTAGAAAACAGTATAAGGGTGGATGTGGCAGCTCGCGTCTGTAGTCCCAGCTACTTGGGAGGCTGAGGCAGGAGGATTACTTGAGCCCAGGAGTTCAAGACCAGCTTAGGCAATATAGCAAAATACCATCTCAAATTACTAAAAAATCAAAGAAAAAAGAAAAGAAAGCAAAGAGCAAAAAAGAAAACACTGTTAGGTTTATAACTTTGTTTTCTTTATCTTTTTCAGCTATTATAAATGATATATATTTAATATCAATTTCTAATTGTTCATTGCTAATTTATAGAAATACAGTTGTATCATGCTACCTTGCTTAAACTCACTTACTAGTTCTAGTAGTGCTAGTGAAGATTTGTTAGGATTTTCTACATGGATAATTATATCATCTGTGAATAGGAATAGTTTTATTTTTTCCTTTCTAATGCATGTGCTTTTTATTTCTCTTCCTTTTTGCACTAGCTAGGACTTCTACGATAGTAAATAGGAGTGGTGAAAGTGGCTATCCTTGCCTTGTTCCTAGTCTTAGAGAGAAAGCGTCATTAAGTTGTTAGCTGAAGGGTTTTTATAGATGCACTTTATTAGGTTGAGGAAGTTCCTTTTTATTCTTGGTTTTCTGAGAGTATTTATTATAAATAGATGTTGAATTTCTCAAATGCTTTTTCTGAATGATTTGATATGGTCATGTGGGTTTTCTTCTTTAGACTATTATTATGGTTGATTAGATTCATAGATTTTTGGATATTGAACCAGTTTTGCATTCTTGGGATAAACCCCACTGGGTTGTAATATATTATTTATTTTATACATTGCTAGATTTGATCACATAATATTTTGTTGAGAATTGACAATATTGGCCTGTAGTGTTCTTTATACTATTGTCGTGTGATTTTGGTATCAGGGTGACACTAGGCTTATGAAATGAGTTGGGAACATAGTTTCCAATTCTATTCCTGGAAAAGATTGGGTAGAATTGATATTATTTCTTCTTCAGATGTTAAGTAGAATTCACCAGCGAAACATTCTGGGCTTGACGATTTCTCTTTCAAAAGTATTTTAAGCTGCAAATTCAATTCTTTAATAGTTATAGCACCATTCAGGTTATTTCTTTATCTGGGGTGAGTTTTGGTAGAGCTCTTCCTCTAGATGTCTTCATGTTTAGCCAACTACCTCTTCTCCTTCAGTGAAGTCCATGTTCAAATGCTGCTTTCTCAATGAGGTCTACCTGGATCTTCCTATTTAGAATCTCTCTTTTTCCCTAACAACATCCTTTTTTTTTTTGAGACACTATCTGTCCCTCTGTTACCCAAGTTGGAGTACAGTGGGCTCATCATAGTTCACTATAACCCTCTAACTCCTGGGCTCAGGTGATCCTCCTGCCTCATCCTCCTGAGTAGCTGGGACTACAGGCATGCACCACCACACCTAACTAGTTTTTCTATTTTTTTGTAAACAAGGGGTCTCACTATGTTGCTCAATCTCTTGGCGTCAAGCAATCCTCCTGCCTCAGCCTCACAAAGTGGTAGGATTCCAGTCGTGAGCCACCATGCCTGGCCCCAATACTTTTTTAAAAATAGCCTATATACCATACAATTCATCCATTTAACATGTGCAATTCAATGGGTTTTAATAGGTCACAAGCCATGCAACCATCACCACAATTTTAAATATTTCTGTTACCCCAAAAAGAAATCCTATACCCATTAGCAGTCACTCCCCATTTCCCCCGGTTTCCTAGCTCTGCTTTCTCTTTATATAGCTTTGCTTATTCTCGACAGTTCTTATCAACGAAATCATACAATAAATATGTGTCTTTTGTAACTGTCTTCTTTCACTCAGTATGTTTTCATGATTCATCTATGTTGTAGCATGTGTCAGTGCTTCATTTCTTTTTACTGATTGTTGAGTAATATTCCATTGTATGACTATGGCACATTGTATTTATCTGTATACCAGTTGTTGGACATTTGGTTTGTTTCTACTTTTGGCTATTATGAATAATGTTAATATGAGCATTTGTGTACAAGTTTTTGTGTGGACATATGTTTTCACTTCTCTTATTTGTATACCTAGAAGTGGAATTGCTGAGTCATGGGGTAATTCAATGTTTAACATTTTGAGGAACTGCCAGACTGTTTTCGAAGTGGCTTCACCATTTGACATTCCCACCAGCGTGTGTGAGCATTCTGGTTTCTTCATACTCTGGCCAACATTTGTTGTTATGTATCTTGTTTATTCTTGCCATCCTGGTGGGTGTGAAGCAGTTCCCTCAGCACTCTGGATTTTTCTTGCGCTACCTTACTTTTGTTCATTTTCCGTAGCACATTTTACCTTCTAACATTTATAAATTATTTCTATTGTTTAGTATCTGGCCCCACTTCCTAACAGATTATGAATTCTTTTGTTTTCTTCTTTGATAAAATCTCAAGCAACTTGTATAGTTCCTGACTTATGTTACTGTATTCCGTAAATGTTTGTTGATGGAATCAATGAAAGGCTCTTCCTGGGCCTTTTCTCATCCCACGTAATGGAGCATTTGCAAGTGAATCTTTGTGACTTGCAGAGTGCTAGAATTCTGGAGGGTGATGACTGTTTTCAATGATTCTTTGGTGTTCCTATCACAGAGAGTTGTTTAGAAGATCCTTAAGGAACCTTGAAAAGCCACAGTAGACAAAATAAATATTTCACCAATACAGTGGATAAGGTGGGGAGCTAGTCTCCCATGAATGGATAATGAACTTTAAGTAGCTGTGACTGGTCTGTGTGGTAGCATTTTAAAGGTCAGGGTGGGAACATAATTGACAAAAAAAGGAAGTGCAGTGGGGGTTGTGTTTTACTTCAACCACTTGTGTACCTGTGTGTTTAATCACTGAACCTAATAAGAGCAAATGAGTGTTAGAAGTTCTGTGGGCAAGAGACATAACATATAATAATTTTACCATACATACATTTTTGAAATTCTTCTATTGTTTTCCTGAAGCTATATGATGGTGTTAAAATAGATTTCTACTATATGCATTAAATATTCCTTTTCATTTTTTTCCCTCAGTAGAATGAATTTTTTCTTGGTTCAATCTTTCTGTACATAGGTAGATGAAAAGAATCATTATGGCCCCAACTTTTTATTTATGGAGCATTTATTATTCATTATAGGTCTATTCTAGGGGTAAAACTCATTTATGGGAAAGAGTGATACAATGTGAATGCTTACTTTTTTATGCATTTGTCATAATTGAAATGAGTGGTTTCATAAATGTGATATCCTGCCATCATGGGTTTAAAATAGCCAGCTGCAAAATAAATGGCCAAACCATCAGGGCCCACCTTTGGTAGATAAATATAAACCATAAGATCTTGTTTCTAAATGCAGTTGAGGAGACTCCCTTGCTTCCTGTACATTTTGCAAAATAGATGTTTTGTTTAGTCCAAGCTGAGCTTTGGATTTAAATTTGTTGCACTGTAGGGCTGACTAGTATCTTAAGCCTCAGTCTTTTCCAAGAAGAGTCAGGGTTTTCTAAAGGGCAGGTGAACTCAGATAAGCAAGGCATTTTCACTGAGCATTCTATGAAAACATTCTCAAATAAGCTATGGATGCTATTGATTTTGCTGATTTCTGACTATGAACGATATTTTTAAAAAATCACATCCACTAGACTGAAATGTAGAATTGTTAACTTGTTTTCCTTTTTTATTCCCCCATCACATTTGATTCCTAAGAAGGATATGGAAGAAAGGAGCAATGTTCCCATAGATCTCTTAATAAAACAAGGCTCCCATTGGGTGGAGACAAAGTGAGTTTGTATTGCTTTAAGAGAGGATCTGATTGTTTATATCCCTTACTTGGGTGGATAATTTCCTAATTTCATTTTCCTTTGGAGTGGTGCCACTTTAAACACTTTTAAAGGTACTACAGAACCCCTTCTGGCCTGGGTCAGAGAATTCATGTCAGGAAAGTCCATTATTTTATTTCCTTTGCATATTATTTCCCTTTCTGGTTTTGTTTTGTTTTTTTTCATCCCGTGATACGAATCTGGTCCTTATCACAGAGGGCTAACTCCTGGAAAGTGACTGTTTTTTTTTTTTTTTGTTTGTTTTTTTTTGTTTTTTTTTTTTTTTTTTTTGAGACAGAGTCTCGCTTTGTTGCCCAGGCTAGAGTGAGTGCCGTGGCGTCAGCCTAGCTCACAGCAACCTCAAACTCCTGGGCTCGAGTGATCCTTCTGCCTCAGCCTCCCGGGTAGCTGGGACTACAGGCATGCGCCACCATGCCCGGCTAATTTTTTTTTTATATATATATATCAGTTGGCCAATTAATTTCTTTCTATTTATAGTAGAGACGGGGTCTCGCTCTTGCTCAGGCTGGTTTTGAACTCCTGACCTTGAGCAATCCGCCCGCCTCGGCCTCCCAAGAGCTAGGATTACAGGCGTGAGCCACAGCGCCCGGCCTAGTGACTGTTTTTTGACTTACATATTTTCCTGATTTGTTTCCCACTTGGAATATGAATTGCAATCTTAGTTCTTATTTCTTATTAGATGAAAGGAGTTTGCTCACCTAGGCTTATAATACTTTTTGTCCAAGTTTTCTTCAACTGCTTCCCAAACCTAGACTAAGTTTTGAAACTGGTACTCATGAAGTTTTCTTTATTCCAAAGTATAAGTATTTATGTAGTACCTATTAGATGACAGGGCATAAGAGGCTATATGAGAAATACAAGAGAATTAAAAAACATTGTTGGAAAGAAAAATGGATACTGGAAAATAGTTAGAAAGCTCATTATGCATCATTGTTAAAATTCCTTAAAAATTCCTTCTCATTTATTTTTCATTTCAACATGTATGTAGAAAGGTATAGTCCAAAATATTTTATGATTTAATTTGATTTTTTTAAGTTGTGATATAAAAATCTATTACAAAATTTACCATCTTACCTTTTTTTTTATTTTTAAAGAGACAGGGTCTCATTTTATCACCCAGGCAGGAGTATAGTACATGATCATAGTTCATTGTTAACCTCAAACTCCAGGGCTCAAGTGATCCTCCTGCCTCAGCCTCGCAAGTAGCTAGAACTACAAGTATGCAACACCATGCCCAGCTAATTTTTCTTGTAAGAGATGCAGTCTGGCCGGGTGTGGTGGCTCACACCTGTAATCCTAGCACTCTGGGAGGCCAAGGCGGGAGGATTGCTCAAGTTCGAGGTCAGGAGTTTGAAACCACCCTGAGCAAGACCCGTCTCTACTAAAAATAGAAAGAAATTAATTGACCAACTAAAAATATATATACGAAAAATTAGCTGGGCATGGTGGCACATGCCTGTAGTCCCAGCTACTCAGGAGGCTGAGGCAGCAGGATCGTTTGAGCCCAGAAGATTGAGGTTGCTGTGAGCTAGGCTGATGCCACGGCACCCACTATGGCCTGGGCAACAAAGTGAGACTCTGTCTCAAAAAAAAAAAACAGAGATGTGTTTTCACTATGTTGCCTAGGCTGGTCTTGAATTCCTGGCCTCAAGCAGTCGTCCTGCCTTGGCTTCCCAAAGCACTGGGATTACAGCTGCAAGCCACTGCACCTAGCCTACTATCTTAACTGTTTTAAGTGTACAGTTCAGTAGTGTTAACCATATTCACATTGTTGTGCAACACATTTCCAGAACTTTTTCATCTTGCAAAACTGAAAGTCTATACCCATTAAATCGCTCCTCTGTGCCCCTCTCGTCAGCCCTTGTAATTTCTTTTTTAAAGAAAAACTCGGATGAATCAAGTGCAGAACATTAGGGATACCAACTAAAGTTTAATAACCTATTTTAAATCAGATGTTGACATATTGCTAGCATTATGTAGTTCTTTCTTTTTGCAGAGTTTTTCAATTCAATTCAATGCTAAAACTTTCAAATTAGTTACTACTCCATGAGGTTTGAGAAATGCTCGCTTTGTTTAATTTGGGTAATTTCTACATGTGTAGCATTATGAAGTAAAGTGTTTTCTTTTAAATAAAAGGATTTTTAAAAAATTTTTTTATTTCTGTTACTCATTTGAAGTTTTATTTAGGATTAAGTTTAATGCAGGAAGAAGATATGTAGATATTAATAATAATAATAATGATAATGAAACCTCTTTGAGTTTTTACTATGTGTCAGACACTGTTTTAAATGCGTGTGATCTTCCCAATTTCTCTGTGAGGTAGGTTACTATTATAATATATGGTAGATGTATTCCATATATAATCCCAATTTTACTAGTGAATAAACTAGTGAGGCACAGAAAAGTTAAATAACTTGCCCTAAGTTCTTGGGCTTTTGTAGAACATAGCCAATATTGGAAACTCAGAAGCCTGGCTTGAGTTTTTTTTCTTAACCCTTGTGCTATGCTGCTTTCTAGGTCAGTAAGCATATCAAAGTAAAGTTATCAATGGAATATTATCAAAGGAATATACAAAGGTATACATTTGGAGAAAATGTATACACAGGAGAAAATAGAAAGGAGGAGAGAAAAAAAAGTATTTATTTCATCTGTACTTTATGCCACACACTTTACAAGATGTTTTCATTATCCTAATACCTATTCAAGTTAGGTTTTAATACCTCTGTTTTCATATGTGGAAACAAAGGCTCAGAGAAGTTTAGGAGTTTGCCAGTGATCACCTGCTAATCAGTTGCAGGGTCTGGATTTGAACACAAAGATATACTTTTAAGAGAGCTAGAATATATTCTGCATAAAAGTAGTTTACTAGATAGAATTATATCATATATAATATGTAATAAACTTGTATTTAAATATTATACAGAAATATTTCTTCTATGTATCTGTATAAATATTATATAGAATTCTATATTTAGAAAACTTATACAGTATATATTCTAGCTCTCTTAAAAATTATTTATGTATGCCTATATATTATATAGCATCTATTCTATTTTAATTATGTAAAATATGTTATATATATCATATACATTGAGAGGAATATGTACTTCTTTATCCATTTTCTATTTTCTAGCTTGTTTATCTTCAGGAAGAATTATGAGACCTAATAATCACCCTCATAATCAGAAAACCTAAAAACTAGAATAGAAGCAGGGGAGCTATTGAAAGAGAAGCTTTATGTCAAGTAGAAACTTAGCTTTGCTATCAAACTTTAAATGTTATAGTTTCAACTATAGTCAAAAGGTACGTTTTCCCAAACCTTATTTTTTGTGTTTATCTTGGAAAATAAAAACTTCAGTTGAAATTACGTTTTGTCCTATCACGGCAGCGTCAAGCAGGAATCAGGCGCAGTTTTTCTCTCCTGGTTTAGTTTTGGCCTGGTCTAGTTGTGCCAAAGGACTCCGTTCCTTACCAAGACTGTGCATTCTGTTATATATGCAAGATGGTAGGTAGAGGAGGGGAATGAGTAAAATGCTCAAGAAAAATAAATTTTTTAATCATCTTAAGAAACCTAGTCTGATCAGATAGGTACATGAAAGTAATAAACATACATCTTGGAAAACTGCTACTCAAATCTTTTTACTAACCTAGACTGGTTACCCCCACCTATTAGTTTGAGTTGGTAATGTTTTAATATGTACTGTTTATAGATTAATAAAACAGGTTTTTAAGGATTATATGTTACCTCCCCCTCTCTGCTCCCATTGCCCTAAGTTATGAAGAATTTCAACCACCTTTAATCTAGGGCAATAGAATTAGATATTTAAATGAATGGGAATGTCTTAATTTAGGATAGTTTACTATCACCAAGATCTCTTTCATATCTAATCTTGCTTGCCATTGACTGCCTGATCCATGGTGAAATGAGATGTTATCCCATCTCAATCAAAGTTATTGAGTCTCCAAAATGTGTAAGACTATCCAAGAGCAGATCACAGGGAAGGACGTCAGTTAGAAATGCGGGCTTTCTGGAGCTTCTCCTCTCATGGCTGTTGTTTATGATCTTCTAGTTTGAAAAACCTCTCACCATTTGGAACTTGAGATTTCTTTTAAAATCTGTCCTCTAGCCTGTTCTTCTTCTTAGAATGAGGTTAGAATGTAAATACTCTAGAGATGATTATCATTATCCTTATTTCAAACACTGGTCCCCTCTGTGGACTCGCCATGTCTTAGGTTTACTACCATGTTTCCCCAAAAATAAGACCTACCCATAAAATAAGCCCTAGCAGGATTTCTAAGCATTTGCGCAATATAATCCCTACCCCGAAAATAAGACCTAGTGATGGCCGTGGCCACGCAGCGTATCTGCACAATCCATGCGTTTCTGGGAGCAGTAAAGAAGATGAGCAGCGCTTCTCATCTGCCCCATCGTGACAGCTACTATCCCAGAGGTGACCAGAAAGGTGTGGGCAGCCCCACCAAGGTCGGCTCCCCCTGTCAGGTCCCGGCCATCCTGTGTGTGCTGCAAGCTGAGGCTTTGAGGGGAAAATAACACATCCCCTGAAAATAAACCCTAGGGTGTCTTCTTGAGGAAAAATAAATATAAGTCCCTGTCTTATTTTCGGGGAAACACAGTACCTTTTACTGTAAAGAAACAGGAAATGGAAACACACTAGCTTTTCATTGAACTGGGTGAATCCACAAGCAGGTGTCCTAGGCATTTGTGTTTCTCATGAGTTTGCAAGAGTCAGAGTGGAAGGAGGAAGGTCGGGGAGTGTTTCACGTAGCACACAGATCTTGGCTTCTAATTATCCTCCTAAGATTGCTTGTACTTCCTGGCCCATCTGGGATCTAGGACTTGCTCATTGTTCGAGTTTTGAATCTTTATCCCTGGGGAATAAGAACCACAGGTCCCCTTGGGTTGATCTAGCATGGCCATTCCCAGCTTACCTCCTCTGGAAACAGCAGTGATTTGGTTTCTGCTGCTTACACGGGTCAAAGAGAATCACCTCTTCCCTCCTCCAACCTCATGCTTTTCTGTCGCCCCTAACACATGAAATTTTAAAGTATTGCATATAGTTGTTCTATGAAAAAGCATGATGCTGAACAGTCTATAAAACATTATACCTTTTGTGTAAAAAGGGGGAAAATTAAAATAAATACTGTATATTTTTCAAGAAAGTCTGCAAAAATACAGAAGACACTGATAAAGTGGTTAATTGCTTGTAGAGTAAGGGTGGGGATCAGTTTGAATGGGGCAGGCAGAGTAAGAGTGAGAATTTGTGCTCTATCCTTTTATAATTTGAACTACGAGAATATGCTGGGTTCAACCAGATTCTAGCTGTTTGACTGCAAAATGTATTTAACCTCTCTAAGTCTCATCCTTTTCTGTATGAGGGAAATAAACACAACTACTTAGTCTATCTTTCAGGACTATTGGGATTGATGAGAAAATAAATAGGAAAATGTTTGTAAGCACCAAATAAATAGATGATTATCAGATTTCTGGGGGAAATTGTGACACCAGTTTCCCAAGAGGGGGAAGGAACATAGATATCTTCATCTTCCTCTTGCTTAAGGCCTGGCCAAGTTTCAAACTCTTGAGGGAGTAAAAGAGGGTCTATATGGTTCTCCTTTCATATTTCTACTCTGACAGCCAAAAGAATCTTTGGTTTCTGCTGGAAGAAACTTCAATTCAAAAACATTTATTTGACATCTTTTTGATTAGTCGGGGCTCTTCATTGCTGATGAATCATAACAGGCTTAATCAAACAGGGAATTTCTTGGCTCATGTAACTGAAAAACCCAGGGGCAAACAGCCTTCAGGCATGGTTGGATCCAGGTGATTAAAAGCTGTGATTAGGAATCTGTCTGTCTTTCTCTTTTGAGTTTATGTTCCTCTGTATTGGCTTTGTCGTTCTTGTTGTTGTTGTTAACTTAAGCTTTTCTCTTGTGGAGGCCACTAGCAATTCTAGGCTTATATTCATCTAGTGTTAACAGCTCCAGAAGAAAGGGAAGGCCTTGTTTTCTTGTTCCAGTGAAATTCTTGGGCTTGGATCTCATTGGCGCAGCTTGGGCATGTGCTCCTCTCTGAATCGATCACCAGTGCCAGGAAGATACTGGACTCTGATTGGATAATCCTGGGAGCCCTGAGCCTAAGACCAGAGGTGCGGTTAACCTGAGACAAATGACATGGATTGGGAAAGGAGGAAGGTAGTTTCCCAAAGGAACACAATCCAGAGGGTTGTTTCCTGGACATGCCTTCCTTCCCTCCCTCCATAAAGACATTTAGGTCCCAAATATCTACTCTGTGTTTTTAGCATCGTGGGGACGAAATGATAAGCTATCCTTCATAGGGCTTAGACTAGGGTCATGTGAATATACAACTATGAACACATGAATTTAGTAATGAACAACACAGTAAGTGCTATAACAGAAATAATAGTAATAGCTAATATTTACTGAATAGCTTTCTAGTTTCCAGGTACTGCTCTAAGCACTTTACTCAGCCTAACTCATTTCATCTCCAAAAGAACCAGAAAGGTAGCAGCTGTTACTCCATTTTGCGAATAAGGAAGCCAAGGCACAGGAAAGTTACTGAAAAGTGTTTCTGGAGCACAAAGAAGGCTCCAGCCAGTCAGGATAGGGAAATCTCCCTGCAGGGGGCGCTGTTTGAAGAGGACTTAAAATTCTAGGGTGGGTTTCACCAGAGACCAATACAGAAACAGTAAATGAAGGAACGGCGCCTAAAAGATGCAGGAGATGTTTAGGAAATGGCAAGAAGTAAAGTTTGACTTAAACATTGGGCTTGTAAAAAGGAGGTGGAAAAAAGTGACGGGAAGCATGGTTAGTGGGGACCGGTTTGTAAAGTTTGGCTGCTGTGCCAAGTTCAACTCGCTCTGTAGGACTTTTGAGTAGGGGAGTGCCCTGATCGGATAAACAAGAAAACGGCCAGACCCCTGAGTGTTTTTAGGTGGGGATGTTGGCTTTAGTTCTTTGCCGTACATTCTTGGGATGTTTTGGAAGGTTTTTTTGCAAATGTCCTGTTGGGTGGCATTGGGTTGGTTATTTCTTTAAATGACTTAGTTCTGCCTTAGTGAAGGGTCTTTTTACGAGGAGACCTTTTTTTTTTTTTTTTCCTGACATGCTGTTTTCTGAATTGACTGCTATTGAAGAGGGGTAAACTGAAGCCAGGCTCTTACGGAACACTTTCAGCACAAGACAAGTGGTTTTCTGTGTTTCTGTCACAGCTTCACAGTGAGGCCATTCAGTACTGAGAACCAAGAAGATAACATGGCACGCTTATTTAATAGTCTTCTATTTGCTCTTCTATTTTGTCCAGTCATTACACAGTGTTAGAATTGAGAATTAGGACTCTCTTTCCTCGCCAAACGAAAACACAAGTGACTTGTTGACTACAAGATTTACTCTCCCAGATACTTCCAGAGTAGTATGAAATCCTGGCCAAGTATCCACAGAAAAAAAGCTGGTGGCATATGCCCCAGCCTCTTTTCCTGGAGGCAGGCTCCGTGACTGCCTCTCCCTGCCCAGAAGGACATCATAAATCATTTATAATTTATGTGAGCAGCCCAGTCCTGTGCTACACCCTGCTAGTTCCTGGTGTTTGTCCTCTGCACACTATGGGCTCCCTTCTTCAGTGCACACAGAGACTTCTTCAGATGATCCATACGACAGAAAGCTGAGAATTTTCCCTTTGACTGGCCCAGCCAAAGAGTTAAGGAGGGAGATGACAGAAGACTCTTGTTCCGTAGGGCTTTGCCACAAGCCTCACTTACTTTCTTCTAAATTAGAGGCTTGGGAAGGGGCAGAAAACAAGACCTGCCATCATTATTAGCCTATTTCATTTTATTCATTTGTTCAACAAAAACACTTTTTTTAAAAGTGCCAACAGCCTGCAAGTCATCTTTGGAAACACAGGAGTAAGCAAAACAGAATTTTGGTCCTCATCAAGATTTTACACTTATGCTTGTTAGGAGGTGATGACTGTATATATATTTTTCAGGGAACCACAATGGGTAAAGTAGGGAAGAGGAACGGGCCGTTGTACGTCAGATGGGCAGGGAAGGGTTTCTAGTGAGGGGACCTTTGAGCAGAGGCATGTAGGACATGATGGAATGAGACAAGTGGGTAGACAAGGAAATGGCCTCCTGGAAAGGACAGAGGCCACCGTGCAAGGTGCCTTAGGTGAGAAGCCCTAGGGCCCCGAGGGGCTGGAGCTGGGGGAGCCAGGAGGGAGTGGTTGGGAGGCAGGCATATGGGAGTTGGGACAGCCTAAGGTTGTGGCGTGTTAGAGTTGAGGATATTATTCTAAGTGACATGGGCAACCATTGGAAACCTCTGGAAGATTGCCAGAGTGTAAGCATAAAGTCAGGGAAGTGGGGTCCACTGCTTCCTCTACTTCCTAGGGCAAAGTTGAATGTGTGTTGTTGTAATCAGGATTGAACTGTCAAAGCATGGATTCACTCAGTGCAAAGAGTAAAGCAGAAATCGTGGTTTTGCTTGATTTTGGTGTAAAAAATCACTCATGCCTTTTCAATTGAGATAAATGCGAGTAACCATGAGCCATTTATTTACTCAACTAGTGACAAAACTTTTCGTGGAGACTTAGCTACTACATCCAGCGATCTGTGCTTCAGTAGCCGTTTCCTGGCACTGCTTGGTTATGCTATAGCTGTGGGAGAGGCCCCAGCATTATGCTGTTGCACAGGTTGGTGTGAGCTTCAAAGTCAAAGAGCAGCTGGTGGGATGGTTGGGATCAGATTCTAGGAGGCTTCAGTAACTCGCTTTGCTCAACGTGAATACACAGAGCTGACTCCTGCCGTTTTCTGCTCACAATGGCTTCCTCTAGAGCCATGGAGAGCTTGGGTTTGATGAATGTGCAGAAGTCACAGTGCGTGTAATATTGACCCCTTCCTTCTAAGGAATACCTTCCTAAAAACGAGGGCAATCAGTAACAAATCATGCCATGACGTGAGGAGCATCCTGCCTCTGAATGTTTTGAAGCAGGTGCTTGAGCACTTCCCAGGAATATTCTGAGACGGCTCCTGCTTTGCCCAGCACGTTGGACTAGAATGACCTCTCAGATTCATTCCAATGCAAAACCCCTCTGAGCCCATGAAAAAGTGTCCAGTGAATGCGCTCTGCAAACATACAGACGCTATATAAACACAAGGCAAATATTTTAAAAGGTGAAGAATGAGATACTTGTACTTCTGTCAGAGCAGTGGTTGGAATTTTGTGCCCAGCAACATACCTTCCATGCTCGGTCGCCTGCAGCTTGTTCTCGTTGGTTCTGTACACAGGTATCTGCATTGTGTGTTAAAAATGCGCTCAGCCAAAGACCAAACAAATAGCCAACAGCATTTTCCTATCAGGGCCTGTTTATGGGAGGTAGAGCAAAAGAACAAAGCTGTTGGTTTTGATTCTTGGCAGGAAGCCGATGCTGCTGCTTCAAAGCTCCGGAGTTTACAAGGAAGAAAGAAGAGGAATTTTTAGTTTACAAGGAAGAAAGAGGAGGAATTTTTAGCTGAGATTAAGTTAGAATTAAAGCAACAGAAGACTCAAAACTAAAACTAAAGAATCCTTTGACATCCATAATGTAGAGGCAGGAACCAAAAAAAAAAGGGGAGTATATTCCAGGCTCTTGGATGATTTTTCAGTGCAAGAATGAAAGTTTTTAAAGTTGCCCAAAGCAGAGATTACAGAACGGACTTGATTAATGATACAGGATCACACTACATTTGAGCTGAACTAGTGGTCCTTTGTGATCATTGAATCTTGTCCCTTAGTTTGTAGATAAAGGATTAGAGGCCCAGGAACTTGAAGTGACTGCCCAAGGTCACCCAACTAGTTGCAGGAGTTTGGGGACTAGAATCCAGGACTCCTGACAACCATGTTGTGTTTTAGAAAACTTTTCAGAGGCAGCAGACAATGAAAAGCTTTGTTTCATATGAGCAAAGGGCGGGTGAAGATGAGAACGCCAGCCACAATGGTTCCATTCCGATTTGGCAGTGCATTTGGTTTGCCAGAATGTGGCCTGATCCCTGGGACCAGCCACACTTGCTCTAACAGGTGCCATCTTCCATCCTGAAGCTTAGGACAGAACAGCCGTGACTCTCTGGGCCTGTCCCCAGGAATGGAGGCCAGGACAACTGTTACAAGAGATCTAGAGTCCCACTGCCCCTCAGGGCCCTGGCATCCATTGAGTTTGTACAATGCCTGGGGGGCAGCAGTGGTCAGAGTCCTTCTAAACGACCTGCAAAATCTCAGCAATGTTCCACCTGTCATTGTGGGTGTTGTTATTTGGCTTCCCGTGCTGAGTCAAGAGTCTGAACAAATTGAAACTGTATTTAAATAACCACATTCTATCTACAAAAAAGAACTGCCCTGAAAGAACTCTTTGCCCCTACGCTAGATTAACTTTGTCCACTGAAGTCACTAACCTTTAAGTGAAGCCGTTGTTACTTGTTCTGGAAGGGACAGGGAGATGGGTGGGTGAGTCATCTAATGCTGTAGTCCCCAACCCCTGGGCCGTGGCAGGCATCACCACCTGAGCTCCATGCCCGTCCACACAAACATCCACCAGTCCACCCCCTGGTCTGTGGAAAAATTGTCTTCCATGAAGCCAATCCCTGGTGCCAAAGGGGTTGGGGACCGCTGATCTAATGGAAGGGAAGAGAGGCTTCTGCACAGGTCTCCATTTAAAACCGTAAGGTGTTAGTGGTCATTGTTTTGACCATTCATTCATTCGTTCATCCGTTACCTCATTTCATTTTCTTGTTTGGTTTATATTCCAATTCTGTCTGGAAAATGTTTGAGAAAACTTACAACAAAGAGCGTATATACTATAAATAAAACATGAATCAAGACAGGTTGCAGAGGAGGAGGAAATAGAGATTCGACCCATAAATTGTCGTATGAAATCTGTGTTAGAGTCAAGTTTTACCCTGACTTTTCTAACAACCAGGATTAGAAAAGGAATACACAATTCCTAGTTATCAGAAAGGAGAAAAAAAATCCAATTTCTTCAAGAGAGATTAAGTGTTGCTATTCCGGGGCTCTTGGCATTAGTAAACACTTTTCTGAGACTTTCGTGCACTGATTACGAAACCGGCAACCCAAGGCACGCCCTGCCTCCCCTCCCTTTCGGTGTCCTTGCTGCAGGCCACCTGGAACATTGAGAAAACACGTTCTTAGTGTTGTCACCAGCTCCCTCCGCACATGTCAAGGCCTGGCTTGGGGTAACGGCTTTAGTTCGGGTTTAGTTTGGTTGAAATGATGTCTAGCACAGCTCCAGGATTTTCAGATTTGTAAGGCCAGGAGTAGGGATCTTAGGGAGGGTCAGCAATCGAGTGGGGCTGTGGCCACCCACTGTCCACCAGCACGCCTTTCCTTCTCCTCAAGGTTCCCCGAATCCTTTATCGATCCCTTCTCTGCTGTGTCAAGGGACTGTTTTGAACAGAGCATTTGGAGGGAATAGAGTTCTGCAGAACACACTTTGGGAGATGTTGACTCAAAGGATTAGTAGGTGACAAGCCTACATGTTAATTTTACACACCTTCTTGGCCCCTGAAAGAGGAATGGAGCTCGTGGTTGCATAGACATGTAGGGTTGAGGAAGTCTAACATAACACATGCAAGACGAATTCTACAGAGGCCTCGCTCCTAGGCTTCTAAGACCTGTTCTGAAGTTGTATTAGGAATTTAAATTTCTTCCAGAAGAGGGAAGAATCAGTGTTGAGATTGCCATCTCTTTACATGCCTGTGAAAATTGTCCGTTCTTAACTTCTTTCTCTGGCCTCCCAAGATGGGTTTTTCCGTGGATGTACCAGAACCCTCTGGAATTTGTGAGTATGGCATGTAGTGTAAGCATATGCAATCTAAGCATACACTGCATGTCCATAGAGTCACGTGCTTTAGAATGCATCATTGCCAAAGATAGAAATATTTCAGAGTGAGAAATGGCCTATAGTTGGTGTGGAAGAATATGTCTGGATTCCTGGCCAACGATTACCATTGGGAAGAGTAGGGGCAATGGCTGGGCTGAAGCACAGGCTGGAAGCATTTGCCCTCGTCCTCGCTGTGTTGATTTGACTCCAATGACATTTTTGTAGGCAACTGAAAAACACTGGGGTTTGAGCCCCCACGTGAACAGAAGGAATATGCTCAATTCTGCTTGGAATGTTTTTCATAATTATTTTAAGCAATGACTCGATTCTTACTTGTGCTTATTCTTTTTAAAAGTATTAGAAAGGAAGATATCCACAAGACAAAGTAGAGAGGAGCTGATAAGAAGGGGAGTTCTTAAGGAATTGCCTGATCAAGGTGAGGAAATTAATCATACATTTAAAATAATTTGATCCTTCATTCTTTGGTCTTTCTTTTAATTTTCTTTTGAAATTTAAAATGATCGTGGTCTCTGTCAGATGAAGCAGTGAGTAAGTAACGTACTGTGAGAACCTTGCTTTCATTCTCGATGCCTTTGTGGGCTGCAGGGAATCCAGGGTATTACAGAATAGAAATCCAGTGGCTTTTCTGGTGAATCTGTCACCATATGTCACTTATCTAAACCCTAAACGCTATGAAGGTACATCTGTGGCTAGTAATTCAGATGAGATACAAATGCTTATACGACTCCTTCTCTTCTCTGTTCTTGAGCTTCAATCTTTTTCTTCACATCAAACTCAATTGTTTGAGTAAATGCACAGTTTTAGCTTGGTTCGTGACTTATTCGTTTCTTAACACTACCGTTAAAAGAAAAGAGAGAAGAGAGATGGCAGACTTGCCTCAAATGTACAATCAATAAAGCATGAAAGGCCAAATTAAATTAATCTGCTTTCTGCATTCTTTCATTTTCCCAATATTGATCTCTTCTCATTTCTCTCAATCTAGTTGCCTCTCACTCTTTCACTAACAATGATTATTTCCAAGGTTGTTTTTTTTTTTCCTACCTTTAATCTTCTTTCCTTTTTTCTCTATCCTCTTAAGCAGGAATCTTGCTCAGAAAAGACAAGGGGATTAAATAGAAACCGAGATTGACCCTCAAAAGAAAATATCAATGTTCGTTATTTTTCCAAATAAATAATACCAAATGATTTTTATTGTTCTGACTATTATTAAAACTAAAGGACATTTTGTTGTAACATTGTTGATTTATCTCATGCCTCCCCCCTCCAGACATTTACTGGGATCAAGTATTATTATTACTTTTATGAGAATAAATAAGATACTATTAATTTGGAAATGAAATAATAGTACTTTCTCTTTTTTTGATATATGTTCCCTGCAAAGAACGTAACATTTTTGGGCATTTACTATTTATAAATCGAAATGATATACTTTTTCCAGCATCTAAATAATTCCAGAGTGGAACTGAGAAATGCTTTACTGTTTTACTCCTGCTTCAGAGGAAATAGGGAATTCTAGAGGGAATAATGCCATTTTTCTTAACCCCTCACAATTTTAGCTATTTTACTTTGGTTTCTTACCTGTCAAACTTTTCTCACTCTACTTTATAAATGAACTTTATGTCTTCCCTAATTTTCTGTTACCTTGAAGCTATTTCTTTCCTGTCTGAGAGTTTTAAAAATAAAAAAAAAATGCACATTTCTAACTTTTTAAAACTTAAAGGTAGGCTTGCAATATCAAAATTCATCTCTGTCCAATCTCTCTGGAGGCAGTAGAGAAATTACGTACCTGCTGAATGCTGAACACTGACCCATCAGCTTTATGGAGTGGGCCAGTGCATTCATTTGGCATCTTTTATTTGGAAATATTTTAAAGAAAGAAAAAAGTAGAAAGATTTACTAGTAAAACTGTTCATAAGTTCAAAGATAGAGATTAAAGGGCAATTTTTTTCCTAATTAAAATTTGTAGGTAGAAAAAACAGTTTACTTTTTCTAAAATCAAGTAGCAATGGTCAACATAAAGACATGCTTAGTGTTGCTTGGTTTTTTTTGTTAAACTATTTGCATCATAGACTACAATTTCTTGGGCCAACATATATTTATTTCTCAGAAATTGGACTCTATTTGACCTTCTTATTTAACTTTCATAGCTGAATGTTAAAAGTTTTGTTTTTTTTTTAAAGAAAAAAATAATTTTTAACCTAAACATAATGTAATAGTTTTAATGTTTGGGAAGTCATAAACCACTGAGTTCTACTTTCCACCTGTTGCATGGTTCCTATACAAAACCGTAGAAATTAGCTACGGTTGAAAGTTCCAGGAGATAAATCGAGTCCTTCTCCTTAACAGCTGAGGGCTGGAGAAAATAGTTTTCTGTCACTTTTCCCAAAGACCATTATCTTGAGAATTTCGATCTGGGAGCCTGGAAGCCGCTGTTCTTGGTGACAGCCTCCTCTCTTCTGCCAATGAAGATTCATTCTTTGCCTTGATCTTTTCGACCTTGCTTCGCTCTTAACAGTGCCTGTCAATCAAGCCCTTTATTCAGTGAGCCAGATAGACTTTATATCCCTCCAGATACCCTGGCTTTGACCTCATCCCTTCCTGGCCCATACCTGCACACCCAGCTTTTATTATTACTCCTTTAGATTCTCTTTTTCACACCAAGACATACCTTCAATCTAAAAGTCGGGCAATTTGTCTTATCTCCTGAGAAGTCCATGGTCTAGTCCAAAGTCACTTTTTACCTCTGCTTCTTTGCTTCTGCATTTTCCCTTTGCGTTCACATGACGGCACAGAGGTGTGTTTTGCCTTTTCCTCCTGCTGCTTACTTACAAACTTCTAATGAGTCACTCACCTTTCGCTCATACATGATTTCCTCCATATATCTGTTCCTCCTTTAACTATATCCCCAAATATTTACCAGAAAGAGATAAACTCCTTCAAACACTCATGCTCCCAATTTAACTAGTTGTTTCTGATTGTGCTTTATCTCTCATTTTACTTTAAGCTTACAACTATTAATATTTTCTGAGTTTTCTCTTTCCTTTGCATACAAATGCTCCCATGAGACTTGTTGACCTGGCCTCTTATTGTCACCTGTCCTCTAGCTCAGCATTTTTTCTTGCCTTTTTTTGCTGTGTTTTTATTTTACTAACATACATACAGTATATCAAGAATTTAACTTACTTTAATTCTAAAACAAATTTCTTAGCCCACAATATTAGAAAACCTTTTTAATACACACACCAACTAGTTAATAACTTCAGTTCTCCTCTATTTTATTTTTGAATTCCATATTTGTCACAAACATGTCTCTTTCTCTATAGTTGTTTTCATATGCACTAGCTTTATTTCATGCCTCGAAGTATATTTTCACATTCTTGACTATTTTTGTCTGTCATATGATAATCCAGTTGCTTCTTGTGTCACAACTATTTAATGTTCTCTCTAGCTGTTTTGTTCTAAATTTTAAAAACCTGTTATTTAATTTACTAAAAAAATTTTAACATAATAATAGAAATTATAAAATAGAATTAAATCATCATTAACATGACTTTAACATATTTTTATTACCAACTAAAGTCAAAGAAAAACAAAGATAAATTTATATTTGAGTTACCTAAAATCTGAGAACTTTTATATAAAGAAGTGGTTTTCTATTTTGTTTGGAATTTTCCATTCTTTGTTCATTTTTATTTTATCTGGACACATTGTATCCTCCCCTCCCCTTTTTACAGCTAATTTCTTGGGATCCAATAATAGGAATTAAGAAACTTTGGGGTTCTTTTTTGTTTGAGATATATTCTTTAAAAAAATTACACTTTAATTTGACTGAAATAGTTAAGATTCACTTGCAATGGCATTGCTTAAATTATTATCTATTTTAGTTTTACATAGGACTCAGGTTCTTGAGAGTTATATGACTAAGCAACAATTGCTTGTTCATTCTGAGCATGACGTAATTCCATGGCATGTGTTTTACTTATAAAAATGTCATGCCTGTTTTTGTCAAGAAGGTTGAATAGGTTTTATTTCCAAGCCACAGCAGATCAATCATATATAATGAAAATTTGGGAAATAGTCTCTGTTTTATAATGATTACCAAAATTAATTACCAAGATTAATCAAAAATTCCATAGAAACAGCTCTTATCATGCATTTCTTCAAGTTTGCTAAGTCAAAATTTCAATTCATTTATTTTTCTTTTACAATGGTAGCAAAGCCTCTGAAATTTTTCCAGATATGAAGTAGGGTTAATCTTTTTAAGCATCACTGAATTAAAAATTTCCAGAAAATCTCTTTCACCTTAGAAACCCCTGGGAATTATGAAAGTTTGGGGGTTAAAACTAGTTATTTATAATTTAGATAATTATTCAAAATTTTATTTTCAACTGATGTTTTAAAATTCCTCTGTGATTACTTTTTTCTGTGTTTTTTTTTCCCAAATTATTATTAGGCCTACTTAACTTTTCTATCAGTTATATATAATAATTACCTGAGTGCATTTTAATCTTTTTGTAAATAAGAAAACAAAAATAAAATTAGCCTTGCTACCATCTTTTCCTTGAATATGAGGTTACAGTTATATTACTGTGTAAAATTAGCACACCTTATATGTAATATACTCTAAAAACAGTGGTACTTAGAAATTTTCATATTCTCCCATCAATTGTTTGTGTATGTAATTACATTTCATGTTATTTGTGTATTTGCATTCACCTTGTGTTTTGGGTGCTTGTTAAAATGTTTATTCCATTTTCCAGATTATTCCTTTCACCATTCCGTTTCTGAATGCGAAAGAAACACTTAAGTATTGACTTCAACCAAACCTAAGCCCTGGAACAGAGGGACTCTGCTGCCCTGGGATTGTGCAGTTAGGATAATCATTCCTACTGTCTTGAATGGCACACGGATATTCCTTCCATAGTGGCTTTCCCCAGCACTAAGGACTTTCTAGCTCTTTCGTTTTGAATAAATTATTTGGCGAAACAGTGCAAGATGTATTCGGTTCCCATGCACTGAAACGTGAACCCAAATCCTACCATCCAAGTAACTGGAAAACTTGATTTTAAGAAAGCCATCAAGTTAGACATCTAGGTGTTTCTTTCCCCTTTTAGATGGAGATGTAACAGTTAACTTTGAAAATTCAAACGGGCACATGATACCCATCGGAGAGGAGTCTACCCGAGAGGAAAATATAGTAAAGTCTGAAGAAGGTAATGGCTCTGTATCTGAAAAAACACCACCTCTGGAGGAAAAGGCAGAAGATAAGAAAGGTAAAATAAAAGAGAACCTGCATTATTTACTTTAGTACAGCTCAATGTCTAGAACCAGGTCTTGGGCTCTAAATAGCAACTCTAAAACCAGCAGATTCTGCAGAGAGAAGGTTTATAAATACAAAGAAGAGAGAAATGATAACTAGTGAAGACAAATGGGATGATTTTCTCAGGTAGATGCATCTGTGTTTTTAAGCACATTATTTGATTTTTTATTATTAAACAGGGTTAACTAAAGGTAATAATCTGAAGGAGTAGCCTTTTTAATCATTAGAGATGTTTGAGAATATTATCCTTTTCTTAAGAGCTTTTTCTCAGGATCTTTAAAAAAAAAAAGTGAGAAATTTGAACATCTTTCTCTGCTGGTTACACCCGGCCCCTGTGGGCAGCTCAGCATGGAGGAATATCAAACCCCACATGGCTCTTTCAGCCCAGCACTTTCTCTCCAGCAGTGGGAACTTGGCAGGCCACATCCACACTCCCAATATCGTAGGTTCTAGACATTTCTGAGAGAGACCCAGGAATAGTTCCCAGAGATGCCAAGACTTTGGTTGCTCTGTTGGCTGATTGCCACACACAGCCCCTGCTCTGAGGGATTTGCCTGTGCAGTTGGCTATTTCAAAATGTGCCAGCGGCAGTTATGTGATTCCCTGAAGGCTTCCTTATAGACCTTGGTTTCTAAAGTGAATATGCTCTGGTAAGGGGAGATACCTGCAAAAGACATGTCTATCAGGGACCCCCAGAACCTCCACCAATTTTTGGTCATGGATTGATTACATCCCAATACCAATGCTAGAATGTGCAGGAGGAAGCTCAGGGCTTCAAATTTATGCAAACCTGAGCTGAAATTCCCATAAGGTAAGATTTTGTTGGGAGATCTTAGATGACTCCACGCAGCATAGAAAGGAATCCTCAGAAAATAGACTATTTCCTGTTTTATAATGTCTGCCTCTGAGTTGGATGGCCAAATTTTGTCAAACCTAGTTTGAGTTCTGTAGGCATTTTGAGAACGCTTAGGAACTTCTCTTGCTCCGTTGGCACCTAAATTCTCCAAAAACAAAGGGAACAAGAGTATTTGATGGTCCTATTAAGGACACAGCTGTAACTTAAAATCATTTTCTCTGGAAGTCTATAACCGTTTATTATTTGCATATAAATTAGTCTTTAAAAGCCTTAGGGACCAGGGGTGGTGGCTCACACCTATAATCCTAGCACTCTCGGAGGCTGAGGCAAGAGGCTTGCTTGAGCCTGAGAATTTGAGGTTGCTCTAAGCTATGATGAGGCCACTACACCGTTGCCCAGGCAACAGAGCAAGAGACTGTCTCAAAAAAATTATAAAATTAAAAATCTATTCCTCTAATTCACCTACTCCTTTAGCTTGGAAAAAAAAGTTTTAGAAGCCTATGTTAATAATCTGTTGGAAATTCATTATTTTGCTTTATTTCATGGAGCTTACTTAGCCTTGTCCCATTGAAAAAACTAGTTAAGTGTATGAACACCAATTATGAGAAATTAATAAATTGTAATCATAATATTCCTGGAACATAAAGTACAATTAAATACAATTGAAAGGGATTTAGTTGAAAGTGTTAATGTAAGTAGTGACATTTTTTGGTTTTTGTTTGTTTTTAAGTCTTACTGTCCTGTCTCACCAAACTGTTAAATTTCAAATCCATCTGTGGTTTGTCCCTGGTGTAGACTTTTCAAGTTCAAGAGTCACATCCTTCATCATGTAACAGTGCCACTTCTGGTGCTCGCCTGGTCCACGTGGGGTGTCAGTCACTGGACTGGCCAGACTTCAAAGCAAGTGTTTCTTCCCTTATCAACATAATAAAAGTTGCGGACAGTTTGATGCGAATTCACCAGCAGGCTTTGATGTTCTAGAAAGAAGATGGCAGACCTTCTAGATCTGTGAATAGTTGAGGCATTTTTCTTTTCTTATTCTTTACTTAGAATTGGTACATTCAGTTCTTTCTGGTCAGATAAGTTCCGAAGGAACCCCTTGCTTGGCCAGGTGGTACCTAAGGCAACAGGAGTGCTGGCAGGGCTGACATGCCTCTAATGACACAGCATAACCCCTCCCATTGTATGGACAGTGCACATGCCACAGCCACCCTGATAACGAGAAGAAATGGGTATGAACCCACTTTCTGAGACTGAAAAGAGTATCATCCATAACTGACATTATAGTGTATTATGTTAAATATCAAATGCCTTATGAACAATTTATAAGTCAACAATTTATTTTTCTGGAAAGACATATTTAATTCTGAAAACTCACCTAAGATTCACTTTTGCCTCTGCTCCTCTTCTGGACTCACTCCTCGTGTGAGCTCACTATCATACAAACCCACCATCTCGTGATTTGATTCACCCTTTATTTGGGGAAACGGTGCTCCCTTTCCTTCTGCATTCAGGCAACTTGCTCAAGAGCATTGCTTTATCTGTTAATTGGCTATATTTGCAAAGCCACATCATATTCCTTTAAAATCCTAGAGACTTAAATCACTTTTGAGTTATTATAAAGGGCTTTCCATGAATTAACAAATGATGAAGACTTATTTGTTCCACAAAGAATAATGAGGGTCTACCGTGGTTAGACTCTACTGGGGGCTAGGAAAAGAGGAGTGAATGAAAACTGGCCTTTGCCCTCAAGCGGATCACGGCCTATGAGGAGACCAGAATGCAAACAGGCAATTGCGCTGCAAGATGCCAAGTGCCACCCAAGGCCCAAGTGCAGCGAGCCAGGGGAGCTTGCGGCAGGGGCCACCGCTGGTTCTCAGAGAAAGATATTTCTAAACTAAGACCTGAAGGATACAAGGAAGTAGTGGAGAGTGAAGGAGTGGAACAGCGCAGAAGAGCATTCTAGGCAAGGTGAAGAAGGCACGCGGTGCCTGGCCTTGCTCTCAGTATTGCTGAACTCCACCTTTCAAGTGGCAGGAGCCATGCGTGGACATCTGGGAAACAGCTTATCTTCCAGACGACACTGCTGTGACGCACGGTGTCCCTGTCCAGCCAGAATGAATAGGCAGCCCTTTCTTAACCTCCTCTTGAAATGATAATCCTCCCGTATACCATCCATTTATATCCTGCCTTCAGATCATATGATAATAGTAAAAAAATACAGCTCAACTTAATTCCTTACCTCCCAGATAGAAGTGAAGAGTCTGTTTTCTACTGGTTTGGGTGTCAATAACTAACAGCTGGTTAGTGACATTCACTGAATAGGCAGGGTGCTGAGAGCCTTGTGATCGATGGGATATAAAGTTTTAGACAAAAGAAGTTTGGAATTTAGACAGAAAAACATGCAATTTGTGCATTCACATGCACCCCCCCACACACAAACACACACACCAGAGTGACTGACACTCAGGGGTAGGTGATAGAGTTTGAAGAGTGAGGAGGCATGTGCCATCCTCCCAAGGAGTCAGAAGAAAGTCCATCTACTCCCCAGTAAAGATTGTCATTCCCAACTGTCATAGAGCCACCCATCTCCTTCTTCCCAAACCCAGAGGCTAGATGCTTTGGTGTATAACTTTAGAATGTAAAACCTTAGGCAGAAAGAAAAAAATATCCCTCAGTGATATGTGGTGAAGGGAGAGGATAGGACACGTGTGGGGCTCATAGTATGAAAGAGGGTTAAGATCGCAGGTGTTGCAGATGAGTTTGATCTGACCATGGACAGTATTGTTGGGCTTGGGCTCCACACGTGCCGGTATTATGCTAGGGGCTAAAACTACAAAGATGTATTTAAAGAATACACTTGGGCCCTATGTCTAAGTCAATGTATATTTGTAAATTGTATGTTAAAATAAATGTTTTAGGTGTGTATCCACCTGTATCACTCTCAACACTAACCAACTTTTCTGATGACCTGGACTGGTTCAGAACAGCCAGGTTTGGAGGGCCGCTGCGTATAATAATAAGCGGCTTAGCTGTGGAGACGAAATGTATAAACAGAAAGGCAAAAATTACAAAGTAGCCTCTGATAAATGTTGAATATGTGGCCCACACAATAAGGCCGAATGAGTTTAGAGGCGGGAAAGGTCGATTTGGGCCTCAGTGACTTGTGGAGTGTTTGATGGCTGAGGCAGGATAAAAGGTGAACTTTTATAGAAAAATTTTATTGATTTCCTATGGTAACTTAAGTCATTATTATGGTGGTTATATATGTATGGATTTTTGTGGGATGTGGTAAAAAAAAAAAAAAGATATTTACATCTCACACTCCCTAAGAAACAAAATAATAGAAATAATACTAAACTACGATATCTTCCAATATTAAAACCCTTTCTTGCTGCTTCATTTAATGGGAGGACATACCCAGTGAAGGCTTAGTCTTGTCCTAACACTGTCATATGTCTCTCATTGTGCCCCATTTTTAAAGAAGTGCTGCTTAGCTCTTTGGACCAGAGCCATATTTTAGTTGATTTTCCTTTCAATCAGTCACTATTAGAAAAAATGGGATGAGAATATATAAATGAACCTTCAGCATCTCCACTTTCTTTCAGTAGCAGGGGGCTGATACTCTTTTTCTGCCATTTATGCAAAATCTTGGCAGAGGCTCCTGTTCTTAGTTTTTATATGAATTTTAACTTTTGTCTTTTCAAAACCATTATTTGTGTTTGCATTATAAAACAAACCCAGATAACTTTTGGATTCTGTACCCTCTGTACCTATAGCTGTGACAACATTTGAGAAGGGCAGAGGAAGTTACTGTAGAACAGGAAGCTGCCACCGTACTGGGAGAGCTTGAGAACATTTTAGAAAATGGTTCATTTTTCAGCACATTGTACTTCACGTAAAAGATTCTCCAGAGTCTCCCTTAGCTTAGAAGAAATTGATTTTTTAACCACAGTAAGACTGAACACAAATCTTTTTCTGATTGATTGGGCTTGAGTTCTCGAAGGTAACTGGAGTCCCTTGGTTGCTGTGGCGGTCGGTCTTCACCCCACAGCAGGGAGAGTAACGTGCTCGTCTGCCACCCTCTGGGGGCCTTCAACTTTGTAACATTTGTCAAATTTAAATTTAGCAGTGAATGCCCACGTCATCATCCAGCAACCACAGATCCAAGGCTGGACCTAAGGCCCCTGACCTGTGGGCGTTTATACTCATCCTTGACGTAACTTCATCAAAGTAGCTTGTGTAACCCAGTTTTATCAAAGCAGTGATTAATGTACCTTGAGAGCACACCCCAGTTTGTCTTTCAGCCTTTGCTTTTACCCCAAACTTTGCTCTTTCTGGTACAGAACTCCACGTGGGGTCCCAAGGGCCAAGCAGCTACCCTTTGTATCACTGTTGTCACATGTCTTGCTCCTCGTTTGTATATGGTGTGTGTCTGTATCAGTCTGCCTCTGTTCACTTTCTCATTTATAGAGAACACTGAAAACCACTCTGAAACTCCGGCAGCTCCTGCTCTACCTCCTTCAGCTCCTCCTAAGCCTAAACCCAAACCTAAACCCAAAAAAACACCTGTGCCTCCAAAAGGGGCCACAACTGGGGCCAGCCACAAAGGTGACGAAGTGCCTCCCATTAAAAAAAATACCAAGGCTCCTGGTAAGCAGGCCCCCGTCCCTCCACCCAAGCCAACAAGCCGAAACACAACCCGAGAGGCTGGTGAGTATGCCCCCGGTGCCCTGCGGGGTTGAGCCTAGGGTGCTTGGCTCTGGGATGGGGCTAATTGTTTCTTCTAGGTGTGATGGTCTTTTGGGGTCTTAGGACATAATACCAGTGGGTTCAGCTTTGACACAAAGAATGCCCAGGAGATTCCTTTGTTGCTGCCTAGCAAAGAAAAGGCAACCAGCTGATTAGCTCACCTCCTTAGTTTCTGGGTGTACATACCTCTTTTCATCTTGAGTATCCACCATCTGCCTATGAGACCCAGTTGAATGACAGTGATCTGCTAGAACATTATTTAGACATTGGCTGACCTTCTGCTTATTTGAGTTTATGGGTGGCTTTTTGGCTTGGGTTTTCTTTCAAAATATCTTAGGTTTGCATATAAAAATATGACACTTATATCTTTGGCATATTTGCTAGATGTTACTGTGTTAAGTTTTCAGCATACGTAGTCATCTTCCCTTCTGATAAATGACAAAGGGTTTATACCATTTGGTTCAGCTCCACCCACCGACTTTCTACCACAGTCAGAACGATTTCGGTCTAGTTGAAAGTTACACACTTACTCCCCCGCCACCCCCCAGAGACTTCAGTGTCTCACATGGCAAAGCATGTGGTGTGGTGTGGTTACAAATTGCTATCACGGATCACCAGCAGATGTTTGACTGATCTGCAGTAACTTCATGCAAATATGTATCCAGCCTTCCTTGCCCGTCAGATATGCTTACTGCAAAGTGCAGCTCCCATTCTTCCAGTGAAGTGGAATAAAGATGCCTACCATGTCGTCTAACTTTTAAAAGGACATTAATCAGGCCGGGCGCAGTGGCTCACGCCTGTAATCCTAGCACTCTGGGAGGCCGAGGCGGGCGGATTGCTCGAGGTCCAGGAGTTCAAAACCAGCCTGAGCAAGAGCGAGACCCCGTCTCTACTATAAATAGAAATAAATTAATTGGCCAACTAATATATATAGAAAAGATTAGCCAGGCATGGTGGCACATTCCTGTAGTCCCAGCTACTCGGAAGGCTGAGGCAGCAGGATTGCTTGAGCCCAGGAGTTTGAGGTTGCTGTGAGCTAGTCTGATGCCATGGCACTCACTCTAGCCTGAGCAACAAAGTGAGACTCTGTCTCAAAAAAAAAAAAAAAAAAGGACATTAATCGAAATCCACAAGTTCAGTGGCTTTTCCCCATTATCATGTGCATATAAGTTCCCCTGTGCTATAGCACATGTTATTTTCCTTAAAATCAGCAGCAGCATTCTATCAGTTCACTCCCAGGATTTGCCCTGCTGTTGGTCTTTTTCCTCCTCATAATTTATCCCCATAATGCTCAAATTCAGAAAGTGGTTTAGTTGACGGTGTTACAGATTTCTGAATGCAAATGGCTGTCCCTCTCTTCCTGCCTTTGAACTTTAGCATCTGGGTCTCTTCTAATAAGCTCTAAAATGAAATGTTTCGGAATGATGCGTCTGCAGTGCCCATGGCCATCTCCTCAGGGACCAGCTGTCCTCGCCCATCAGCATTCATGCTTGGCGGGTTCTGTGTGTATTTCCCAAACTGCCCTGCACACCCTAGGAGCAGTGCTTGCAGGGAAGAAGGCACTGATCTGCTTCTTAAAAGAGAGCCGCAAACCATCACTCTGTCGCTGGGGATTAAGATCCTGTCCTGCGCACACTGCCCACTTCCTCATTCCCCACGTGGTGTCACCTCACCATGAACTTGGCATGGACTCTCTTTACTTCTCTCAGAAGAAAGCTGATGATTAACGCTAGAGCAAGGGACAGCTTTCATGAGAGATTTTGAGTTATTTCCAGATATTTTACTTGAAGATTTATTAATAGACTCATGATGTTCCTAAGAGAATAGTACAGACATTTTATTCATTGTATAATAAGAGGCCCAGCAGGCCCTCGGTGTAAATAAGAATGTGGCTGTTCCAGGGACTATCACAAAGAAACAGAGGTGGCATTGAAGTACAACAACAAGCTCATCCTACAAGGATTCTTTGGTCAAATATTGATAATATCCAATACAGTAATCCTATTGATATTTCATGTGTAACCGTGTACAACTCTCTGCATGTTGACGTTTTATTTGAATAATGTTGATCTTTTGGAAAAGTTAGTTTAAATGCAGCTCTTGCTTTTTAGTCCAATGTTTTATATTTGTTAAAACAGCTATCAGGTAAGATTCTTCTTCTATTAGTAAGTTAGTATAAGTCTCCAGATAACCAGATATCAGTTTAGAACGTTCAACTGCTTTGCCAGGAAAGTAAAGTTAAATCTTCCTGAATTATTCTTTCTCGATGTTACACACTACTAACAACAAAAGTACTCAACCGTGGAGAGGTGGCATTTCTTTAAAAAAAAATCATGGTTTTAATTTAAAGTAATTTAGACAACATGGTTGGTTTCAGCAAAGTCCTGTCATTTTAGAAGATTCTTAAGAAAAAATGTAATATGGCTTGAATTGGCAGTCCAAACATTGAAAAAAAATATCTTTTTCCTTAAGCTAGGCGAAAATGAACTTTTCTGTTAGAAAAGAAGGCATTTTCTTTAAAAAAAAGTTTGAGAAGTGGTATGTGGAAGGGATTCTGTTTAACTTACCAAGGAAAATAATTGAGCATGTTTAGGCATCAAATCCTTATTATCTTTGCTGTGAAAAGTAAATTTAGAATGGTGTTAGCTTGAATGAGTTTGCTTAATGAGTTTGACTTGTAAGTAAGTGAAGGTTGTTAACTATAGAAATATATTAACCGGTCCAGATTTGGCGAAGGGGAATTCTAGTTATTATGTATATCTAAAATAATAAAGACTCCAAACCATAGGGACTCCTTTTAAGCCTGGATCCTGTTGCTGAATGAGATTGGCTTCTCTCATATATCAGAATTAATGAAGTTTTACATCTCATTGTCTTCCTCTCTTAACCCTCTCTCAAAGTCAATGAAGTTATAACTGGAGGTAAGTTACAGTAGCATCTGTATGTACGTGGATTGGCTCCACAGTGTGAACAAGATATTTTCTAATAGATCTATGAAAGATAGTTCAACTTCTCATGAAAAAGAAGGAACGTACAACATTGTAATAGAAGAAACAATTAGGAGAAATGTATAGATCATAAAGATCACAAAACAAAAGAGTAATCTCATAGGAGTTTAAATGTATATCCTAAGATGACATAAAGAAAAGGGTAATTAACCTTTTTTTCTTGAAAATGATTTGGTTGAACGTGGCCCTATCTAGAAGTAGGCAAATATACCAGGATAATCCTTTGATGAAGATCCTCTTAGAACGTAAACCACATAAACCTAAGGGCGATTACATTTGCAAAGAAGGGGTCAGAAGACCTTAGAATGATATTCTTTCCATTCAAATTATTTAGGTGCTACTCATGTAAATATTTTTTGTAAAAAGGAAGTTTTTCCTGTCTTGTGACATTTTGAAGGGCACTTGTCTTTCCTGCGTGACATGTGTTACCTGTGTCCCATCGCTACTGCAGATGGAAGTATGGACCAGCATGGCGAGTTTTTCCAGAGCTGTGGGAACAGCTGGTTTGGAGTTTGCTCTTATTTTTTTTCCAAACAGGGTCTTGCTGTGTCACCCAGGCTCGAGTGCAGTGGTGCAATCATAGCTCATTGCAACCTTGAACTCCTGCACTCAGGATCCTCCAGCTTTGGCATCCCAAGTAGCTGGGACTACGGGTGCTCACACTGTGCCCAGCTGATTTTTTTTTTTTTTTTTCTGTAGAGACGAGGTCTCACTATATTGCCCAAGCAGATCTTGGACTCCTGGCTTCTCCTGCCTTGGCCTCTCAAAGTGCTGGGATTGCAGGTGTGAGCCACCACACCCAGGCTGGAGTTTGCTGTTTTAGCAATAGAATGAATGAATGTGCTTTTGACCCAGAAAGGAGCTAGTGATATATACCCCAGCCTCTTCTGAATGTGGGTCAGCATTCCACTCCCAGAGAGACATGAGAGAACATGCATAATTTACGATGAGCCCAATTGTGTACCACACCAGCTAGCTACTGGCGTCTGTTCTCTACCCGCCATGATAGCCCTTCTTCAGAGAATACAGAGCTTTTTCAGGTGACCCATAGGACAAGGAACTGAGGATTTCCCTTTGGCTGGCCCAGGTAAAGACTAGAGGAGGGAGAAGACAGAGGACGCTTGTCCCTCAGAGTTTTGCCATAAGTATCACTTGCTCCCTCCTAGATTGGGGGCAGAAAACAAAACCATTGTCATTATCAGCCTATTTTCTCTCATTCATTTGTTCAACAAATTTTAAAGGGACTATTTTAAATGCCATTGACAATTACAGTTTGGTTACTTTATTTTAAAAAGCATCCTATCCTTTGAGTTTTAATACAGAATCTCTCTATTGTAGCTGGTTCCTCTCATTCAAAAAAACCAAGTGGCTCCAAAGCATCAGCTTCACCATCTACTTCGTCCACCTCCTCTCGTCCCAGAGCTTCAAAGGAGACAGTTTCTAGCAAAACAGGGACAGTGGGGACTACAAAGGGCAAGAAAAAAACTGGCAAGCAGCCAACGACTTCTCGCCTGTCCTCGGACACAACCACTTGTGGGGTATCCGACCTTACGGGGGAGCCTCCGGAGAGCGGAGCGGAGGGCGTCCCACCCGAGCAGACTGCCTCTGGGGCTGAGGAGCAGACCGCCGGCAAATCCAAGTCTGGGGTCCCCCCGCCCCCTGTGGCTCCAGCACCTTCTCCCCCCTCCTCCCCTCTCCCTCCCGAGGATCAGTGCGTTGTCGCCCCCGACACTCCACTCGTCCTGGTCAGCGTGGGAGCCGACCTGCCCGTCTCTGCCTTAGACCCAAGTCGGCTTCTTTGGGCTGAAGAGCCGACGAACAGAACCACTCTCCACTCAGGCCCCGGCTTAAGTGACAGCAGAGAAAGCGCAAAATGGTGAGTCGGGCACAAACCCCGTGTTCTGCTGAGTACCAGAGTTCACTGATGCTCTCTGTTGGAAACGAAGGAACCTGGTTTGCTTTCTTTTATAATTTAACCTACTGGGCCGGGCGTGGTGGCTCACACCTGTAACCCTAACACGTAGGAAGGCCGAGGCGGGCGGATTGCTCGAGGTCAGGAGTTCGAAACCAGCCTGAGCAAGAGCGAGACCCCATCTCTACTATAAATAGAAATAAATTAATTGGCCAACTAATATATATATACATATATATATATAGAAAAAATTAGCCGGGCATGGTGGTGCATGCCTGTAGTCCCAGCTACTCGGGAGGCTGAGGCAGGAGGATCGCTTGAGCCCAGGAGATTGAGGTTGCTGTGAGCTAGGCTGACGCCACGGCACTTACTCTAGCCTGGGCAACAAAGCAAAGCTCTGTCTCAAAAAAAAAAAAAAAATTTAACCTACTAAATGTTAGGTGTGCACACGTATGACTCAGGCATTGGTTTTTCAGAGCCCTTGCCCTGGAATGCCTGGGACTGCTGAAGGACATGACATTAGTAGTGCTGATAAACACCATTTCACATCTGTGCTTTTCACATACCTTTAGAAACTGCTTCAGCACTGCTGGGTGGTCCTTGTTTTTGTCCCTAGAGACTTCCCTTCTCTTTCCTCACAGTTTTTATTTTAAAGCTTTACCCCTTGGGTCCAAATTGCTCACCCACTGCCGCCCACCTCATTTCAGCAAGTGACTTAGCCTTCTCCTTCTCCAAGGGCACGATGACCATCAGGAAAGGACTCTCAAATTCGAACTCCTTTTTCTCCAACTAGAGTGGCCCCTTTAATTCCCCACCTGTTACCTCCTCTTCTAGGGCTTCGAGACAGACAGAATTGGTTATTGTGTCTCCTATACTCAGACAACCTCTTTTTTCCTACCTATGGGACAGAATAGCCAACACATCTCATTTATCGCTGTGTCCCCAGCAACATGTTCAGAGTCTAGTATGCTGTAGGCACTTAGAAAGTGCACAGTGAATTGTTGAATGAAGGTGAAAAAGTGAGCGAAGGTGGTTATAGGAAAGTCAGCCTACTTCAGTGTGGTGGAAGCTGTATTGAACATGAGATGACCTTGGTGCTAGATTTTGTAAATTGGATATTAATGGAAGATAAAAGGTAGTGGTCAAGTAGGCTTCATTTCTCTTAAGAAGGTGATCAAACAAAATGAGCCAAGGAACTTGATGTTGCCCCACCACCACCCAGTTTCCCAGACCAGAAACTGAGGTTCATTTTAGGGTCCTCATTCTCCTTCCTTCTTTGCATCTTATCACTCACAAAGTCCTATAAATATTCTACTTACAGGTAAATAAGACATGTTAGCCCACCTGTCCACAGGTATGAAGGGAGGTCTGTCAGAGTATAGTAGACACAACAATCAGTTCTGTCTAGGGAAGGCTTGGAGTTCTTGATCCAAACTCTTCCGCCTATGTAAGAAAATAAAACCTGTATTTACTTCTCAAATCATTTAAAACATTCTGTTTCAAAAAACTGTCATATTAGACTTTTTCAAAAAAGTTTATTATATCAAAGTAGTTTCGATCAAGAGACTGAAATATCAACTTTAACTATTTAATTGCTGATAATAATAACCTTCATTCATTGAATACTTATTTAATGTCAGGAACTAAGCACTGTACATATATTATCATTTAATTTAGAGATGTCTTCCCTGAAGCATCCCCATTTTATACATAAGAAAACTGGCACTCAGATAAATAGTTTGTCCACGATTGCCCACTTAGCAGTGCCAAAGCCAGATTCTATGCTCTGAATAATGTTATAAGTTTTCCAGAGCAATTGCTTGTACTTCTATTTCTTTTGTGTTAGTATCTTGTTTCTTTGTTTTTATTTTTATCATTTTGAGCACCAAAATTTGAAGGAAAACCAAGGAAAGATAAATAAATGTCTCACTACAAATTAGTTTATTTGTTTGACATTTTAATAAAAGATAAGGGAAAAGCCAATATTGAAATGAATGATTATGGTGTCTGTCTTAGTCCATTTTGTGCTGCTATACCAGAATATCTGAGACTAGGTAATTTATAACAAACAAATTTATTGGCTCAATGTTCCAGGGGCTGGGAATTCCAAGATCAAAGTGCTAGCACTTGGCAAGGACCTTCTTGCTCTGTCATTGCTTGATGGAAGGTGGAAAGGCAAAGGGCCCACCAGGATGAACCTACTCTCATGAGCCCACGTAAATATGGCATTAATCTACTCGTGAGGGCAGAGCCCCCATGACCTAAACACCTCCTGTTACGCCCTACCTCCCAGCACTGTTGTAGTGGGGATTTACTTTTCAACACATGAATTCTAGGGGATGCACTCAAACCACAGCAGTGTCCTTAATGCTTCCAGCACACAAGAAGTATCTTCATTTAATCATAGTATTTTCCAGCATTGCAGTCACTTCCAGCATTTAGAACTGAATATTCATTCTTCCAGCATATAGTTTTTGCTTGCATTTTCTGTGCTGAGCAATGTAGTAAGTGCCAAAGATACAAAAATGAGCAAGACAGGGTAGTTGAAAGTAGTTTTTACCAAAATGTCATCTGGTATGCCCAGAAAGCATAAATGTTTAAGATAATGTCTGAATTTTGGAAATAGGTGGAGCATATGGGTTTATTGGTCAATATACTAAAGAATAGGGTACAACATGTAAAACACTTCCTTAAATAGTCTTAAGCATTCAGAAAGCTCATAGCCAAAGGTGACCCGACTCTGTCCAGTTCATCTCCCCAGGCATTCAGAGAGTGCACTCGATTGTGCTAGGCACCACCCTGCTGCAAAGGGGCTTGATAATCTGTCTTGAGCCCCAGTGTGTGAAGAATGGTCAGACAGAAGAGGTGAGTGTCTATTCTCCTTTTCTGCTGTATTATAATCAGAGGGCGAGAGCTCAGGATGTCATTCAACATTGAGGATACCTATAGTAGAGTTTCCTGTCAGTCAGGGTAGCTATTTTCTTAGAAGAGGTCATAGAGATTTTCTTCTCCATATATTCTTCAAAACTAAAAATTTAAATCGCAGTTCATTCTACAGGCATGGTTTGTGTTTGCTCTTGAATTAATGAACCTGGAGTAAGTAGTCTCTCAAATTTCCATCCAAATTCTTTCTTCCTTTTTCAAGTGGATATTTGAATTAGAATTTCTGGCTCTTAGTCACTTGCTTTACTTAGAACTTTCCCTGAGTTATGTTTAGTCAACTAATGTATGAAAATCTGTCATCTTATGAAAAGACTTCTGTTTGGAATACAAATATGAAAACTTGAACACCCTGACTGCCACACTAGAAAAAAACATTTTTTCCCCTTGGGGCTTTGGTGTTTTATTACAAAAATAGAATAACAACTTCAAAAACAAAATAATCTTTTCAAATTTAATGAAAAATTTGTTATTTTTTATTGTTTTCTGTGCATGAGTTACATACAACTTGAAAAATAGTTCATGCCACTCTGAAAGTAAAGAGGCATGTGAATAACATATGCTTCACCAGGCCCTAGGCTCAAAACTAGTGTGAGTTAAATACAACTCACATGGCAGTTAATGTTAAGTTGGGCAAGTGGCTATGTATAAAAATACCTATCTCTTGTCCCATATTATAGGCTACTATTTGTTAGGCTTCCCTTCACTGGCATGGCAGCTTCTTCAATAACACATATATCCGGGATAATATAAGGCAGAAATTATTATAATAACCCCATTTGAAGGCCATATCCAAAAGTGTCTTGACTCTGTTCAGTTCATTTCCACAGACATTTACAGAATGCACTACATTGTCCAGGAACCCTAGGGAAAATAATGAGAGCTAAGTGCTGAGTAGACTGATACAAATTTGGAGTATATTTAATATTAGATATAATTTTAACATTAATATAACTTATAATATTAAGTATAAAATAATGTGTAATATAACATAACATTTAATAGGTAGAATGGATTTGCTACTTTGGTTAGGCAACTCATTCATGGCCTTCCTCAGTTCCATGAACTATAAATCATCTACCCTCCTTATTTAATACTATAGAACAACTTGTAAGTTATAAAGGTATGCTGAACTCTTTGAAAACTGCAAAACATTATAAAATACAAATGGTGAGATAAAAATAATAATCAATATCATAATAAATTAGTGAACAGCCACTTGACCAAATAAGTCTCAGGTATCTTTTGTCCTGCCATCCAGAATGTATCGTTAATTGGCATGTCTTTTAAACATGCTGTGGTCACCCATAATGGCAGACTGTTCAAACAAGAATGGCTTCCAGTGGCAATCAACTAAAAATCCAGACTGTGGAAAAGTTTTCCCACAAATATAGACCTTCTCTTATTTAAGATGAAATTTCACGCTGTATAAAACAATATGGTCATACTCTGGTTTCTCTTCAGATCATATAAATCTTTCGCCTTTTAAAACAGTATGGTGGTTCCTCAAAAAATTAAAGGTAGAGTTACTGTATGACCCAGCAATTCCACTTCTGTGTATATAGCCAAAAGAATTGAAAGCAGGGACTTGGATTTGTACAGCAGTGCTGGTAGTATCATTATTCACAATAGCCACAAGGTGGAAATGACCCAAATGTCCATTGACTAATGAATGGATAAACAAAATGTGGCATACACATATAGTAGAGTGCCATTCAGCATTAAAAGGGAAGGAAATTCTCATACATGCTACAATATGAATGAACCTCGAAGACATTATGCTAAGTGAAGTTAAGTCAAACACAAAAGGACATTATATAATTTTATATAATTTATAAAATATATATAATTTACATAATATATATTATATATTTATATGAAATAATTTATATAATATATATAATTTTCTTTATCCAAGGTACTTAGTCAAATTCATAGAGACAGAAAGTAGAATGGTCTCGAAGGGCTGCTGGGAGGGGTCATGGGGATTTATTCCTTAATGAATACAGAGTTTCAATGTGGGAAGATGAAAAAGTTCTGGAGATGGATGAACTATACACTTAAAAATGATTAAAGTGGTAAATTTTATATTATATATATTTTAGCAATAAAAATGAGATTTCATATTTCCTCTTTTGAGAATAAGAATTTAGTCTGTCATATTTTTCTAATAAGTGAAAAATAGAGAATTTTGAGACTGCTTAGGCTTTTAACTACAAAGTAGAATTTTAAATACCTCATATTTTGATAAAGTTTACCTGTGTTCATTATTCAAGAAGTTTTTGTTTTGTTTTGTTTTTAGTTACTGAGAGCAGCAGATGCGTGCTTTGCACGGTTTAGTCTTTGGCTCTCAGTCATGTGACATCCAAATTGGAATACTTCTATTTATACCAGAAGGCAGTCTGGGGGATCTTCTGAGTCTTAAAATGAAGATTACGTTGTTTTTGATATGATATGTTTTTGATGTAAAGCACTATTTTTTATTCTAGTCTTTGAAAATTGTCAATCTTTATATATTTATTGTAACTCTTTAAAGCAGAGACTCTCACCAAGCTAAATAATGGAAAATTATTGTGTCTTCGCACATCACTTTTCTTCTAAAGAATTCGTTTAATTTTCACACTTTCCATCTTCTGTTGTTACTGTCGTCCCATAAGAGGGTTTTACAAATGAAGAAATGAAAGCACAGAGAGGATAAATGATTTTGGACTGTTGACACACTGGTTGGGGTGGAAATATGTTGAATTCATATATTAATGAAAGAAATACTTTTCTATGCCACCACCATTCTGGGTGCTGGAATGCAACACAATGTGAGTCCTACTTGTCAAGGGACCTGCAGGTGTGGAGAAGGCAGACAGGTAATAGGTTATCAAGGTGGAGTATGTCACAAACTCCAGTGGGGTTGTCCTCAGGTTACCATGGAGCAGATACGGTGGGGCAAGGAATTAAACTGAAGGCCCTCAAAAGATTCCTGAACGAGTCAAGGCTTAAGCTAAGACGTGATAGATAATCAGAAGTTAATACAGGTCAAACAAAAAATGTAGACAAAGTCAAATATCCAGGAGCTTCTGGCTCTTAATTCTTTCCACTGAACCCCCATTGCTATGGAAAAATAAATTTGCAAAACAGAGTGTTACCATATTCATTTACTACATGCATTAATATTAGACACCGTGTAGTCAAGCTTTTTAATTTCACAGATGAAGAATGTAAATCCTTGAGATTTAAGTCACGCAGCACTGCTCCTCCATTTCAGTGACGTTAGCCTGGCCCATGTCTGGTGTCTCCTTTCCCCAGCCTGAAGGAAGCCCATGAAACTTCAGCTCCTTTGGATGGTTTTGATGTCCCAGAGGGTTGCTTCGCATCACTCCTGTGTTTTGTGTCTTTAACAGTTTCACGACCAAAGATGAGCTGACCCCTCAGATACTGACTCCTGGGCTGATGGGAGAGTCCTCAGAGTCCTTCAGTGCCATGGAGGACGAAGGCCAGAGGGAGTACCAGGCCAGTGACTCCGACTCCGATGGGCCCATCTTGTACACCGATGAGGATGAGGATGAGGACGAGGATGAGGATGGCAGTGGAGAAAGTAAGACCGATTTCAAGAGGTAGTGGGGAGGGTGGGGGGGAAGACGGAAGCAGCTGCTTTTTGTAAAGAACAAAATCCTCATTAGGAACCAGATGTTGAGGTTTTCTTTCACCTCATCTTCCTTTCTCAAATTAGAAATGTGTCTATCCTGAAGTTTTAGCTTTTGATGACAGGTCTTTCTGGAACATGAAACCACTGGGGTGGGTCTGGCCTTCGTCTATGCAATGGATGTGCAGGTTTGTATTTGTACAGAGAATCAAAGCTTTCTAATGACAGAGGCCTTTCTCAGTAAGACCAAAGATGGCCCTTGCACCCTGGGCTATTCTGGAAGGAAGAACCCCAGTGCAGGACTCATTGGCTTATTCACTGGATGTACTTGAGATGTTCACGCACTTAACCTCTTTAGAATTAAAAATAGTCATTGATCAAATGACTGTAAGTGAGATGGTATGCCTTCTAGGAAGGAGTGATTCTAAAATGGATATAGCCTACCGTGTATGTATAACTTAGGGAACTAGAAGTGCTGTTATTGTATTTTTTTTAACTTTTGACCAACATGACTTGGGAGGAATTCACTGTGGATTGAACTTATCGATTATGACAAGTTATTATGTGCACGATTAAACAGCAATTTGTTAAATTCTTTCTAATTTGCATGGAGAAAAAAATCATTATCATCCATCTGGTATAAATTAATCATTCACAGACATTTTAAGGATTCCTGGGTGATTGAGGGTTAAAATATAGAAGGGTGTTACAGGGGCAAAAGGAGAATGCAAGGATTAACTGTACAGTATAAGCCAAGGGGCTAAGTTTTTAAAACTTGAATTTTCTTGCATTGTGCAATTCAGTACTTTCCATGATCTACCATATCAGCAAAATTAACTATCACTTTCCAAATGATGAGGTGCTATGTACAAGTTTTTTCATGATGTCCCAATAATTTTCAGAACACTTAAAAAAAAAAAAAACTAGTTCTTCAGTCTTTTCAGAACGAACTACATCCAACTCAAAAGCTTTTTTTCGTTAGGTTAATTAAGAGTCCCCTCTTGCATGAGGATAAAGAATTTGGTCTGGGCTCCGTTGAAAGTCCATGCCATGTGTAACCTGAGTGCCACTGGCTAGAAGCCACTTTCTCTGCTTTTCTGCCCTTTTCAACCCCCAGGTGCTCTGGCAAGTAAGATCCGACGGAGGGATACTCTTGCTATCAAACTCGGCAACAGGCCATCTAAGAAAGAATTAGAGGACAAAAACATCTTGCAGCGCACCTCTGAAGAAGAGAGACAGGAAATCCGACAACAAATCGGGACCAAGTTAGTCAGGTAATTGCTGACATTTTAGGACAGTACTGACCAATTCATGCTTTTCTTTCTCCTAGAGTTTTCTGCCTCACTGGGGTCCTTGTGAATGGGCACATCTGGCCTATCTGGCCTTTTAAAGTTGGCCTTGGATGGTGAACCACTCAAAGAACCTGTCCTTTGCTCCAGCGAGCCAGTGGCTTTGAGGTCTCCAAAGCCTACTCCAGGGGTCAAGAAACTTTTTCTAAAAGGACCAGTTAGTAAATATTTTAGGGTTTACTGGCCAGACGGTCTCAGGTGCAGCTACTCCATGGTGCTCTTGTAGCGTGAAAGCAGACATAATAATATGGAAGCAAATAAGTGTGGCTGTGTTTCAGCAAAACTTTATTTACCAAGAAAGGTGGCAGGCTGGATGTGGCCTGCAGACCATAGTTTGCCCAACTCCTGGCCTAATATGTGGGCTCCCTGACATTCCCGTGGGTCCCATGAGGTTCTGCACTGGGGGCTGTGAGGCCGTAGAGATAATAGTTAGCTTCAGTGGTCTGGCTCCATCCAACTCAGGTAACCAGAGCCCTCATATCTAAACTTCCCCCTTTCAACTTCAAATAAATGAGGCATCTGACATCTCTTCCTGCCTCCAACCATTGTGTTAGGATTGCTGCTTTTGCCAGTAGTGACATTGGAAACCCACCTAACTGGTGGTTTTTGTTTGTTTGTTTGTTTTTTGAGACAGAGTCTCACTCTGTTGCCCAGGCCAGAGTGCCGTGGCGTCAGCCTAGCTCACAGCAACCTCAAACTCCTGGGCTCAAGCAATCCTCCTGCCTCAGCCTCCCATGTAGCTAGGACTATAGGCATGCACCACCATGCCCGGCTATTTTCTATGTATATTTTTAGTTGTCCGGCTAATTTCTTTCTAATTTTAGTAGAGATAGGGTCTCACTCTTGCTCAGGCTGGTCTCGAACTCCTGAGCTCAAATGATCCTCCTATCTTGGCCTCCCAGAGTGCTGGGATTACAGCCATGAGCCACCGCATCTGGCCTTAACTGGCAGTTTTAATAGAAGTGAGTGTTCGTTCACACCGAAGCTCTTAGTTTTGATGATCAGATTAGCACATGGAAGAATTAGTTATTCTGCTGACTTCTCTCACTCTGCATATACAGCGGGGGACATAATTGGGAGGAGGGAACAGTCTGGAAAACCAGAGCAGCATGTGGAAGTAGGAGGAAATTGCTGTTCTTGCTTGGAAGAGGTATAACGGGAGGGAGAGGCGGCATGGAGGGGTTCCGGAGGTCATTGATTGTTTCTCCAGAGGAACAGTAACCCCCTAAGACACCTTCTTATAGCAGAGGCATGGAAAAAGAGCTCAGAGACAGCAGCTGTGGCATCCATATGAAGGGACATCTCAGCCTAACAGAGGATCTCGGAAGAGTCTGAGAGGGTCTCTGCTCAGGAGCCAGTGGTCTCCTCAGTCTGGTCTTCTCACTTCAGCCCTAAACTTTGGCCATTTACTGCCACTTCTGCCCTAGGAAAAAGTCAGCAGAAGTAACAGAAACACAAGTGATTAACAGGATCGAGCTAGAAAGATCTACAGGTTTAAACTTGTCATTTTACCAAGTAAAAACAAGGGGCCCCTCTGAGGCCCAGAGAGATTAAGGAAATTTCTCAAGGACATGCGGTTACTTAGTAGCAGAACTGGGATTAGAATTTCATTCCTGGGCTCTCTGCCCAATTTTCTTTTTCATGATTTCCCCTGTTTTGTGCTTTCTACACTATATAAGAGAGTATATGCTTGTAGGGTTTTTTTGTCTGTTTTATTGCCCTTGTTTATGTTTTGCTGTGAAGAAAAATTTAAATCATTGAATAATATTTGCATGAAAGAATAATGCAACATGAGGTATATCCCTTAAAAACAATATCATCATAGTTTATTAGAGTAAGAGGTAAAAAGGGCCAGGCGTGGTGGCTCACGCCTGTAATCCTAGCTCTCTGGGAGGCCGAGGCGGGCGGATTGCTCGAGGTCAGGAGTTCGAAACCAGCCTGAGCAAGAGCAAGACCCCGTCTCTACTATAAATGGAAAGAAATTAATTGGCCAACTAAAAATATATACAAAAAAAAAATTAGCCGGGCATGGTGGCACATGCCTGTAGTCCCAGCTACTTGGGAGGCTGAGGCAGGAGGATCGCTTGAGCCTAGGAGTTTGAGGTTGCTGTGAGCTAGGCTGACGCCACGGCACTCACTCTAGCCTGGGCAACAAAGTGAGACTCTGTCTCAAAAAAAAAAAAAAAAAAAGAGGTAAAAAGATGAAGGATTGCATACCCGTCTCAATAAACGTCAATGTGGCATTAAAGAAAATTTGTGTATCTTTGTTAAAATCCTAAACAAATCAGTAATAGAGGAGTTTTTTTATGCTAAATATCTTAGTATATGGAGAAACCCTAAAGTCATTTTCTTTAAAAATAGAAGCAAACAAAGATTTCCCTCTCTTATTGTACTAAAAGTCTGATCATAATTATTTGTAGTGAAGAAAAGGTATAAATTACAACAAAGGTATAAATTACAAAATTACAACAGTATAAAAATACTGTTATCATACCTAGTTACACACCTAGAAAACTCTGAAAAATTGACCAAAAATTGTTATATATAATAATTTCAGCAGGTTCATATGATGTAAGATTAATCTATAAAAATCAACATTATATTCATATGACATTAACACATAGCAAAAAAATACCATGAAAAAGGGAAGGCATTTACAGTAGCAGCAACAACCACATTTTAAACACTAAATTATTCATTTAACTTGGGGCCCAAGAAATCCATTTCCAGAAAATCATAATGGAACAAATGAAAAAATTAATGAGTGAATGGAGAGAGAGAGTAAACGTTTTTATCAATGAGAAAAATTCAGCAGACAGGTTTATCCATTGTGTGGGTGGCATGAAGTTCAAAGGATAACAGGTGTACTTTATAGAATCAGGGCATAAATAATGGATTAATCTATAAAATGAAACCAAATAGAAATAAATGTCACCTTTTTCAATGTGGGCCAAAGGAAAACCATCCACCAAGACAGGTCGAGGGGCCTGTGGCCAATGTTTGAGACCCTGGTAAACTCAATGAGAATCACTATGACAGTCATCCTGAGAAGTGGCTGTTTGACACCAGAGTGTAGGCTTATCCAGAACTGGTGGAAACACAGTCAGCTGAATAAGGCAGGGGACAGCCCCTCGTTGGCTGCATCTGTAAAACAGTTAAACAAACCAAGAGCTTGGGAGGATTAACGGAAATGATACATTTTAAGGTACTTTAGTGCCTAGATCATAGCAAACACTCAATAAAATTAGTTTCTTATTATCAATTTAAATTACTATACATCTCTTAAACTGGTAAGGCACATTTAAAAATTAAACTCAGTGTTGACAAGTTTATGGGTAAATAGGACATATACATTGCTCTTATGCAGTAATTCTTAAGAACAGATTAACAATATGATAAAAAAATTATAAAGCAGTCTTTTTTTTTGCATGGTAATTCCATTTGGGGGGCTATATAAGAAGGAAATAATCCAAAAGGAAAAAAATCCTGTTTTACAAAGATGCTTATTACAAGGCTATTTATGGTAATGACAGATTAAAACAAACGAAGGGTCTAAAAACAGAGGACTGATGAAGAACATTGTGAGAACTTGACACTGTGGAATCCCATGGAGCATCAGTTTTCTAACTGCTTCATCAAGGATTCCTTAGAGATGATACCCAGGTGTCCCTGGGAGAGCCAGGGAAGTATAGGTGTGTGTTGGCTAGGATGGGAGGAGACTTCTCTATCCCAGGTCTAACCATCCAACTGAGATATCTTCTGTCTCTCTTATATATTAGGATTCCACCCCAACACCCAAATGTTTGAAAGCCTTTGTAAATACGCACGCAGACTATACCTATCAAAAATTTTAACAGAGCAGGGTTTTTACTGTTATTAATGTTTAAATTTTGCAGAATTTTTTTTTCTACAAACACAGCACATCTAATCATTGCCATTGAAAGATAAATTACCCACAGTTCCAGCCTTAGGGAACTCCATGTGAAATGAAAGAAAGGAAATGATACAATATATTGCATGGTATTAGTTGTGTGAAAAGCACAAGAAACTAAGTCAAAGGACCTAGTTATGAATCCTGGCACCAGCATTCAGTAGTGTTTTGTCTTACGCGAATTAATCTCTCATTTCCTTGTCTGTAAAATGGGAATTGGCTACTACCTTGCTGAATGGGTTTGAGGTTTCAAGACAGTGTAAATTAAGCACCTAGCAGAGTACCTAGGACTTTAAAAGTATGAGTAAATGATAGCTATAATTATTGTTTTTATAATTACCTATGTGATAAATGCTTTAATAGGTGTGTATAAACCACTACCTATGGGCAAAGTGTCAGGAGTGTTTAATTCTCACTTGCAGGAGAGATCAAACATTTACCTTCAAAGTTCAATCATTTGTTTCAATCATTTGTAAGATTTCAGTAGGTGGAGAAGGAGAGAAAGGCATTCTAGAGGGAAGAAACTTTATAAATAATAATCAAAGAAGGATGGTATATTGAGTACATGATATAGAGTACAGCACATTGGTGGTACAAATAGGTAGTATAAGGGTACTTGAGAGGCACAGTGTCCGGCTGGCATAGATGTTCACTGGGTTCTTTTGTGGACTCAGTTACTTAAGTTGATTTCAGGGTAGCTCTGATCAAGATTAAATTTTAACAAAATTTTTAATGAGATATTTAAAATACCATTACTGTCCATTCTACATACCATTTCTGTCATAGCTAAGATATTTAGAATTGGTAATATCTTTTATTAAGATTACCTTTCATGTATATTAATCCAATTTGTACAAAGTAAACCCACGTCCAGAGGAAGTTTTTCTCTGTGATCAACAACAAATTGATGATGTAAATAAGACCTAGATCTAAGTTATAAAGGGTTATTAGGACATTCAACTTTTATTTACAAATAGATAACTACTAATCACAAATGAACTTGGATTTTCTTGAAGGCAGATGGGAAGAGCCTATAACTTTATATATAATAGATTTATTTGAGGTCACAAAAGCACTCACTCTGTAGTATAGATTGGTTATCTACTGAGTAGATATGAACTGGGTTTTTTTTTTAAATTTGTCTTTTTATTTCTGTTTTTTAGAGACAAGGTCTTGCACTGTTGCCCAGGCTAGAGTGCAGTGGTGCTATCATAGCTCACTGCAGCGCAGCCTTGAACTCCTGGGCTTAAGCAATCCTCCTGCGTCAGCTTCCTGAGTAGCTGGGACCATAGGCACCCGCCACCACCACACCTAGCTAATTGTTTTTTTAAAATTATTTTTGTAGAGATAGGGTCTTGCTATATGGCCCAGGTTGGTCTCAAACTCCTGGCCTCAAGTCATCCTCCTGCCTCAGCCTCCCAAGTAGCTGGGATAACAGGCATGTGTTGTATGAACTCGAGCAGCAGCCTATTTTAGACTCATAATGATTTATATATTAATCGGGCTATTGGCTAAAACTGCTGTAACATAGACCAAAAAGTACAATGGTTCAAACAAGGTATGTTTATTTCTTCTTCACACAAGGAACCCAGGTTCCTTTTGTCTTGTTGCTTTTCCGTCCCCTTGGATGGTCTCATCTGCATAATCAAAGCTGGCTCACACCACCAGTAAGTGGTGTAAGTGTAAGTTATGGCCTGTGGAAGAAGGAAAGAGAAAAAAGGGAATACGGACCCAGTCATTTTAAGAGTACAAAGTAGAAGTTTACAAATATGATTCTGGTCACATCCCATTGCAGAAACTCACATAACCACACCTGGTTTCTGGGCAGGCAGAAGTCTGTAGCCAGGTACCTACCTACAATTCAGGCAGATCTAAAAGGAAGAAGGGAGACTGAGTAATGGGGGAGTTAGCAGTCTCAGCCAAATCTGTAGTCTCCAAACTAATGGGAAAGGACACTTATTTTATAGGTTTAAAAAATTGATTTTTATTTCTCAAAACATGAAAAAATAGAGCTTTATGGTTTTTTTTTTTAATCTCTCACTAAGGGGGCCTGGTTTATAACCTGTGGTATATCCTTTTTGTCATTATAGGAGGCTTAGCCAGAGGCCCACGACTGAAGAATTAGAGCAGAGAAATATCCTAAAGCGTGAGTATCCTATACTACAATGATCCCTTGTGTTACCATTCCCAGGCTGCCTCTGCAGGTGATTCATTTATCAGCAAGAAACCGTAATATATTAGTTTACTCACAACTGACTGAAATGGCCCATTTATATCCCCTTTATATGTTTTAAATAATAATTTCTTGAATTTTATATTTCAGTTTATGGCTTTGAGCCTGATATTTCCCAGACTAGAGTTGTGGTCATGACAACTGTTTTTAAGAAAGATGAAATACATTCCATGTATTCTTTCACCGGAATGTTAAATAGAAGAAAATGTTCTAGTCCACTTGGAAATATATGTCAAAGAAAAGGCCAGAGAGTCCACAAGGAAATAAATCAAACAGTCCTATATTGTTTTTTCAAAATACAGTTTGTTGCTAGGTTTAACAAATGACTCAATTTAAAACAAAATTATGGTAAAAAGCATTTTTCAATCCATTTCATTTTCCCTTGTGATAACTCTGCTTCCCTCTCGAGTTGTTTATAATTAATTCCTCAGCACTTCAAGAGTTTGCCATTCATTTTTCTACTTTATTTTCCCATTCAGTTTTTCCCTCTATTCTCTTCGATTTTATTTTTTTACTCACCACTCCAGTGGTATTTATTGGTGTTAGTGTGTTGAAGCTATAAAACTCAAAGAAGCATGGTTTGTCATGCTATTGTGTATCAGCGTGGTTACTAACTGCAGTGAGTTAAGAAGTGGGTTATTTTTACATTGAGCCTAGCTGTAGTGTTATATTTTATTAGCCCAGTTTCAAGAGAGCTTTTTCTTGTATGAAATATCAAAGAACAGGGTAGTATTACAGTAGGAATGAGCCACTGCTGGGGAGGAATTCTTTTGAACCAGTCTTTTGGAGTTGTCTTGACCCAATGGATAACTCCAGCTCCCCAAGATAAGTTGTTTTCTTTCCCAAAGGAAAGAAAGATTTTTAGTAGCATATTATACTACAGTGGCTAGCACTAAGACAACTACACAACGAAGACATAACAGTGAGAGGAGCGGCCATCCCCCCTGTCTATGGGATGTTTTCCCTTGGAATGCTGTTTCCTGGGTGTTTGTGAGCATAAATGGAATAGAGCCCATGGAACCGTTTAAGTGACCATCAATGTATAGAAGAGCCAGTTTGGAGGAGGAAAAGGTCATGGCTAGAAAAGAAGGAAAAATTTGTGTTTTAGCTTTTCTTAGGAAGGGTGGAAGCAGCATCTAATTTTGACAAACAAAATAAAACCATAGAGGCTCTTTGCTTTTGATAACAGGTTCCCAGGAAATATTTGTTGAATTAAGTTTTACGTAAGCTCAAAGGCAGACAGAACATATGCTCCTAAAACACAGAGATTATGTCTTGTTGGATGCCTGATGCAATACCTAGAAAAAAAAAAAAGGAAGAGCAGATTCTGAGTAATGTTTTCTTGCTCCTGTGAGACAAACTGTGCCAAACCACACTGGAGTTTGGTTATTTGAGGAACTGTTTCATGGATCCAGAAATTTATCGCACATTGATCTTAAGTGCTATCTTGGCTTTTATGCTCCCTGTTTTCCTGGCGATTCAGGAACGAGTGAAACACCAAAGTCAACTTCAGATTTGACTCCAGCCCTTTTTTCCTTCCTTCTAAGTTCATCTAAGCATGTTTATTCTGGAAACAAAAGGCAGGTTTCCAGTCTGGAGTGGCTGATAACTGGCCTGTGATCTCCTGACACAGTATTGTCTGCCAAGGGGAAGCAGAAGGAAGTGGGTAGAGGTGGCCCCAGTCGTTCCCTGAGCAGTCACGGGAGCCGTGTGGCCCAGCTTACAAACACTGTGCCCACTCAGGTTTGCCTCTGGTTCTTCCATGCACATTGCTTGTTTGTGTGTTTCGTCTCCTGCTTTTGTTAGAAAGCAAGATGATTGTCTATTTAAAGAAAAGTCTGTGTGTGATATATATGGTGTGGTTTTTAAGGACACTTGCTTAAACTAGGTCACCTTTTCTGGACAGACTAGGAAACTAATTCATAGCATAAAACATCCAACAATTCTCAAATCAGAGCCCACCACTAATTCAATAAACATGAGTCAGACAGCAGTAAAGGCTGATAGCTTTCATTGGAGACCATAGGACAAATTTTATTTCTTAGTATCATCCCCCGTGTCACTCCTTTACTGTTTTGGTGACACTAAATAAAGGTTTGGGGGGGGGGGTTGTTTTGTTTTGTTTTGTTTTGTTTTAAAGAAACAGGATCTTGATATTAGCTATTCACAGGCGATCCTCCTTCCCGCCTCAGTCTCCTGAGTAGCTGGGACTACAGGTGCATGCCACCACACCCTGCTGACACCAGAGTTTTATAAAAAGACACATATATTAAGTTATATTTAGTTTTACACTTTAGAACCAGCTCTTTAATTTTTTTATTTATTTATTTATTTATTTATTTTGAGACAGAGTCTCACTTTGTTGCCTAGGCTAGAGTGAGTGCCGTGGCATCAGCCTAGCTCACAGCAACTTCCGTCTCCTGGGATCAAGCGATCCTACTGACTGCCTCAGCCTCCCAAGTAGCTTAGAGTACAGGCATGTGCCACCATGCCCGGCTGATTTTTTGTATATATATTTTTAGTTGGTCAAGTAATTTCTTTCTATTTTTAGTAGAGATGGGGTCTCGCTCAGGCTGGTTTCAAACTCCTGACCTCAAGCAGTCTGCCCGCCTCAGCCTCCCAGAGTGCTAGGATTACAGGCGTGAGCCACCACGCCCAGCCTAGAACCAGTTCTTTAAAATCAGTGAAATAGAAAGCAACCTCTGGTGCTTGGAAGGTCAGCTTTTGCTAATCAGGAAAAGTGATGTATGCGGAACACCTTTTACAGGGCAGGGATTAAAAAAAGATGCAAATCCTCTTATGGTAGTTAGCTGTGAATGTAATTCCAGGTATATTTTCTATAGAGACAAAATGTATTAGGCCAATGGGTATTGCATGTATTTTTCCCCAACATTTTATTATGGAATTTCTTAAGCACACAAAAAAGTTGAAGGAAGTTTACAGTAAATACCCATATACCTACCGTCTCTATTCTGCCATTAACATCTTGCATCCATTTATACAACTTACTTTTTATGCATTTCACAGTAAGTTTATACATGTATTTTCATTTGTTAAAAATACTCATGTGGAAACATGTAAAACAGCATAAAGAGAAACAAACCCACAAAAAATGTGTCTTTTTTGAACCCATTTTATTTAAATTGACAACTCCAGAATATAATACTCTAGTTGCTGATATTGCTGCACATTCTTTCTTCTTCTTTTAGCTTATCCCCAAAATGCTCTGGGCAACAGTTGCTAGCCTGGCAAGTTTCCTGTAGTGCCCACTGCTGCTTAACCACATGTATTATTTGTGTGTTTATGGAAAATATGTGGCCCATCTGAAATGTCTACTCCTCTCTGCTCTGATGAGTATCACCAAGAGCAAGATTTGTCAATGAGCCATTCATGAATGTGCCTCCAGTCTGTTTAAAGCAACCAGAAACATTTACATCTTTCTTTATCATTAGTCCTTGAATGAATGAAAACATGAAGGAATTGTTAGAGAATTTGGCCTGTTCAACTAACAGATACAGATGTTGCAAATATTGAATACTGATATTTTATTCAAAATAAAAATAATTATAGTGGTAAGGAGCCTATTTGAATTTTAAAAATAAATATAATTACCCTTTCGTAGAAAAAGGAATCATGTGCAAAACTTGGTGGAATTTTGAAGTACTAAATTTAAAGTTTAACCTTGACTCTTGGTAAGAGCTTTTACAATGACTATTTAATAAGATTCAGAGGAATAGTCACGTTGGCTTCTCTCCACCTCTCTCATTCCTCCTCTGACGTCTTTAAAAGTACAGTTTTGAATGTGGGAAATGTAAGGAAGTCAGTTCCTGATGTCAAAAAAGAATTCCCACATGGTAAAATCCTATTTATTTAACTCCCCTAACTGCAGTTGGCCCTTCTCTTTTTAGACATCACTGGCTGTTACCTAGTTGTACCATATGCTTAATAATGTAAAACTATCTAATATTCCCTTCAAGGAACTGACATTTTGCATATTTAATGAGACCTGCAGCATTTGTTAGCTTTGGAATGTGTTAGATATCCAATTTTTTTTAATCTTTGAAAAATACCTTTTAAAAAATGCAGCATAATAATTGTATAGGAAGGATTTAGTAAAATATTTTAAGGATTCTATTTTTCTTTTTTTTTTTTTTTTTTTTTTTTTTGAGACAGAGTCTCGCTTTGTTACCCAGGCTAGAGTGAGTGCCATGGCGTCAGCCTAGCTCACAGCAACCTCAAACTCCTGGGCTCAAGCAATCCGCCTGCCTCAGCCTCCCAAGTAGCTGGGACTACAGGCATGCGCCACCATGCCCGGCTAATTTTTTTTCTATATATATTAGTTGGCTAATTAATTTGTTTCTATTTATGGTAGAGACGGGGTCTCGCTCTTGCTCAGGGTGGTTTCGAACTCCTGACCTTGAGCAATCCACCCGCCTCGGCCTCCCAGAGTGCTAGGATTACAGGCGTGAGCCACTGCGCTCGGCCTCTTTTTTTTTTTTGAGACAGAGTCTCACTTTGTTGCTCAGGCTAGAGTGAGTGCCGTGGCGTCAGCCTAGCTCACAGCAACCTCAATCTCCTGGGCTCAAGCGATCCTCCTGCCTCAGCCTCCCAAGTAGCAGGGACTACAGGCATGCGCCACCATGCCCGGCTAATTTTTTTTTTTTTTTTGTATATATATGTTTTTACTTGGTCAATTAATTTCTTTCTATTTTTAGTAGAGACGGGGTCTCACTCAGGCTGGTTTCAAACTTCAACCTTGAGCAATCCGCCCGCCTCGGCCTCCCAGAATGCTAGGATTACAGGTGTGAGCCACCACGCCCGGCCTTTCTTTTTATTAATAATATTACCAAAGCTCTTACCTTGTAAAGATCTGGTTTGAATCACATGAACCACAAGTATGTCAATTGTTTATTATATAATTGACAAGCCACAAGCTTTATCCAGCTCATATAAGGTAATTCTTTGACCCTAAATATGTATAAGAAAGAATATATATTTTGTGAAGAAATTAGAAAAACCTATAGTACTTTCATAGGAAGAAATTTGAATTATAACCAAATTTGTTTGACATTCTCAGGCACTTAATCAAAGGATATTAACTAGTTGTTTCTTGTCTTGTGGTAATTTCAGTTTATGTTCACTCTGTCTAAATAACCAGACTAATCATTCTTTTTCTTATGAATTAAAATTAGTATTTCAGAAGAATGTGGAAACTTTTCCTGTCCAGAGAAGGAAAATTGATAGAGAATTTAGCCCATTCAACTAACAAATATAGATGTTGCAAACTTTTAATACTGACATTTTATTCACAATAAAAATGATCTTAGTGGTAAGAAATCTATTTGAATTTTGAAAATAAATATATAATTGTCTTTTCGTAGTAGTTTTTCTTTCTCAGCCTTTTGGTTGAACCTTAAGTGTGATTTTTTTTTTCAATAGAGTTCATAACAGCATTTTCTAAAAGATAACCTTTCATAAGCATTGGTATCTGAGATGTAAAATTTATCAAACAGGTGATGAGCTCCAGGAAGCAACAGAGAGAAGTTCCTCAAATAAGCAATAACCAGTTAAAACTGAAAGGGTGTTTATTTCTTTAAAAATTCTGGACATTTTTCTTTAAATTCCATCTGTCGGACAGCAAAGAAACTGTACTACTCAGTGAAGCATTAGACGAAGAGAAGACTTTGGAAAATCAAAGTCACAGGAAAATAAATAATTTCCACCCACAGTACACCATAACCCCGTTTAGAACATTCTGGTTTGAAAACAAAATCCAAAGAAATGCTTACATTCTGCTTCTATGGAAACCAAGGAAGAGAAATCAAATATTTTGGTTGGATTTGAGTGAAAATCAGCAGCTCAGACGTGCATTGGATGGTTCTAATTCGCTATTTTAATATGTCTCAGATTTTCACATGAAGGCCAGATGTAAAGTTTTGCCTGAATTTTGGTAAATAGTGCTTATAAATCCATGAGATGACCAGCAGTAGAAGGCTTTCACCAGAGTATGGACGGACACTGTTATGGGTTTTTGTTTTTTTTTTTTTCAGAGTAGAACAAGAAGTTAGGAAGCAAAGAAAGTTTAAAATTAGTAAAGTAAGTAAACCAGTCCTGTAAGGGAAAAAAAACATATTGATGGTCAATCTTTCTGCAAAATCTTTTGATGGCTTTTTAAAGATGTTGGTGAAATGTTTGATCAATATCTAATAGAGTGAAATAATTGTGGCCTGATATGCTTTTCTGATTATAAAATCATCTCTAGTAACTAAGTCATCACACCTTTCCCCCCTTAATAAATAGAAAAGAATGAAGAAGAGGAACAAGAAGCAAAAATGGAACTTAAACGCAGACTCAGCAGAAAGGTGATGAAATTATGGTTGTTAATGAGCATGTGTGTTTTGAAATATACTTTGTTTTTTTAAAAAAATACAGATCCTCTCTCTATATGTAAATCTATGTTTAAGAACAATTATTCCTGTTTGTCTATAATCATAGACATTAAAATCAATATAATGCACACAGTATGAATTATGATTATATATTGTGTTAATTGTAAAAAGTTAACAATCAAAGGTTTTTGAATTGCATTTACTGATTGTGAAAATACATATTCTGTATGAAAATTTTTGAAAATATGAAAAACAAAAAAGAAAATAAAATCACACAGAAGTCTTCTACTTAGCGATAGCCATTAGTAACATTTCAGTGTATATATTTCCATTTTAAAAAATCGTTTTAAAAAATGCTCACGTATTCCATTTAGTCTTAGAAATATTAAACGAGCAAATATTTGCGACTATGGTAGCTTTGCTACTATTCCATATCTGAGCTGGATGCTTGATTTATTATGTGAACTTTCATCAGCCTGAGTGTTATCCAAACTGACAAATGGCTTACCTCCAAAACTTGAACAATTGTCCCCGCTTATTTATGCAAATATCAGTCTGATGCCAAGGTCATCACTTTTTTCTGTGTTAAAATAATACTAGGCTTTGGAAAAATTAAACACCATCAGAGTTTCTATTTCATTATAAACCCTTGTGATCATAATTCTTCAGATATATCTTTCACACCTGGAAAAAGGCAGAGAGACTAAACTGTGACATCGCAGTGAAGCATGTGACCTGATCCACATTTTCCCGGGCTGGCTGGGGAGTCCCTCTGCAGGGAAAGCATTCCAAGGCAGGTGGAGGAAAAACAGTCCATTTCCCCTGGAAAAGTTATAGGGACAGTATTTTGAAAGTTTTGGATTTGGTTTTCAAGGGAGAAGATCCTTCATTCATTTCTTTTTTTTCTCAAAGATCCTAAATGTCAAATAACGACCAAGCTGAATCAACTCATTTTCTAGGGATGACTCTTCTAGCGTTCCGTAGCCCTTATGTCTCCAGCTGCAGACAAGATTCTCCCTTCCCCATTGCTCCAGGCTCATTTCTGTGATACATACAGCCTTTTTTTCTAATCCATCTAGGCCCCTCCATGAGGCAAAAGTGCCGGCCCTTACCCTCTGCACCCACTTGCCGCCACCACTAGAGCTTCTGGCCATAGGAGCACGTCAGCCCAGGCCACTGATGGCTACCCTGCGGCTGACACAGGCCTGAGGCAGGAGTGGATGGAGAACTTCAGACCGGTGTGGCCACTGGTTACTTTCCTTCTGGCCAGTTCTCAGGGGCAAGGTTTCTCTACTTCCTTTTCCCACCTGCCCTGAAGAGCAATATTAATTGGACAGCAACTGAGAGTATAGCAGAACCACTTAGACCATCCCCTCCCTTGTCTACTGCTTCCCAGGGCTCTGTGAAGATAAGAGGAGACATAGTTGGCATATTCCATCTGGTGTGGACTCAGGGTGTAGGCTTAGACCTTCTGAGGGTGTTTGAATGCTTTGCGTATTAAAGCGTTGACTTAGGTCAGCCTCTGGTTTTACTCAGGAGGAAAGTGAGGCCCAGAAAAGAGACTGTTGTTGACTAAAGAGTGGGCGCCTGGTGTACCACCCCGAGACCATGCCAATAAGGAATAGCTCCAAAGAAGACCACCTAGACAATAGACAGTCTGGTTGTATACAGTGCATATAAGAGGGAAAAGATGTTGAAAATGGACCCTGTAGGTAAAATAGAGACCTGGGTCTACCTGCCCGGAAATACTGGGACATCTCTCAAAAAGGGGGTGAACCTAAGTAGCAGAGAGTAAATGATGCCTGGTTGACCAGAGTGGGTAGGTTTCTATCCTCTGTCAGAATTGTGTCAATCTTATTCTTGGGCTAGACAAAGGATCAAGAGAGAAAACCAAGTACTCCATGGGCTGGCTAGAGTAAATATAATTATAAATTTGAACTTGACAAAGAACACAAGAAGGAACCCAAGTTATTAGAAGTGTCTTAAAGGTTGCAGCTGATATTAAGCAGTTACAGCCCCATAAAGTGCAGTTCTTCAGTGATGCTCCCCTCCTCGTTCCTACTCATCAGCTTTTAGGACGGAGGACAAATGTCAGATTGGGGCCTTGATCCTTATTCTCTCAGGGATGCCTGTGCTGTGGGCACACCCTTCACTGGACCATTCCTGTGTCATAGCTTTGCGCATTTCTGAATATGTAGGTTTAATATAACGGGAACAGAGATTTTTATTCTTATTTTTAAAATTTCACAGCTTTGGTCTTGCTAATTTAGCCACCAACCAGCCATCCCATATCTGGTTTACTACTGTGTGTCACTGCATGTTCCTTGTGTCGGGGATGACAGGCCTTTATCACAAGGCCAGGCAAGTTGGGGAAAATAGCATAATTCGAGTGGTTGCCAAGACTGTGACCTATCTAACAATGATGATTTTTTATAGTCTCAAAAATTAGGGCACATTGCTTTCTAGTTCTCATTAGAAATTCCCAAGATACTGCTGCTTTTTTTTTTTATTGGATACCTGAAAGTGACCTTATTTAACCATAACTTTGAAGTGTTCTCTGTAGAAAACTTGTCACCATGAGGCTGTAGATGGTTCCTGAACTCTGTCTTTTTCTCCTCTCCTCCTGCAGCTCAGCCTGAGACCCACAGTGGCAGAGTTACAAGCTCGAAGGATTCTGAGGTTTAACGAGTATGTAGAAGTCACCGATTCTCCGGACTATGACCGCCGGGCAGACAAGCCCTGGGCCAGGTTAACTCCTGCAGACAAGGCAAGACTCCAGAGGCTTTCGTGTCGATTATATTGCTTTTCTGAAAGCTCCAATATCCACTTACTCCCAACTTTGTTATCCTAGGGGATTAGATCTTAGAATCTTCCAACAATTTTCTGCCTCTGATTATTTAAACTGCTTAAGTGATATATTTAGTAATATCAATGTAGTTCTTTCAACAAAGTCTCAGAGAAAACTAGTTCTTAGTTACCATCTAACCTGCCTGCATTCAAACCTGGATGGGGAGGGCTTTCCCACAGCCAGGACTTATCCTTACTCTTAGAAAATATAATTTATACAACTTATTTTAAAAGGATATGTTAACAGTGGAAAAGCTTTATCTATATCAAGGCTGGCACACTTTTTATACAAATAGCCAGAAAGTAAATATGTGGGGCAATCTTTGTTACTATTGCTTAGTTCTGCCATTATAGCATAAAAGCAACTATAGACAACATGTAATTGATTGGATGTATATGTGTTCCAATAAAACTTTATTTACAAATATAGATGGTGGGCCAGATTTGTCCTGCAGGTCATGGCTTGCCAACCCCTAAACTATATCATTGTACACAATTCAGAAAAAATGAAATATATAGAGTGTTCTATCAATGCAGAAAAACTCTTATGAGTGCCATGGTTTCATAGCCAAATATTTATGGCAGCCATTTGTTTTTAAGTTTTTCACTTTACGATTTTCCTAATATTTTCAACAATGAGTTCTAATTTTTATCTCTGGTAAAAATCTGATATTGAATAAACTTATGGTGTACCCAGTCTTAATGCTAGAACTAGCTATTATATTTAATAATACTCTGTACTGAAACTTTTCATTTCTTTCTTTCTTTCTTTCTTTCTTTTTTTTTTTTAAGATACTGGGGGGGTATCACTGTGTGGCTCAGGTTAGAGTGGAGTGGCATGATCACAGCTAAATGTAACCTCAAACTCTTGGGCTCAAATGATCCTTCTGCCTCAGCCTCCCAAGTAGCTGGGATTACAGACCTGTGCCATCATGCCTGGCTAAATTATTTTATTTTTTGTAGAAATAGGTCTTGCTATGTTGCCCAGGCTGGTCTCGAACTCCTGGCTTCAAGTGGTTCTCCCACCTCGGCCTCCCAAAGTGCTGCAATTACAGGCATGAATCACCATGCCTGGCTCTGATACTTTTTAATGGGAAATTTCATTCTGTAGAGCACCTACTATATGTTCAAGTACGTGCTAGAGATTCTGACTCGGACATCATTAGCTCATAAGTGAAAAGTAGGAAGGAATAAGATCACAAAGGTTCAGAACAAGAATAGAAGCCAAGGAGGCTGAGAATAGCGCTCCCTAAGTATTGAGGTAAGACTAGCACTCACCCCAACATATACAGCGGTCGTTTGAGGTATGGCTATGATTCCAGAGGCTGTAGGCTTGGGTGGGTGAATTTACAAAGTAAAATAGAGTATCGGGGGAGTGGTTTTTTTGTTGTTGTTAATTCATGGGAAATACTTGAGCCCTCAGCCTTTGTTTGTCTCTGAAAGATCTTATTTCTTCTTCATATTTGAAGGATATTTTTATAGGATATAATATTCTAAGGGTTAAGAATTTTTTCCTTCAGCACTTTGTATGTGTCATGCCACTCGATCCTGGCCTATAAGGTTTCCACTGAGGAGTCTGTTGCCAGATGTATTGGAGCTCCTTCATATGTTATTTTTGTCTTTTTTCTTGCTTCCCTTAGGACCTTTTCTTTATCTGTGACCTTTGGGAGCCCTCTCTGTCTTGCCGTGCTTGTGTCTGTTTGAGAGGGCCTAGTTTCCTGCACTGACGTAGATAAATAAGCCAGCCCTCCGGTGGCAGAGAGGAGGAGCCAGAGAAGGCCCATTGCATTGGCACGATGACCTCAGCTGGGCTGGCAGTTACCTTCTCCCTGGCGTAGAGCTTGGAAGCTCCATGGCAGAGGGGTGGGCAGGCTTTGGAGCTCTTGGCACTTCTGGAATTGATTCCTAGACTTGACTACTTGGTAGTTGTTTGACCTTGGCCAAGTCATTTAACCCGAGTTTCCTCACTAGTAAAGTAGAGCTGATTATATCAATCTTGAGAAGTAGGGAGTATATCTGTCAAGTTCCAGCTCATCGATAAATGGTAGTTCTTACCAGTATTACACTCATGGTCAGGCTTGAGGATCCAAGCTTCACTCCAAATTGATGACATTGTCACTATTTATTGAAGCCTCAGTTTACAACCTAGTCTAAAATTGTCCAGTGAATGACAATGCATATTTTTTCAGATGATCCGTGGATTTGTCAAACAGATCACTCAAATTTATTAAAACCCTTATAATATATTAAGTGTTGTCCTAGATCCTGGGGATATAAAGATGAATAAAACATACTATCTTTCCAGAAACACACTGTCTAAACAGGTCCTAGGAAAGATTGATATTTTAGTTCTCTATCGCTATGGTCCCCAACCCCGAGGCCATGGGCTAGTACTGGTCCTTGGCCTGTTAGAATGGGGCTGCGCAGCAGGAGGTGAGTGTTGGGCAAGCAAGGGAAGCTTCATCTGTATTTTCACCCCTCCCTATCACTCACATCACTACCTCCTGTCATATCAGTGGTAGCATTAGATTCTGCATTATGGTGAGTCGTATAATTATTTCATTATATATTACAATGCAATAATAATAGAAATAAAGTTCAGCAGAAATGTAATGCACTTAAATCATCCTGAAACCATCCCACCCCGACTCCCCAGTCCATGGAAAAATTATCTTCCATGAAACTGGTCCCTGGTGCCCAAAAGTTTGGGGACCGCTGCTCTGTAGGATATTCTTTGGCCTGTTCATGGTTGCCCTGGCAACAGAAGGGCATATACTTCCCTCCCCATGGCAGTGAGCTTGATGAGTAATCAAGAAATCTTTATGTTCCATAGCAGAATTTAATTGAAGAAATAAACAAATCTTAGTTAATTCTGGACTCACAGCTCATTCTGTTTGAGAAGACAGCAGGGTCCATATTTGCGACAGATCACCTGTTGCTTTTTGACAGGGACTGACTAAGCAGACCTTCTGTTGCCACTCACCAGTAGCCAATTTTAAACTTAGTTTCAGTTGTGTTTGTCTCCCTTTTCCTCTCTATAATTCTCATGATACCAAAAATATTACATATTTGGTCTTAGTGCTATCTCCTAGAGTTCTGTTGTTGTTTCTACCCTAGAAATACCTAGTTTTGGCTCATTGGCTTCCTGTTGGTGAACCAACCTGGGCTCCAATCCCATTGTCTCAGACTACCTCTTTCTGTTTCGATCTTCCAACAAAATCAGTCCCCTTTGTACCATGTGAAGAGTTACTAGGTCTAAACTCTGGTCTTCTTTGCTAAGAAGAGAGTTAAGATTATTGTACATGGATTTCACTAACATAAAGGATCTTAATTACTCTTTTTCCTCTTTTAAACTCTTTCAGGAAAGCTTTCTTTTTATTCCAAGAAGTAACGTTAGAATATAACTATGGTCATTCCTCGGTAAATTTTTTAAATGAGTATTGCATTTCTTTAATTGCCTATAGTCATATCTTTCTGATTTATTTTTTCATACAACTAGTCCCTATAATTTCACATCACTTTCATTGCTACATCATTCATGTCATTGACTCATCATTTTTAATTATAAACCAGCACATGCAACATGAAGATCTGAGGCAGTTTTCTCTATGACGTAGCTGTGAAGCTCATTTGACTAGAGTGTAGGACTTGAAGTACGAAGGCCCAGGTATGAGCGTCATCTTTGTCACTCAGTGCCCGTTTGAGATCTAGCAACTCAGGAGGCTCTCTAGGCCTTCGTATTATCATTTGTAAGATAAAAGGCTTGAAATAGTGTTCAGGTTACCAACTGCTTTATAACAAAACACCCCAAAACTTAGTGGCTTAAAGCAACTATTTATTTTACTCACAATCCTATGAGTGAGGAATTTGGGAAGTACTCAGCTCAGAGGTTTGCTTCTGATCCATGTGACATCAGATGACGTGCTGGGGTTCGACCAGTCCACTTCCAAGATGGCTTCTTCACTAACTGCTTGTGCCTTGTTCCTCTTTGATCTCACCCCCTCTATCCACGTGGCATCTGATCCTCCATGGCTTTTCCTTGTACCTTGGGTTCCTCACAGTATGGTTTCCTGAGAGCAGTCACATTCTTTTTACATGGCATCTGGCTATCAAGAAACAAGAATTAGCCTAGGTCTGAAAAAAAAAATCCAAGTGTGGTGGCATGCTTAGTCCTAGCTACTTGGGAGATTGAGGTAGGAAGATCACCTGAGCCCAGGAGTTTGAGCCTGCCGTGAGCTATGATCGCACCTGTGAATAACCACTGCACTTTAGCCTGGACAGCATCGCCAGACCCCTATCTCTAACAGTAAAATTAAAAAAAGAAGAAGAAGCAAGAAACAATAGGTGCCAGACCAGTTAAGGCTACACTCCAGACTGGCATGGTGTCACCTCTACTATGTTCTGTTGTCATGTCAGTTACAGGGCTCACCTAGAGTCAAGGCTGGAGAGATGGACTCCACCTCTTGATGAGGGAGGGGCAAGGTCACCTTCCAGATGAGCATGTGGGATGTGCCCACAATGTTTAACTGGCTCTCTGGGGGAAAATGTGTGTATGTGCATATGGTCATTAGTGAATTGTAACCTTTATTAATATAAACGGTGTATAGCACACAATTTATAATTGAACTCTTTTGTAAATTCCATATCTCAATTGATTCTCACAGAATGCTTTCATTGATTTTTTTTTTTACCAGACTCTTAGATCAGTAGCCAACCTAGTATTGTAAGGACTTTGTCTTATTTATGTTTGAGTCTCTTGCAGTGACATCATCTTCTTTCATGCCAGTAGACTCTTCATAAATAAAAATGAACGAGTCGTTAGTCACAGTCACAAACTAAAATAATTTGTTTTTGAAAAGCCTCGTAATAATGGTGTTTTATGGATGACTTTACAGTGTACAAAGCACTTTCAAATATGTTCTTGATTAATTCTCATGCTGTTGTGAAGAATTCCCTCCTCATTTTCCAGATGGGAAAACTGAGCTTTTGGAGCAGAGTGACTTACTGAGGGTCACACTGCTATGGAGGGAATAGCCAAGACTGGAATGTCTTGGCTTCTGATTCCAGGTGTACTGCTTTTCACTTCCTTTTCGGAAACCTTACATTTGGAGAAGAAATTTAAAATGGATATTGAGAGAGGATCTCTGTCACTCTTCAAATTAAGATACCTCCTTTTAAAGAATAATTTTTTATAGATGTGAGTTGGTGAGTGGTAAAGAGCGTCTTCACTATTTCACCTTCTGGTTCTAGGTAGCCATTTTTACAGGGAACAGAACAAAGCGTCCTTCCTGTGGATCTGACTTGTGAGACAAGCTGGACAGCCCTGTCACAGGGCTCCCAGGCTCACAGACGTTTCTCTGCTTGCTTCATCTCTTCCGAAAGGCAGTAGCAAGAATTACTGCCACAGTTCCCAGCAACAGGTTCCCCACAGACACTGCAGGGGCTGAGGAAGATATCTGGGGAGAAGGGGCAATCTGTGACAACAGGACTCACACATCATTGAAAGGAGCATTGGAGGAAAAGCAGGGAGGTGGCAACTGACAGGAGAGAGACAAAGAGAAGCCTCGGGGCTTTCTTTTGTTTTTTCCCTTTTCTAAAATTTACTATTTTCCAACCACAAAGTAAATTTTCTTATCTCCTGATAAAAGTCACTCTCTGTGGTTTTATTGTCATTCTGTGTTTTGGCTGAAGAGTCCGTTTTGCCTTGAGGTTACAGGGGTGTTTTAATTCGCACTTTTTTTTTTTTTTTACATGAGTAAAATGTTCCTTGTAGAAAAATTAGGAAATAAACATGAGCAAAAAAAAAATTGAAACTAAAAACCATCCAGGATTCTGCCACTATTTGTTAACAGATGACTAAAGTTAATGTTTTGAGGAATATCTCGGCTTTTCAGTCTGAATGGCGTAAGCACCTTTTCGAACACCAAACGTGGTGTGGCATGGATTGTGTGTTCTTTAAGTAGTAAGGCGTTGTATTTGATATTTTCTTTGAATAGCTTTAAGTGCTATCTTGAAATTTGCAATTCTGTTTGTCTAAACTTTTGATATTAAAGAATGTGTGGCAACTATCTTAAACCATGTTGTCATGGGCAGTATTAAGTGCAGAACTTTCATAAGAGAATAATACTGTTTCTCAGAAAATCTCATGACCTGCACTTTCCTTAGGGTCATCAAGGTTAGGGGATGTTCTGTGTAACTCAGACTAGGCTTAAGGAGGAATTTAGCAAAAGCCTCCTTCCTACCCCCCTTGTCTAGGACACTTGAAGGAAGTCTCTCCTGGTTTTAGTTTGGATATTGTATGATATATTTATTACATCTTTACCTGATAGAAATTAGGAATCCCTTTCTCTCTCCAAGACATTTCTTGAAAGAATGCCTGCTTTGTCGCTGCTGTCTGTACTAGGGAAATATGTGACCAAAATAATAATTCTATTTAACTATTTTTTCCTGTTTAGGCAGCCATAAGGAAAGAACTAAATGAATTTAAAAGCACAGAAATGGAAGTTCATGAAGAAAGTCGACAGTTTACAAGGTAGGTAGACAAAATGAAGTTTAGCACATGAAAAAGGCTTACGATGTTAAATTTTATGTTAGTTGTATTTTATCACAATTAAAAAAATTGTTCTAATACAGTTTAGCATCAAACCATCCTATTAACATTTCTGCCTTTCCCACAACTCATCCTTGTTTGCTTTTACTGATAACCTCACAGTCAATATGGCAGTTTTAAAGATATGACTAGATAAGAGTATAAATTTCTAGAATTTCGTAATAAACTCAGCTATCTCTTCTTAAGAACACTAAGGCTAATCGCTGAATAAGAATTCCTAAAGTTGGTTTCTTTTCTTTCAAAGAAGTCTGAATCATTCTAAAGGGCTACATTTTGTTTCCTTTCTTAGTTTTATTTTCTGAGCCAGAAGACAAGTATCAACATCATTTATTCTGCTCTTGAACAGACTCAGTTGATGTTGTATGCCCAGAATAGATGCTGGGGAGAGTCAGTGTGCACATGTGCAGTAGACATAACTAGTAGGATGGAAGCTGACGTTTCAGAAGATATAACTTAGAATGGGAATCCAGGTTTTACTGTGCCACGAAAGTTTGCTGCCATCTTTTTTCCCTCCCAGTATTCTTCAGTTTCTTGCCCAGGCTACTAAAATCCTAAGGGACCTGAAGGCTTCTGTAGTCTGACCCCCACAGGTGTTCTTTGTATTTCTATCTAATGGGTGTATGTGCTTAGCTCTACATAACAGATGTGTTTCGAAAAGTTTGCACACCAATCAAATCTTTAATAATTGAATTGATTTTAAGAAAATACCAGGACAGATGATAATCACAGTAGGTCTTTCTGGAAAATAAATATTGATCCCCTGGGCTAGAAAAGAGCCTCTGTAGGGTAGCCATACATCCTGTTGGGTGCTACTGTTCCTGTACTGGTTCCTGGTAGTGGTGCTCTGTGCTGCAGAGCATGTCACAGGACAAAGGAATTAGCAGTATATAACCTTGAAATTTAATAGCAAACCCCTTCCCTAAAATTTCTGGGGAGCTTTGCTCCACAGCTATTCCTCATATGTCAATGTCTGGGATGCAGAAGAAACTCCTCTCTTTCTTTTAGGGAGATCTTTGGCCCTCCATATACACAGAATCAACCAACCATGATCCAAAATATTTTCAAAAATAAATAAAAAATAACAACACAGCAATAAAAATAATATAAATTTTGAAATATAGTACAACAGCCATTTACATTGTATTATAAGTAGTCTAGAGATGATTTAAAGTATATAGGAAGACGTGTGTAGGTTATATGCAAACACTGCCATTTTTGTATCAGGGACTTGAGCATCTACGGATTTCAGTATCTGCAGGGATCCTAGAACCAAGGAATGACTGTATTTCTTCTTTATTTGCTTCTCTCATGTTTGATTGTATATGCATATAGGGCTTTCCAACATTTTGAATGTATAGGATTTTTGTCTATTTGGAGGCTTTATTCCATCGTAATCTACTATTAAACCAACAATATCCCCATATCAAGCCAGACTTGTTTGTCGTCCTCTTTTTTCCCCTCCACTTTTGGGTCAGGAAAAGGTCATGCTAAAATGTTACACCTATAGTTGCCTTTTAACAGTAAATTTAATCATAAAAAGGTGGCTGGATACTTTTGGTGACATGGAGCTGGCTGGGGCAGTTAGGCAATTAGGAAAATGGCACATGAAATTCTTTTTTAATATACAGATGGATCAGTTTCTGGATTCTTCAATATGTTCTAATGAGCTATTTGTCTGTCCCTGCCTGTGTCATGCTGTTTAATTGGGACAGATTGATAGTATGTTTTTATATCTGATGGGGTGTTTATTTTTACCCTCAAAATCCTATTGGCTATTTTTCTGTATTTACTCTTCTAGAGAAATTTTGAAGATGCTTCTTGTGTTTCATAATATATTGACATCTTCATTGTTAAGTAAATGTTAATAGATGCAAAAAGATACGCTTTTGAGGGGGTAACAGCTGATATCAAGGGTAAACTTGAAATAATTTCCAAAAAAGTATATTAACACTCTTTAAAATGTCTTTCCAGATAAGGAAAAATTAAATATTCATATCACTAAAACAAATATGCCTTCCTTAAGTATTCTTTAAAACTTGGCAGTAAAGCACATGTCTGCTTCCCTGTTTCCATTAATTTATATGACATCATTAGAGTTGCATTCCAGTAGGGAAATATTTTGGCTCTGGGACATAAAAATCTTGCTTATGCTTTTCAAGTTGTTTTCTGTATTTCTTTTAAGAGGAAAAAGTTTTGGTAAACACTCCTGTTTTTAATCAAAATAATACAAAAACGGGGTACTGTTTTATATTTAGAAAATTGCTCATGTAAAAAATAGTGGTACTGTTAGCACCAGCCTCTCTCGGGGGAGGAATAATAAACACTCTATGAATCACACTACCTCGCCCTTTAAATGCAACTCTGATATACAGCCGCTCTCTGTTCTTCTCATTAGCGTCAGACATTTATACCCAGTAAGCCTTTCCTTCAAAACCTAAATCTCGAAACTCCCTGAGATTTGGGGTGGTTAATAAATGGGTTGAGACAGCCCTGCCTCCTCCGCTCCAGCACCTTTTATGCAGAAACAGCCTCCCACACAGTGATGTATCAGTGAACACTGAAAGGATCCCTCCCATCCACAGCTTCCTTTGCCTCTGTAACTCTGGCTAAGGGCAGGCATGGGAGGGAGACTTCTCACTGCTCCCCCTTTGAACCTTTTGAGTTTTTGAAACATAGGAATATATTATCTTCAGGATCTGGAAGAATTTGGAAAAACAAAACAAAAGGAGGTGTTGCCTAGTCAAAAACAAACATTTAAAAGAAAAACTAAAGGATTCACCCCTAAGTCCTCATTCTATTAATGAGAGTGCCACATGGTAGCTTTTCATGAATAATAGTTTGGTGCTAATACCAATTGTGACTCTTCTACTTTTTATGCATGAGAAGACACCTCTGATACCTCCATCCTGGGATACATTCTGTGATCTGTTTGATCTGAGTGATGAAGAAGAATTGTGATAATCCATTCTTTCATCTCATTCCCCTAGCCACCTTCCAGATAGCTCTCCAGAGTTGGAATGCATTTTAGGGCCTTGCAGTGAGGGTGGGGGAAGTGGTCCCCACAAGAATCCATCCTGTGGTCTGATGGGGACCAAGTATATGTCACCTTGGGTCCTTAGACCACTTGTTGCTCATCTGGCCACATCCTGTGTTTCCTGCCCCCAGAAACTGCCCACTCAGCCCACTGTTCAAAACCCAAAAGTCCATTGGAAGGAAATATATTATTAGATAGGGTCACTGTGTTCTTGACCACTGTGGCAAACAAAAGCCACTTCCTTTCCACAATAAATTAGATTTCTACAATATAAAGTAATTCTCTAAATTATAAAGACCAATTGCATGAAAAATCAAATTTTATTTAAAAACTAAATTATAGAATGATCCCTGCTGAGTATGAATACTTTTAATCTTCTGGATATTGTTTTCCAAATTTCTTTAAGTGTTAACATGTGTCAGATTTATAATCAAGAGAGAATATCACTTTTTGAAAATAAACTTTTAACTCTGTAAATAATATTGTTCAAATGTGCAAAAGTATTCTCATTTTTTATTAGCTTATAAATTATTTGTTTATTATAGTAAGGGAAACTGTCAAAGACTCATGGAATCATTGAATGGAAGCTATAAGAGTCAAAATGGGCCTCAAGAGATCATTGGTATAATGTCTAGTAGGAAAAGCAGGATATTGATTAAATGCATATATAGCAATGATATATTTTATTTAAAATTCAGATGTATAGCAATAAAGATTAGGAAATATAGTGGAGTTAGGTTTTTTCTTTAATTTTCAAATTTTTTAAATGTTATATTGAGATTAAGATACATATACAAATAAGGCCGGGCGCTGTGGCTCACGCCTGTAATCCTAGCTCTTGGGAGGCCGAGGCGGGCGGATTGCTCAAGGTCAGGAGTTCAAAACCAGCCTGAGCAAGAGCGAGACCCCGTCTCTACTATAAATAGAAAGAAATTAATTGGCCAACTGATATATATAAAAAATTAGCCGGGCATGGTGGCGCATGCCTGTAGTCCCAGCTACTCAGGAGGCTGAGGCAGGAGGATCGCTTGAGCCCAGGAGTTTGAGGTTGCTGTGAGCTAGGCTGACGCCACGGCACTCACTCTAGCCTGGACAACAAAGTGAGACTCTGTCTCAAAAAAAAAAAAAAAAAAAAAAAAAAAAAGATACATATACAAATATAGACACAGTTGACCCTTGAAGAACTTGGGGGTTAGGGACACTGATCCATCCTTGCAGTGGAAAATCTACATGTAAGTTTTGATTGCCCCAAAACTTAACTACTAATAGCCTACTTTTTACCAGAAGCCTTACTAATAACATAAACAGTTCATTAACACATGTTTTGTTTATTATATGTATTATATACTGTATTCTTTTTTTTTTGAGACAGAGTCTCACTCTGTTGCCCATGCTAGAATGCTGTGGTATCAGCCTAGCTCACAGCAACCTCAAACTCCTGGGCTCAAGCGATCCTCCTGCCTCAGCCTCCCAGCTAGCTGGGACTACAAACATGTGCCACCATGCCTGGCTAGTTTTTTCTATTTTTTTAGTGGAGACAGGGTCTTGTTCTTGCTCAGGCTGGTCCCAACTCCTGAGCTCAAACGATCTACCCACCTCGGCCTCCCAGAGTGCTAGGATTACAGGTGTGAGCCACCACGCCCGGTCTATATACTGTATTCTTATAATAAAGTACGCTAGAGAAAAGAAAATGATATTAAGAAAATCACAAGGAAGGGAAAATATATTTACTGTTCATTAAGTAGAAGTGGATCATCATAAAGTTCTTCATCCTCATCTTCATCACATTGAGTAGTAGGAGTAGGGGTTGGTCTTGCTGTCTTAGGGGTGGCAGAGGCAGAAGAAACTGTGTGTAAGTGGACCCATGCAGTTCAAACCCATGTTATTCAATGGTCAACGGTATTTAGATACATATATATTTTTAAGCAATGATCTCATTCTATACCTTTTAGAGGAAATCTATCCTATGTGGATTTATAGATAAAGTAAACCACCCTTTCAGCTTCTAAATATGCTTATAAAAATGTGATATGGCAGGACCTATATTTGGGACTGTAATAAAAATTAACTAAGGGGTCCTCCACAGAGGAATGGGAAAGTTGCTACTGTAGTAGTACTGTCTTTCATGGATGTTCCATTTGCTTGCTACCTGGAGAAAAACTAAAAAGAGTTGCAAAATGCAGCTTTAACTACCAGAGTGGAAAGCATGGCCAGTGTTGGGAATGATAAGAGCCCGGCCAGCATGTGGTCTGGCCTCTCAGGCAGAACAAGGAGCTATAATTTAAGAGAGCCTCTTCATTTGTTTAACATAAGCATATGTGGCGTGACAGTGAAACTCTTTTAAAGAAAGGGGGAATGAATTATTTCGGGTTTCTTTCTATATCAAATAGGGAAGTACAAGAAAATAATATTTTACTTTCATCAGTAATTGTATATTTTATATAATCTGAATGAATTTACAGGAAGATGAGTAAATTCTTAAAAATTAAATTGTGCAAGAATTATCTTTGTGGAAGTAGTTATCCTTATCTGAATTCCGTGACTTAAAAATAGCATTCCCCTATTCACACTCTCTCAACTGTATGAAAATAAGAAAAATGTTATTATGGTTTTTAAAAGAAGAAGAAAATACAGATGTCTTCAAATTTGAGCCTCAGGAAAGTTCTGAAAAGGGGGTGGCCGAGAACCTTAGGTATCCTCAGGGCACAGTGAATCTATTTATTGCTCCACCAACTGGAAGCCTAAAGCCAAAACTGTCATTCTGTCAGGTAGGCAAACTTCCCAGGAGGTAGAGCTGAACTTCTCATATTTTCTTTTCTTTTTTTTTAATAATATGTTTTTTTACTCTTTCTTAGCCTGTGCCTTTCTTTTTTTTTTTTTTTTTTTTTTTTTTTTTGTTGAGACAGAGTCTCACTTTGTTACCTAGGCCATGGCGTCAGCCTAGCTCACAGCAACCTCAAACTCCTGGACTTAAGCGATCCTTCTGCCTCAGCCTCCCGAGTAGCTGGGACTACAGGCATGCACCACCATGCCCGCCTAATTTTTTTCCATATATTTTTAGTTGGCCAATTAATTGCTTTCTATTTTTAGTATAGATGGAGTCTCACTCTTGCTCAGGCTAGTTTCGAACTCCTGACCTTAAGCGATCCTCCTGCCTCGGGCTCCCTGAGTGCTAGGATTACAGGCATGAGCCACCTCACCCGGCCAACTTCTCATATTTTAAAACAAATGCAAACGACTGAGCAATAGCAAACTAAGCAATAATTTGTATTTTTAGTACCTCTAACCATAAAATTTTAGAACTGAATTTGAAGATAAGGTACCTAATTTAAACAGGATATAAATATCCTTTTCTGGTTGGATAGATAGAGCAGGAAAATGTATGATTTGTTTTTGTTGCTGTTTTATTGGGGGTTTTGTTGTTGTTTTTACCAAATCTGGACATTCTGTATAACGAGAAGTTACGGTTCCAACCCCAGGCTATGTCAGCATATTATCACATACACAGTATCAGTTGGTCACTTTCTTCCCTTAGCCATTAGAGCTACACTGGTAGCCTGTGACCTGCCAATGCAATCCAGACTGTGGAACTCGTTGTCTACTGGGATTCATGGGTAGGTGGTTTGTGTAGGGAAAAAATACCTTACAGTGTTCTTGGTCGTTTTTGAAAATGAAAAGCAAGGTACTTTCCAGGAAGATGCTAGGCTTCTCTCTTCCGGTTTCCTGACTTCTCATGTTGTTGCCCAACCCCAGATCTCATTCACCTTCTGCCGCCCACAGACATTACTAACAGGGAGGGAAGACGTCAGTTTCCCCACACTTGTCCTTTGAATTCAGGACCCAACAAATATCCGTAGATTAGGACACTGTGGGATGTGTAGTGTGCAAAGCCCAGCAAATTTGGAGAGGGCTAAATAATTGCTAAATGAGGTGAGTTTTTATTTAATTCCTAGAAGAGCTGAACCTAAGGGCGAGAGACCTTTGGTAGCTCCTGGTGTGAGGATCCCAGAGGTACAATGTGCTTGTCTCGTGTTGTAAGGCTCCCCAGGCTCCTGCTCTCTCCGCGTGGTGTGCGTAGTGCTGGCCGGTCCTGCTTGGCAGGGCCATCCCTGCGGATCTCCCTGGCTGTACTTTCCTAGTCATTGTCAAAAGTTTGAGAATAGATGGTAGCAATCAAAGTGTAGCCTGGGAATGTGGAACAGGATTTTTCTGTGGTCAAAATTGATCAAAACTTGAATGGATAAATAAAATGTGGTATATATACACAGTGGAATACTATTCAGCCATAAAAAGGAGATCCTGTCATTCACGGCAACATGGACGAGCCTGGATGATATGACGTTAAGTGACGTAAGTCAGGCACTGAAAGATAAATACTACATGTTCTTACTCACAGGTGGAAGCTAAAAAATGGATTTCATAGAAGTAGAGAGCAGTATAGTGTTTACTAGAGGCCAGGCAGGGGGAGGTCTGAGGCCAAAGGCCTGAGAACCTGGGGGTCGGGGTGGGGGGCACTGGTATAAATTCTGGAGTCCAAAGGCCAGGGAGCCCGGGGTTGTTGTCCAGGGACAGGAGAGGAAGAGCGTACCTAGCTCTAGCAGACAGAGTGACATACTCACCTTTTTTCTGTTTTTGTTCTCTCTGGGCCCCTAGCAAATTGGATGGTGGCCGCCCACATTAAAGACAGATCTTCTTCACCTAGTTCCCGCAGACTCGTGCTAATCTCCTCTGGAAACACCCTCCTAGACACACCGTCCAAAAATAACGCTTCACTGGTTTTCTAGATACTCCTTAATCTAGTCACCTTGACACCTAATATTAACCGTCCTGGGATCTCTTGAAGAACTAAAACTTGTTCTTTGGTTTAAATGACAAGAGGGAGCTCTGAGTACACTGTTGGGAGAGGAGAAAAACCTTCCACCACCAAGAGAGGTGGGCTGATATAGAAGGGGGAGCAGGGGCCTTCCTAGTGGTGGGAAAGAATTTCGCGTGATCAGGAGGCAGAGAGAAGCCCCCATGACCAGAAGGGTGACATTGCCCCTGTTTAATAAACACGGGCGTGGAGGTGCACACTCTGCCCAAGGTTATGGTCATGGGTAGATAACAGCTGAACTCAAAGTAGCACATTCCTTCTTTAGTCACAAATTGTTGGCCAGTTCTGGAAAGTCTGGGGTATCTTATTTTTATTTTGATGTCTGGAAATTCACACATACAAAAGTAATATAAGTCCTATGTATCCATCCAGCAGCTTCTCCAGTTAGCAACTTATGGCCAATCTTGTTTTATCTGTTCTTATGTCTTTAATTTTTCATTTTGTAATGCTTAGATTCAACACAGCAACATATATTCAGTACTACCATGTTATGAGATACTTCATTCTATAAGTATATAGAAGTAGATAAGAACAATCCTTCCTTCAGCTTCTCACAGTCTAATAGCAGAGGCAGACCTGTACAAAGATTATATAATGTGAGCAATAACTGGTATAAAACAAAGGTTACAGGAACACAGAAGTGAGAGCAATTAATGCTTCCTTGAAAAGTGAAGAAAGGGGAATTTGGGGAACTCACAGAATGAGATTACACAAAGTGGAGATGGGAAGAGAGGTAAGGGTAGAGGAGAAAGCATGAACACAAAAGCCTTTTAGGGGCAGGTAATTGGAACTTAAGAGTATTTCAGGGGTAGTGGGATAGCTAGAAGCATGGGCTGGGCCACATTCTGAAAGGCCTCAATTGCCACTGTAGGAAATTTATATTTTATTTTTGTAAGAAATGGGGAACAATACAGTGCTTTTAAGGAAGAACTGGAATGATGGAGATAGTATAATATTTTATAAGGATAAATGTTCAAGCAAAGGATAATGTTCAAGCATAGATTTGATGGAAAGAGCCTAAGACAGAAACCAGTTAGCAGACTGGTTGACCAGGGTAGATGAGAATTTAATAATAGAAGATGGTGAAACGCTAAGTAGAGCTGCATATGTGTGGAATCACAGGAGTAGCCTGGAGAGCTGGATCAGATAAGGTTTTATGAGAAGCTGGCTTTTGACTTGATCTTGAAGATGAAAACATAAATAGGAAATGAAGGGAGGGAATTACAGTGTTGAGGAACAGCATGTTCAAAAGCACCAGGCTACAAAAATGCAAAGAATGTTCAGAAACTTGGCATGGAGGGAAATGAAGCCGGCTAGCTGGCTAGCAAGCTGACTGTGAAAGTAGTACCGGCAAAAGATGGTGAGGACTTCAGTGTCTCAAAGACAGGCGATCTAGGCAGGACGTGGTGACTGACAGGACGTGGAAGGTGAAGGAGAGAAATGAATTGCAAATCTGATGTTTCTAGACTAAAAATATTTTAAAAGAACATCAAACAAAACGGAAAGTGCAAAGGCAACTTAACAGGAAAAACTTTGTGCAGTTGTGGGCAGAAAGTAGATTTGGGGTCATCAGCCTGAGATGATGAGGGGCTGAAGCTACTAGTGACTATTTGTTGTTTTCCCTTTATAACTATAGACCAGGTGTAAGCTAAATCCCTTTGTGAAACATCTCACTCTGCTTAACAAGGGTTAGAATGTGACCCTCAAGAGTAGTGATGTTTTGTGCCTTGATTGCCCTATAACCTGAGTAATATAACCAGCGTCTTTTATAATATATAAGGGTTGAGTCTCCTTTCCAACATAACATTTATAACAGCATTCTGTTACGACAGCAATTTGTAAGCAGTGATTCCCTTGGGGGACATCTAGAGCTGCCTTTAATTGTAAACATTGCCGTGCTTTGTTCAGCTCACTTAATGCAGAGTGTGCGAACCATACCACAGTCTCACAAAGTTTCTGTTTCTCACTCCAGGTTTCATCGTCCATAAGGAAGTGTGAGACTATTTGGAAACATCATCTTTGGGGGAAGCCCTGCTTCCTGAAAGCCTGATATTGCACTGGGATTTGAGTGTGTGTGTTTCCCTTTAACTTGTGGTGAGGGAAGTGCGTGACTTGGCTTGTTGGAAATGCCCCTCCCCTGTGCAGCCCAGGTGGGGCCAACAAGCAAAGGGAGGAGGCAGTGATCCTTGCTGCCCAGAATGTGCATCGACGGTAAGGGACACCGTGCTTACATCAGTTATTCTTCATCAGGAGTTTCAATCAAAGAAGATGAGCAGAAGACAATCGCTGGCTCCCTATTACCAGAAAGCCAAATTTTATAGTGCGGGTTAAAGAAAAATAGAGATCGGAATGCTGGGCACGGGAAAGGGGTGGGAGATAAAAACCAGAAAGAAAGAGAAATATTTCATTATGTTAATGAAGAACTGAGAAAATTGACGCATAAATGTATTTTTGAAGTAGGCATTTTGGTAGCTGAGAGCTTATTAAGGGACTTAGGAATCTAATTATCAACATGGATTCTTTAAAGACTTGATCCTAGAAGAATATTCTTGTTTCACCACTTTGTAGGTACAGTGCAGTACCATTACTTTATGTTGTGCCAGTGAATCCAATTGCCAGAAATGTCTGACTGTTTTCATGCATCTTTTTCTTAAATGCAAGAGGCTTCTACTGACTCTTAACAAGCATGCTTACCCAAATTTTGTTGCATGCTTTAAATAGCATAGCTATACACACGTGACCTTTTTTTATACTCCTTTCCTAGTGCACCAACCTTCCACAAGGATAACAGGACTGGGAATAAAGTCAGATGTAACGTGATCCTATAAAACTGTAGTAAGCTTCAGAAGTAAATCTTTTGATCTTTCCCTATCTTGATTATCTCCAATATCAATGCACCCATACTTGATCTAAAGGAGATAGTATTGACAATCATGACATCTTTTTACAAAAAACCTGAATCCAAAGTTAAAACTTAAGCAAGACACAGGTGTACTGCCTATAGGTAGTTCTGAGTAGGAATGCAAAAGACTAGTTATTTTTCAGTGCTGCATTAAAAAAGTTGGGTTGCTGCTATTAAAAAAGTACTCAAAGGCTTAAGAGAACACAGAAATTTTCTGCTAAGTTGTGTGTGAGGAAAACCTCATCTTGGAATTTAGAAATCTGCAGGTAGCATCCATAAATATAGTATTTACTTTCAATGCAAAACAATCAGTGAGATTAAAGTCATGGAAGGTTTTCCTATGAGCCTACAGTCAGTATTGTTTACATGAAGAAACCCTCTATTGACGTATTGCTATTTTTCATGGAGTCATAGGCACAGTATGACTTCTGCTCCCAAATACGTATGCCCATGTGTAAATACTACCTTGCATTTAATTGTTCTTTCACAATTGTTTTGTGCCCCTTTTACTAGAAACACATAAAAAATATAGCAAGACAAGACCTAAATAGAGTTTATTTTATTCTCAGAGCCTGGACTAGAATTATCTGAAATATCTCTGGTTCTTATATGGAAGACTATAGTTTTTTATTTCAACCCAAAAGTAAGCATTGAATCTGGTGGATAAATTTAGATCCTCCATTCATTGGTGTTTTGAAGAACCACTTGAAATTGAATGATTTTGTTTAAAAAATTATATCTGGCTTAGACGCTCATGGATTAAAAAAGAAAAACAAATTTTAGTCCCAGTTGGCCTATTATAAAAAGCCAGAACCATTTTATAACTAAGAAAAGTAATCATCATTATTGCACCTCTTGTTGCATTCAGCTGTGTGCATTAATAAAATAAACCTGGAATTTGCACTATTGTCATTTCACTAATAGGATAAGACATACTTTTGATTTGCAAAAATTTTTCTTCATGGCCAAGTGTCTGTCTCTGCCTGAGGTTTTGTCTATCTTATAGTTTCAATTCATAAAAATGAACTTGTTCTAATTTTTTTCCAAAGTCATCCTTTTCTTATGATCTTTTATTTTCTTATCATTTCAGTATCTTGGGAAAAATACCAAAAAAATATGTGTCTTTTAATTTTCTATGTTTATGATCTTTGAATATTTTTAACTGTTTTAATCACAAGCCCTCTCTATAATGGTAAATATAAGACATTATCACCATTTTCTCACTCCAGAAACATGTTATAGAAAGTTTCTATCTGGTTGATAAAAGCAACAATTTTTTCCCACTAGCACTAGACAGACTATAAAAACCACTAGAGCATATGATGCAATTTTTTGTTCCCTACAATGAGATATACCTAGTGTAAAAAAAGAAAATCTGGTACTGTAATATATTGTTTTCATTATATAATATGTCAGATTTATGAACTACCCACACCTTTTCTTAATACTCATTGATACATTTAGAGAAAATTTTGTAAGTTAGAGTTTTAACAGTTAAAAAAAGAGAAAAAAACCACTGTTAGGCTACTATTTAAGTAATTGGAACCACCAATTATTTCATTAGAATGATTCATTAAATTAAAAGTATGGAAAGAATTAAAGGATTATGAGCTAAGCTGTATTTTAATGGTTCATTTTAAAAGACAGAGGCTTTACACATCTCTACCAGAGGTCTCTTGCCTGGCAGCCCTAAAAGGATGTAGAGGTTGGACCACCCTCCCTCCGTATAATCACCCACCAGTACATCGGCAATTTAGCCAGTAAGAGTACCTTCTATGAGGAAAGTAAGTATGTGTGGGAATCAGATTTCTTTTGTTGTTGTAATAACGCAGTTCCAGGTTTTTTGCTATTTACACTATAGCATTAGACTGACATAGAGGAAGTGAGTGGGTTTTCCTGAGTGTCCAAGATATGATTAAGGAAGAAAACAAAACCTCCAGGAAGGTCCCAGGCAGGAAAGAACTAGACAGACTGTAAAAACCAAAGTGACCCTCCAATCCAAAGGGACAGATTACAAAACAAAAAAGAGTTTAAAAAAAACGAAGTGAACATTTCCATCTTTTTTTTTTTAATGGAGGGGAAAGCATCAATATTAAGGCAGTAAGAAGATAGGCAATGGGCTTTGTCAGCGTCTTTGTGGTCATTACCAGTCAGTCTGACAAAATCAGTTCTCTGGTGGCCAGTGGTAATTTAAGGCAGCTTGCCTGATAATTTCCTGTGTATATGAAGTGTCTTGCATTTTTTATGTTAGCTATAATTCCTTCAATCACCTCACTGAAATCCATAATATTCAGCAAACCATTTGAAGAGCTATTTTAAATAGAGGAAAAAGCAAACGCATCTATCTCTCTAATTTACCCAGAAAAATGGACTTTCTGGTTACATCTTCATATCCTTTTCATCTTCATATCCTTTAGCAGCATAATGAGTCTACTCACTTATCTTTCTCAAATGTTAGTAAATATATTCTGTTAATAGGAAGTTCTGAAATTTAAGTGAAAATGTATTTAAGGAAATAGAAGAATTGAGTACATCCTTCAAAAATCACCAAATCTTGAAAATGAGAGATGAGTCCTTAAAACCCAAGGCAAAAATAAAAAAAAGTCAGATTTTATACCCTGCAATTAATTCAGTGCTGGATTGGCATATATATAAGCTACTACATCTATATATAGTAGCTTATACTTAAAAGAGAAAAAAATCTGCATTAACACTGTATGTCCTGATATAGACTACATTGACACATAAAGCATCTTATTTATACTTTATAGAGTCAGACACAACTTTAAAAAATTATACTATAGTCACAATAGAAAAAGGCAATCTTATCTACCACAAGTTGTATGTCCACAAACAGTGAGAACTTTCCTTCCTTCCTTATTCAAAAATTTCTTCAGTCTGTTATTATTTTTATTTTTTTCTTACCAAGTTGTGATTTGATGTTATCATTTTTAAGTGGCCCCTAGTAGCAAATATCACACAGAGAAATTTTCCTCAGAGGAGGTGGCTAGAATTAAAATAGTACAAGATATATGAATTTATGTCATTTTCCTCAGTGTGGTAGAACTGGTTAAGCATTCCTAAATTCCAACTATGTTAGGCCTATCCTTACCAGTAAAAGTATATATACTTTGAGATAAGAATTAATTTCTTCACATCATTAGAGTATGTGTGAGTAGTAAGGAGCCACTGAAATTCAACTTATTTACAAAATTGTCCCTTTGGGCTCTTGAAATGGCTAATCTTTTACTGTTGAGTATTTGCTCCCTTCTCACTGGTGAGATATACTACATGGTTTTACTTGACAAAGCAGAATGAACTTCTGTCCTTAGAGGGAAAAGCAGTAGCAGAATTCATCATCAGATTAATAGGAACATCTTTCTGGGAGGAAGGAAGCACATTTCCAGATAGTTCCAACCCAGGTTTCAAAGAGGAGCATTAGGTTCTACTAATGATAGGCAGTGACCAAAGGGTGAGGGGACAAAGGTAGAATATCCCCCAAATCATTCTCATTTTCACTGTCCATTTACTTTTTATAGTCATTAAGCTTAAGTTCTGTATGGAAATTCAAAGCACCATTAGCATTTCTGGAAAGTGGCTTTTCTAAAGATAAGGTCTTACCAAATTAAGAAATCCTGTTGTATATGTTGTAAGATTTCTGGCAAAGAAATGGGGAATCCTGTGGCAGCTATTCCCACCTAAAGCCAACCCTATATGAAAGGGTCACTTTTAGTTAATGCTAGGATTTACTGCACAAAAAAAATGTCAGCTTGTCGAATTGCTAGCACAGCCGCACGTGTGAGCAAAGCACTGTTGGTCATTGTTTCTCAGTGGGGGTGCCCTTGGCATTCGGAGCCGGGCAATACGTTGTTGTACAGAAGTGTTCCATGCATTGCCAGGTGTTTAATATCCTAGGCCCTTGGTGATGAAGTGCCAGGAGCATTCCCAGTCATTATAAATTTCAAAAGTAAAAAGTCTTCCCTCAGTTCAAATGCCCTTCTTAGGAGGTAGTACCACTTCTCCTGAATACCACTGTCTGCTGCAATTGGAGGACACAGAAGAGAAAGTGCCTATCCCCAAACACTGTCTTTGCTGCCTTGCATTTCTTTGGGCCCTGAATAATTTTCCCCCTTCCTTTTTCAAGCCTCTGCTTCACCATATCTTTAATTTGCTGGTTCTTTGGGGAGGAGGTTACCAGGCTGCCCTGGCAGTTCAGTGGGCATAGTGACTTGGCCTGGTCCTTGTAGATACTTAAAGAGGAGACTTTGTATGAAGCAAGCTTTTTTTTTTTCTGCCTCACAATTTTACTTTAGAACTACATTATTGGTCATAATCCTTGTCAATGTCGTGAAGATTGTTGCATGGGTTAAACGCAAACACAACAACTGACAATCCACATACACAAAGCTGGTGGTCTTTGGAAATGCATCACCATTAGATTTCACCTGGGAATGCTGCAGCCCATGAGTTCCAAATGGATCACCTGCTGATCCTGTTAACGAAGCATTTAATCCACATGCAAATGCTTGAATTCCCCCTGCATAAATACAGTCATGCGGTTCAACTCCTCCAATAAGATTTGTGAATCCTGCACTCTGACGGAAATGTGGATTAACTGTGGATTGCATGCATATTGTGCATGCTTCAGTGATGATCACACAAAACAAGATGAGTTTTACCTACGTGAAACATCATTAAACCGTACTAACGATACAGAAACATATTCTCATTTTTTAATCACCAAAACTGAATAGTAGATACGTCTTGAAATTATTTGGATGAATTGTGGCTAGTAGAATGGAATTAATTTAGCTGCTATCATTTTTTAAAATATTAAAATTTCTAAAATTTTTTTTGAGGCAGAGCAACTCAGAGTCAATAAAGGTGGTTATATTGTAAACTTTTAGATGGTGCTTAAGAATTCTTATCTTTTTTAATGCAGTATTTTTTTTTTTTAAAGAATACATTGAAAGGAGTAAATGAGGCAGAATGCCACTCTACCCTCAGGTCCATTTTTGGTATATTAAAATGCCAATAATATTTGTGCCACTTGCCAATTTGGGAGTCTCTTCCCTTGCTGGATGCTTTTGTTATATTTTATCATTACATTGCTTAGAGAGCCTCCACAATGAGAAGTTGCCACTGCAGTGCTAACTATCATTCAGAAATAATCAGAATGAGTCAAAGGTTAAACCACTTTCATCCTTTAAAATATAGGCACTAATTTATAGTTTTCTTTTTAAAATATTTCTTCTGTGGCTTAGAAATGTGCTAGTGTGTTCAAAACATTCTGCAACAGATTTTGTACCTACTAAAAAGTCAAGCAAGTCATTTTTTTTTTTTCTGTGTAAGGGTGATTTTTAAATAACGGACCATATGTGTTCGTTTGTTATTTCAAGCGTCAGTTAAAGTGATAAGAACAGTAAGCTGTGATCATTATCAGACTGACTGAATGATTCCTGGTTTCCAGTGAGTGATCTAGTCCTACATATTACACAGGTATAATATCTGTGAGTGTAAATAACTGGAACTATACACTGATTAACATGACAGTTTCTCTTTTGTTATTGTTCTTATCTGTACTGTATTATAGTATGTGGGTATAAATATCTACAAGTATACACACATATGTATATGTATTCCACTATTGTAACCTGAAAGAAAGACTATGTATTCTCTTTTTTATTCTGTACTGGTGTTTGTGTTATTTAAAAAGCAAAATTATGCTCTATTTAGTTGTATAATATTATAGGAATACCTTGCTGTGCACAATTCCAAGTGCCTTAGAACATTGTTTAGCTTTCCTAAGTATATATAAATGCATATATGTATAAAATTGGGAAAAGTTACCTCAATAAAATCATTGGGAAATCCCCAGTTTTAGTTTGTTCCCATTTCTGTTATATCCAGGCAGTGCTCAGTCTTTTTCAGTTAAAAGCTCACAGTCCTCACTTGTAAAGGAAGGTAAGACAGCTACCCTGGCTGCCTGTTGCTTCAATTCCTCCTAACTTTTTAACATTTCTTTTTTAGGGAAGGGCCTGTGATTTGTACTTTTTATATAAAATATCTGTCCAAGAAATTACTGCTTTTAACAGTAATTTCTTTTTGAAACTTGCTATCTTTTTATGTCTGAGGATATTTGATATTGATGTTTTTATTGCCATTATAATGTGTAAACATAAAAGATAGTCCCTTTAGAGTTTATAATATAGAAAATAAAGAGACTTCCTCAGTATGCTTACTATTTAATGTATTACAAGAAGAGAGGTTGGGAATGTATTTTGACCAGAAAAGGAATTGGAATATACTTTTCATGTTTCTCAACAGTGGTTACAATAGTAACTTCACCTTCTTCAACTCCAGGACAAGATCAAAGATATGGGAGGAAGTTGAAATCAATGTGTGTGCCATTTTCCTAGACAGAAAATGTGTAACAGAGGAAGACTGGTACCAAAAAATTAAAAAATGGGTTTGAAAAATTGACCCCAAGTATGCCATTGAAAATGAGCAGTACATCTCCAAGTGGTTGTTGCCTTTCCATTTCTTTATCAAACAAAACCAGGTTCTCCATTGAAACATGCTTTTTTTTTTCCCCTAAGGAAAAGTTACATTGATATTTATTTATCTTTTTTTAATTCCAGAATATTACGGGGGTACAAGTATTTTGGTTATGCGAATTGCTTTTGTACATTTTGAGTCAAAGTTATAAGTGTATCCATCACTCAGATAGTGTGCATTGCACCTGTTAGGTGTGAACTTACCCATCCTCTCCTCCCCACTCACTTAATGGAAACATTAGTTTTTAAAACCCGATGGAGGTAAGAAATGACAGTTTTTCGTTTTACACAGTGCTGTGGTGGCTTCGGATTTCTTGTGATCTAACTCTTCTCGGGCCTCATCTCTGACTTGCAGTGTGGAGTTGCTGCTGTTAGCACTGCTACCCACAGACAACCCGAATCCTCGCTCAGTTTGTGAGTTTTGACCTCTTTGCCCTTTAAAGGGTGATCACTAATAATAAAACAAAGTCTAAGAGCCTAAAGTTTGTGTGAAGATTTTTTTGCACTTTTGTAAAAAACAGGCACCATTTCTGAGGATTTTAATGAAAGAAACACTGCAGATGCTAGCTTTTGTAATTAGACAAACATCCTAGGGAGGAAAGAAATTGTATTTTCAGTGCTTGTCTGTACCAGGATTTGTTCCTGGATGGACTTCTGACCTTCTTTGGCCAAGGTCAGACAAACCAGAGGAGGGGGCATTCAACATGCGCAAGAATTTGCCTCTAATTGTTCATGTAGCAGTACTTAGCAAACTGAAGCTACAAGTCATCTTTTCCCACAGTTTAAGGTTGTTACATCTTTAGTTCAGGCCCCAATGACCTTGGAAATCTCAGTCTGGGTCTTCCCCAACCAATTCATTCTGCATCCTGCTGCCACATTCGTCTTCCTAAAGGACACTCTTACGTCCTTCCTGCTCAGAACTGGCCAGTGAATCCCCTGTGCCTACTAAGCCACTCCCAGGCTCTTTAATCTAGCCCTCAGGAGTCTCTGTAGTCTAACCACAGACCACAGTTCCAGATTACACTCCCTTTATTCCACACTTGGGCCAAATCAAATGAAACTCATTGTTCCCCAAGTATGTGATACACTCCCTGAACATTACAACTTTGTTTAAGCCATTCCCTCCAAGTAGAGTTCTCCTTTATGTGTTAACGTCCCACACATCCTTCTGGGACAAGTCTAAAATTAGTTACATAGTTTAAATTTGAATTGCATGAAACAGTCTGGTTTTTTAAAAATGTACAAGTGCTTTAATACCAAGTATATATAGATTTTCCCAACAATTATAAAACATAACAAATGTATTACTTTTGACTTTGATTTAATATCCATATTTAATTATAAACTTACCCAGACTTGTTGAAACAGACACTAAGAAAAGCAGATTTTGAAACCTAACTGAAATAACTAGATCAACAATTCACCATTTGCTTAATGGTCAAAAATCCATGACTGAGAAATGCATCCTAAGTGTAACATACTTCTGGGAAGAATCTACTTGAACCATCAAGACACACTCAGAACCATTTTTCAATCCCTATAACATAGGCGGTGTCTAAGTCTACAACCTTCAGAATTGTAGGATTGGTTTTGTTAAACCTCATTCAAACTACATCATAAACAATTTTTTGTCTGATAAGTAGAAGTCCCAAGTTGAAGTTTAACAATCTTTTTCTGACCTACCTGAAATTTTGCAAGGCTGATGGAAGGCTGCAGTGGAGGCCAGGGAGAGGGGAAGGAGAAGATAGGAAGTGTGGGGAGGGGAGGCATTCAATTTTGGACAAACAATTCAATTTGTTTGAATTGCCTTATGTTAAGATATCCACATGTAGATAGATGTACAGGGTTGGATATATGAGTCTGAGGGTCAGGAAAAAGGTATAGGCTACAGGAAAGAAGCTGAGAATCACCAGCACATGTAATAGAAGCTGTGGAAATGGATAAACCTCTTCAACAGACAATATAGCTTAAGACTGTGAAGAAATTGCTACAATAAAAATTTAATAAACTATTTTACTCATTGTCTGACTTTGTCTCAAAGACTATAAAATAAAATCATTTACCCATCATCCAAGTGCTTAGCATGTTTGTTTGATATTTCACTGGGTTTTACTGGTTACCTTAATTTTAAATAAGATGGAATAGCACATAGAGGGTTAAGTTGTAAAGCAAAAAATATATTTGAAAATGTCTTATATTGCCCCCAATACTATTAATATAGATAGTCATGCTATCTCAATAAGTCTAACATAGTCTATTTTTACTTCAACATTGGAATAGGTGGCTGGTACTTTAATTTGGCCACAGTTAAAGAAGTTAGTTGACATTTAGTTGCTATATATTACATATATATATATATATATATATATATATATATATATATATATATATCCTTACCTTTAAAGCATAAGAATTACATTCAGCACAATGAGGTGTTATTCTATAAGAAGCATAGAGAACAGAGTGACTGTACACTCTGTACAATCTGATTGTGTAGAAAAAAGTAGATTAATGTCTCATGTCACATTCTGAGTATGATGCAGTGACAGGCAGAATAGCCAATCTCCCTTGATAGTAATGATGGTAAACCTTATTTCTCCTTTACTGAAAGCATAGAATTAAATTCATAAGTTAAATGCATGCATGATGTTATTATGCCATTATTTTTTACAAGTTTTCATGTTTTTATAGTGTCCGTTACTCAAAGGAAAGAAGACTAATAGTGATTTATGTGCTTTTTATGTCCTAAAGCTACAGTGGGTGCAACTGAAACATACTGAAGGATGTTTAAAATTCATTTTATAATTACAAAAGTACAGTAAAGAAAATGAATTTGGATTGATATTTCCAAGCAAAGCCAGGCATGGTGGCTCATGTCCGTAGTCCCAGCTACTTGGAAGGGTAAGGGGGGGGGGTCATTTGATCCCAGGAGTTCAAGACCAGCCTGGGCATTACAGCAAGATCCTGTCTCAAAAACATTTTTTCCAGGCATATTTACCAATGCAATGTATGTATTTTCTACTCTAAAAACAGGAGTCAGTAAACAAAAAGCCAAGCAATATGAAAATATTTGCAGTTAAAAAGAATTTTAAAGACCATACAATTACTAGGGAGTAGAAGCAAGTAAAAGATTTGAAATCTAAATAAGTGCTATAAAGGACCTGAAAGGCACCAGAAATCTAGGGAAAGAACAAGGATAAGATTCAGGGAAATGGACAAGTTAAGTCAATGTTCAAGCAAACAGATTCTCATGATGTGAAGCTGATTTGAAGCAGACCTTGTGTCCCCTGACAAATCCTAGATGCTGAAGGTCCCATTTCAGGTGATAGCCCTCCTGAGTTACAATGCAATTAGTGAATAACTACATTTAACCGGGAAGAGGACGATAGCTCATGCTCTTTGCACACTGTACTAAAAGCTAGGCGCAGGTCCAAGCTTTTCACACACATTTTCTCATTGAATCCAACAACCACTCTCTAAGGTATTAATAATATTATCATCCCCCTTTTACATTGAGGTGAGTAAACTGAGACCCACTGGTCCCAAGTCACACAATAAGAATGAAACAAAGATCAGAAACTAATTTCAGCTAGTGTACAATGAATACTACTGTTATTTAATACTGTAGAAAAAAAATTGTTCTTCAGTGGGAAATGATGCATTACATACACAAGTACAACCCTCCAATTCTGGCTGTTTTTTTTAAATGCTTGCACTACAATATTTCTGTGTAAAACATTTTTTCTTATAATTTTTTAACAAAAAGTGGCATCCATCATGATTTCTGCAACTTGCTTTTTTTTGGACTTAACATGTGACTGTCCATGTCAATCAGCTTCCTCAACAGCTTCACAGTAGCCCATTATATGAATGGGTTTTTTTTTTTCAATTAATTCCTTATAATGGAATTTATTTATTTATTAATTAGAGATGGGGTCTGGTTATCTTGTCCAGGCTGGACTCAAACTCCTGGGGTCAAATGATCCTCCTGCCTCAGTCTCCCAAGTAGCTGGGACTACAAGAGCATGCCACCACGCCTGGCTCACTAATGGAGTTTTAATTCCACTAATGGAATTTTAAATTTAATTCTCTATTACAAGCAGTGTTCCAGTGAACATCCTGGTGGTATATCCATCTTGATACACATCCCTTTTTATAGATTAAGTACCTGCATAAGCTTTATTAGTATTGTCAAGGATGCAATTTTTTTTTTTTTTTTTGAGACAGAGTCTCACTCTGTTGCCCGGGCTAGAATGCCATGGTGTCAGCCTAGCTCACAGCAACCTCAAACTCCTGGGCTCAAGCAATCCTTCTGCCTCCCAAGCAGCTGGGACTACTGGCATGTGCCACCATGCCCGGCTAATTTTTTCTATATATTTTTAGTTGTCTGGCTAATTTTTTTCTATTTTTAGTAGAAACAGGGTCTCACTCTTGATCAGGCTGGTTTTGAACTCCTGACCTCAAATGATCCTCCTGCCTCGGCCTCCCAGAGTGCCAGGATTATAGGTGTGAGCCACCCTGCCCAGCCAGGATGCAATTTTTAACTCCTAAAGTTACTGCTTCAGGGTGTAATAAGTTTTTTCTCCGAACTTTTGTGTACATTGGGTTCCTGGTGCTAAGGACTCCTTGAGTGATGTCAAGGATCAGTGGTTCTCTAAGTTGGAGAATGAGTGAATGTGATATAAACGGGGCTAAAATGATAAACATGATTTCAATGGGTTAGTTTCATATGAAAAAAAAAACTTTTAAAAACCTATACTAAACCAGAAATTCTGTTTCGCCTTCAGAAATTCTGAAATCACCTTAAATGGAATACCATTAATTAGAGAATACTAATAAGAGAGTGGGAGATGTATGGTTTGGATTCATTATCCTTACTGTAATGTTTCAATTATTTGTTCTTTTTTTTTTTTTTTTTTTTTTTTTTTTTTGAGACAGAGTCTCGCTTTCTTGCCTAGGCTAGAGTGAGTGCCCGTGGCGTCAGCCTAGCTCACAGCAACCTCAAACTCCTGGGCTCAAGCGATCCTCCTGCCTCAGCCTCCCAAGTAGCTGGGACTACAGGCACGAGCCACCATGCCCGGCTGATTTTTATATTATATATATTAGATGGCCTATTAATTTCTTTCTATTTTTATGGTAGAGACGGGGTCTCGCTCGGGCTGGTTTTGAACTCCTGACCTTGAGCAATCCGCCCGCCTCGGCCTCCCAGAGTGCTAGGATTACAGGCGTGAGCCACCGCGCCCGGCCTATTTGTTCTTTTAATGGTAGGAAATAATATTTTTCTGTATTAAGACAGCACTCAGAACAGTCTCTGACACATGTAAGCTCACCACATGTTTTGAGGTATTTTGTAATGGTGTATTTTTTGGAAATGGGGTATACAGTATTGTAATGTTTAAGGGTGTGACTCAAGCTACACTGTAGTTTACATTCTGGCTTCATTATTTACTGACTTTGTGTACTGGAACAAAAGTCACTTAACTTTCTGTTCTTCAATCTCTGCACAGTAAAAAAGTATAAATCCTGTTGTAAGGATTTCATGAGTAAATATATCTAAAGCTCTTCAAACAGTACAATTACTATTGAGCCTTTACTATCCTGGGCTCTGAGAAACTAAAGTTAGCAAGACAAAGATCCTTGCTTTCAAATAGGTGACTACAGTCTGGTTCTAGACACAGATGAAAATATTTACAATTCAGTGTAACTGTGTACAGTAGTGTAATCGCAGGATACAATGAGAAAATTTGGGATGGGTCCTAGTTTTGAAGAGTATGAGAAAGTTTCTAGAGGCAGACATGGTGTAGAGTCTCTCAGTTCCCCCTACTTTCTTTCTGTGGCCTGAGAAACACAGAGTGCCTTGACCATTCTGTGACCTGGCCAGCTGCATGGGTTTTTTTCCCCTGTAGGCTTGAACTTAAGCCGGAGCCTTGAACATTCTCAGTCACTGATAAAGTTGTGTAGGTTATTGCTTAAAATACTGAAAGATGAAAATATTTTGCTAAACACATAGGGACTAGCTCTGGCCCTGAGCCAAATTCTCTAAACCCTCACATAAACTCCATAACTCTGCAACTCTTGTTGCAGACATCCCTAGGTAGAAAGAAACATGTCTTTTATCCCTGTCAGCTGAAGCACTCTGTACGTTTCCTAATAAATGCTCTGAACTCATCTCCCTGGCATTTAATGCTTCTTTCTTTGGAATCCAGACTGACCCCATCTTGGGATGGTTTCGGCCATCCCTTGCAGGAATTACCCTGCAACCCCTTTTGGGGCATCCAGCCTTGGTTCATCTGGAAGGGACAGATGGCTAAACTAAGACTTGAAGATCAAGGAGGGGAGAGGAAGGGCCTTTTAGATGGGCAGAAGAGGGCCGATGTCTTTCAGGCACATTTGGGAACTGCAGACAGTTTGATAGGGCTGGGCCATGAAGGAATGTATGTGAAGGAATAAGAAGACATGATGTTTGGATGATGGCTGGAGACCAGATGATATAAAGTCTTTGCTGCCATGCAAAAGAGTTGTGACTTTATCCTGAGGCCAGAGGGTATACATCAAAGGATTTTATACAGGGAAGTGACTTGATTAGTGTTAAAAATGATAGATTTGATAAAATGGGTAATGAAGTGATACTGATACTTTTGGGAATTTAGAGAGTAGAACCAAAAGAATTTGCTGGTTGACGGCCCTAGGAGGCAGTGTAGCATATGGATAAGGGTATGGCCTTCCTAAACCAGCCTGATGGGCTACACTTCTAGGATTTTCCACTTACTGTGTGATGTTGCGTAAATAACTTCAATTCTCCACATTTGTGAAATTGGCTTAGTGTTATCTAATTGTACGTCATGGGCTTGTTGAAGGACTTAAATGACGTGATGAATACAAAGTGCTTAGTTAGCACTGTGTTTTTGGTGTTTAAACGGATAAATATATCCAGTAAATAGAATATTGCTTAAAAGAAAAAAAAAAACAAGCAATGTGGTTAGGTGGCCAGGCTGAAAACAGACTCCTCGGATTTAAATCCCTGCTCTGCCATTCACTTGTGTGAACTTAAGAAAGTTACTTAACTTTCTTATGCCTCATTTTTAGCATTGGTAAGATGAAGATAATGGCATCTTTTTCATAGTGTTGTGGTAATGAAGAAATAGAGATAATTCATGTAAAGTGCCATAACATTAACTTATTTAAACAAATATTTATTGAGTATATGTGCCAGGCACTCTTCTAGTTCCTGGGGATAGATAAATTAGTAAATAGATCGAAACGAAGCAAAACCTGCCCTCCGGGATCTTTATTCTCTATAACAAATGGTAACAATGAATGTCTAGCACATAGGAAGCAGTGTTATGTATTGTTTCTGTGTTACAACACAATATCCCAAGACAAGTTTTGTGGTCCTAACCTAAATTTTTTCTATAATTTTTTTGTAATAAAAGAATAATACTCCACAAATACTTATAGTGGTAATATGTAAGACGTAAAGACCCAATCCAAGATAACTCAGACATTGGGACGACACCAGAAATCGGGAAGGGGAAACAAATTTGAGTAAAGTTCTGCTGATAAAACTTTGAATGAATTTACCACACTATTTTGCCACCACGCCCCCCTCCAAAAAAGCTAGCACCTGCCTGAAGTCTTCCTAAGAAGGCATGTTTATTGCCTATTTGCTTAAACCACGTTGTAACAATTGATGAAGAGAATTGGAAGAGATTCCTTGGAAGAGAATTAACATTCGTGATCATCTAAGATAAGATATGCAAACACCAGAGATTCTGAATATATTTTATTAGTTGAAATGCCTCTTCAGCCAACAGAGTCTCAGGGTTTTTTTTAACGGGACAGATGAAGGCAATTAATTAAACGGTGGAAAATAAAGACTTAAGTCTGGTGCAGGATACAACGGCAAGACCCCGGTTCCCCGTTGCTGAGGCAACAGATCCCGACCCCAACCCCGCCCAGAAGACAGGTAGCCTGAAACCTTGATGACGCTGGAGGGTGGCCCCTTCCTTTCGGTGGACACGGTTTTTTGTTACTATGGGGAATAGGTAAGGGGCACAAGTCAATGTGGACGCTATCTTCATCCCCTCTGGTCTCAGCAGAGGGGATATAAAATGAGGTTCGTCCACAAGCAGCAACCCCCGTTTTGCGCCTCAACGCAACTGCACCCCAAGACTCCCTTGCCCCGGCAGGAGACATCTGTGCAGAAAAGCACCGCCCGCCCGGGGGTGGGAACTGGGCTAGCCCCTCCCTATAGCTTCTCGCGATCGTTGAGACGCAGAGAGCTACACGGAACTTCCGGCAGCGACCCGTCAGCTCGTCGGCGATTGGTTGATTTCTACTTCCTGTTGCGTGACGTTACCGCCCGGCTCCTGGGTTTGCACGTGTGGTGAGGCCTAAAAACTTGTCCGTGAGCAGCGTTTTGGTCTCCCCTCCGACTTCCAGGGGGTAATCGCGGTTTTTTTGAGGGCGAGAGCCGCGCGGCTGCAGCATGGTGAGCAAACCTCGGTCGTTTTGCCGGCGGGGCGCTATTGTTTTGCGGAAGTCAGGCAGGTTCCGGTAATGTCAGTGGCTACTGCAGCCTTGCTTTGGGTGATGCCAGAGACTGCTTGCGGCACAGTACCCCGGAATGGGTCCCCCTCACCACCCGAGCACACTTTGCAAGTTGTAGTTCCCACGGCTGAGCTTCCCTGGGGAGAGACCTTAAGAAGATGGCCTCCCTCTTACCCTTAGCCCCGCAGCTCTGCGCGCCTGCAGTTAACTAAAAATCTGTGACAGCGGCCTCAGACGCGCCACACTGTGCTTCATGGGGTCTGGCAGAGGGAAAGTTGCTGGTCTACCCAAGAGTTGGAGTGGCAGTTGTCCACTTGGCTGTTTGTTCAGGGGGAAAGGAACTTGTGGAAGAGTCTAAGGTTGGTCCCAGAGTAAGGCCCCTTAGTTGGTTTCTACTCAGTTTAGAAAACCAAGATTGAATAGCGAAATAAGAATGTAGAAATGGTTGATAAATCTTACTAACTTTAGTTGTTTACTAACTTTTGTTGTCTTGGTTTTTTATTCACTCGTTGTTAGATGAAGTGTTTGCCCTGTTTGGAACTGTCTACTCCATATTTTCTTGTGTCAAGCATCTTGCCATTCTGGTTCCACCCCCAATGGACCTTCCCTGAGCACCTAATCTAAACTCTTAAGTCATTTGCACATCACCTTGCAAATATATTTTTTTCACCTGAAATCACTGTTTCATTGATTTTTCTTATTAAAAACAGGGAGGGACTGGGCCGGGTGCCCTGGCTCACTCTGGGAGGCCGAGGCGGGCGGCTTGCTCGAGGTCAGGAGTTCGAAACCAGCCTGAGCAAGAGCGAGACCCGGTCTCTACTATAAATAGAAAGGAATTAATTGGCCAACTAATATATATAGAAAAAATTAGCCGAGCATGGTGGCGCATGCCTGTAGTCCCAACCACTCGGGAGGCTGAGGTAGTAGGATTGCTCGAGCCCAGGAGTTTGAGGTTGCTGTGAGCTAGGCTGATGCCACGGCACTCACTCTAGCCTGGGCAAGAAAGTGAGACTCTGTCTCAAAAAAAAGAAAAAGAAAAAAAGAACAGGAACTTTATCTGACTTTCCTTCCGTTGTATTCCCAGCTCCCATAGCAAGGCCTGACACAGAGTAGATGCTCAGCAAATGTTTGTTGAAGGAAGATTAAGTGTGAATTCTGCAGAGCACAGCTGATGTTACCTGTCTTAAAAGTGTAGATTAAAAAAATCTGTTGATCCTTCACATAGCTTACTGAAGATGGACTATGGTGGTATTCACTGTTTTTTTGTTGTTGTTTTTCCTTTTTAATAATTTGTTCTGATTCTGTTCTTTTGAAGCCTCACAGGAAGAAAAAACCGTTTATAGAGAAGAAGAAAGCTGTGTCTTTTCACTTGGTCCACCGGAGCCAACGAGATCCTTTAGCAGCAGATGAGACTGCACCCCAGCGGGTTCTGTTGCCCACACAGAAAGTAGGTCCTGTTCTTTAGCCATTACATTTTTACGTGAACTATTGGTAGTCTTAATTAAATTGCTAGCCAACGGTTATTCTCAGACAGCTGACCTTCTGGGAAATAATCTGTGGCTTAATTTTCAGTACATGTGCTGATTTTTGCGTCATGCATATTTGTTTTTATTAGGAGGATTATTTGAGACATTAAAATGAACAGATCTTGTAGAGTAATGGTAAATATTTACTGAACCAGCAGCTACAGTGCTGCATGATAATTAGAGCACAGACATATGGTTAATCTCTTTTTTCCCTAAAGTTCTGCCATATCATAACCACAAACTGTATTTTGCCTCCTGGTCAGTCATCTCCTGAGATGTAAAACATGAGCTTGTGGGTTAGCTTTATAAAACGCAAGGGAATCTTGTAAGGGTTGATATGATTATTTTTAGTTAGACTGTACTTGTTAAGTATGGATAAGATGAAAGGAAGTGTCGGACATTGGCTTACCTTTTCAGTAAAGCCAATTTTGTTGCATGTTGAGATCTTTCCTTGCATATAAATATAAGAAATTGTACTTACCTTTCAAGTCCCCCCCCCCCCCCGTTTTGTCTTCTAATCTTCCAAATACATGATAAAAACAATGTGTTTCTTGACTTGAATTGTTACATCGAAATGTCTAGTGGATGAAGGAATTGTTTTCATTCCATTTTAATTTTGTGTAGCGCTCTGGTTTAGAAACTCTGTGTTTCTTGCATTTGTTCTTTGTCTTAAAAAATATAAAAATTCTTTGTCTTGCTCCTTTCAGCCAAAATGTTCATGTGCCACTTACCTCCTATTTGGAAAGCTATGCTCATTATAAGGGACCTGTGCCTTATCATTGGAAGAAGTGCTAATTCCATTTTGTTTGCTATTCAAGATAAACGATGAAGAAAGGCGAGCAGAACAGAGGAAGTATGGAGTGTTCTTTGACGATGACTATGACTACCTACAGCACCTGAAGGAACCATCTGGGCCTTCTGAGCTTATTCCCTCAAGTACCTTCAGTGCACACAGCAAGAGGGATGAGAAAGAAGAGACTTTAGTAATTCCAGTAAGGCTTTTCAGCATAAATATTTAAGTATGAGAGAGTGAGTGTGGGGGTGAATGAAGAAACCATCATTTTTAAATAAAGGTAACAGTTTGGGACAAGAAGTGATGTCCGTATAAAGAGCCCAAAGATAGGCCATGCCTCCATTTAAAACTGTATGTGTACATACATATCATCAGGAGAGAGTAGGCCATCTCTTCTCTGGTGGCAAGTGTCAAAAGTAACGGCCAGGTCTAGAACTTTTATAGATGTGGCCATGTCAGGCAACACTTTTCAGTAGGAAAAAAGCAGCCAACATTCTACATGTGAACAGCTTAGTTGTTTCATGATCATAAACTCTGTTCTAAGTTAGTACTTTTGTGGAATGTCCATATCTTTAACACTTTTATTAAAGCTACAGCTAACCATAGGAGAGAACAAATAGACTGTAATGAAATTCCTATTACTCTTTTTTTTTTTTTTTTTTTTTTTTTTTTTGAGACAGAGTCTCGCTTTGTTGTCCAGGCTAGAGTGAGTGCCGTGGCGTCAGCCTAGCTCACAGCAACCTCAAACTCCTGGGCTCGAGTGATCCTTCTGCCTCAGCCTCCCGAGTAGCTGGGACTACAGGCATGCGCCACCATGCCCGGCTAATTTTTTATATATATATCAGTTGGCCAATTAATTTCTTTCTATTTATAGTAGAGACGGGGTCTCGCTCTTGCTCAGGCTGGTTTTAAACTCCTGACCTTGAGCAATCCGCCCGCCTCGGCCTCCCAAGAGCTAGGATTACAGGCGTGAGCCACAGCGCCCGGCCTCCTATTACTCTTATAAACAAAAATGCACTATACTTTTAAGTACAAATGAGAGCACATATTTATATGAAATGACTGATTTTTTCCCCCTGTTTATGTTAAGGATGCCCATTTGTGTGCTGCTGTTATTTTTAATGTAGAGTAAATTCCCTGTGGGAAACTTTTTTATCACCTAGCACTTTAAAAAAGCAGACATTCATTAGGTTTATGGACAAAAGGGAACAGATAAAAAGGGCACTGGTTTCCCCTGTTCTTCATTCTCTAATTGTATCATGGTCTAGGCATGCCTTTCTTTAGGGACGATAGGATTGTAGCCTTTCTAGTTCATAGATTGTTGCTTAAGGAGAGTCAAAGGGTTAGGTTTCAGGATATCATCCCTAAGGAAGAGGTAGTAACTATAACTATGCATTCACTTACTAGGTTTTGTAAGGCCCCAAATCCCACCACCATACCTCTGTCATAATATTTAATATAACCAACTTCTCTACTCCTTTCCCAAGGATATATTAGTAGTAGGGTACTTATCTTATTGCCTCACTTCCTTCAAGAACCCAATGATATAGAGGGGGAGTCTAGTAGTGGCTCAACTTTATCTTAGGGAGAAAAGTTTTAAGAAAGTCTTAACTTGGCTGAATTGTATTGACCAGGAAAAAATATTAGCTTTTAATCCTTAACTCATTTTAAGTAAAAGTAATCACTAATTGGCCTTCTAACAGAATAAAGCTCTTAAATGGACACTTTGGTGATGTTTACAAGGACAGGTGAATTATATTTAAAAACAAAAATGCCCTTGGTTTTCTGTAGCATTATGCAAAAATAGGGATTGATCCCATGTACTTTTTTTTACTTTAATATGTAACAAACTCCTGAATTTGAAGAGACTAGAAATATTGAATAACTCCTAGAAACAGTGTAAGGCAGTATAGAAATAAGTGCTTGAGCAGGCCTTAACTTTTACATGAAGGTGCTACCATAGTAGAAAGTAGCTGGGCAAACTCAATATAGTTGAGAACTATTGCAACAAATAAAAAAGCAGTACTCTAGAAAGAAATCATTATATAAACTCTAGTCCTGTAGGTGATTCTTTGACTGCTTTTCAAGATTTGACAGATATCTCCCACAGGTAAATTCATTAAACACAAGCTGACCTCCTCCCCTTTTTTACCTTAAACTTCTAAGGATAATCACAGAGTACCTTTAAAACCTAAAGACTATGTAGATTTTAGCACAGTTCTAAAGAATTAATAATGTAATATACAAAACCCATTAGATTGTACACTTTTGTTTCTTTGGTTGACTTTTTCTAAAATTGTGTACTTTAAAAAGAATTGTATAGTATGTGAATTACATCTCAGTAAAACTGTTTTCTAGAAAAAATTTAAAAAAAAAAGACTACAGCAGAACAGATTTGTGCTCGTGTTTATGCTGCTGAGAAACTTATTTTGGAAGCCGTAACATTTTGCTGTGTGTAGACTTTACTCATGCTTCTCAGAGCCTTTTAATTCAGGGTGCTTCACACTAGTGAACCAGTGATGATGTATGTCCCAGCTTTATGCCTACTTAGTTGACAGAGGGCAGAATGGGTGGAGAGATACAGAGACAGATAATGTGTGGTGGTTACGCTCACATTATTAACCGGTCAAGGAAAGGAAACTAAAGCATAAGGACCAGTCAGAGAACATAGGCTAGCAGGTGTTTAAGTAGATCACAGGATGTGAAGAATGTGGAGAGTTCACACAAAGGAAGGTTCTAGGACAGTAATCAGGAAGGGCCCTTATGCAGGATGGTAGGAACTGACCTGGCCACTGAGGGTGGGTAGTATTGAAGGGAGAAAAAGGAAGATTTCAGTCAGAAAGAAGAGACATAAGCTAGTATTGTGGATCACAGCATCTGGCACATGCACACTCAGTACATTATTTTGAAGTATTACATGACAGGAACTGGACTTGATTTGCATGGTCATAATGAGTAATAGGGAGAAATTTGGACGTACAGAGTAGACCTTGAGTCTACAGAGCCTTGAAAACCAGGAGATTATGTACAGAGTGAAAAATTGAGACCTGTTTTAAATTCAGGAAGGTTACATGATAAAAATACTAAGGATGTTTAATCTGGCAGTGGGTATGAAGGTTGTATTAGGCATAGACTAGTTGAACAGTTGCTTGGTTAGCCATAAATAGGATGGTACCCAAAGGAAGGGAGTGAAATTATTGTATACAAACAAGAGACTTCAAAGGAACATAGGGACAGAAAAAAATACTTTATAACCACTGTAGGATTTAAGACACCTGACTCAAAGAAAGCTGTGTCATTACTAGAGGTTGGGACATTATCTCTAGTTTAAGATGAAAAAAATGAACTTTGTTTTTGAAGTTTCAGGTGAATGGAATTATAAGGCCTGGATTTGAATCCCAGAACCCCATGTAATGACCAGTCTCAGGCAGGTGTGCCATTTAGCCTTTCTTAGCTTTTGTTCTCCTTAACTGAAACATGCTGAGATCTCACAGGATTTGAGGATTAAATGGAATATGTACCAGAGAAAGCATTGTGAAGTAATGTAAGGAGGTTGCTTTTGAGGTGATGATGGGATTTACATGTTTTAAATATACAACCTAGAGCAGAGGTGAGAGAATACACAATGAGTTGTAACAGTTTCTGAGGAGTATGATTACTAATTACCACAAATTGGGTGACTTAAAACAATAGAAATTTAGGCCACATGCAGTGGCTTATGCCTGTAATCCCAACAATTTGGGAGGCCAAGGAAGGAGGTTTACTTTAGGCCAGGAGTTGAAGACCAGCCTGGGTAATGTAGTGAGACCCTATTTCTACAAAAAATTAAAAAAATGTAATGGGGCATAGTGATGTGAGTCTGTAGCACTAGCTACTTTGCAGGCTGAGGCAGGAGGATTGCTTGAGCTCAGGAGTTTGAGGCTGCAGTGAACTATGATTGTGCCACTGCACTGCAACCTGGGCGACAGACCCCATCTCAAAAAAATCCCATTCTAGAAATGTCCTTTAGACCTTGAAAAGGAGAAAAGTGAGAGGTATTATCAGAGGGAGAGAATGAGCCTCATCTGTGAGTAGGGAGGGGCTTTGGCTATACTCTGGGCCTCAGGTGTGAACTACAGGAGAGACATGGAAGTCATGTGCCTTTACAGTAGTCAGGAACAGAAAGTAAGCTGCAGGAGAAAACCTGACTATGTACATCTTCCCTGCAGCCTAGAAGTCCAGCACAACAACCTATTTTTGTTTCAGTGCAACGTCAAAAAAAATTTCTGTGTTACAGGTAAAAATGAACAAGCTTTACCTTCCAATGATGATATGAGAGTTAGGAAGAACTATTTCTAGGGTATGGAAAATCTAGTTTCCATATGAGGGTGGTTAATCATTTAGACTAACTACTTGCATACTTTGTACCTGCTATGATTTCTACTCATTTATCTGGCCCTTTCTGCCTTTCTGAAGTTCAGCATTTAGGTAATAAGACAGGAGAATGGTGGGTATGGAAAATTGTATTTTCCCGCGATGGCCACAATAATACCTCTGGCCCACATGTTCTCCTACAGTATGCCCTTTGCACTCTCCTGTCAAGAAGTAGAGCTAATTTCTTCCCTCTTGAATCTTGTGCTGGCATTACGATTTGCCTGTAACTAATAGAATGTAGTGGGAGTGGAGCTGGGTGCCCTCCAAAGTTGGATCAGAAAAGGCCATGTAGCTTTTACCTGATTATCTTGAGACACTCACTCTTGGGGAAGCCAGCCAGCATATAAGAAGTGTGACAGCTCTGGGCCCACCATGCTGAAGAAGCCATGGATAGGTAGTTAGGTGGGCGGCCCCAATTGAACTCAGCCTCTAAGCCATCCCTATCAAGACACCAGACATGTTATAGAATCCATCTTGGAACCTCCAGAGTAGCCTATCTGTCAGCTGAGTAACATCGAGTGACCTCAGTCCACCTCAAGAAGAACAGAAGAAATCCTGTCTCTTTAAAAAAAAAAAAAACCCACAAATTTATAGTATCACAGTTCTGCAGCCCAGAAGTTCCAAAGTCAAGATATCAGCAGGGTGTTTTCTTGGGAGAATCTGTTGCATTCCTCACTCCTAGCTTCTGGTGGTTGCTGGTAGTCAATCCTTGGATTTCCTTGGCTTATAGATACATCGCTCCAGTCTACCTCTATCTTTACATGGCATTCTCCCCATGTGTCTGTCTGTCCTCACATGACGTTCTTATAAGGGAACACCCTGATCTAGTATGGCTCAACTGATTACATTTGCAAGGACCCTATTCCAAATAGGGCCACAGTCTGAAGTTCTGAGTGGTTGTGAATTTTCGTGGGACACTTTTAATCCAGTACGGTAGTTCACAAGTATTTCCAAATAAGTCTAATTGTGTAATTGCTTTTTTTTAAGAGCACTGGAATTAAGTTGCCTTCATCAGTGTTTGCATCAGAGTTTGAGGAAGATGTTGGATTATTAAATAAAGCAGCTCCAGTTTCAGGTGTGTTTAGTTTCTTTAACTTTTCATGTGGATAAATCTGTGCGTTGCAAAAAGAAATGTAGAGTAATTATATAGGATTTTTCAATGCCTTATAAAGTATTGAAACAATTGAGGTGTGTCTAGAATTAAGATAAGAGATTATTAGGAAGGAGTGAATGTGATCCTTGTTCTCCTGTACTGCTGCCATCAAATTCTTACATCCATAGAGTTCTGTTTGGAGAGAAAAGTCAAAAAACTATTGGTGATCTAGTAGGGGAATTTTAACGTTCACCTAATCTCTCACAAGGATAATGTATTCATTATTTAAATAGTGTAATTTTGAAAAATCTGTTTTTCAGAATTTCTCCTAAGAGTATACAAGTATTTTATAGAAATTCATTTTATCATTTACTTCAGATACACTAAAAACAATTTTTTTAAAAATTTTCAGTACCAGTATTTAGAACAAACACAAAAGACCACAGAAGTGGTGTTTGGTATTTTCCCCTAAATTGCCTTAATTGTTGACTAATGCTTGCCCTGTGGCATTCATTCATTGTTTTATGCTACAGACTTTTGAGTTGCCACTGTGTGGCAGTCTTGGGATTAAGCCAGAATAAAGCATAGTCCCTAATCTCAAGGAATTTACCTCATTTGGGCAATTACAATTACAGTACAGGTGGATAAACACTACTGGGTTGAGGGGCACCAAACCCAGCCTGAGGGAGTTAGGCATGGCTTCCTAAAGGAAAGTGATGTCCAGGTTGATTTCTTGAGTAGAAGTTAGGCAGGTGGAAGGAGGAGGGAGATGTGGGGAAGTGAGAATATTTCAAATAGAGGCCTATGTGCAAAAAAGCAAAAGAACGTGACTGTGCGTCACTGCATATAATTTAACATACCCACAAGGAAGGATATGGATTAAAAAGAAATGAGGCTGGAGAGTTAAGCAGTGGCCATGCAGAGGGTGTCAGAGGCCACATCAGATTTTAAGCTTGGACTTGAATGTTTTTCTTGAATTCTAGAATTTTTGCAGGTGGAAGAATATAGCTAAAGGAACAGGTAAGGATTTATTAAAATCTCATAGTCAGAAAAAACTAAAAGGGTAACAGTCTGTAGATATTTGAGTTGCTTCTAACAGATGAATTTAAATCCCAGTTCTTTCCTGCAGGTGAAAGCTTTGAATTTTTCTAAATAGACAAAGCTTAATATTACAGATCTGTAATAGAAGAGTATTTTTACCAGTGGATATTAAAGGAAAGAGATTGTTTCTTTTTTTTTAACTTGGAATTAGTAAAAGTTAATTACTTTAAATCTATTCTTCACTAAACTGAACTTCTTAAAGTTCTTAATCATGCTTTTATCCTCAATACATAAAAAGAATTTGGCATATTATAGACACTCAGATTGTTAAGTGAATGAATCGTGCTTTCTTGAGAATCATTGCTCAATTTTTATTTTCCTTCTAGGACCTCGACTGGATTTTGATCCTGACATTGTTGCAGCTCTTGATGATGATTTTGATTTTGATAATCCAGATAATCTGCTTGAGGATGACTTTATTCTTCAGGCCAATAAGCCTACAAGAGAGGAAGAGGGAATGGATATACAGTATGTGTGGTTTGTTTCAAACCAGAGATGACCTGTTAATTCTTCAGTGGGATGGTAGCCATATCTCTTCAAATATTACAGCTGGAAGAGATTTTTTAGAACATTTAATCTGAGACTTTTGTTATTTCAGAGCAGAAAATGTGAGCATAAGGTCTTTATGAGCTATTGACAGGGACTAATGTCCAAGGGTCCTGATTGTCACTTCATTGCTTTTCCAACCATACCAGATAGCTTCACTGTTCCTGCCTAAACAAGAACCATTTCTGAAACACGTTCTGATTTTACTTATGTAAAGTTGTTTTGTTCTGTTATTTTTTAAATTGTTTTGACAGGTAATTTATGACTGTTTGACTTTAGGAAATCTGAGGATGAGGATGAGTGGGAAGATGTGGATGATGAGAGGGGAAGAGGCAGTGATGCTGATGACTGTGACTCTGTGGGCCCATTATCAGACGACGATGGTATGTTTGCCCCTGGAAAACCTCACGGAGCTGTAGAAAATCACTTTTTCTGGGATGAAGAAACGAAAAGTCGCTTCACAGAGTATTCTATGACTTCCTCAGTCATGAGGAGAAATGAACAGCTGACTCTTCATGATGAGAGGTTTGAGAAGGTAAGATCCCAAAACAAAGGGACATTTTAATACTGTCTACTGGTAAATTTTATTTTAAAAAAAGAGATTGTGACCAAAAGCTAAAATTTTCGGTATTAGAAACAATCTGTCTCTTTATAAAAATAAAGCATAAAACCACCCAGTTTTGAGTCTGGAAAGAATTTGTATAGGTCAAAGGAGAGTTGGCTGATCAAAATTACTGCCTTTCCTCTTTGAGTTCTTGATTCTGAATTTCTCTAACTGCAGTCCTCAAGGTCATGCTGTTTTCCAAAAAAAAAATGGCCTGAGCGTAAACAAAATTTTATTTCATTCAATTTCTCATATCTGGAGTTTTCAGACATAACACTAGGAAATAGAATGAAAATAGAGAGTAGTAGGGTGCTTTGTAAGCACGAATTGTCATGTACTGTGTCTGATGCTATTTTGGCAGGCTCACTCCAGGGCTGATGAACCCGTCCTGTAGCTTGTCTATGCAGGTTCTCTATCCTATTTTTATGTAGCACTCAGCACCTTCTGATATCATCTCTAATGTGCTGCTTTATTATATTGTGTATAGATAGGTTTGTCTCTGAATAGAATGAATTCTCCAAGGGCAGAGGTTTTGGACATTCCAAGCCCTAAAGTGGTGTCTGACATCTATTAATAGTAAAAATGCAAACTATTTAATAAATGATGAATAAATGAAGGAATGGTTCCTTCAAAAATAAATCTAAGATAAAGGTTCTGACTTTGCTACCTGCTCACTAAATACTAGCTTTCTTCTCTAAAGAGAGGCAAACTGTTAACTACAAATAATCTCACTCTTTAGAAAGAGATATGTCACCGGCTCCTTACTCTTTGACAAAGAGTTATAAACAGTGTTAACATTTGAATAATGCAGTAAATATCATCTAAACAAGAATGAAATTTATACATTAGCAGGAAACCACTCAGTTACATAGATCTCTTTCTTTCAAATTCCTTGGTTATACAAACTATCGTCAAAACATTCTGAGGTAGAGATATTTGCCTAGAATTTTGTTCTCTGAGCTAATTAGAATAACTGCCTTTCATTTCCATGTTAAATGGAAGCTTATTTTTAGTCTAAATGTAAATGTTTAAAAGTACTGGGCAGAAATGTCTTCCACATTCTATTGCTATGATGATAAATCCCTACTAATATTTTAATGGTAGTTGTGACCTTATGATAATGCTTAAATATTGTATAGGAATAAAATTAATGTAAAAACATTTAAATGCTGTGGTCCTAATGAGTACATTTGTTTTTCATTATATCTTTTCTCTGTTCATATTCAAGTTTTATGAGCAATATGATGATGATGAAATTGGAGCTCTGGATAATGCTGAATTGGAAGGTTCCATTCAAGTAGACAGCAATCGCTTACAGGAAGTTTTGAGTGACTACTATAAAGAGATGGCAGAGAAGTACAGTGACTTTTCTTTTTCTTATTTAGCTGCTTTTTCTTAAATCTCCAAATAAAGTCTATAGTTCTACAACTGAATTGAGGGAAAAAATCTACCTAGTCAGATTCAATATTAAGGAAATGATACATGTTTCATAAACATTGGCGTGTGTGTCAAGCCACACACACATATATGTATATAATCTCATCTGTTTTGCCTACATTTTGGTATTAAGAATTCTGAAGCAGAATGTGATAGTGGGAACATACTGGGAACCACCACCTTTTCTGGTTATTTTTGAGACAGGGTCCAGGCTGGAATACAGTGGTTGGGATCATAGCTCACTATAGTCTTGAACTTCAGGGCTTAAAAGGTAATCCTGATTGAGCCTCCCAGAGTGCTGGGATTATGGATAGGCATGAGCCACCGCACCCAGCCTGTATTTTTTACTTGAGAAGAATCATGGTGCAGTAACTGAGGATTAGAGTCGGAAATATGAAGACACATTCCAGTTGGAGAATAAGATGGTGCTCCTAGCCTTTTTGGCTGAAGAATTATTCTGACTTATAAGTACCTACTTTCTTTTGAAATGCCAAGTGTTCTGAGAAGTAGGTATTTATATCGTATGGAAAGATAAAGGTTTGTCTCTCCAGCTGCATTAGCAGAACTGACTAGCCAATTATTTTGGCAGGTCGGCACCCACCTCAAGGTGACTTTTCTGAGAGAAACTATAATGTAGTGTTTAAATCTACTTAAAAGGTTTGGTGTTCCGTGACCACCATAATATGTAGATCCCACAACAGGACAAGGAACAACATACTTTGAGTGAATTATTTGAATACTTTGGAGAAAGACCCATGGACTAATGTTTTTCTAGGCTTAAAACCCGTTTTCTTGGGATAGTTGCTATCTTATTTAATGTATTATAACCATGCAAAGACACACATAAATCTTGACTACCTATCAGTATAATGAATATACATAATGCACTGGAAGGAAGAGGCAAGAGTGGGTAGAGCAAAGTTTGATGAGAAATGACAAGACAGGGGCACAGAATTATGTGGGTTATAAAAATTGCCGTTTCCATAACTCTTTAAGTGCACTTTTAGTGACATATTGTATAATAATGGGTGTTTCTTTTTTCCCCCATTCTCTGTCTTCATTTTTAAAAACTCAACCAAAGTTGTGTAAAGTTGAATACTCTTGAACCTTTTGAGGATCAAGACCTGCCAATGAATGAGCTCAATGAGTCTGAGGACGAAGAGATTGTTACTGTAGTTCTTGAAGAAGCCAAAGAAAAGTGGGATTGTGAATCCATTTGTAGTAAGTATATTAGCAGTCACTTTAAAGTATGTTAAAGTATGAAGTATATCAACTTTGATAAAGTACATATATAAGTAGAAGTGAAGCTTTTAGGGAATTTATGAAGATGATTTGGAAAGAGTAATATTCTTATTACTAAGTTGTAAGCAACTTATAAAACATTTATAAGAGACTTTAGTGTTTTGTACTATGAAAACACCAAGGTCAGGGATATAGTAGGAAATCAGTAATTTTTGCTGAACTAAAAGTGTACTTATTGATACATGGTTTTTGTTTTTGCTTTTTTTTAGGTACCTACTCAAATTTATACAACCATCCACAGCTTATCAAGTATCAACCAAAGGTAAAGTGCTAGTCTGTTGAGCTATCTATTTAAAGTACGCAGTGCAGAAAATAGAGTATAAAAATTTTCTTATGGTAACTTTATCCTTTTGTGCCTAGCAGTGCTATTAGGAAAAGCACCAACAGTGTGTCATTAATGAACTATTTTTTATAGGAATGGGAAATAACTCTAGTGCCATTTTATCTTTATTTCAGCCCAAACAAATCCGAATATCTTCTAAAACAGGAATACCTCTCAATGTCTTACCCAAAAAAGGACTCACAGCAAAGCAAGCTGAACGAATGCAGATGATTAATGGCAGTGATCTGCCTAAGGCATCAACCCAACCACGTTCTAAAAATGAAAGCAAAGAAGACAAAAGAGCAAGAAAGCAAGCTATAAAAGAAGAGCGCAAGGTAAGATATATTTTTTCAAATGTGAGATTTACAAAGAGCTAGTGGAGGGGAAGTTATTGGAATTTTCTTTTGTAAAAGTCTGTTTCAGTTTAAAGATTGGAATAACACGAGTATATTCTTGTATAGGAACGAAGAGTGGAGAGGAAAGCTAATAAACTGGCATTTAAACTGGAGAAAAGAAGGCAGGAAAAGGAGCTACTGAACTTGAAGAAGAACGTTGAGGGTCTGAAGCTATAGATGGTGGGACGTTTAGGATAAGGCACATTTCCTAGTAAGAGCTCTTCATTATGTTCGGTAATCAACTAAGATGTTCAGAAAGACAAAACTGTATGCTCTGCCATTTTTACTGGCAGATATTGAAGAGAAAAATACAATATTGTATTATTTTTATACCAGCAAGTTTCCCCTGCCACCTGTGTTGTAAATATTGTAATATTTTTAAGTTTAATATTAGAAGCTTAGATTTGCTCTGAAATAATTGACTTCATGAATGTGAAATGTTAGGATAAATTAAAGGAAAATATCTTCATAACTTGAATTGGTGTATTCATTTATTTGTATGGTCGTCATAGTTGTTTTTTGCAGATGTTCTCAAATATTTCTTTGAAACCTCTCCATGCCTTTTCAGGAATTACATGGTTTAATTTGCTCTAAGTAGAAAAGTGGCCTGGTTAAACTCAATTTTGAAATGCTGAGTTTGTTCTGTTCAGTGGTAAGATGAGTTTTCCTGAGAAGGTTCCACGGGTAGTAAGCTAAGTTTTCCCTTGCTGTAGACAAAGAACTATTTCAAAAAGGATGGTGAAAATGAATTCATATTTCCTGTTATATCACTGGATGACTGACTTTTGGGATTTAGGAACAGTGAAGGCAGGAAACCAAATAGTAGAAATCATCAAGAAAGCTGCTTTTGGCTTCAGTGAGTCCCTAGCTCAAAACCAGAAATATTTACTTCAGTTTAAACTGGAAGACTTGTCTTTTCAACTTTTATTTAATGTGTTTGGAACCATTCATACTTGATTTAAAATAAATAGTTGAAAACTTTCCCTGTTTTTGAGAAGTTGTTTTTAATTTCTTTAAACTTGTTCAAGGCTTAGGCAATGACACCATCACAATTGTTAATTATTTGGTAAACTGTGACTTTTTGTAACAGACAGTTAGTGGCCCCTATATATGTGTCCCTAGCTAATGTGTTGTTATCTGGACTGGGCTGTAAAAATCTGTGGACACTGTTGGGTCTGAGTTAGGAACAGAATGGCTGAGTCAGGACCATTTTTGGCAGGTGAGCTGCATTTCATATCTAAATTATTAGAAAGTGTCTTCATCTGTAATCATGATTGTGGCTTTTCCAAGAGTAGTAGGTATTCACTTCTACAATGTGTATTAAATTTAAATCTGAGTAAATTATTGCAGAATTTTTAAAAGAGTTGTAAAACACAATAGCATTGGATATTCTACCAACATTGATTAGAAAAAACTTAGCTGAAGAGCTTGTCATTACAGAAGTAGGATACTGGAGCAAGTGTATCTAAATGCCAGCCTATGAAGCAAAGGGTCAGGTGATGGTTTATGTTAGTACTGAGAGTGTAAATTCTAAAAGAATTGACCATTTATTTTGGTAGCTTTCTCAAAACCAGCAAGAGTCTTAAAGACATTGGATGTTACTTTGTTGTGGTGTTATTCAAATTCCACCTTAGGAGCTGCTTAATTTCACTGTACCTGACCCACAGGGTTTAAGTCCACATATATAGTTCGCAACTAAGAGAATGTGACTCAGCCACCCACAAGTCTTGATGAAGCATATTGTGATTTAGGTTGATTATATTCCAGACTTAAAGATCTTAATTTTATTCTGGAGAACAAATTCATAATATTTTAATGAGTTTTCTAATATTTTAGTTATCTATAAACAATGGCTGGGAACTGAACATAAAAGCTCCATGCTAAGTGTTGTGAGTCCACAGATTTAAGAGGGTTTTTACCCTCAGGAACCACATCATCTGAGGGGCAGAATACATGCAGTGACGGGTAAGTCATGATATTGTCTCTGATAAGTTCTGCTTGTCATGAGGATCTTGGTACTCGTTCCCCTGAAGTGCTCTTACTATAGACAAACCTTCCTCAAGGTTGGTGATCAGTCGTCACCTTCTCTATAGGCTTTTCCCTGAGCATGCATATAGAAATAGCACACACGTCCCTCCCCTGCATCCTTTATCCTCCCTCCCTGCTCTGTGTTCTCCAGAACACCTGTTGGCATAGCGGACTTGTTTTTCAGTCTCCTCTCGCTAGAGCAGACCTTTCTTGGCGACAGAAAGTTTTGTGTACTGCTTTATTGCCAGGCTCTGGAACAGTGCCTGGCATTTGGTATACAGTCACTAAGTAGTGTATGAATTAATGGAGAGACAGGAAAAGATTTCAGAAAAGAATTATATAAACATGCAACAGTAGGACCTAGATTCACTGGAGTCGGCCATGAGAAAGGCCTGAGAGATTTGGGGGTGGGGGTGCAAAATCATGAGGGATTTGTCTGTTGTATTTTAAACCTACTTTGTTTAAGCACTGTCCATGATTGGTTTAAAACCACTTTGTCATATTTTAGTGCCACAGTGTAAGTTGGTCCCAATAAAACCATTGTAAGTTGAAAATATGGTAAATTGAAAATGCTTTTAATGCACCTAACCTACTGCATGTCATAGCTTAGCCCGGCCTATCTTAAATGTGCTCAGAACACTTAAATTAGCCTACAGTTGGGCAAAATCATCTGGCAACACAGCGCACTATAGAGTATCTGCGTTTTGCCCTCTTGGTCGTGTGGCTGATGGGGGAGTGCTGCTCCCTGTTGCTGCCCAGCGTCACAGAGTAGTCTACCACTTACTACCAAATGTGAATCACTTTCACACTATGCAGTCTAGGTATCTTAAATGCTATTAGCATTTGTGTGTATTATCTATAATGTCCTGTATCCACACTTCCATTGTGATGTCAGCAGATTAGCTCAGGTGAAGGACAGAACTCCTAGCCATTTTGTGACTTTACAGTTACATTTTCTATGCTTTCACGTTGCTGCTTCATGTGTGTTGACATTGGTATGCTTTACCAAGCTTGTTTGTTCCAGTTACAGGGCAAGACAAGGTAAGAATTCTAGTGGCCTTGACATTTTAATTGTGAAACGTATGGGTGAATGTATAAAGAACGCAAGCCCACTATTCAAATTAGGAAATAGAAGATAGTCACCTTATAGGTCTATCCTCACTTTTATTTAACTCTTTCCCCTCAGGTAACTCTTAGGTACTATCCAGGCTGTTAATACAGGTTGAGCATCCCTAATCCAAAATCTAAAAAGCTCCAAAATCTAAAACTTTTTGACTGCTGACATGATGCCATAAATGAAAAATTCCACAGAAAGGTATTTAATGCAAACTTTGTTTCATGCACAAAATTATTGAAAGTGTCATAAAGTTATCTTCAGGCTATGTGTATAGGTGGTATATGAAACAAATTTTGTGTGTTTAGACTTGGGTACTGTCCACAAGATATCTTATTACATATATGCAAATATTCCAAAGCCCCTCAAAAAATCCAAAGTTCAGAACACTTATGGTCTCATGCATTTTGGATAGGAAATAATCTGTATTACGCATTTCCTTTTTTAACCACCTGTATGGTATCTCTAAACACAGTATCTTATTTATTTTTGAACAACTGAGAAATAAGCACAAACCTAGCTTTATGAGGACAATATTTGCTACTATTATATCAAGGTGTCCTAGAGATGATGAACTGAACAGTCCCTGGGTATGACGTCTGCTTCCAGAGTTTACAAGAGTTCCATGTGCAGATGTCAGTGAGCAAGGTGATAAGTGAGTCCTAGGAAACACAAGTTACCACAGTTGGGGCATCCTGGATCTGCAGCAATATACTTAGAGGATTGTATGCTTGTTTTATATTTTCTGCTTCTAAGCTCACTGTGACCTACCTCTGTCTCTCAAGATGAATGCAGAGCCTTCCTGTGGGGTGAAATGAGTGTCCTCAGCTATCTAGATGTCAGGATATGAAGGAGAGAGCAGGGACTTCATTGGAACAGGGCTAAACAAGCCAAGTATAGAACATGATAGGAATCTGATATACTTTGTCCTAAGATTACAAAGGCAGTGAATGTCTTGGTCATGATAGTCTTGCCTTCAACGTGTCTGTCTCTTGAATCACACACCTCCAACCTAGACCGGTTACTCTACAGTTCTGGTACCCAGCTGTCATCCTGGGAGTGCCCTCCTCTCCATCCAGTGTTGAATTGCCTTTTCCTGTATCTTTTACTCACATTTTTGCAGATCACATCCTCCAGCAATTCACAAGATGGGATATGTGGGATGTAAACTTTTTGAGAACTTGGATGTTTAGAAATGTATTCTACTCCCAGTTGGATTGGTAGCTTGACTGGGTATAGAATTCTAGCTGCAGATTATTTTACCTCAGAAGCTTAATAGATTTTCTCCATTAATTTCCATTTCCAATTTTGCTGTTTGGGAATCTGAAGCCATTCTGATTCCTGATAGTTTGTATGTAATTGGTCTTTTCTCTGGAAGTCTGTAGAATCTCTATCTTCAGTGTTCTGAAACTTCACAATGATGTTTGTTGTAGATCTAGTTTTATCCATTGTACTGGGTCCTTTCAACCAGGAGCCTGATGTCCTTCACTTCTAGAAACTGTTAAAAATGTATTTGCTTCATTGTATTTTCTCCTTTTTCCCTCTTGAACTTGTGTTATTTGGAGCAGAACTATCTGGACTGGTATTCTAATTCACTCATGTTTCTTTCCCATTTTCCCGCCATTTTACTCTTTCTGGGAGATTTCCCTAATTTTATCTTCCAACCTTCTATTGAGTTTTTCATTTCTTTTATAAGACTTCTTTTCATTTCCAAGAGCTTTAATTTTCCTTTAAATTGCTTTTTTGTCTGTTTGGACTTACATATTAGAGGCTTTCCTTAGATCTTTGGAAATTCCTGTCTGCTCATGATTAAGGTTGGAGGAAAAATTCACTAGAAATTGTGAATGAGTAAGTAGCATTTGATGACTGAGCTTTACCGTAAGGTCATCTGGGTGAGCTGTTTGGGAATCTCCCAATATTGTTATCTTTAGATATTTCATCACAAAATGGTTAGATTCCCAGGGAAGTTTCATTCTGCCTTGAAGATAAGGATCTTCCAGGTAGAGTTCTATAAGCAAAGTAGAGGAAGATGGGCATGGTGGTATTCTCTGCTTTCAGTATCACTATCCATGAGATTATTCACTAGATCGTATATATGTACACATATACATGTATATAGAGACACGCATGCATATATAGTTGAACGTCATTATTTATGGATTCCCTATTTGCAAACTCATCTCACTAAAAATGTACTTACAAGACCAACATCAATACATGTGGCACATTTACAGTCATTGGCATACATGCACATAGTGGTAATGTTGAGTCTTCTGACACACGTTTTCCCTACTAAGGTTGAACAAGGTGATGTTCTGCTGCCTTGTTTCAGCACTCATACTATAAACAAGTGTGCTTCTTGTGGACTATTTAATGTCATATTTTTTGCATTTTTGTGCTTTTTCTTTGGCAATTTCACAGCTTAAAATGGCTGCCAAGCATAGTGCTGAAGTGCCATTTAGTGTTCTATGCAAGGTTATGATGTGCTTGAGGAGAAAATAATGTGTGTTAGCCAACCTTCATTCAGGCATGAGTTCAATGTCATTGAATCAACAATACATATTAAATAAGGTGTCTTTACATAGACACGCACATAACACAAGTTTTTGTATTGATCCATTGACACAAATGTGACCAGATACTCGCAGGAACCTAACCCTCTATTTCCTCTAGGACGAATGTTTCAGTATTTGCTAATTCAGTGCTTGCAGTAACTTCATAGAACATGACTACAAATAATGAGAATTAACTATATACATATATGTATACCTACCTGTTTTTCCTGTAGTGCCCATGTCTTCAGCTGTGCCTAATATTGACTTCCTTTGCACAGATGATTTTATTTCCAGAAAAGCAGACTTCTGCTAGGGAGGGGGAAGGACAGCCATTAGGGTTTATGGGGAAAGGGGAAAAGCGGAGGTAGAGAGACATGTGATCTAGGAATCTTAGTTTCAAACAACCTTCTTCCCTTAGTCCTCCGTATTTTGGTGCTCTCTTCCTCTTCATTCACCTTACCCCAATCAAAGAGGTGCATGCTGCTCCAGGGATTCCTATGATTTTTAAGGCTCTACAGTGTTAATCTGGATTGCTCTTAGTTCTCCCCTGCTGTCAGCTTGGGAAGTGGATTTTGATGTAGCTTTATGTCCTCCAAGTCAGTTACCATGTCTGTCAGCTTCCCAAAGTGCTGGGATTACGGGCATGGGCCACTGTGCCTAACCATCTGTGCCATAACCACCACTGCAATGAAGGTAACAGAACTATTCCATCACACAAAGATCTCCCTCATTCTAGCCTGTTTAATCACAATGACCTTCCTCTCTACCCTTTGACAATCTTGATCTGTTTTCCATCTGTATAATTTTGTCATTTTGAAAATGTTATACAAATGGAATCATATAGTATGTGACCTTTAAGACTGGTTTTTCTTGTTCAGCATTGATGTCCATCCAGGTTGTTACATGTATCAATAGTGTAATAGTGTTCTTTTTAATTGCTGAATAATATTCCAGGGTATGGATATACCAGTTTAACCATTCACCTATTAAAAGGCCTTTTGGTTCTTTCAAAGGGTTCTTTTAAAGTTCTAGCAATCACATTCCATGTGATTCAGTGTACAGTAACAAACACTGTAGGTTTCATTGATCTCTATGTTTGATTCAGCAGGCTAGGCAGGTGTGCCCTTCCTTCCCGATAGTCAAGCTTCCAAGCTGAACATGGTTCAGAATGTGGTGGTCCATCTCTACCCAAGTGTTGAATTGAGTCATATTGTATCTATCATTATTTTAAACTCATTAAAACTCACTAATTCGAACCAAAGGTCATCGATCCTTTAGGGGCTTCAAATTGCTTTGCCAGGTAAGTATTGACATATCTGTAGTTACGGTGGTGACTGAGTCAATAGTCTTGATGTTTGTAGAGATAGAGACTCAGTTCTGCATCTGTGTTACCACTTACTACCTGTAGTCTTAGAAAAGTCACCCATCCTTGAGCTTCCATTTTCTCATCTGTAACACAAAAAAGTACCAACCCTGTGTCACAGGGTCACTGCGAGGAGCCCATGAGATAACACCATAACACCATAGCCCAGGAGATAGCCCATAAGATAAGGTGTGTTGGGAATAGGAAAGCCCCATGCAATGTCACTGTACTATTCACACAAATAGATTCATCCTTCGCTAGTGTTTTAGAAAAAAGCAGTTTAATAATCAGGATGAATATTATTTATTAATAAGTATGTGGAGTGTTGGGTATCCTTGCTGAAAAAAAATAATTCCCAGTTTTACAGAGTCAAAAGGCAAGAGAGGTATTTCTGTGTGCTCTGATGGATGACCCGTGTTGAAAGTACAATTCCAGTTGCAGATGTGAGAAGAAATCACTGAAATCAACCACTCTGTAGCAGGCTACCATCTGCTTCCTGTTAACCGGGCCAGCCTTTCTTAAACTGTCTTTCCTTGATTTCCATGACCCTGTTTTCTCCTGCTTCTCCTGCTGGCGTATCATCATTGTTTTCTTGGCCCTTAGATGTAAAGTTTCCCTAAGGATCATCTCTGTACTTCTCTTTCCATGACTTCTTCCCTGGCAGTATCATACCTTTACTTCATTCCTCAAAGCCTACATCTGTGTCTCTAACCCTGACCTCCCTCATTCCCATCCTGCTGGCTAGATGACTGTATTTCTACTCAGTGTTTCCAAAGCTGAGGTCATTGTTCTTCTAAGATGGCCCTTTTTCTCAAGTTTCCTATGTCTGTTCTCAGCCCCACCATCTTCTCAGTCCTTCTGCCTCTAAACCTAGCACCGTCCTCAGCATTCTTCTCTTTGCCACCTCCCAACCCCCCGAAAACGAAAACCTGGTCATGTTATAGATTCTTTGACACGGCATACTCAATGTCCCCTTTCCTTTTCATTTCAGGCCTCCACTTCCAGCTTTTTAAGTAAAGTCCCCTCTTCTCCCCTCTCCCCTGATCCATTCATCCCTTCTTGTCTCTGTCACATGAATCTCCCACAGCTCAGTGTCCTGGATGGCTCTCCATGCTTGCAGAGTACAGCCCAGATTATTAGTCTAATATAATTAGACTAATTATCCACACTCTGACCCCAAACTGCTTTTTTAATCTTTACATACTCCAGATGAATCAATATCAAATAAAACTATTTTTTCACAATTCCAGAATGTTTTGCATTTCTCATGACACTTTTTTAACTTCATTTGAAATTTATCTGCGTGCTTCCTCTCCTTCTGTGTGTTGGACCCACGTAGAGTTTCTCTCAATATTTCCACAGAGTTGCATATAGAAGATATTTAATTATTTGTGTGAATGATTGATCCTATGGTAGAAACTCAATTCTTGTTTGGCCAATACATTCAACCAGTATTTATTGACTACCTTACTGTGGGTCAAATACACTGAGGCATTTGGGATACAGTAGGCATAGTCTCAGCCTTTGTAGAACCTACATTCTAGTAGGAATCCCAAGATGTTGTTATTGGATTATGTATGACTAACTTTATACTAAGATATTAACTTTGTACTTATATCTAAAGCAAAGGTATTAGGCACTCCATTTAAGAATATATTAGGGTAGGGCCCAAGGGCTCACTCCTGTAATCTCAGCATTTAGGGAGGCTGAGGCAAGAGGGTCACTTGAGCCCAGGAGTTCATGACCAGCCTGGCAACATAAGGAGACCCTGTCTCAACAAAAAAAAGGAAAATTAGCCAGGCGTGGTGGTGCACACCTGTAGTCCCAGCAACTCAGGAGTGTGAGGCAGGAGGATGGGGCCATAGTACTCCAGCCTGGTGACAGAGCGAGATCCTGTCTCTATTTAAAACAAAATATATATCTATCTATATATATATATATAAAATAATTACATTCTGGTTGCCTGAAGGATATAGAATTTACTTGTTGAGTGAAGTGACAAGTTTCTACTAGGAAAGGAAAACACAGGTGAGTGTATACAGGTTCTTCCTAAGGGGAGGGAAGCAGTCGGTGGGGAGGGAAAAGAGGATATCAAGCTATTGAGGTCACCTCCAGTCATTCATTTCTTAGCCAGGCAATTCCACGAAACTAACATAATGTACTCTTGAATCTTACGCAGATGGCAATCAGGAGTTATTTCCCTGTGATGTCTGTGGAAGACGCTTTGCAGCAGATGTTCTGGTAAACATAAAGACATTCTGTAGATGTGTTTCATTGGAGCTAAATGAACTGTCAAGTCAGTGAGGAGGCAGCGGTGCAAAGATTAAAGACAGATGTGGAGGGAAGCTAGGGAAGAGAAGTACATAACCTATGGCTGGCAGGCCCGGAGGACACCGAGGCTGATCGATGCCGCTTCATTCAAAAGCGACCCCATTAAACAGGGTGCTCCTAATACGATGGCAGATGGAAGTATCTTGGCACAGTTGATTATCCCTTGAGAGGTTTTGGCTCTTCTGCCTTTTCTTTAAGCATCAAAAATTCAAATTTCAAGGCCAAAACACCAGGGAAATTAGCTAGTCAAGAGGAATGAGCATTGAATTTCAGACATCTGGAAACTTGGCTTTTAGCCGCAAATTTGTCACTAATTCTGACAAGTCCTTTAACCTTCTTTCTGCTTTGCCACATATTACAGAACCTTCCAATTCCAGGGTGATTATACCATTTGAACAAAACAATACATGGATGTAAGACCTGTTCTGAGATCTAATTGTTATCCAGAATCAAGCTAACCACATGTCAAGTCCCCTGATTGATGGCCATAAAGTTTGATAAAAACTTGATTTATTTCAAAACTAGGGAATCGAACAGGTGGTAGCCTCCAGTATTATAAAGAGATTCCCAAGAAAGATAGTTTTTTTAAAAAAAAAATAAATCTAAGATGATAATGCAATTATTAAAACATTTTCGATCAAAGAGACTTATATCAAATTTAAAGCATTTGGATTATAAGCCTGACCATGTTTGGGACCAAAGACAACAAAATGAGATTGTAGATCTTATTTTTCTGAGAATTTTGAAAATAAACTTATTTGTTAACTGTAGTTAGAGCTTCCTGAAACTAGAGGGGGAGCTCACGGAGCCTGCTAGGGTCCTGTAAGCCACCAGTGTGTGCCAGCATTGCCTTTCCCAGCCCAGAGCTGCCCCCACCTCCTGAGAGTCCGTTTGAGACCCAGGAGGTACCATTTGAAGAGGGAGTCTCTAAATGTCAAACATGTCCTGGGTACTCCTGAGTTTTACTTCCTCAGCCTACCTGTAGGCTAGAGAGAGCATTTGATCAAGTGATCGGCTCTCTCTCTCCTTTAGTTTAAAACGGGATGGCTTCTTGTTAGCCAGGTACGGCGATTTTCACAGGACATGTACTTTTGGGGTTTGGACAGAGCAGCTGTTATCATGTGCTACATGTTCACCAAGGAAGAAGGCAAAGATCCCACAGTGGCACAGTGACAGACTTTGCCAGGTGGCATGCAGGCAAATCTCTGTGTGTTGAGTTCTCAGTTTTTGTACCAAAAATGTTCCTAAAAGACGCTGGTTGGAGTTACGAACATACTGCCCAAGTTTGAGTTAAATATATAAAACCCAATTTGAAGGAAGTCTCTGCAGCGGCAAAAGCCTTTTTTTGTCTTTGCCCAAACATAGTATCTAGTTTTGTGTGACGCAGGTGAGGAGAGGCCGATGGATTTGCTCTGCTGTGATCTCTAAGAGAAAACCGTAGTGAGGGCTAAATACGCCTGGGCATTAAAAACTTTGTGATTGTGCCTTTTTAAAATCCCAATCCCCACTTTTCCTTTTCTAGGAGAGGCATGGACCAATATGTAAAAAACTCTTCAACAAAAAGCGTAAACCTTTCAATTCCTTGAAGCAAAGATTACAAGGCACTGACATTCCTACTGTGAGGAATGCTGCTCAGTCCGAGGTACTGTTGATATCTTCTTTCTGGTTCTTTATTACATTCTTCATTAGAGCCTATGTCTGGGCTTTCTGGCTTCATTTTTCTTGATAATGCAGTGTGGTGTCATGTGAGTGTCATCCACCTTTACCGTTTTCTTTACAATCTTGCTCACTTGGATTTCCAAATATATTCCAGATACTTTCCAGATGTGGCAAAAAGGATCTTGTCTATACTTTCATTAGAGTAGCTTTAAATCTAGCAATTAACTTGGGAAGAAAGTCACTTTAAATATTACTTTTGTCTTCCTTTAAAGTTTTGTAGTTTGTTTTTCTGAATTTTATTTTGTGTTTTCCCTCACTATTGTGTCTTGCAAATTTCATTACTGTATTTTCCAAACCTCTTTAAGTAGTTCCTTTGAAAAACAAATTCTTTTTTCCCCAAATTTCACAGTCCTGTTTCCTATAAATTCAAATCCCAGCTTTAAAAAAAAAAACTGTAATTAAGAGATACATGGCCTGGGTAGTATTTGTTGGTTTTATTTTTTACAGTCTCAACCTGTGAAGAAACCTAACTGGAGACAACAGCATGAGGAATTCATTAATGTGATCCGATCAGCAAAGCAGTATTCGCTGGCCATTAAAGAAGGCCGGCCCCTCCCACCTCTACTGCCTCCATCCCTGAACCTAGGTGTGTGGACAGTTTGGTTGACTTTTTTTAAAATTATTTTTAAATAATTTTCTTTCTTTTTTTTTTTTTTTTCGAGAATATTTTCTGCATAATGGTTTACTTTTGAGAATGAAGCTATGCTTGACTTTTGGCCAAGTCATTATGCCTTCTATGTACTATAAATTGACGATAATAATTATATAGAAATAATTTGATCGATTATATAAAGGTAAATTTGCCTTATTTTATTTTTTTCCAATTCTGCATAAGGATTCTGTGTTTCCTCCTAACTCTGTCTCAATATACGAACACTACTGTACCTGTGCCGTGGCATTACATAACTCCGGGAAACACCATTCATGTCATGGCTGATGCACATGGTGCTGTGCAGAGCAGTCTAAGCAATTCCACAGTATACACTGCTGGGGGGACTGCAAACTAGTGCAACCTCTGTGGGAAGCAATATGGAGATACCTCAAAGATACAAGTAGATCTACCATTTGATCCAGCAATCCCATGACTGGGCATCTACCCAAAAGAACAAAAAGACACTCTATAAAAAAGATACCTGCACGCTAATGTTTATAGCAGCACAATTCACAATTGCAAAGATGTGGAAACAACCCAAGTGCCCATCAATACATGAGTGGATTAATAAAATGTGGTATGTGTATACCATGGAGTACTACTCAGCTACAAGAAACAATGGTGATCTAGCACCTCTTGTATTATCCTGGATAGAGCTGGAACCCATTCTACTGAGTGAAGTGTCCCAAGAATGGAAAAATAAGCACCACATGTACTCACCATCAGATTGATTTTAACTGATCAACACCTAAGTGCACATATAGGTATAACATTCATCGGGCAGATGGGAGGAGGGAGGAAGGGATGGGTATATACATCCATAATGAGTGTGATGCACACCGTCTGGGGGATGGACACGCTTGAAGCTGTGACTCAGAGGTGGAAGGCAAGGGCAATATACATAACCTAAACATTTGTACCCCCATAATATGCTGAAATAAAAAACAAAAATCAATTAAACAATAGCTCCATAGGCAGACACCCACAGATTGCTCTCTTTTTTTCTTTTTTGAGACAGAGTCTCACATGTTGCCCTGGGTAGAGGAGAGTGGCATCATCGTAGCTCACTGCAACCTCAAATTCCTGGACTCAAGTGATCCTCCTACCTTAGCCTCCTAAGTAGCTTGGACTATAGGTGTGCACCACAACACCCAGCTAATTTCTCAATTTTTAGTAGAGACGGGTCTCACTCTTGCTCAGGCTGGTCTTGAATTCATGAATTCAGCTTGAATTCAGCTTCCCAAACTGCTAGATTACAGGCATGAATCACCTTGCCTGGCCTCTATTTTTTCCTTATAAAATTCCCAAAACATAAAATTATTTAAAGTTATACACGGTTTTAGTGGTTTACTGCTTTTTTACTGGAAGGTTTTTAGTTTGAAAATTTTTAAATCTATAGAAAAGAAGAAGGAAAGTATAATGATCACTCATATGTCTTCCACTGAAATTTGACAATTGTTGACATTGTTGCCATATTTTCTTTTTTTTTTTTTTTGCAGAATCATTTAAACATAAGTTTCAAACATCTTTAACACTACCTTTAACTATTTCAGTATGCATCTCTTAAGCATAGGTTCATTTTCCTGCATAATTATAATACTATTATCACACTTAATATATAGACTCATATTTTCCCAATTATCTTAAGAATGTCTTTTAAAGCTCTACTGTAACCCCATCCCAGCCACGATCCAGGATCCAATCAAAATTCACATATTGCCTTTTGTTATCTCTTCAGTCTTTTTTAATCCTACACAACACTCCTACCAGGGTATTTCTTTTTAGAATGTCTCATATTTTGTATTTGTCTACTTTTTGAGTCATATTAATGTTTAAGTTGTTCTTCTATCCTATCTTGCTTTAAAAGTTAGGGCTAGAAGCTCAGTTAGATTAATATTAATTTCTTATCAGATACAGTATATGATTTCTTATTAGTTTCTTATTTTCTTAGATACAGTATATGATTTTTTTTCAGTTCTGGGGACTGTCTTTTTGTTGTCTTGATAGTGTCCTTTAATGCACAAAAGTTTTTAATTTTGAAGTCTAGTATATCTGTTTTTTCTTTTGGTGCCTGTGCTTTTGATGTCATATCCAAAAATTAACCATCAAATCCAATGTTATAAAGTTTGTCCCTGTGTTTTCTTTCTTTTTTGTTTTTTTAGTTTTAGCTCTTACATTTAGGTCTTTGATCCATTTGAAGTTAATTCATGTGTGTGATGTAAGGTAAGGTTCCAACTTCATTCTTTTGCCTGTAGATATCCAGTTTTCACAACACTGTTTGTTAAAAAGACTGTCCCTTCCCCATTGAATAGTCTTGGCACCCTTATCAAAAGTCACTTGACCATATATTTGAGGGTATATATTCTTGGGCTCTCTATTCCATTGGTCTATATGGCTGTCTTTATGTCAGTGTTGCACTGTTTTGATAACTATAGCTTTGTAATAGTTTTTGTTTATTCTTTTTTTTTCCAGCATATTATGAGGGTACAAATGTTTTAGATTACGTGTGTTGCCTTTCCTCCCCTTCCCCACCAGAGTCAGAGCTTCAAGCGCGTCTATCCCCCAGATGGTGCACATCGCACTCATTATGGATGTATATACCCATCCCCTCTTCTCCCTCCCCCTCCCATCCACTCGATGCCCAGTAAATGTTATTCCTGTATGTGCACTTAGGTGTTGATCAGTTAATACTAATTTGCTGGTGAGTACATGTGGTGCTTATTTTTCCATTCTTGGGATACTTTACTCAGTAGAATGGGTTCCAGCTCTATCCAGGATAATACAAGAGGTGCTAGATCACTGTTGTTTCTTATAGGTGAATAGTACTTCATGGTATACATATACCACATTTTATTAATCCACTTATGTATTTATGGGCACTTGGGTTGTTTCCACATCTTTGCAATTGTCAATTGTGCTGCTATAAACATTAGCGTGCAGGTGTCTTTTTTATAGAGTGTCTTTTGTTCTTTTGGGTAGATGCCCAGTCATGGGATTGCTGGATCAAATGGTAGATCTACTTGTATCTCTTTGAGGTATCTCCATATTGCTTTCCACAGAGGTTGCACTAGTTTGCAGTCCCACCAGCAATGTAGGAGTGTTCATATCTCTCCATATCCACACCAACCTTTATTGTTTTGGGACTTTTTAATAAAGGCTATTCTCACTAGAGATAAGTGATATCTCATTGTGGTTTTGATTTGTATTTCTGTGATGATTGGAGATGTTGAGCATTTTTTCATATGTTTGTTGGCCATTATTCTGTCTTCTTTTGGAAAGTTTCTGTTCATGTCCTTTGCCCACTTTTTGATAGGGTTGTTTGATTTTTCCTTGCTGATTTTTCTGAGTTCTAAATAGATTTTAGTTATCAGCCCTTTATTGGATGTGTAGCTTGCGAAAATTTTCTCCCATTCTGTAGGTTGTCTGTTTGCTCTCATGACAGTTTCTTTGGCTGTGCAGAAGCTTTTTAATTTGATCAGGTACCATTTATTTATTTTTGTTGATGCTGTGACTGCCTTTGGGTCTTCATAAATTCTTTGCCTAGGCTAATGTCTAGAAGAGTATTTCCAACATTTTCCTCTATAATTCTAGTAGTTTCACACCTTAGGTTTAAGTCTGTTACCCAGCGTGAGTTGATTTTTGTGAGAGGTAAAGGGTGTGGATCCTGTTTCAGTCTTCTACATGTGGCTATCCAGTTTTCCCAGCACCATTTATTGAATAAGGATTCTTTTCCCCAGTGTATGTTTTTGTCTGCTTTGTCAAAGATTAGACGGCTATATGAAGATGGTTTATATCTGTGTTCTCTGTTCTGTTCCACTGATCAATGTCCCTGTTCTTCTGTCAATCCCAAGATGTTTTAATTACTATAGCCTTGTAATATAGTTTGAAGTCTGGTAAATTGATACTTCCCATTTTGTTTTTGTTGCCTAGGATTGCTTTTGCCACATGTGGTCTTCTCTGGTTCCATACGAAGTATAAAATTATTTTTTCTGTATCTGTGAAAAATGATGATGATATTTTAATAGAGATTGCATTGACTCTGTAGATCACTTTGGGTAGTATAGACATTTTAACAATGTTGAATCTGCCGACCCATGAGCATGGTATGGTCTTCCACCTGTTTACTTCCTCTGCTGTTTCCTTCCTCAGTGTTTCATAGTTTCTGGGTAGAGGTCTTTTACCTCCTTAGTTAAATATATTCCTAGGTACTTTATTTTCTTTGTTGCTATTTTGAAGGGAATGGAGTCTTTGATTAGGTTCTCAGTTTGGCTGCTATTGGTGTATATGAATGCCTCTGATTTGTGTTTATTGATTTTGTGTCCTGAGACTTTACTGAATGCATTTATCAATTCAAGGAATCTCTTGGTTGAATCCTTGGGGTTTTCTAGATATAATATCATCAGCAGAGAGTGAGAGTAACAAGTTTTGAAATCAGGAAATATGAGTCCTTCAAGGTACAGCCAAGATTGTTTAGGCTATTTGGGGTCCTTTAAGATTCCATATGAATTTTAGGATGGTTTTTGTCTCTTTATGTAGAAATGCCATATTGGGATTTTGATAGGGATTGCATTGAATCCATAGATCCCTTTAGGTAGTATTGTCATCTTAACAGCATTAAGTTTTCCAATCCATGAACATGAAATGTCTTTCATTTATTTATGTCTTTAATTTCTTTCAGCAATGTTTTGTAGTTTTAAGTGTACAAATCTTTCACCTCATTGGTTAAATTTATTTCTAAGTGTTTTATCTTTTTGATGTCACTATAAATGGAATTGTAAACTTCCTTTTTATATTGTTCATTGTTAGTATATAAAAATGCAACTGATTTTTGAAAATGTTGACTTGTTATCCTACAACTTTGCTAATTTGTTTATTAGCTCTAATAACTTTTTTGTGCAGTCTGAGATTTCTACAATAAGATTATATCATCTGCAAAGAGATAATTTTACTTCTCCCTTCCCAATTTCGATGCCTTTTATTTTTTTGCCTAAATCCTCTGGCTAGAATTTATATTAATAATACTATGTTGAATAACAGTGGTGAAAGCGGACATCCTTTATTGTTTTCTACTGAGTATAATGTTAGCTGTGGGTTATAATTTACTATTTATAGCTTAAATAATAGCATATTATGGATATTATAACATGTGGAAGTGAAATGTATGAAAATAATACCACAAGGCTGAATGAGGAAAATGGACATACACTTTAAGGTTCTTACATTATATACAAATATATATAGTATTATTTGAAGGTAGACTATTGTATGTTAAAGATGCCTATTGTAAATCCTAGAGTAACCACTCAAAAATATGAAGGCAGAGCTAATAAGATAATACATGGAGTAGAGATAAAATGGAAAAAAATCAACCCAAAATGGGATAGAAAAAGAGGAAAAAAGGAACAGAATAGATGGGATCAAAATAAATAGCAAAATGGTAGGCTTCAACCTACCCACATAAATAATTGCATATAAATGACCTACACACTCCAGAAAAAGGACAGACACTGAATAATAAAGCAAAACCCAACTATAAGTTTTCCATAAGAAATATACTTTCAATATTGAGATGAATAAATTAAAAGTATGGGAAAAGATACACATGCAAACAATCAGAAAGCTAGAGTATCTATAGTATCAGGTAAAGTAAACTGTAGGACAGGTATTAGCAGATAATGATTCAAAAGATACATTCATCAAGAAGACTTATCAGTCTTTTTTGTTTTTTGTTTTTGTTTTTGAGACAGAGTCTCACTTTGTTGCCCAGGCTAGAGTGAGTGCCATGGCATCAGCCTAGCTCACAGCAACCTCAAACTCCTGGCTCAAGCAATCCTGCTGCCTCAGCCTCCCGAGTAGCTGGGACTACAGGCATATGCGCCACCATACCCGGCTAATTTTTTCTATATATTTTTAGTTGGCCAATTAATTTCTTTCTATTTATAGTAGAGACAGGGTCTCACTCTTGCTCAGGCTGGTTTCGAACTCCTGACCTCAAGCAATCCACCCGCCTGGGCCTCCCAGATTTCAAGGATTACAGACGTGAGCCACCTCGCCCGACTAACTTATCAGTCTTAAATGTTTATGAACCTAGTAATAACTTCAAAGAATGTGAAACAAAAACTGACAAAACTAGAAGGAGAATTAGACAAATTCACAATTGTATTTGGAGATTTTATCACTCCTCTCTAACTGATTGAATACGTAGTAGGGAGATCAATAAATATATGGAAAACTGGAGCAATAGTAACTAGTTTGACCTAAGTGACATTTATAGCTGTAATGTGACACCCAGCAACAGCAGAATACACATTGTTTTCAAGAGTACATGGAATATTCACCCAAGACAGACCATATGCAGGACCACAAAGCATTAATAGGTCTCAATAAATTTAAAAGGATTAAGATATAGAATACATTCTGTATTTCTGCATTGTGGCCAAAGAAGTTTCTATATTTACTCAGTCATGATCATGTTGTCTGTGAATAAAGATAGTTTTACTTCTTCTCCAATCTTTATATCTTTCATATATGTATATAAAATATATATAATAGAAATAGAATAGAATTAGGAATTTATGACAAAATATATATCTGGAAAATTCCTGAATATTTGGAGATCAATAAGTCATTTCTAAATAATCCATGGATCTAAGAAGAAATCACAGAAGTTAGAAAATGTTTTTAACTAAATAAAAATATCAGTTTGTGAGATTTAGCTTAACCAATGCTTAGAGGAAAATTTATAGCTTTAAATATTTATATTAGAAAAGAAAGATTTAAAGAAATTACTTTAAGATTTCTCTAGAAAGTTAGAACAAAACTAAACCTAAATTAAGTAGAAGGAAGAAAATAATGTAATTCATCATATTAACAAAATATAAAAACATATGATTGGCCGGGCATGGTGGCTCACGCCTGTAATCCTAGCACTCTGGGAGGCCGAGGCGGATGGATTGCTCGAGGTCAGGAGTTCAAAACCAGCCTGAGCAAGAGCGAGACCCCGTCTCTACTATAAATAGAAAGAAATTAATTGGCCAAGTAAAAATATATCGAAAAAATTAGCCGGGCATGGTGGTGCTTGCCTGTAGTCCCAGCTACTCGGGAGGCTGAGGCAGCAGGATCGCTTGAGCCCAGGAGTTTGAGGTTGCTGTGAGCTAGGCTGATGCCACGGTACTCACTCTAGCCTGGGCAACAAAGTGAGACTCTGTCTCAAAAAAAAAAAGCATATGATCATCTCAATAGATAGGTGAAAAGCCAGTGACAGAGTGCAACATCCATACATGTTTAAAAGTTACAAAAAATACACAAAAACCTCTCAGCTTCCTCCATAAAGGGCATCTCTGAAAATCTAGAGCTGACATCACATTTAATGGTGAAAAACTGAACACTTTCCCACTGGGATCAGAAAAAGCAAGGATATCTGTTCTGACCACTTCTATTCAACACTGTACTCTAGAGATCATACCCAATGTAATAAGTCAAAATATCAATCAAAATATATAATATACAATATATGTATATTTTATACACATATATGAAAGATATAAAGATCAGAAAAGAAGAAGTAAAACTATCTTTATTCACATACAAAATGATTGTGAATGAGTAAATATAGAAAACCCTAGAGAACTACAAAAAACCTACTGGAATTAAAGCGAACTTAAGGTTTCAGGATATAAGGTATAGACAAGTGAATTGTATTTCTCTATATATACACGAGGCATATATAATTGAAAAATGAAATTAAAAATATTTACAATAACAAAAATATTAAATATTTATGGGTATATTTAACAAAATATGTGCAGGACCTGTAAAATGGAAATCACAAACCATTCCTTTGAGAAATTAAAAAGGACCAAAATAAATGGGTGAGTTTTACTATTTTTATGATTTGGAATACTCAATATTGTGTTACCATGTCAGTTCTACCCAAATTGATCTATGGATTCAATGTAATTCCAAAAGAAATATCTTCAACTTGTTTTGCCATGTAAGAATTGACCAGCTGATTCTAAAATTGCATGGAAATGGAAAGGATTTGGAATAGCTATGATAGTTTTTTTAAAAAGCACAAAATCTTATCAGGCCTTACTGTAACATTACAATAATCATGACAATTTGGTATTGGTGTATCAGTTGAACAGAAAATAGAACCTAGATTAAAAAAACAAAAACAAAAAACACCTCTCCCCCTCCATCTATATGGGCAATTGATTTTTTAAAAAGATGCCAATATAATTCATTGGGGGAAAGGATACTCTTATCAACAAATGATTCTGGAACAACTGGATATCCATATGGGAAAAATGAACCTTGATTCTCATACCATATGTAAAAATTCATTCAAAAAAATAATTTACCTAATATAACTGCTACAACTATAAAAATTCTAGAAAAAACAAAACTCTTTTATCTAAAGGTCAACAAAGATTTCTCAGCCAGGACACAAAATGTACTAACAATTTTTAAAGGAAATTGGGTCCAGGCAAGTGGCTCACATCTATAATCTCAGTACTTTGGGAGGATGAGGCAGGAGGATCACTTGAGGCCAAAAGTTTGAGACCAGCCTGGGCAATATAGTAAGACCCCCACCTGTACAAAAAAATTTAAAAATTAGCCAGGTGCAGTGGCTCATACCTATAGTCCTAGCTACTCAGAAGGCAGAGGCAGGATGATACCTTGAGCCCAGGAGTTTGAGGCTACAGTGAGCTATGCTTATTATACCATTGTGTTCTGGCCTGGGTGACATAGTAAGACCCTGTCTCAAAATAAATAAATAAAAATAAGAAAGGAAATTGAAAAATTAGGCTTCGCCAAAATTAAAAATTTCAGTTTTGAGAGATACCATTAAGAGAATGGAAAAGCAGGCTACAGGGTGGGAGAAAATATTTGTAATGCATATATATCTGACAAAGGACTCATATCAAGAATATATAAAGAACCCTTAAACTCAATAATAAGGAGACAATCCAATCAGAAAAGAGTGAGCAATATATTTGAATGGACACATCCCAAAATAATAGCCAATAGCACATGAAAAGATACTCAACGTTATTTTCATTAGGAAAATGCAATTAAACAAGATACCACTACACAATCACTTGATGGCTAAAGTTAAAGACTGACAATGCAAGTGTTTATTAGGATGTGGAGCAATTGGAAGTCTCATACACTGCTGACAGAAGTATAAAATAGTACTCCCGCTTTGCCCTGGTATATTCTCAATAAGTTAAACATATACTTAACCTATACAATAATTCTACTTCTATGTATTTATGCAAAAAAATGAAAACATGTCCATAAAAAAGACTTATACATGAATGTTTTATTCATAGTTTTATTCATATAATATAAACTGAACAATTGAAAATGTCTACCAACAAGTGAATGGATAAACAAATTATGGAATATTTACAAAATGGAACAGTGCTCAGCAGTAGAAGGAAGTACACATAGCTACATGGATATTCATTTACATGGAATTATAGGATAGGCAAAACTTCTCAACAGTGACAGGAAAATGGGTTGTTGGTTGTCTGAAACTGGGTTTGGGGGAATATTGACTGAAAAAGGGGCATGAGGGAACTCTTCAGAATGATGAAAATATTCTATATTTTAATTGGGGCGGTTACACAAATGTATATATCTGTCAAAGCTCATTGAACAGTATATGTAAAATAGGTGCACTTAATTGTGTATAAATTATTCCCCAAAAGAGTTCATTTTGAAAAGTACAAAAATAAAAACTCACAGTATAATAATACTATAAAAATCATCTGAATTTCTGTACCAGAAAATAATCTTTATAACTGCTTCACTTTTGTTGGGTGCTAATGAAAATGTAGTTTAAAATAATGTGTTGTCTTTAATGTGTTGTCTTAAGATGCTCAGTAGAAAGATCTGCGGCTGTGATTTTAGTAATACACAAGTACTTTGGCAACAAGTTCATATAACAAAAACCATCTTTTATGAGTAATATATTCATTTTAAGATCAGAAGCTACTGGGTTGATGGCTACCTTATGGTTCTCTAATTGAATAAGTGAAACCATGTCAATGTCCTGCTGTGTGAATTTCTCTCACGTTTTAGATCCAACTTGGATCTAAAATGTGACTTGGATCTAAAATGTAGGTATTAATGTTCCTCTAAAAAAAAAATTCCCTTTGCAAGGCCTAATCAAATGTACAATTTATTTTTCTTTCCTTTGCATTCTTATGCTAAAATATAGTTTAATAGTTAAATTCTGTGCCCTTAACTATAATTTTATGCAGCAAGCAAAATGATTATATGCAATAGCACATTTTTATCACAATTTGATTATTTTGATTGTGCAGGGATTTTATATTAGCCCAGTGTTTTCAAGCTTAAGTACTAGAAAATTTATACACACATAACTAGAGTTATATATACTGTGGCCTAATAAGCATGAGTTTGTAAGTAATTTCCTTTTTTCTTTCTCAGCATGATTCCCTATTTTCATGACTCAGTTCTCATGACATGCATATATTTATTCTACTTCTTAGTGACTTAACCAATTCTTCCAATGATTCAAATTTCCAGGATGTTATAACAGTTTATGGGGAGAGTGATGTAGAATATTTATAATTGGGATTATTCTGTGAGGCCTGGGGCATTCCATTACCATTTTATATGGCTAATGTAAACATCAAGACTTTACATGTTTGCATTTTGAAATGATGCTTATTTTTCTACTTTAATTTTTTATGAGATCGGTCACCATATTTCTCATAAGAATCCATTTGTACTCTGATTTGTAAAATGCTTATTGAGCCAGGCCTGGTGTCATGTGCCTGTAGTCCCTGCTACTCAGGAGGCTAAGATGGGAGGATTGTTTGAGGCCCTGAGTTCAAAGCTGCAGTGAGCTATGGTCATACCACTGCACTCCTGCCTGGGAGACAGAGCAAGACCCTGTCTCTAAAATAAGTGAAAAATAAATAAAATTATTTATTGAAATAAGTAGGACATAGTGATTTTTATGAAAGCATTAATATAGCAAGAGAGGGGACTCAGATTGAGAAGAGAATAGAACATGTAGTTTAGTCATGCTGCGTTTAGATTATTGTTGCAGTAAAAGACTTTTTTCATTCCCAGAGCATTTGAAGTTCAACATAAATACAATCAGCAACCCGAATGAATGCTTAGCCATGGTACCCACCTGCCCTTTGCCCCTCTGTGGAGCTTCCACTTTCTCATATGGACCCCAGAAGTCCCTCCTCTCAGTTTATCCCACCAAGTGGTAATTGTCTATTTGCCTACTCATCTCTGAGATTTTTGTTGGCAGGGAAATAAACTTCAACTTTGCTGTCCCCATGGTGGCATGTAATGCCCAACACATAGAAGGGTGGCAATGAATGAATGAACAAGGGAGATTAAGGAAGCGACTCAGTATTGCCATGGTGATTGCCGTTGCCCTATGTGAGTAGTGTTTATGGTAGCAGCATTTCTGAAGTAAGACTTGACTTTCTAGCTTCAGTGTTAACTGAAGAAAAAAACCACCAAGCTTAGAGCCCCACGTTCCAGATGGTTTGTCTACACCACTGTAAATTAGTTCTGAATGATAATGACACTTTGCATTTTACTTTTTTCTAAGCGGTTTCACTCTTGTTTGGTAGCTGGAAACACAACCTTGCTAGACTTGTTTTCTTACAGCAATAGCTAGCATTTAGAAAACATTTGGCACGTCCCACCCTGCCCCCTGTGCCAAACCCTTGTGTGGATTATCCTAGTTAACTTTCACAACAACCTGATGAAGTAGGTGATAAGTAGTCGCAGAGGGAATGGAAGCTTAACGAGGTTGAGTAACTTGCCCAAGTTCATACACATAACGAGTGAAAAGTCTGGTCCAAAACCAGTCAGGCCGGCTCCAGAACTGGGCTCTTTTTCATTTCCCAACACTGTCCTGTTTTATTTATTTATTTATTTATTTTGAGGCATTTATCACCGTGTGAAATTTTTATTTATCTGTTTCTGACCTAGAATGCTTACTCCTTACTAGAATGCATCTCCTAGCAGAGACGTTGCATTTCCAGGTATAAAACACTGCCTGGCACCAAGTAGGTTCTCAGAAAATATTAAATCAACAGTTAAGTACTGCTTTCCCAAATGTGAAATAAAGGATAGAGCTAGGAGATGATGTCTAAGTGCTTACAATGCTTACATTTTATGAGTATTCATCTTAGGAAATGATTTTTTCAAATAGAAAAACTGCTTTAAAAAATGGCTTACGAAAAACTCTAAACTTTGAAGACATCACTGCATTGAATATCCCTCCACACATGTAGGATTTTGACTACATGCTAACCCAAACTTCCATACTGAGTTTAAGATTGATGCTGTGTCAAACCCTTCCTAGCGGCAAGTTATTCTTTTATGCTATCCCTTGGATGAGCCTGAAACAAACAAGCAAAGCCCGATCTCTGCTCCTGTAGAGGTGTAGGCTCCAACGTAGCTTTGTTACGAGCAGCTCCACAGTCTAAGAAGATCTTGGATTTTCCCCACTTCCCATTTCTCTCACTAGCCAATTCTATCTGGTAATTGCAAATGAAAGACAAATTTGGACAGAAAGGTATTGGACAGAACCACAGAGGACCTGGGGCTGCAGGAGTGGGACAGCTAGAAACTGAAGCCATTTCTTTCTTTTTTTTTTTTTTTATTTCGGCATATTACGGGGGAACAGATTTTAAGGTTTCAATAAATGCCCTCCCCCACACACAAGTCTGAGTTTCCAGCATGACCATTCCCCAGATGGTGCACATCTCACTCCTTATGTATATATATACCCGCCCCCCTCCCCCCTCCCACCTGCCCAATACCCTATTACTGTAGTACCTATGTGTCCACTTAGGTGCTACTCAGTTAATACCAGTTTTCTGGAGAATATATCTGGTGCTTGTTTTTCCATTCTTGGGATACTTCACTTAGTAGTATGGGTTCCAGCTCTAACCAGGAAAATATAAGATGTGCTATATCACCGTTGTTTCTTAGAGCTGAATAGTACTCCATGATATACATATACCACATTTTATTAATCCATTCTTGGATTGATGGGCACTTGGGCTGTTTCCACAGCCTTGCAATTATGAATTGTGCTGCTATAAACATTCAAGTGCAGGTGTCTTTTTTGTAGAGTGTCATTGGATCATTTGGGTAGATGCCCAGCAATGGGATTGCTAGATCAAATGGTAGATTCACTTCTATCGCTTTAAGGTATCTCCATATTGCTTTCCACAGAGGTTGAACTAGTTTGTAGTCCCACCAGCAGTGTAGGAGTGTTCCTCTCTCTCCGCAACCACGCCAGCATTTGTTATTTGGAGACTTTTTGATAAAGGCCATTCTAACTGGAGTTAAGTGATATCTCATTGTGGTTTTGATTTGCATTTCCCTGATGATTAGAGATGTTGAGCATTTTTTCATATGTTTGTTGGCCATTCTTCTGTCTTCTTTAGAAAAGTTTCTGTTCAAGTCCTTTGCCCACTTTTTAATAGGGTTATTTGATTTTTTCTTGCTGATTTTCGTGAGTTCTAAGTATATTCTAGTTATCAGCCCCTTATTGGATGCGTAGGATGCAAAAATTTTCTCCCAATCTGTAGGTTGTCTGTTTATTTTCATGACTGTTTCTTTGGCTGTGCAGAAGCTTTTTAGTTTGATCATGTCCCATTTATTTATTTTTGTTGCTGCTGTGATTGCCTTTGGGGACTTCTTCATAAACTCTTTGCCTAGGCCGATGTCTAGGAGAGTGTTTCCAACATTTTCCTCTAGAATTCTAATCGTTTCATACCTTAGGTTTAAGTCTGTTATCCAGCGTGAGTTGATTTTTGTGAGAGGTGAAAGGTGTGGGTCCTACTTTAGCCTTCTACAAGTGGCTATCCAGTTTTCCCAGCACCATTTATTGAAAAGGGATTCTTTTCCCCAGTGTATGTTTTTGTCTGCTTTGTCAAAGATTAGATAGCTATATGAGGATGGTTTTATATCAGGATTCTCAGATATGTTCCACTGGTCAATATTCCTATTTTTGTGCCAATACCAGATTGTTTTAATTACTACAGCTTTGTAGTATAGTTTGATATCTGGCATATTAATACCTCCCATTTTGTTTTTGTTGCCTAGAATTGCTTTTGATATTCGGGGTCTTCTTTGGTTCCATACAAAGCGTAAAATTATTTTTTCTATATCTGTGAAGAATGCTGATGGGATTTTAATAGGTATTGCATTGAATCTGTAGATCAGTTTGGGTAGTATAGACATTTTAATGATGTTGAGTCTGCCGATCCACGAGCCTGGTATGGATTTCCATCTGTTTACGTCCTCTGCTATTTCCTTCCTCAGTGTTTCATAGTTCTCCTTGTAGAGGTCTTTTACCTCCTTGGTTAAGTATACTCCTAGGTACTTTAATTTCTTTGTTGCTATTGTGAAGGGTATTGAGTCTTTGATTTGGTTCTCAATTTGATTGTTGTTGGCGTATATGAATGCCTCTGATTTCTGTGTATTGATTTTGTATCCTGAGACTTTACTAAATTCATTGATCAGTTCCAGGAGTTTCTTGGTTGAATCCTTGGGGTTTTCTAGATACAATATCATATCATCAGCAAACAGTGAAAGTTTGATCTCTTCTGCCCCTATTTGGATACCTTTAATTCCACTTTCCTGTCTGATTGCTGTAGCCAGGACTTCCAGCACTATGTTGAATAGAAGTGGAGATAGTGGGCAGCTTTGTCTGGTTCCAGTTCTAAGTGGGAATGCTTTCAGTTTTTCCCCATTCAGTATGATGTTGGCTATGGGTCTGTAATATATGGCTTGTATCATTTTTAGGTATGTCCCTTCTATGCCTATTTTCTTAAGTGTTCGTATCATGAAAGGGTGTTGAATTTTGTCAAAAGCTTTTTCTGCATCTATTGAAAGAATCATGTGGTCTTTGTTTTTGCTTCTGTTTATGTGGTGAATTGCATTTATAGATTTACGTATGTTGAACCATCCCTGCATCCCTGGGATGAAGCCCACTTGGTCGTGATGGATTATTTTTTTAATAAGCGTCTGGATTCGGTTAGCTAAGATTTTGTTGAAAATTTTTGCATCTATATTCATTAGGGATATTGGTCTGTAGTTTTCTTTTTTTGTTGCATCCTTTCCTGGTTTTGGTATCAGAGTAATATTCGCTTCATAAAAGGTGTTGGGGAGGTTTCCGGTCTTCTCGATGTTGTGGAATAGTTTCTGCAAGATAGGTACTAGTTCTTCTTTGTAAGTATGGTAAAATTCGGGTGTGAAGCCATCTGGACCAGGACTTTTCTTTCTGGGAGATTTTTAATTGCTGTTTCTATTTCAGCAGTTGAGATTGTTTTGTTCAGGGAATCTATTTCTTCCTGATTGAGCCTAGGGAGGCTATGTGTTTCTAGAAATTTGTCCATTTCCTCCACATTTTCCAATTTGTGTGAATAAATATTTTTGTAGTACTCATAAATTATATCTTGTATCTCTTTGGGATCAGTTGTGATATCTCCTTTTTTGTTTCTGATGGAGCTTATTAGAGATTTCTCTTTTCTGCTTTTCGTTAGCATAGCCAGTGGTGTGTCAATTTTGTTTATTTTTTCAAAGAACCAACTTTTTGTTTTGTTAATCTGCTGAATAGCTCCCCTATTTTCAATTTCGTTTAGTTCTGATTTGATCTTGTTGATTTCACTTCTTCTGCTGGGTTTGGGGCTGGTCTGTTCTTCTTTTTAGGGCTCTTTGAGTCATTTCATTAGATTGTCTATTTGTGATCTTTTTGACTTTTGGTTATAGGCATTTATGGAGATAAACTTTCCTCTTAGAACTGCTTTAGCTGTGTCCCAGAGGATTTGATAACTTGTCTCTCCATTGTCATTTTCTTCATAGAATTTTTTTATTTCCATCTTGATTTCTTCATTTATGAAGTAATCATTTACTAGGAGGTTGTTTAATTTCCACGTTTTTGCGTTGAAATGTGAGTTTCTGTTACGGTTGATTTCTACTTTTATTCCACTGTGATCTGAGAAGATACATGGTATGATTTCTATTTTTTTAAATTTCTTGAGGTTTACTTTGTGTCCTAGGATATGGTCAATCTTAGAGAATGTCCTGTGAGCTAATGAGAAGAACGTATATTCAGTGGATTTTGGGTAGAATGTTCTGTAAATGTCAGTCAGACCCAATTGTTCTAGAGTTTTGTTTAAGTCCATTATTTCTTTATTAATTTTCTGTTTGGAGGATCTGTCTCGTGCAGTCAGTGGGGTGTTGAAATCTCTGGTGATTATGGAGTTGCTATTAATCCATTTGCTTAGCTCCAGGAAGGTTTGCTTTATGAATCTGGGTGCACCTAAGTTGGGTGCATATATATTTAAAATTGTTATTTCTTCTTGTTGAAGTGTGCCCTTCACCATTATATAATGACCCTCTTTGTCTTTCACTACTTTTGTTGGTTTAAAAACTAAATCGTCTGAAATTAGAACTGCCACACCAGCCTTCTTTTGGCTTCTATTTGCTTGGAATATTGATCTCCAGCCTTTTATTTTGAGTCTATATGCATCCTTGCAGGTTAGATGTGTTTCCTGAAGACAGCATATACTTGGCCTGTATTTTCTTAACCATTCAGCCAACCTATGTCTCATGAGTGGAGAGTTTAAGCCATTGACATTTATTGAGAGAACTGATAGGTAAGGTAGATTACTGTTCATTCTGTTGGGTTGGATGTTGTTGCTACGATTTCTGTCTTGAGCCATTGTAATATCTGGCTTTTAATATCTTTGGGTTTTGGTTGTTTTTATATTCGTGGGTTATTATTATGATGTTCCGTGCGTAACGCTCTTTTAAGTACTTCTTGTAGGGCTGGTCTTGTCTTGGTGAATTCTCTGAGCCTTTGCTTGTCTGAGAATGTTTTTATTTCTCCTTCATATATGAAGCTTAGTTTTGAAGGGAATAATATTCTAGGCTGGGCATTGTTTTGTTTCAAAAGAGTGACAATGGGGCCCCAGTCTCTCCTTGCTTGTAAAGGCTCATTAGAGAAGTCTAGTGTTATTCGAATTGGCTTTCCCTTGTATGTTACTTGCTTCTTTTGTCTTACAGCTCTTAGAAGGGCCTCTTTAGTTGATACTTTGGTCAGTCTGATGACTGCATGTCGTGATGTCTTCCTGTTTGCATTGAATCTCCCAGGTGTCCTCTGAGCTTCTTGAACTTGTATATCAAGATTTTGAGCAAGGCCTGGGAAATTTTCCTCTATTATATCTTCAAACAGCTTGTCCAACCCTTGAGTGTTGTCTTCTTCCCCTTCTGGTAACCCTATGACCCTCACGTTAGGTTTCTTCACATAATCCCACATCTCTTGTAGGCTTTGCTCTTTTCTCTTGTTTCTCTGCTCTATCTCTGTGACTGATTTATTTAATTGGAGGGTGTTATCTTCAAGCTCTGAGATTCTTTCTTCTGTTTGATCTACCCTGTTCTTGAGACTTTCCACTGTATTTTGTAGTTCCTTGAATTGATTCTTCATTTCCAGGAGTTCAGTTAAACTTTTCTTCATTGTGTCCATTTCTTTTTCCAGATCCTGGAGGCTTTTTGTGGTTTCTTTGTGTTGGTTATTGAGTTGTTGTTGCAGCTCGGTGAGTGTTCTTATGATCCACATACGAAATTCCTCTTCTGTCATTTTGGTTACCTGATTTTGGTTGGTGCCCGTTTCTAGGGGGCTGGGGCTCCTCTTTGGGGGAGAGTTTTCCATTTGGTTCTTCATATTTCCTGAGTTCCTTCGCTGATTTCTTCCCATATCGATCAGTTGTTGTTTCTTTTCTTTAGGTTTTTGTTTGGGTATTCACACGCCTTGTTTAGTTTCTGAGCCGGAAGGTGGTATCTGTGGGTGAGATTCGTCCACTCCCTGTCCTGATAAGGGTGTGCAGGATGCTCTCCCTGTCAGTAGGTGGCACTTGTTTGGAGGAACTTGCTATGCTGTTGTTTTTATGCCCTGTTATCAGCTCTTGTTCCTGTAGAGAGAACTCTAGTGCCTCAGGTGGTGGGTGGGGCCCTGGGACTTCCAGGTGTGTCCTTTTCTCCCCTTCAGTGAGGGCTAGTCTAGGAGAGAGTCTTGGCAGAGCTGGGTTGGGTAAGCCTGCCCTCAGGCAACACCAATGTTGTCAGCAGGGGTCAAAGTTCTGTTCTCTGCTTCCAGGCAAAGCTTTCAGGTTGGGGCTGGAATGGCCCGGCTCAGTCAGAGTGTCTGCGTGTGGGGATTGGGCTGTCTGAGACTCACAGTCTGGAGAGGGCCTGGCTTCTTTCCACCGTCCCCAACTCCACAGCTACTGCTGGGCCTCTGCCCGCAGGCCAGACCACACGCCACCACTCCTCCCCTTGCTGTGCTACCTGCGGGGAGGTTCCCTAAGCAGGAACGCCACCTGGGCTGGGTGCAGGGCCTCCCTTTGGGGGGAACGTTGCCCTCTAGGATGCTTATCTGCCCCTGAAGGCACACACACCAAAGTAGGCTGTTTACAAATATCCCTTCTGTGCCCCAGACAATAGGAGGCCTCGGTGCATGGGATGTGGTCTGCAGGTCTGACCTCTGGGTCCCAGAGTTCAAACTATATCCCCACCAGGGAGAGCAGTGCCAGTCCCAATTCACCCACAGGAAGCCCAAGCTGGGTTTATGTCTCTCAGCCTCAGAGTCTGCCCCACTCTCCTGGGATCACCGTGCCAGCAGCACCTGGGAGAGCTGGCAGGTAGGGAGCTCACAGTCTGAGTTCCCCTTAGTCAGCTGTAGGGCCCCAAAAGGGAAGGTCCCGTTCCCTGTAGGTGACTCCGGCTGGTGGCTATATTGTCTGTCTGTCTCTCTGGGCATCCGCGGGTAGGGTCAGGGGAGAGGAGGAGGAGGCAGTATGGCGTCTGCCGCCCGGCTCGGGTCTGTGCACACGGAGGTGCCCCGAGGGAGTTGGGAGCCTGGTGCTGCGTCCGCCACTGGCTTACCGCTCACTGGCAGCGGCCGTTGCTGGGCTGGTGTCCGCAGGTCTCTCCACTCACTGGGGAGCCCACCAGCAGTCCGGGATGCAGGGGAGGGGAAATGGCCAGTACTTCCCGCTGGTCTCCGGGCTGCTCCGGCGGTCTCAGCCTCCAGTTCTCCTCTGTGACCTCCTCCCATGGAGTCTCCCGTGGTCTCAGGTACTCCCCCTTCCGACCCTCATCCAATGTAGGCTCGTCTTCTTGCTTCTTTCTTCTGATTTCTGCTAGAATCTATCTTTTCTGCAGAGACACTCTGTCTGGCGGTGTTTCTCATCCGCCATCTTTTTTCGGCCTCCCTAGGACCACTTTCTTTACATGAAGATTCACTAAATAATTCATTTAATTGGGAAGTTCCTAAGTATAATTAATCTATTTTCAAAAAAATATACCATGTGAACATTTTAAAGGCACGTTCTTAATTGAAATAGCTGCATAGGTAGAATCCTTTATTTGAGCCCTTGCATGTGTCCCCCTCTGGAATCAACTGTCTCAAACCAGAGTTTGGGACTTGGTTTTTTTTATGTTGGAGCAGAATTCGTATCCTATTTATTTCATTTCATACGGTCCATTCCATGGTTGTTTTTGAAATGTTAATTGTCATTTGTTGTTATCATTACATTCAGATTATATTCAGTGCCCATATTGTATGAGGAAGTTTAATGAAACCGCATCCCAGCGACATGTTAATTTCTGCAAGGATCAATCATCTCGCCGAGTCTTTGATCCAGCCCAGACAGCAGCCAAACTGGCATCCAGAGGCCAGGTAAGTATCCCCCAGGTACTGGCTGTTGTGTCCTTGCATCCCTGGGGCAAGCAGGTAGAATTTGTTAGAGAACTTTAGTTACCCATTCTAAGAAGTACAAGGATCAAGAGAACTGATCACTGTCACTTGGCCCAACAGCAGTCAGCTTCTTTAGGGGGTGGATGCTTTCCAGCTAACAGCACCTTTGGGTGTTGTAGAAAAAATATTGCTAAAGTATTTGAAGCTTCTTTGGATGAAGACTTGGTTATGGAAATTGTGTTTCTATAGCATTAGGGCAGAACTCTTGAGTGGTTATCAGCCTTAACCACTCAGAAAAGAATTGTGAATCTGAGGAGAAACTGCTTGAGTAGGGAAGGCTGTTAGTAAGGCAACTACCCCACAGGCTGTGTGTTTTGCTCCATCCAGCGAGGAGAGGGGTCTTCTGCCCTTTACTTAAAGCCACAGAATCAGCATGTTAAAGGGGTATATGGCTGAATGGAAGCAGCTGTTACAAATAGGTACAAATAGGTAAAATGACAACCTGAGGTGGAATCCAATATAGGGTTCTGGCACACAGAACTGGAGTCAGCAAACAGCTCGGTACACACAAAGGTCCCAAGGACATAACTTACACTATTGCATAAAATGATTTGTTTCATAAACATGGCTCAGACACCAAAATAAGATTAAGTTCGTCTGAATACTTTAAGAGTACGCAACATGTTTTGAAAGCTCTCTGTTAAATCCAGTATCTAATGGGATAGGATCCTTTCCAACAACAGTATATCACAGAGACTATGGATTCTGAGCTCTGTCGCCACATACATTAGAGCATTGAGAGAATTATTGACTATCTACTGTGTATTAGACACAGTGCTAAGTACTGGTTGAATTCAAAGAAGGAAGGGGACTTGGAAACAGTACGGTATGAGGTGGGGTAGCTGGCATCTGTATCAGGGCTGCAGAAGAAGATGACACCATGATTCCTGGAAGTCTTCAGAGGCGAGCAAACATTTTTCCCTTAAACATCAAAATGGGTTCACCAGCCTGGAGCTGGAGTTGGGAAGGATTTTATGTATAAAATCCTAAAGGATTTTATGGCTAAAGGCTAAAGCACAGCATTCCTGTGGAAGAGTGAAAGGGACAGCAAGGTGGGCCAGCAGATCTAGAAGGGCTTTTCCTCAAGCCAGTTCAGAGAGGAGGAAAAGAGGAATTTGTTGGATAGATGCTCTAAAATCTGAGGACAGCCAGGCCTGACAGCCTGGAAACAAGAAGTAGAAAGTCCCTGGGAAGCCAGGCAGTCCTGTTCCCACCTTGCCACCCTGTCTCTTCCTCTTGCTGTGCCTCTGCCACCTCCTCTCTCTGCAACTTGACTTTCTCAGCTCTTCTGTCCAGTCGTCTCTTATTGGCCCCGTGTGTCATCCTATAGGCAGTGTGGATTGGTTGAACGGTGGAGACTGGAATGACATGGAAGTGGCTTTTTAGAAAGATTACGTTTGCAATTACTGTTCAAGATGGATTGGCGAGAGGCTAGTAGGAGCCACAGCAACAGAGAAAGAGTGGGGGCCTGGGGCAGGAGGACCATGGGGTGTGTGTTAGGGGGTAGAATTTAAGAAATAATTGATGAGACTGAGAAAATGATTGGACATAGCGTGAAAGAGGGGATGAGGGTTGACAGTAAGGTTTTCAGCTCCAGAGCCTGGACAGTTAGAAATACTCTCTCTCAGAACACAGGAGGGAGGACATATATATTTGTTGAAGGGCAGTAGTTATGATAAATACAGTTTTAGAGATTCGGGCTTTACATCTGAGATAGCAAGGTAGAAAGAGCCAGGATTCTACAATCAGTAGTCAGAGTTTGAATTTCAGGTCTATAATTTACTATCTGTAGGTAAACTTGGCCAGGTTACTGGAATTCTTTGAGACTCACTTTAATCTGCAAAATGAGGTTTATGACGTGTGCCTTGCCGAGTCCTTGGGAGGGAGGACTGTAGATAACATAAGTGCCCAGCTCGGTGTCTCGCACATGGGGTTTCTCTGCCCTTCGCCTCTCCACATTGCTCCACGCTTCCTCCCCTCTCTACAAGCCTTTGCCTGTTGGTAGGATTGGCACCACAATTTTGGAGGGATTTGACTGCCATGGGCTTGAATTCAACCTAATTTTGGAGAAGTTTCTAAGTATAAATCTACCTACACCTGGTAAAGCAGTAGAGGACGAGTTACATTTCTGCAAATGGTTCTTCTAACCAGTCCACAAAAGTCAGTCGGCATTAGTGGGGCCAGGGAGAGCGCCGGGAAGCAGCAGATGACAAGTTTTTTTTCTTCCTGAAGAAGGCCAGCTGGCTGTCCTGAGTGTAGCCAGTGCCTTGGCCCCGTTCCTCCTCTTGTTTTCCAGAGCTAAGTGGTGACTGGGAACACAGAAGAAAAATTGCATGCTCTCTGAATTCCTTCCCTCGCTGTAGAGCGTATCTGAACAGCGGTATTTGCTTCCCTTGGGGCAGCTTCACCACGCCAGGGCCTTGCCTGATAGCGAAGCTTATTCAGAAATGGAGCAAGAAGGGAGGGGCCGCTTCAGTTTTGAAGGGCTGTTAATGGCACAGCCGAAATGCGTTTCTATTTTAAACATAATCAACTTTAAAAATGTGTCATCCCCTTAACCAAGAGAGACCAATATGGGCTTCTAAAAATAGATTTATTTGGATGGGGATGAGCTGCCTGCTGGAATCTCACAGCCACCCTTGTCCAAGCAAGACTTCCACTCAGAGTAACAGGTTATCTTTGCACTGTATTTTCCATGGACCCGGGGTTGGGATCAGTGGTGAGGTAAAAAGGAGGTTGTAAGAAGCCTTTTGATCCTTATTTTGTGTTGTTATAACTCTTCTGCTGCTGCTGCTGCTGCTGCTGCTCTGCAGGGAGGGGGATGGCATAGGGATGTTGGAATTTCATGCTTAAAACATTTGCTGCCTGCAAATCTCAGTTTTTCTTCTCGGTTCATGGTAAAGAACAAAATCATCTTCAAGCGTAATGAAAAAATAAAATATTCTATAACTATGTCCTTATTGGAATTAAGTGATTCCTTATGTCTCCATATAACTAATTTTATAGAGCAAAAACACCACCAACAACCTCAAGGGTTTGATTATGGAATGGAAGCTCCAAAATCCAGACATGGCTTTGAGCAACAGCAGGGAGGACAGGAACCTGAGGTGCCGGGTGTGTGCTTGTCCCCTTCCACTGGGAGTCCCTGCAGATGACTCCAATCTGCTGCTGGTTAAGTGGAAACAGCTTCACCTCCTACTTAGTACCTGAGGTTACAGAACTGTGCTGTGTGTGTTTCTCTGTAGGGTAGGGCTCAGATGAGTCCCAAAAAAGAGCCAACTGTTACAAGTGCCGTGGGAGCTTTGCTACAGAACAGAGCCCTGGAGGCCATGAGTGGGTTCTCAACCGAGCCAGGTGAGTCACAACAGGCATTTCAACTGTGGAATGATGGGGGATTAAAGGGGGCCACACTTGGCTTTGGGACTCATTGGTAGTCAGCAAAAGCTATATAATGACATTCACTGTTGCTTTTGGATACAAAGACATGTGGGTTTGTTCAAGGATAAAGCTGCTTTGCTAAGAGGGAATAGTTATTAAAGATTACACAAGTTTGACAATGTACAAAATCAAATCTGATCACAGCAGCAGGAGTCTAAGAGACTGAGAATGGTTACCATATCCTTGTAGTATAGCTTGAAGTCTTAAATTGATGCCCCCCAAATTGTTCTTTTTTGCTTAAGTTTGCTTTATTTTCTTGTACTTCCCTTTTTTTTTTTTTTTTTTAACTACACAAATTCTTAGTATTAAGATTGCTTTAGCTATATAGGGTCTTCTCTGGTTCCATACAAAGCATAGAATTATTTTTTCTAGATCTGTGAAAAATGTAGTTTTTTCTTCTCTCTTTCCTTAACTTGTCAAGTTAGGTTGTTAATATGAGAGTTTTTTTAAGGTAAGCATTTATAGCTAAATTCCCCTTTAGCGTTGCTTTTACTGAGTTCATAAGTTTTGGTGTGTTGTATTTTGGGTTTCATTTGTCTCCAACTATTTTCTAATTTCTCTTGTGATTTATTCTTTGATCTATTGGTTGTTTAAGAGTGTATTGTTTAATCTCCACAAATTTGTGCATTTTCTGCCTTCACTTCTGCTTTATTCCATCATGGTTGGAGAAAGACTTTGTATGATATATATATCTTTTTCAATTTATTAAGACTTAATCTGTGGCCTGACATATGATCCATCCTGGAAAATGCCCATGTGTGCTTGAGAAGAATGTATATGCTGCTGTTATGTATAGTGTTTTCTATATGTCTGTTAGATCTAGTTGGTTTATTGTGTTAAGTCCTCTATTTTCTTAGGGTATTGAAGTCTCCAACTATTGTGGTAGAAGTGTCTATTTCTGCCTTCAATTTTGTTGAGATTTGCTTCATTTATTTGATGGTCTGTCATTAAGTTCATAATTATTGTATCTTCTTAATATATAACCTCTTATTAATATGTAATGTCCTTCTTTATCTGTTGTAACCTTATTGATTTAAAGTCTATTTTGTCTGGCAATAGTGTGGCCATTCCTGTTCTCTTTTGTTGCTATTTGTGTATCACTTCTTTTTCTACCCTTTCACTTTTAATCTATTTGTGTCTTTGGACCTAAAGTGAGTATCTTGTTGACAGCATATGTTGGACATATTTTGTCCATATTTCCAATCTCTGTCTTTTGGAGAGTTTAATCCATTTACATTGAAAGCAATTAGTAATTATGAGGAATGTCTGTCATTTTGCTATTTGTTTTTTATTTTATTTTATTATTTTATTTTATTTTATTTATTTATTTTAAGGCAGTCTCTTGCTCTGTTGTCTGGGCTAGAGTGCCGTGGCATCAGTCTAACTCACAGCAACCTCAAACCTCCTGGGCTCAAGCAATCCTCCTGCCTCAGCCTCTCAAGTAGCTGGGACTACAAGTGTGTGCCACTATACTTGACTAATTTTTTTATTTTTTGTAGAGAATGAGATCTTGCTGTGTTGCTCAGGCTAGTCTCAAATTCTTGACCTTGAGCAATCCTTCTTCCTTGGCCTCCCAAAGTGCTAGGATTACAGGTATTAGCTACTTTGCCCAGCCCGCTGTTTGTTTTCTATATGGCTTATAGTTTTTTGGCCCTTGTTTCTTACATTACTATCTTCTTTTGTGTTTAGTTAATTTTTTTGTAGTGAAACATTTAAATTCCTTTCTCATTTCCTCTTGTGTATATTCTGCAGCTATTTTCTTTGTGGTTACTATGAGAATTACATTTAATAGCCTAAAGTGATAACACTCTAATTTGAATTTATACCAGCTTATCTTCAGTAACATAGAAAAAAATCTCCTTCAACTGCTTCATCTTCACCCCTTTTGGTTATTGATGTCACCAAATTACATCTTTATACAAGTTGAGTATTCCTAATCTGATAATCTATAATTTATAATACTCTAAAATTCAAAACATTTTGAATACCAACATGATGCTAAAAGGAAATACTCATTGGAGCATTTCAGATTTTGGATTATGGATGGTCAACCAGTAAGTATAATGCACACTATTCCAAAATTCAAAAAAATCTGAAGTTTGAAACATTCTGCTCCCAAACATTTCAGATAAGGGATATTCAACCTGTACATTGTATACTCCAAAACATTAATAATTCTTGTAAATTCATTAGTTTCTTAAATTATGTATAAAATGAAATGTGGAGTTATAAGCCAGAGTTATAATACAAACTTTTAGACTAATCACTGTTTTTTTAATAAAAGTACTAATCTCTTAAACCATGTAGAAAACAAAAAGATGGAGTTATAAACTACTGTTATAATAATTCTAGCTTTTATAATGGCCCATGTATTTACTTGGCCATTTACTTAGATCTTCATTTCTTCATATAGCTTCAAACTGCTATCTGTTATCCTCTCATTTAACTCTGTAGAACTCCATTGAGCATTTCTCAGGGCAGGTCTCGTGATAATGAACTCCTTCGACTTTTATTTATCTGGAAATGTCTTAATTTCTCACTCACTTTTGAAGGACAATTTGCCTATTTATGGGATTCTCAGTTGACAGTTTTTTATTGTATCACTTTGAATATATTGGTCCACTGTCTTCTAGCCTCCAAAGTTTCTGATGAGAAATCTGCTGATAATTTTATTAAGGATCCCTTGTATGTGATAGTCACTTCCCTCTTGCTGCAGTTAAGATTCTTTGTCTTTTGAAAGTTTGATTATAATGTGTCTCAATGTTGGTCTTTTTGCATTCATTTTGGAGTTTCTTGTGCTTCTTGAATGTTCATGGTCATGTCTTTTATTAGATTTGGGAAGTTTTCAGCCTTTATTTCTTCAAATATTCCCTTGCTTTTTTCTCTTTCTCTTTTTCTTTTTGGGATTCCTACAATGGACGTGTTGGTTTGCTTGATGGTGTTCCAAAGGTCCCTTAGGCTCTGTTCATTTTTCCTCAATCTTTTTTCTTTCTATTCCTCAGACTCAATAATTTTCATTGTGCTGTCTTCAAGTTTGCAGATTGTTTCTTCTTCCTGCTCAGGTATGTCCTTGAACCCTTCTAATAAGTGTTTCTTTTAGTTTTTGTTTTTTCAGCTCCAGAATGTTTTTGATTTCTTTTCAGGATTTCTCTCTATTAATAATTCTATATTGTTCATACATCATTTTCTTGATTTTCTTCACATAGTCCTTTAGTTCTTTGAGGATATTTAAGATAGTTGTTTAAAAGTCTTTGTCTAGTAGATGTGTTTAATAGATCTGTCATCAGGCCTTTTTTAGGGACAGTTTCTGTTGATTCATTTTTTTCTTCTTTGAATGGGATATACTTTCCTGTTTCTTTGTATGACTTGTTATATTTTTTGTTGTTGAAAACTGGATGTTTAAATCTAATAATGTGGAAACTGTGGAGATCAGATTCTCCCCCTTCTCTAGGATTTGCTGGGTTTTGTTATTGTTTTTGGTTTTGGCTTTATTTCTGCAGACTGTCTCTGTGCTAAGGATAAGCATGAAATGACAATAGGTCTTTTTGAGCCTATGTCTTTCCCTAGGTTTGTGTGTTAACTTTATAATATTCCCCATATATGCAGTTGTTTTTGACTATTGTAGTTTTTAATATCTGGTTTCCAAAAGGGGGGAAAGACCAAAATGAAGGATGAGGAAGAGTACCGGCCCTTCAGTTCCTCTGGAAGTCATTTCAGCCAGAGGAGGAGCATGCAACAGTGGGGGGAGGTGCAGCAACAATGGCCACCTGTCTCTTTGTCTGTGCCTCTTTGATCAGTGGGAACAATCAGTGATCCAGAGCATAGATCCCTGATATTTAAAGGACAGGGTTCTTATTGCCTACCACAGCTCCCCTAAACCATGTGCAGATTGATCCAGTAACATGTACACAGCTGCCTGCCACATGGCTGAAGGGTGAGGGATATGTAGCTGCTACTGTGCTAAGAGCTGAAATTTATGAAATTAACTGCATTTTACTGTCCCAGCCTTCCCTTGCATGTTGCAAGCCTTCAATAGACTCCAGAGTTCCAAAATAGTTACATCAAACAGATGCTGCCAGTGCAGTTGGTGTCTATAGGTGGGCAGACAGATGCCTGGTGTTTCCTACTCTGCCATCTTTTCAGAATTCTGACCAGTCATTAGTTTTTTCACGATCTGTGAAAACTTAACAATGAGGTGGATTTTAGTTTTCACTAAGAATTCAAACTGTATGTGTATCCATTTGGCCAAACTTTCACTAATAAGCTCTTTTTCTAAAGTATAATGGTTAGCATTCTTCAGAAAAAACAATTTCTTTATATTATGGTTTCTCTTCTTATTTTTTAGAATATATATTATAATGCTTAAAGGAGTGGAAAGTACTTTTTAAAGTTCAAGGTCAAAGCTTATTTGCCATGAGGGAATATTAATGTATGAGGATTAGGTAACTGTGATAGTGTTCAAAGTCAAATCAGTACCAGGGTTATACAACCATTGGTCTCTCTGATCTCTAGTACACTTAGAAAGATATTGGGAATGGTTAAGCACAGCATGTCAGGATGGAATGTTAAAAATCTTTAAAGTAGCAAACAAGACATAAATGAAGTACTATGTCCTGCTATGTGATGTCAGGCAGAACACTGTAAAGACGCCATTCTAGTACATCAGAAAATAGATTAGTAGGCCAGTTAAGTCTCAGCAAAATGGTATTATGTTTGCTCTTGACTAGCTGATGGTTATAACCTCTGTGGTGTTACTAACTAAAAGGCAAAGTTCTTAAAATGGCCCACACTAGATTCTATAATACCATCTGAGCTCAACTTCTATTGTTCCTTCCCAGTCCTGCTCCCACTGCAGTGGCCTGTGTTGTCCCTTGACGGTAATGGGCAATGGGCGTGTACACTCCTGCCTCAGGGGCCTTCCTCTGGCTGCTCCCTCTGAGGAAAACAAAAACACTCTTCTGCTAATCTGCACTGCTCACTCATTCACTTCCTCCAGTTCTTTTCTGAAGTGTCACCTTTTCTCCCCATCCTCTGTATTTAAAATTAGCCAAGCCTTCCCTAACTCCTTTGTAGTTTTTTTCCCCATAGCATTTATTGCCTTCTAATATCCAAATATATATATAACTCATTTTATCTCCTCCAACAACAACAAAAAGATGGAATGAAAGTGTCTAGAAGGCAGGAAATTGTCTACGATATCTTTTTTGTTTTTTTAGAGACAGGGTCTCTGTCACTGAGGTGGGAGTGCAGTGGTGTCATCATAGCTCACTGTAACCTCCAACTCCTGGGCTCAAGCAGCCTTTGGCCTCAGCCTCCTTACTAGCTGGGAGTACAGGTGTGCACCACCATGGTTGGCTAATTTTAAAAATTTTGTGTAGAGACGGGGCCTTACCATGTTGCCCAGGCTGGTCTCAAAATCCTGGCCTTAAGCAATCCTCCCACCTGGGCCTCCCAAAGTACTGGGATTATAGGTGTGATCCAGCACACCCAGCCTTCTTTTTTTATTATACTGCAATATCCCTACTTTAGAACTGTTTGTGGCACAAAGGAGGTACTCAATAAATACTTGTTGAATGAAATATATGAAAGAAAGTGGAAATCTTGATTCTGTAATTTCTCACGTAAATTATTGGCATGTGAATAGAATTGTCATGTTAATTAGTTTTAGGAGATAGCTTTTTGTTTCATTCCAGGCTTAAGATGCTTTTTAAATTTAATTTCTTATTCTTTCCTGTGGTCTTACTTGCTTATATTTAAAAATAAGATTGGTAGGGTTAGTGTGCCTTTAAATTAGTCACATGTTCTTTTGAGCCCTTGCAGGGAGGAAGCAGAAGGGTACTGAGGGAAGGTGAATTATCAAAAATGTTTAAGACTTGGAGAAAAGTACCAAATGGCTTTCATTGATGTGAACAGGTCCATGCACGAGTCAGAATCACATCTAGTGTCCATTCCTTTGTTATGGTCTCCATAAGTTTATTTGTAATATGAGGGTCCTTTTAAAATTGATACATAATATTTATACATATTTATGAGGTACATGTGGTATTTCGATACATGCATATAATGTGCAACGATCAAATCAGACTATTTAGGATATTTATCCTCTTGAGCATTTATCATTTCTTTGTTTGGGGAACATTTCAAATCCTCTCTTCTAGTTAGTTTGAAATATACAATATATTGTTGTTAACTATAGCTACCCTATTCTGCTATCAAACACTAGAGTTTATTCCATCTGTAAAATTGTATGTTTGTACATATAATCAACCTCACTTCATCCTCCACCCCCATACCCTTCCTAGCCTTTGGTAACTATCATTCTACTTTCTACCTCCATGAGATCAACTTTTTTAGCTCCTTCATATGAATGAGAACATGGAGAATTTGTCTGTGTCTGGTTTATTTCACTTGACATAATGACCTCTAGTCTCATCCATGTTGTTGCAAATGGCAAGATTTCATTCTTTTTTTGTGGCTGAATGGTATCCCATTGTGTATATGTACCAGATTTTCTTTATCCATTCATCCACTGATGGACATGTACTTAGGTTGATTCCATCTCATGGCTATTGCCAGGTATCCCTGGGAAAAGCCACATATTGGCTATTGTAACCCTTACAATAAACATAGGGGTACAGATATCCCTTTAATATACTGATTTCCTTTGGATAAATACCTAGTAGTGGGATTGGTAGATCATATGGTAGTTCTTCTTTTAGTTTTTTGAGAAACCTCCATTCTGTTTTCCATAATGTCTTTACTAATTTACATTCCCACCAACACTATATAAGAGTTCCCTTTTCTCCACATTCTTAACAAAAATATTTTCTGTCTTTTTGATAATAGTCATTCTAATTGGGGTGACATGATATCTCATTGTGTTTTTTTTTTTTTTTTTTTTTTTTTTAGAGACAGAGTCTTGCTTTGTTGCCCAGGCTAGAGTGAGTGCCATGGCGTCAGCCTAGCTCACAGCAACCTCAAACTCCTGGGCTCAAGCGATCCTTCTGTCTCAGCCTCCCAAGTAGCTGGGACTACAGGCATGAGCCACCATGCCCCGCTAATTTTTTCTATATATATATTAGTTGGCCAATTAGTTTCTTTCTATTTATAGTAGAGACGGGGTCTCGCTCTTGCTCAGGCTGGTTTCGAACTCCCGACCTCGAGCAATCCGCCCGCCTCAGCCTCCCAGAGAGCTAGGATTACAGGCGTGAGCCACCGCGCCCGGCTTCATTGTGTTTTTGATTTGCATTTCTCTGATGATTAGTGATGGCGAGCATTTTTTCATGTATCTGTTGGCCATTTGTATGTCTGTTTCTAGGCACTTTAAATTAGCCTGCCTAAAATTTCTTTTGAGAAATAGCATTTTAAAAAATTATGTAAGAAACTCATGCTTATTGTAGAAGATATTAGAAAATGGGGGGAAAATATTCAGAAAAAAATTACTCGTAATTTCATTATCCTAAATCTGTGGTTCCCAATGCCCGTTCTGCGGCCTGTTAGGGACCAGGCCACAGAGCTCTGCTGTGCCTCCCAACCCTTTCATCCATGGAAAATTGTCTTCCATGAAACTTAGGAATGGCAGAGGGAGCAAGCAAAGCTTTGGCTTTGCTGTTCTCTTATCGTTGGCATCACTGCCTGAGCTCCACCTGCCCCCACCAACCAACCCCTGCCCGTGGAAAAATTGTCTTCTATGAAACCAATCCCTGTTGCCAAAAAGGTTGGGGACTGCTGCCCTAAATGACCACTGTTAACATTGATTTTTTTTCCCCAGTTTTTTTCTATTCATCCTCTTCCTTTTATGTTTTCCTTTTAGTAAAGTTAGAATCATTGTCTATGTACAGTTACACGTGCTGATTTTTTTTTTTCAACTAACATTTTTGAGTGTTTTTCTATGGCAGAAGAGTTTCTTTGAAAGCACAGTATCATCACAGGAATATAATTTAACTCATTCAGCTGTTTTTCTGATGTTGAACAGATAGACTGCTTCTACTTTTTTGCTATATTAAATAAATCTCTTATTCATGAGCAGTAGCCCCCACTTACACTGGGCACTCTTCCAAGTGCTTTGTTTATGAACTCAATCCTCACCATAGCACTAGGAGGTCAACGTGTACTATTCATAACTCTGTTTTACAGGCAAGAAAGCACAGAGAGGTTAAGCGACGTGGACAAGCAACTTAACAGGAAATGGCAGAGTGTGTCCCCAAAGCATTGACTGCTTTGGAAAACTGGGTCCAAAAATATAAATATTGAGGCTATAGATATGTATTAGGAAATTGTTTTAGGAAAAGGTGTGGGTCTTCTTGCATTCTCACAAAGATTCTAAGATCTTTAGAATCTTTTAGATGGGCCTAGTCAGCAAATAAATACTGATGGCAATTATCTGGAGGCTTTTGGTATACGAGTGATGAATTTACTGGGAATGTACTACGGAGAAGCAGCTTCTCAGGTACCTTTAAACAGAGACTAAAATCACTATGAAAATGTTGTTCTGGGTTCTATACCTGCATTATTTCATATATGTAGCAGTGAATTGCATTTATACAGCTGTGTTGGCAAGGCCTCTGCTTTTATTTCTGGAGCCAGTAGATTTTTATCAGGGTAAGCATCTTATCCACACTAGCTCCCCTACTTCTTTACCTAATTTAATTGTGTAGCAAATCTAATGAGTATTGAAGTGTCAGTTGCTGATTCTTTGGAAGAATTAAAACCTGTGTATCTTTGGGTAAAACTTTACACTGAAAGCTCTTTCTATTCCTATATCCTTTGATAGTGTGATTCATAATTTCCTTGTTATGGGCCCTACATAAAGCACTTGAGTAGAAAGGAAGCCTCTAGGACAGAGGAGGCTTGTTCCTTTTTACAAAAAAGGACTTCCCTGAGAACCCTATCCCATTCCCTGTGGTCAAAGCTAGACTGTGGTGTGATGTGCCCACGTCCATAAACATTTGCTTCTCCACACCTAACGGTGCTGCAGGGCACAAAGGGAAGAATACTATTTGTGGAACTCGTCCATGGCCACATACATAACCCCTGGGAGGGCAGGCGTCCTATGCTTCCACGAGGCTTCTAAAACCCCTTGTTTTGTATAGAGCTTGCAAAGAATTGTGAAGATGCAAAATGTCAGGGTACATTTTGGAAGCCAGGGCAGCAGTGGGGAGGGATGTTAAGAGTCATAGTGTCTCAATGGTGGGTCACCAGAGGTGGAGGTTCAAAGTCCATGGGTGAGCAGAGGGGAGAAGGCACCGGAGACAGTCCCCTTTTTCCTTCTTATTTGGCCCAGGCCAGAGAGTGGGGTATTTGTCTGTAGCTAACTCCTTTTTCCCAAAAAGGGAAGAATAGTGTTTTGAATCCAATGTGGAGATTTCACAATCATTTTTTTTTTTTTTTTAGTAATGTCCCGCTTTGAGATAATAACAAATCTGTTTATGTTTGCAAAGGATCAGCTATGGACACTGCTTCCGGAGCAAAACCCAGACAAGGATTTAATAAATCTTCTAAAAAAGATTAACTCCTAGAGGCTAGGTAAGGAACAAAAAAAACAACCTCTAATCCAAATGCTGCTGATCATCTAATGTGCAAAATACAGTGAATGGCCCTTTGAGAGAATGGATCCACAACAGGTGAACCAGAGAGAAAGGTTGGCAAACCCTGAGTTGGGTTAACAAGTTGTATGTTCTCGAAACTTACTCTTCCATTAAACATACAGTTTGAAAAGGTTATTCGGTTTTTGATTCATGACTTTATAGGAAAGGGGAATTGTTCTTCACTTTTGATCTGGAAGGCCTATTGCCTTGTCCCTTTTTCCAAACACATTACCCCAAAAAGAATAGTTCACTGAGATTGTGAATTGTTTGTAAAACAATTAAAAATCTAAAGAGGCCTACTTAAATGCTGTCAATGTGGAATCAATGAAGTTCTAAAGTAAATGTCTTTTCTTTCTGCTTTCAGACTGGCTCCCTGAACCTCATCAGCCTGGATGGTTGTATACCCAGGAAAGCCACCTATAGGGAAGGGACAGTAGAGGTGATGTCTGTTTACACACCCATGACTCTTTTTGAGGCATTGCTTAGAATAAGTAAAACTAGCTTCAAATTTTCTCCTTACTTACCCCCTTCAAAAATTTCAAAACAAAACCATTAAATACATCAACCTGTATGATAATGCTTGCTTTAAAGATTTACTTGAAGGTTTTTAATTGGACATTTAATAGGTTTTTAGAGATAACGTTGCTTTGATGCTAGAACCTTTTAGTAAGATCGTCATTGGAGTACTAGCATTATTTACTGACCAGGAAGGTCATTAGTAACTAGCTTCATTTTATAAAATAGCTGTGAAATCCCAGTTTTGATATTGGCATCTAATAAATATTAACTATAATTAGTTACTGCACCTAATTTAAGTGGTCATCTATGTACCATGTAGAATCTTCTCTCATATACCAGTCACACAGACTGTATTTTTTGGGAAACACTGAAATGGAGGAGAAAAGGTTGCAAAAACCTTCCATCCTGTTCTGATTCAAAGTGCATTGGTGGTACGGTGGCAAGCATAGCTGCCTTCCAGAAACCTTCCATCCTGTGGGACGAACGCTCTAAGTGAGCTCAAGCTATTTATTTATCATGGCCAAATCAGAAGTCACCTGTTCATTTCTCTTCCCATTGGTTTATACGGCTCTGTTGGGAGAAAGTGACTCAGCTATCCCTTCTGTTTGCAGTCTTTAGGGGCAATGAACTTCTTTTTGTAGAGTCATTTATGCTTAACTCATACTTTATAATCCGAGAACTTTAAGCCCCCCCCACACACACACTTTTAGTGTAAATTTAAGTAGGAGAATCCCAGACTACCTCCATTTGCAGTGCAAACATCTAAAATTCTTACAACTTCTATTTTGTAGGTAAAATGGTGTGTTTTGTGCTCAGGACAATCAGGTGTGTGTTTTAGAACTGATGGGAGACTGTATCTAGCCATGTAAAAGTATGTGTGGAAGCTTCTATAAATGGAGTTTTGGCTGAAGTAAGCTATACTTTATCCCCTCTTGCTTGGGAAGATTGTCCCCCTCCCCAGAGGAAAGAGGGGATATGGGAAGGACTTAGGCAGCCCAGAGCAGTGGGTTCCTGCTGATAAAGTAACCTAGATCACTTTGTCATCTTATGGCCTCCCCTCTGGTTCAGCTGTAGGTTAAGGACTGCAATCTGACAGTGGGTCCCATGGTTTAAGCTTCACTTTGTTGGTTGCACGTGCTACAGCCCAGCCCTCACGGGCACTGGTGTCCTAGGAGCCAGGGGACAGGGTTGTCTATGCCTGGCCAGTGGGCTGCTTGGATGGTAAACGAACTCAAGGTCTCCCTTTACCTCCCTCCACCCTATTTAGAGGTAAAACCAACAGGCCTGTCAAACTTAAGAGGCATATTACTTTCTAAAGAAATCCCAGTAAGGAATAAGTAAATTTCTAATTTGTACTAGAAATGAATGGTAAACACCATTCTAAGACTGGATCCTGGTAGTGATTATTCTGACCTAAACATTAGAAATGAATTACATCACACTAAAGAAGGATTTAGAATATTATACAGTATTTTTAGCTATAATTATTCTACTTGAAAAAGGTAAAATTATCTAGAGATGTTAGAGTTTCTGTGAGGAAGTAATGACCAGGAGGGGGCAGGAAATGTTTTCTATCTTGATCTGAGTGTATTTGTTCATGTCCTTGCAGGTATAGGTATATGTAAAGTTAATCAAGTCATACTGCAATTTTGAAAAGTTTATTATATGTAAGATACACGTTTACAGAAAAGCAAGCCTCTAAAAAGACAAAGGAGCTTTAGCAAAAATTAGGTTTTACATTTTTAAAACTTATCAATATACCAAAATTCATGAGATACATTATAGTTATTTTATAATGTAATCTCTGAATAAATGCTAATGACTTAAACTGAATTACAAATGCACTTATTTACTGGTGATTAAACAATACTTAGGAACTTAAGCAGCTTGAGTAGCTGTTTAAGCTAGATAGGGCAAGAAAATTCTTGTTTAATATATATTTTAATTCCAGTAATAGTCTTAAATTCCTGTTAAAATATAATCAATATTAAAGTCAGCAAAATGCCTTTGACTGACACCAGCACTATTTTATCATTTAGACTGGTTACACAGTGATTTTTTTTTTCTGTCAGAAGTAACTGACAACCAGTTTAGTCCTTAAGATAAATGAATTGATAACTCACATTGCAGCATCTTGTGGAAAATACTCAACTACATTTAAATGCTTTTTTAAAATGGAGAAAGATATTGTTCCACAAGAAATTGTTTACGTAAAACTACAGGTTGGCTACAGTAATAGTAACTAAACTACATCCAACCCTGAAGGTACAAACATCCCTGACAAGAAATACACAGCCCAGTTGTAATATACCACATAAAGGTTATAGTCTCATTTTTTAAAATTCTCCCAATTTGGAGACATCCAAACCTTTCCATAGTTCCCTTTCCTAGGCAGTGCCACAAAGTTATTTAGTTAACATTATGATCATGGCTTACAATTAAATTCCACATGACAAACACTTATATATAGCAGCCGTCATTTTGGATGTTGCCTATGACAATATTTGCAGTTTGATTAAAGAACACGTGTTCATTACATTTGGTACAAAGCATGAACACACTTCACGACAGATTGGCACGATACAGGCAGTTCAAGAATTCTCTCAGCTCAAGCCAGTCATCGCTGAATAAGCCATATTCTCAGGCTTGTTTTCCAAATCTTTCCTTGTATTATAACTGACGTCCTAAAATGCTTCTTAAAACATCTTCCACGATAAGAAAATATGCTTTAAAAAGCTTAGCGGAATGCGTGGTGGAAATGGGGCAGGATGGCAGAGCCAGTGCCAGTTGAGAAGACATGGGGGGCAGGGGGGAGGGGGAGCTGACCCAGGCTCATGGTGCCCATGGCTAGTGGGGGTTCCTTCTGCTGTTGCTGCCCCAGACAGCTTAACATGCTGGGCAGAGATTCCCCTGGCCCCAGAGTGAGAGTGCTATTCCCATAGCCATTCTGGGTAGTGGGAGGCGGCAGCTGCCAGAAACCCAACAGGGGGGACAGGTCGAGAGAGGCAGGTAGTGTGAGGTTCACGGCATCTGCAGGCAGCTCCCTGGGCATGTTTATTTTACCAGCACTTGCGTTCGCCAGATCAAAACTGGGGCTGAGCTTGGGAGGTGACAGAGTCTCTTGCAGCGGCAAGTCCTCGAACAAATTGATATTGCAAAACCCTTTAGGATCTGCTTTGAGGGGCAGGCTTGCAAGTGGGGTGGAGTATGAGGTAGAAGTGGTGTTGTGGTTGGGCAGGGCTGCAGGAGAGCCAGGTGACACCGAGGGGTACAGGGAGGCGAGGGGCTCTAGCAGCAGCTGAATAGGCGGGGTGGCTTGCTCTGGGGGGCTGAGGGTGAAGCTGTGGACCTCAGCCGGCAAGCTACTTGCAAGCCCGCTCTGGGCAGACGCTCCTATGGGGAAAGGAGACAACGGGGCAGCCTTCAGTTGAAACGGAGGCGAGATGGGGTAGAAGGTGCTCAGAAGGTCTCCGGTCTGCAGATTCTCTTTCATCAGCTCCTGGGAGTGTGTCTTCTTGGTATGCCGGGTGAGGTGGTCCTTGCGCCCAAATCTCTGGGCGCAGAATTGGCACAGGAAGTCCTTGCACCCTGTGTGGACCACCAGGTGGCGTCGCACATCCTTCCGGGTGTAGAAGCATCTTTCACAGTGGTCGCACTGGTGCTTCTTTTCCTTGGTTCCACTAGGGGGCTTTTCTTCTGCATGGGCTTTGAGGTGATCCAGCAGCACCTCGGTGCTCCCTAGCTCCAGGGCACAGACCCCGCATGTGAGGTCGCCACTGCTGGCCGCGTGGAGGGCTAGGTGCCTCTTATAGCCCAGCACGGTGTTGTACTTCTTCCCACACTCACACCCAAAGGCCATTTTGTTGGGGCCGTGGGTCTGGAGGTGGTTTTTCAGGTGGTCTTTCCGGTTGAACGTCTTCTTACAGTGAGCACACTGGTGAGATTTCTGGGGAGAATGCGTAGCCATGTGCCTGGGGGAGAAGGAAAGTTTCACGATAGAGAGTTGTTTTAAAAAAAGGTTTAGAAACAATATTATAACAAATTATATTAATAGTTTTCTCTGGGGTTTGGTATGATTTTCACTCTAAAAATACTTTTCTGTTCTTTCCAAATGCCTAAAAGTGTATAATTAGAAATCTATATACATTAAGAATATTCTTGTATAGGTGTGAAAATTGCAGCTATGACTTTAAGAGTGCTTGTTTTTCAAACAAATGCAAGTACACAAATTTGATTTGTAAGATCACAAATATGTGATCATGAAATATATGTTTCGTGAAATATATGAACAAGTTAAATGGGTCTTCTATACTCTTTGGAAATTCCTAAATTTCCAAAAATGCCCCAATTTGCCTTTTCTACACCAGCCCCACCCCCAGATTTAGGTTAGGAATAACATGGTCTCTGGCACAAAAAGTTCGGGCCACAGACACATGACTCTTAGAAAGTCTATCCTTAACCTCAGAGAAAGTGTCTAATGCAGCCCCCCCCCCTCGCTCTGCACTCGGCCTTGTGCCTCCCGCGAGAGCTTCAGAGCTTCGCACGTCCTGGTTTCTCCTACGTCCCTCTCAGCCATCGTCGCAGATGTGTGTCGCCTCTACTGCCATTTCTTCACCTTCCCTCTTAGACATCAACCCACTTCCTGGAGGTCACTGGTAACTTCACTGGCAAATTCAAAGGGACTTTTTTTAGAAAGACTAAGCTGCTACTCCTAACAACATTTATAAGTCTGTCTTCAACCAGGGCTTCACGGACAAAGCAATTCTAATCAATCCAGAATTTCAAAACAGCTATTTTATAGTTATGTTTATAAAGCACAAATTAGTTTTGGAAAGCCATCACAACTCCTTCATCTCTGTCATAGTTCAATTGAATTCCTAAAATCTAAACTCCACATTGGTTTTTAAAACCAATGATATAAGGATATATCAGTGATATAAGGAACTCAGTGATATAAGGAAACCCAGGGTTTGTCAACTCTAAAGCCTCATTTTAATAACTAAACCACCAAGCACCATATGTTAGTATTTTTTATAAATAGAATCCTTCGTTATAGCTTACAGGTACAACATAGATTGCTTCCTACCCCTTATGACACTTACCTCCTTGAGGTGTTTTGTTACTGGAAACTAAAGCTGGTCCTACCGACTATTTAAATGCAATTGTACCCTGTGAGTTTTGAAATTAGATACAAAAGAATTTCTAACAACCCATTCTAATAAAAAGAGAGGATCTAAGACTCTGTTTGTCAATAGTGTACTTAATACCTTTCATCTAGCCCCCTACCCTACATTGTCCATTCCCAATCCTTTCCTAGAGGTAGAATTGGTAGGTGGTCTATAAATAGCAGCTGTTTAGAAGACAGTGGAGGTCCCCACTAAGAGACTAGAAGCCCATTAAAAAATATATAAAGCTGGTCTGAATCCAACTGTCTTTTTTTCCTTTAAAGTAAAATCTCATACCTCCTTTCTTTCTCCCTTCAAAAAAACAGCCTACTGGCATCCCTTCCCTTCCGACCAGGACACGACAGCTCAGCACACCTATAACATGGTGGTGCTGTAAGACCCAGACAAGAACCAGTACAACAAGAATTGCAGAAATCTGAATTATGCTGACGTCTCCAAATTCACCGGCTGCAGAAAGGGTTTTTAAAGCATGTTAGAGGGCAGATAGCCATGTTGTTCTACAAAGATGTGCAGATATATCTCACAGGAATAAATATGAAGGGGAGCTGGCTTACAAACTTGGTATTTAAACCATTTTCTGTTTGGCCCACTACTAGTGAACAGGACCCCAAAAGCACTGTCCTGGGTCTTCTATTCTTGCTTCTAATTCCCTTTCTTTGTGGAGGATTTTCATCGGATTCGATTTCATTTATCATCCGTGGGTGGATCAATACCAGGTTAACAACTCTGGACCTGGTATTCCCTACCTACTTTTTCCTGACCTATGCCTGTACTAGCTACGAGTGGGACGCAGGTGGACACAACTAGTACTTGAGCAAGACTACACACCTTTCACATTTCACCAGCTCCCACCTCTCTGAAGTTGAGTCTTTCCCTTGCCTGGCATCCAATTCTTCCCCTTTTAATTTATCCCTTACTTACCTAGGCAACAGTCCCAATCCAGAAACATTATCTAGCTAAAATAACGTCAACAACTTGTTTCCTCTCCGCAACTTCCCTTCTTTCCTCACAACCCATGAAACCACTAGTTTTAGTATGTCCTCAAGTCGGTGCCAAGTACCACCATCTTTGGATGTCATCTGGAGCACGTCCATGATCTTATTGGAATTCTTCAGGGGTGACTGTCCATGTGAGACTTCCAACCATGGCCTTCCGTCTGCCCTGACAAATCATCTCTTCTTGCGCTTTGCTATTTCCACCCAACTGGCTTCATTATTTGCCGTGCCGGCCCGCATTCTCTCTTCTGATTATTTTCTCCTTCAACCTCCGCTTATAAAATGGAGCTTACGTTGCAATTGATGGGCAAAGGGACTGGATGCTGCACTATCATCTTCATTTTTAAAGCCCAAAGCATCCTGCCAGCTCTCACTCTTCCATTCCTTGATTAGATCACTGCCTCAGGCCAGAGAGGCAGGAAACGTGGGGGCTGTGGCAGGGAAGGCCTTCTTGCACAAAGTGCACGGCGATTCTCTTTTTGCCTCACTTCATAATGAACAAGTCATTTCCCTTGCTCAGAACCGCCACCTCCGAAATACTGCGTAAGACATCTTCAGTGCAGTTTACCCCGGTATAGTCATCCCTTGGTAGACAAGGGGGATCGGTTCCAGGACCCCTCAAACCCCTATCTGTGCATACTCAAGTCCTGCAGTCGGCTCTGAGGACCCCGTGTGTAAGTAAAGTCAGCCCTCCATAGATGCAGGTTTCAGGTTTTACACCCCAATAATACCGTATCATCCATCTGCATTTTGTTGGAAAAAATTCACATGTAAGTGAATGCAGTTCAAACTCATGTCGTTCAAGGGTCAACTGTAATCCCAACTAATTCTACTCGTTCCAATCTGTTAGTTCCACTGTCTTTTCTAAATGTTTCTCCTGTATGTGTTTCCGTCTACATCCACAGTTAGAGTCCCATCACTGCAGCCCACTGCTCTCAACGTCTGGGTGAGGATGCCAACTCTGTGTACACAGGAGATGCAAAACAGGGAGCCTCTGCGACAAAATCGGTGCACGCGGCAGGCACGCTATACTTCTATTTAGGACAACTACAGAGTGGTCTATGCACAGAGGGCATCTGAACTTTAAAATACCTAGCATTTGCAGGCTTATTTTAAAAATCAACTGATATTACATTATCTACAGCACTGATATTCTTAAGGACCAAGAGCATAATTTAAATCATCTTTGCAACTCTTTCAAGTACCTTCCCCTCCAAGGGTACTCCAAGATTTAATAATGGGGTCTATGTTAATACCATTCAGATGGAAAGTCTTACTTGCTAAATTCTGACACTCTTTTATGCATTTATTATCGCAGATGTATGTGAGCATTCTGAAAGTCGAGACCTTTAAAGTTCATTTCGTGAAGATTAGCAGCAAATGGCAGGTATCAAAAGAAGTGCCCATTAGTGGGAGTCCTGTGCGTGCGGCTCTGAGGGGGCTGCAGGCGGTGTGGCTTCTGTACACGAGTCTTCCCTATGACATTGTCAAAATCCTCTGGAAGCAGAAACTACATCTCAGATATTCATTTCTCTCATGGAAGTGAGTACCTAATAGGCACTCAACTTAGATTAAATGTAGATTTTTAAAAAAGACTCATTTATTAAAACAGTGGTTTTTAAACTCTGGTGTATCATGGGTACCTTAACAAATCTGACTGAATGCACATCCTGAGCATCTGTCTACCCAGTTGAAGTCCACTTATCAGGGTGGCTTTTCAACCCAACTTAAACTGCTCCCAAAGCTTACACTTGGAGACGTCTCCCTCCTATATTCATTCTCAGGACCTGGACTCTTCCACCAGGTTTCAAATCAGTCTACCTGCCTCTTCCTCAAATTACTACCAGGGTCCTCTTTCAAACATCCCAATCAAATCCTGTGACTTCACTGCTTAGACTCACTAGAACAAACCAAACCCTTTCACAGGCCATGGGCGTGGCCCATCATGCACCGCAGCCTTCTTCCTGCACTTCCAGCCTCACCTGCTCCTGGGGTGCCGCCCTCTGCACGTGAAAGGCTCGTGCCCCCTCACCACCTCCTTTTCATTCTTGAATGTCACAGGATGAGATAGTCCCCTTACGAGAAGCCTTCCTAGGTTTCCTCAAGCAGTAAAGAACTGCCTCCACCTGCATAGCTCTGTCAAAACACTGAGGTTACATTTTACTTGTGCTTTTCCTGACTATCTCCTGAGCCATGGGCCTTTTCATTTTTCTGTTCTCAGGTCTGGTATAGTGTAGGTGCACAAGAAATACCTGTTGACACAATGAACTGATACCGTACAGCAAAACCATCACATAAAACCACAAGAATCCTTGGAGATACAGCTTTAAAGAATCCCTAAAAGGCTAAAATGCATCCATATGCTGCATCTCTTCCCCCTTACAGAGTGTGGTCTGAGGACTGGAAACGCCAAGGACCTTGTAAAAGTGCATACCTCTTCTAAAGGCTCTCACCTCATCAGTTTGTATCTGGAAACAAAGGCTTTGCCACAGTCGGGCTGCTCACATTTGTGCGGCCGCTCCCTGGAGTGGGAATAATTGTGGACAGTGAGCTTCCCCAGGGTGAGGAACGTCTTGCCGCAAATCTGACAGGAGAACGCGGCCATGGGTTTTGCTTCTCACACTTTCCTTTTCAGATGCACCGATCAAATGCTCTGCCACCTAGGCACGCCTGGAAGGCCGGGCCCGGCCACATCAGCAGAGTCACTGCGGCTGAGCTCCAGACCACGGCAGGGGCAGCACCCGTGGGCCTGGCTCTGCCACCCAGACACGGGCCACGGTTCACGGGTCACTATCAGCTTTGCTTCCTGCTTTCCCACACCCCAGTTTATGCGCAGTCTCAAGCTGGGGGCAGAAAGTCTGAGGCACAGACAAGATTCACAGGCAGAAAGGTACTTTGCGGCACTGGAGCTGGGGCGTGGCTGCGATCACCGGATTGTCTGTGGAGAGAAGAGGAACAGTTTTCCTGCATTAGCCAAGAAAACAATGCTTTTCTTCCCCTACCACTTCAGAATCAACTCCCTAGAATCAACATGTCCCTTTAAATAGATTTAAAAGAACATAATTCTCCACCCAACCCATGTGCTTCAAGGTCCTCCTGCGTGTAAACCCACCCACCGGCGCTTCTCCCGAGTGTCAGGGTTCTGCCAGCCGACAAGAAACTCTGTCCTTTGTGAGGAGGACAGCTCTTTCCACAGATTCAGGATTATCTACTCCAAACCATGATTTCAGGTCAGCGTGAGGCTGTTAACCACTGAAAACAAAAAAAAGCAAAAACACTCCTGCATGTTGTTCGAGTGTTTCACTGGGACATAAACAAAAATCAGCCCTGCTTATTCAAACCACTGGCTTTTCCTCTCCACTCTTTGTCAGTATAACACAAGTTGTTTATGACACCTGTTTAAACTTCCAGAGGATGACAAGAAATAATTTGTATACATCTCAGTGAATTTGTTTGTAAGATTACTATGCAGAAGGACTGACACAAACAAAAGGGGAGTAAAGCCAGTCTAGTCGCACCAAGGTGGTGAGAGGGAAAATATTCCCATGGAACGAAACCCAGGGCTCAGGTGAAAGCTCTGGCCACATTCAGGTCTGTAGGCACCAGCCTCCAGTGAACTGAACTGTTCCACTGATGTCTTCCCCTTTTGTGTATGGAGACATGCTCTCATGCCCCAGCCCCAGCCTGGGCGGCCCATCCAAACACCTGTTGGTTGGTAGCTCACTTGCAGCAGGTGAGCCCATGGCCTCAGCAAACTCGACTTGTCTGAAACTCAAATCATTATCACCAGCAGAGTCACCCAAAACCAGGTGGTTCTTTTTCTATCAATGGAGCAACATTTGATGCAGCAGCAGCATGAACAACAGGCAAAAAGTCCGGATCACTAGAACTCTGTGCTAACATAGAATAATTCTCCTGGGGTGGATGCTAACTTTTCAAGTGCCAATACTTAAAAATAATTAGAGCACTACATGGTTACATGAAATACACTTGAGTCGCTTTTGTACACAGGCCAGCCTTTTCTGAACTTTGTCCAGTAAGCAGGGCACTCGTGGTACACTGCCCAATCCTGGCAAGTCTTGAAAGCTGTTCCCTGCACTCACTCATTTCTCGCCAAGTCTCTAGAGTTGCTCTTCATTGTTAAAAGTTAATTTTTAGTTACCTTTTCAGTTACTTTCGGATCAGAAAGTTGTTTAGCTGGATTAAACTTTATCGTAATAATAGTTCAAGCATCTTTAGACATTCCAGTACACAGCACATGCACACAGACAAACACACATTCCTTTTCTAACTGGCAAGAATTGCAGGAAACTTGTAGAGTGCCTCATCTCCTGTCGCAGAGGTCTTCAGTGTCTGGTCAGAGTTCACAGCACCGGCCAAATCCCCTCACCGTCCTGCCCCACCCTCTTGGAGCCTTTACAGCTGACTTAAGTGCTTTGGCCTGAAGGATCAGCACCGATCCAAAGCAGGGGACACACAGCTGTCCTTAGCCAGCACACCCTGGCACCAAACCTTCTTTCTGTTGGTTCTGATCCTAGCAGCAAGCACCACCTCATTCCTCTGCAACCAAGTGTGACTTTAACTGGGCACCTCCTGGCTCTGCTCAAACCCCTCTACCCCACCCCCTGGTTACCTTCCAGTCTTCCAGCTCATGCCTAAGGCCCTTCCTGACGCACCCCCAACAACCCTGGCCACAAACAAAATAATTCCTTCTAGGAATTCTCGCCCGCCTGCTGAGTTTGTGCTGCCAGGCCTCATGACCTGTCCCACTTCTCATCCAGCGTAAGTCTGGCAGGAACACCAGCCCAGCTATGAAACGCACTCATTCGCTTGCCATTGTTCTGTGTTCTTTCCAACTCTTGCTTTATGAGATGACCAGTATGTTCAATAGAACTTTTTGTGAGGATCATGTTTTATATATATATATATATATATATATATATATATATATATATATATATAATGGCTACTGAACACTCAAAATATGCCCGAGAAACTGAAGACTTAACTTTAATATACATTTGAAATAGCCACATCTAGCTAGTGGCTGCTGTGTTGGACAGCACACGCAGATTCTCAGTTTCCCTATCAAAAGAGATGAAGGCAAGGCTGTGCTTTCCTTGTACACAAATGTGCTGCTGATTCATCCTCAGGTGTTTTCCCTGCAGCTTGGGAGGAATGTACATAGGTCCAGTCCCTCGTTCTATGAACACAGTGGAAAGATTCCGCAGTTCAAATTCTAGCTTACCCACGTTAGCTACGTCCTGAGCTTCAGTTTCCCTATCCGTGATGTTGGTTGCTGAGGACAACCAACGGAAACAAAATAGATCTGAAAGCATGCTGTAATCTAAAACACCATTGGAATGTATGGCAATTATGGAACACTGGGGTAAAAGTAGAACCATGTCTCAATGTACAGAGAATGGTTTCGAACCATTTAGCTATGGATAGAATCGGGAGCAGATACACATTCTCTCTCTCGGTATATAAATTCATACCACAGACAACACACGTGCAGAAAGGACATACGAGGCAGCAGGTAGGAAGCCTGTATTCTTGGTTTCTCAGCAGATATTAACCTTGACTGATTGCTTATCAGCACATACTTTTTGAAAAATAAGACTTATTCAATTAAGAAAAAAATTGCTCTTTGGGCCGGACGCAGTGGCTCACGCCTGTAATTCTAGCACTCTGGGAGGCCGAGGTGGGCAGATTGCTCGAGGTCAGGAGTTCAAAACCAGCCTGAGCAAGAGCAAGACCCTGTCTCTACTAGAAATAGAAATTAATTGGCCAACTAATATATATAGAAAAAATTAGCCGGGCATGGCGGCGCGTGCCTGTAGTCCCAGCTACTCGGGAGGCTGAGGCAGAAGGATTGCTTGAGCCCCGGAGTTTGAGGTTGCTGTGAGCGAGGCTGATGCCACGGCACTCACTCTAGCCTGGGCAACAAAGCGAGACTCCGTCTCAAAAAAAAAAAATTGCTCTTTGGTACTGATAAAGTTTTCCAGATCCATTTTCCAGCCACTTCCTCTAGATCCAAAAGTCCAGCACCCACGGACACCATCCATACATACATTTCCCTGGGGCCTTCAAGATGGGGGGATAACCAGAGAGTTTCAGACACGGCATGTTTTATTTAAGAGTGAGGCACATTTCCTCCAAGTTCCCAAAACTTTCCCTCAAAGACCAAAAAAAAATGTTAAGTCTCTCAAACACTTTATACTTATTTCATGAATGTCTATTCCCAAGACTTTTAGATGTGTGTGTCAAATACACCTAGGCCTAACACGAAGTGAAAAATAGGCCCTCAAATGTTGAGCTGAATTATTATAGGATAGTGAACATTCTTTAAGTTCTTCAGGAAGTCTTTAATGATGAACTCAAATTCAGCAAACAGTTATAACATTTCAGTCACCATCAATGTGTTACTGAAATATGGACCTTAGAATACAAATATTTGCACTGCTTTCATGACACAATCATAAATGTCTATAAAAATAAAATTGTCTTTCTTAACAGACTATAAAATTTGTGGCTGAGGGTCAAACCTTAGCTATTTAAAAAAAAAAAACAACTGTGTGGATATATACAATTTCTCGTCACCATGCACTTGATTGACACTGGCTATATACTGATGATTCCGATCTTTGAAACCTGATGCACTTTCTGGTCACATCCTTAAAGCAGACTCACAATTACTTTCTATTACTCGGCAAACCACCAGGAGCTCTCATGGGGACCTGACAAAGAAAGTGCTGGTCCTGAGGAGAGTCGGGCTACTCTATGACTAGACATATAGACTGCATGTGAGTCCTACACACGGTACTATTTCAACACCTGTCACCCTGGAAAGATAGTAAGTCCTACCCCCAAAACATCTCAGGACATAATTTTCAGTCCCCATGATTCTAAAAATACTGAGTGAGTGATACCGATCTGCCAGTATGCCAAAGAAGGCTTGTGCCATCTGCTTCATTCTGCTCATGCTGATTATTTTGGGGACGAGACAGGATCAGACTGGAAGAAGAACATATATATATATGGCAACAGCCGGGAAAGGCTGGGGACTGAGAGTACAGCATGGTGGCAGCGGGAGGTCAAAACTCGAGTGTAGTTCCAGGACTTCCCCCAAGCTGCATAACACAACCATAACTGTTTTACAACATTCTCAAAATAAACTATGACGTTGGGCTTCTACTTCCATTGTTCCCAGTGACACAATGCCAGGCCCATTTCTGAGAGGAAACTGAATTTCCACGTTTGGTCTTCCAACATGGATGGCTTTTCCCATTGTCAGTTCTTTGAAGGACACTGGCAGTGAGTTTCTACCATCAAATTAAACTATTCAGAAACGACAACGGGAGAAAGATGATACCCAGAACCTCCAGGTAGTTGTCACTGCTTACTTTTTATTATGTGCACATGTTACAAAGTTTGCTAGCTATTGTGTCCAAGTAAGGGCTGGGTCTCATTTTAGGTCTTCAAGAAAGGGTGCTCACGGCGCTGCAATAACTTGGTTGACAATCACAGCAGTGAGGCCTTGACCATCAGGAGGCCTGTGGCTGGGTTATCAACCTTGCCTTTGAGCAAGGCCATAGTGGGGCCCGTGGCAGGGCTTCGGGGCCCCTGTGAATTCTCTGGAGTTCTGTGCAAAATTAGGGAGCATGTGTACTGGACTTTTCATGGTGAGAAGGACCATAGCTGTCTTCAGATTTTCTAAGGGGTCCCAGATTCACACAAGTTAAAGAACCTTGACTGAGCGAGAAATGAGAGATAATCCTTCTTGGTACTGTCAATTCAGTATGACTCTTCACAAAGCCATTGGTATTTCCTCATCCTCGGGCCACATTTTTTATGCCAGTGTGTTATCAGGAAAAAGTAGGGGGAAAAAATTTTGTAATAATGTTTTTCTAAAATCCAAGCAGAAAACCACTTGGACAAATTACATTTCCAATGTGGGTCTAGATGATGACTTAACAGGCCCTGTCATAGAAGACAGGCCCATGACTAAAGGGCAGGCCGCCCTCAAAATCACAGGAGTTCATTTCTCAGCATCTTTAAAATTCTTTTATGGAAAAATATGTATCCTCCATAAAGTACTAAGATATGGTCATTAAAACCCACTGACACTTGAGCTGGCGTGCCACTGGGAAGAAGGCACTTGCCTAGGACGAACTCCTCAGCTAGACGCACGGAACATGTCACCCTGCGATGTCTGCAGGCCCGTCCCCGACAGTGGGCCCGAGGCAACCGTGGCCACTTGCTATTTCCTTAACCCACTACTTTTTCTCGTAATTCTGTTCCCCCTTCCTGGAATGTCCTGTGACCCCCTTGTCCCACGTGGCAAATTGCCACTTTTCTCTGTCACTCGTAGGCAGAGTAATGCGTTTCTCTTCCACATAGTGAAGCACTGACTCAACAGTCTCACGGATATGTCCACCTTAACATGCTTGAAAAGGTTTCACCCTGGCTTCTGCCACCCCACAGCCTGCTCAACAGTCGGTTTGCTACCTATAGAATCATTGAAACTGTCACCTTGAGACTTAATTTTGCTAACCCAGGGCATAAGCTCTTATTTTCTTAGAAATGAGACCTAAAACAAACAAGAAAGCCCAAGTGAATCATTAATCTGATATTCAGAGAGAAAACTGAGAAAGCTCAGCTGATTATACCACAAGCTTTAGAACATCTAATCCGTACACAAGCCGTAACATTTGAAAAAGGACAGGGTGCTCTGTTTACAAAGAGCATGAGTAATATCTAGTTAAAGATGGCAGATTGAATAAAAAACATTGCAAGTCTCTCCAGAAACTGCTGAAATAGTATTAGTGGGATTTTTCAAAAATGCAGCCTAAGATAACAGGAAAGGAGAAAACTGCAACACATTTTGGGAGCTGGAAAGCAGGTAAACAGGCAGTGACTGACTTAGCGATCATCCCAAGCAAGCTGAATTCTAAGCCAGTAATAGGAAGCAATGACTCATCCTGACTGACCCTGCAGAACCCACCAAAAGTCTCAGAAATCTGGTGCAGTAGGTACTTCTGGAAGCGAGGATGGAAGTGGGCATAAAAACAGGGTGGGGCAAAGTCTGTTAGCGAAGCACTCAGCCCTTCTGACCCGTCCGGCCCCTGCAGCGGGGCAACTGCCCTTCCCTCCCCTGCCCTCCTATATGCGCTCTGTCCAGAGAGGGCAGGGGACTATACTGAAACGGGGTGACTGTCCCCTCTCAGGGTAAGAGGATGGAGGAGACTTCTCTGGGGAAGCTGACCAGCCCAAGAGCAAAGAGCTGGCAAGGACAAATGGGGGCTCCTCAGGGACTCCCCCACATTTCCCTACATGGAAGCCCTGGCTGACAAGCTAAGTATGCAAAGCTCCCATCAGCATTTCAAGGGCTCTACTCGCAAAGCAGCAGGCAGCCAAACACCACCAGAAATCAGAGGAAAGTATCTAAGAGGAAGAAGTGACATAAAACTAATACAAAAAAGCAGCTAGGGTGGGGGAGATACTATATAAAGAAGAAAACTTCAAAAATAACTATAATTAATAACCTGGGGTGGGGGAACAGATATTCCTGAAAGAGCAGGATATTATTGTTTTTTGTTTTTTTAAGAGAGCAACAAGAGGCAAGGGTATGAGCCAGGGGCTGGGCCAGGCATCTGAGCCAGACTTGCCAGGGAAGCACCCAAGAACCTGCGGTTTTAACAAGTTCTTCTGATGACTCTGAGGCCCCTTCTTATTTGACAGTGGGGCTTATTTGAAGGGTACTTGCTATTTTCACATGTTAACTAGCTTTTTAGGCTCACTACTGATTAACAGCATGAGGCAACCTTTTATAACTCAGCTAACATCACCCAGATATTAATTTTACTAATTAACAGTAAAAATCATTCATAGATTAAATGGTTACAACATGTACAGTTAGACCAAGAAACAGGAAAGAGGAGGGGATGATTTTTTAAGTCAATGAAACAGTTTACTATCTTTATCAAACGGCAAAGTTACCTATTACCGCCACTACCATTAAACATTTCACTATTATATTAGAAGTCATGGACCATGCAATAGAGCAACAAACAGAAATGAAAGACAAAAATTGGAATGGAATAAATTATTATTTTCAGATGAATGTCTACATAGAAAACTCCAAAGAATCCACACACAGAAGACTACAAAGTTTTGGTGAGGCATTTGGCTATAAAAATCAAACTACAAAATCAGCTGCATTATTAAGTACTAGCAAACAGAAATATAATTTAAGATACCATACATATTAGGCAAAACACAAAGATATCTGAGCAATGTCCAGTGCAAGAGAAAAAGGCAACACACAAGATGGGAGTCCTGGGCAGGAGGTACGTATTCAAAGATGTTCCTTCTTAAGAATTAACAGATATAATACAATTAAATTGCTCTAGAATGACTTATGCATGAAAAAAAGGTAAATAACAGTGACGATAATTTATTAAAACTCAAGATGGTCATTTTCTAGGGAATGATCATCTCTTGCTTGGGAGATCAAGAAAGGTTTCGTGGGGAAGACAAAGTTGCACCAGCACCTACAAGTTGGCCGGGTGTTCCGGGGGAAGGGATCTGTTTCAGGCCAGGGCAATGAATCCGCATGGGGCATCTGGAAGATGAGTGGTTCAATAGGACTAACTCTGGGTGCAGATATGGGCACCGTGGAAAACAGGCTGGAGAGAGAGGCAGAGACCAAATCACGAAGGGTCTATTCTACTAGCGGGAGGTGGCTTTGTTGTAAATTGTTCAGCAGACTGACTGACTACCCTACTTAGTCAAGGCTAGCCATGAACTCTGAGGTTATGTGCAGGTAGAGTGAGGGGCCTGGGAGAGAGAGGCAGAGGTAGAGGTGAGTAGAGATGCCACTAAAACACTGTCTCAATGGGAATGGGGAAGGACCACGCGGGCACTGACAACAGGAGCCAGGCCATAGGAATCCACTGTAAGCAGCAGGCTTGTCCTCAGAGTCTGCTCTTGGATGGTAACTCGGCAGGGATGTGTGAGGCACGCTGGGCTGGGGGCAGTGAGAACATTTAGGCTTCTGCCAGACCTAAGAAGAGCCAACACTGGCCTAACAAAAGGAGACAGGGCAGCTTCCAGTGACACTCTGTGGTTAGAGGAAAGAAGTAATGGTGGTGGTGGAGAGGGAAAGGAAGGATGATGAATTGCAGGTGAAAAATCAGCAAAAAAAAAAAATCAGTTTTAGAAATTTTGAGTTTAATGGTACCCGATGGGCATTCAGGCCACCAAGGAGACCCCTGAGGAGCTCTTCTAAAGAACAGGGAGTGACACCCTTTGGTTTCCAGGAATCAGATGCCATTCTGAACCTGCCTTAAGGTAACTTTATAAATTACTCTGAGCTCTCCGTGGGTGGCCTCAGATCCTGTCAGTGAGCTCCAGAGATCACCTTGATCACCAGTGTTTTTCCTCTCTGGAGTGGTTTGGTGAAGTGGGTCAGCCCTGGGGGAAGGAGGGATTTGTTTTCTTTAGGGCAGGCTGCAGCTAGAGGGATCCTCCCTTAGGACAGCCACTCTGCCCTGCTGGCGGCGGGCTTGCGGGAACATGCAACTCTCAGGCTCCAAAGGCAAAAGCAGCCTTCTGCCTCTGAATTCCCCCAGTTCCTCTCCGGCATAGTGACACAGGCTTATGGTGATAAAAATAAGCAAAATAAGAAGTCTGGATTGAAAAACTTGATTAGACGTTCCTACATAACTTCTAGATGGTGATAATGCAAACAGGACCCTAACAACCAAAAAAAAAAAACCAACCCTATGGTTGCCTAATCCACTTGAATAAAGAGGGCTTTTCCCAGATGAGAGTCTTTATTTATAATTTGTGTAGCAGACCAAGGATATCATCTAACCTACACAGGCAAGGCCAGCCCCTGACTCTGTCTGCATGGAGGTGGAGGGAGGGTCTGGGAGAGAAGAGGAAGAGGCAGGTGGAAAGTGACGACACAGTGTGGCACCTGGAATGGGAAGCAGCCCTGCGAAGCAATGGGAAACACATCAGTCCATGAATGGAGCCTCAGAGAGCCATGGAAGATGGAGAGAAGCCAACCTTCCAAGGACAAAGGATGGATCTGATGACCAGGGAAGCTGGGACCCATCACCACAGAAGTGCCTCATCTCTCTCACATCTGTCACCACTCACTGCTACCCTTCCTCACCTGCAGAGTGGAAGCAAGAGGCTGGCACAGCCAGGACTCTCCTGACGGGGCCAGAGGTACTTCTACTGGGCAGGTCATTTGGCATGGAACCCATCAAGGAGAGAAAGGAGGGAAGAAAAATGGCTCTTCAGACTCTTGAATCTTTGACCTGCCTCCTATCCCCACCATACACACCATATTTGTATTTGTGTTTTTAGAGATGGGGTCTCACTCTGTCGGCCAGGCTGGAGTGCAGTGGTACAACCGTAGCTCACAGCAACCTCAAACTCCTGGGCTTAAGCAACCCTCTCACCTGAGCTTCCTGAGTAGCTGGGACTACAGGCCCATCCCAGCATGCCTCACTAAATTTTAAATTTTTTTATAGAGAAGAGGTCTTGCTGTGTTGCCCAGGGTGGTCTTGAACTCCGGGCCTCAAACAACCCTCCCACTGCAGCCTCCCAAAGTGTTGGGATTACAGGTGTGAGCCACCGCGCCCAGCCTTGTTTTCAAATAGAAACATTAAAAAAGAAACAGAAGAGTGTCTGTAAGTGAGCAAAATCAGTATGTACAGCCAGAGAGGCAGGTGTTAACCCCAAGACTGGTTCTCAAGCTGAGATGGGATCGACATTGTTTTAAGACGACTATTTATTAATGAAGACTCTCAGTAGCCTGGTTGGGGTGAGGGGTGGGAGGAGAGAGAGCCCCAAAATCCAGACAAGAGCTTTCTGTATTAGGAAGAGACTTTCTAATTGTTTAAGCCCAGGATGGGGACTGTTCTTTTGTGACAGCAAAAAATATATTCCCCTCCTCCCTCCCTAGAAGCCCTTGAGGACTCGCCTTTTTAGACCCTCTTAGGGTCTGCTTGTATAGCTGACTGTGGCCATCTCCTTCCCTGGGACTCAAGCGTGGGACATGAAGGGACCAGAACTCTAATTAGCGGCAGGGCCTATTATTGTCCCAATACGCTGACCACTCTAGGGGGATAAAAGCCTGTCTCCTTCTCAGGAAGTGTGTGAGGATAGAGGCTCACTCTGAGAAGAGGAATAAGAAAAGCATACTAGTCATGTTGACCACAGGAAATCAAAAGTCACCTGACAGAACTGTGAAGGCTTTGAGATCTAGAAAGGATGCCCGAGACTTGGGTGGACTAAATGATCCTCAAACAACAATATCACTAAATAAATAGAATTGGGACTAGAAGTACAGATAACAGTAGGACGACAGCAGGGTATCTCAGTAGTGGAATTACAGATGATATCATTTTTGGTTTTCCTCTTTGAGTATCTGTGCTCAGTGACTGCCTGGGCTAAGTCTGTGTGAGCAGCAGGTGGATAAAAGGGAGAGGCGAACTGCAGGCGGCGGCAAGGACGCGGGAAAGCACCGTCATGAAGCTGCACAGGGGCCGTGGGACGCGCAGTGTGGCTGGCCGGGGGGCCGGGCGTGGAAGGCGAGGAGCAGGAGAGGGGGCCATGCCAGAACTGGAGAAGCTGAGATCATCCCAGAGGGAACTGGGAGTCCATGAAAGCGAGGATGTCTCATCAACAGATCACTTTACAGAGAGGAAAACAGTGACAAGTCATCACTCCCTCTCACCCCTCCCCCCCAAAGGAAGGAAGAGCAAATATAAAGGTCCTGTTCTCAAATGCCAACTGGCTCTTTTTACACAAGATGAGCCCAATACCAAATCCGATTACCCTGGACACAAATGTGACAGGCAGTTTTAAGATGACAACGTAAGGAGGAGGGGATGGGTAAATTCACACCTAATGGGTACAGTGCACACTAACTGGGGGGTGGGCACACTTATAACTTGGACTCATACAGTATAAAAGCAATTCATAGAACCAAAACGTTTGTACCCCCACAATAGTCTGAAATAAGAAAAAGAAAAAAAAAAAACAGAATGACAATGTATACTATTTTTTTAACCTTTTTCTATGGAGGCTAGATCCAGAACTCTTCTTCCTCCAAAGTACAGCTGCCGCCCCCCCCCCCACCTCTGGCCATGGGCCTTATTTTATCAAACAAAATTATTGCACCGAGCAGTAATTTTTGCCCTTCCAGGTCATATCCGATAAGTTCAAAGTATGCAAGGCAAAATGTTCATCCAGGAATCCTTAATTTGAAACATAAAAATATTTATCACTGTTCCTTTAAGATTATCCTGGTTTTTATTTTTTTCTTTTTAGACTGATAAACACTTCATAGGCTTTCCCTTTTCAAAGAAAAAAAGGCGCTAAAGAGACCCGGCAAGTTTTCCAAGCTACTACCCTGGCTTCTCTGAAAGGGGAAAGGAATGTTAAGGAAATAGTGTAGGAAGCTTAAAAACGGTGGAACACTAGCAAGCTGGGCCTCTTCTCCTTTTCACCTTAAGTCTTTTTTCTCTCCCATTCACAGCTTTAGGTCCTTTGTTTGTTTAACAAACCATTGCAATCATACCCAGCTCGATGGGGGAGGAATGTGAACTCTCTAAGTAGCTGTTCTTGCAATCCACATGTGTGGTCCATCAGCGGCTCAGCCAGCCCAGCCCAGAACTTCCATGTGCTGCTCCTCACTCCTGCGGCCCTGGGGGCCGGGCACCTTGCTCACAATGAGCCCAATCTCTTAGTGCTGCGTGCTTGCTGCTCCTTCCCAGTAGCCTAGAGGGATGTCTGCAGTTGCTCTTCCTTCCCTGCTTGCCTAGTGATAGCACTGTCCCCTCCTGCTGGGGCCTGTCCCCCTCAGCTCCTGAGACAGACATGGCCTGGTGTGTCAGCCACCCCCACCTGTCTTCAGCCCATGGGCTCACCACTGAACACTGGGCAGACACATTCCAGGATCTTCCTGGTTATCACACCCAGTCTTCAAATGTCAGGCGCACACCATAAACAGAAGATGCGAGGCCAGGTGCCCTCTCCCCCACCTCCCAAACCTAATTAGAACTGCTAGTGCCTTTCTTAGGTCCTAGCAGATAGGCTGGCCCTGTGGGGATGGATTTCAGTTTCTTGGTCAATGAATCAAAATAATATTTAGCAATAATGTATTTCAACAGGAACCAGTATTTCATAAATTATATTTCAGTTGTGCTCATGAAGCCCTCTCGTGCTATTCTGTCTAATAATTCCCATCTCACAGTCCTGTAGAAAGGCATCACTGTCTCAATTTGACAAATAAGGAAACTGAGGCTCAGGGGATTTAAGCTGACTATCCATAAGCATGGACTAACAAGGTATTGCAAGGAACATACCACTGTACTGAGCAAGGTGCCTAGCACATAGCAAGTGCCCAAAAAGCATTAGCTTCCATTAATCTTGTTTCTGATGACAATGATGGACAGAGGCTGCACCCAGGTGTTCTGCGCTTGGCTGTGCGCTTGCTGCACTTACACCCTGCCATCCCTTCTAGCCAAGCTGTGTGAGCAATGAACTTCACCAACAGCTTTGACCAAATAAAGCTTTCTTTTCTTCCAAATCAAACTTCAGAATATGTGCTAGATTGCCTGGTGCAGGTGGTATGTGACCAGCATCCTCCTCAAGTTCATCGGTCAATATCTTCCCCAGAGGGAGGAAAACTTTTCATGCCTCTTCTTATATGTACACACTTAGGAGTATAGCCGGGGGTAGGTTTCATGTTTCTGAACTGACAGGGGTGTCGGCAGAAAACCCCACAGATCTGCAGGTATGACTGGGCCATGGATAGGGGACAGAAGAGGCTATGAAAAGTTGCTAACTGTATTATCAGGTTCCTGAAACATGGACCATACAGACGCTTTAAAAAAGAGATGGCTAAAAGAATCCTGTTCTAAGGCATTTTGCAACTTGAAGGGGAAATGTTTTTCCACTACCACCTTTTTGAAGTACCTGGAATCTCCAGCACATCCTTGCCTAAGTTTACTGTGTTTCCAAGCAATCATTAACAAACATGCCCAACTAGAAATAATTTTGAAACTTGCGCAGCTACTGGATGACAGGAAACATCAGTGGCAAGGCAGGTATGGAGTTCATCTTCGGTGAATGAAGCTAGAAAGACATACCCCCCTTATTCTATAACCTGAGCTTCACTTCAAGAGCACACCCACACAACTGATGGTGTGCAGAGATTTTCTAGTGTTTTTTACATGCATTTTAAGTAGATTCAGTATTTTAGATGATCTTTAAATACTTACTACCCTTTGTCCTACTTGAAACTGGATTAGAAAGACTCTCCAGCTTTCCCCTGCTTTCTGCAAGTGGAATAAAAGAAGACATGAAATTGCTTACATAAAATATTCAAAGCAGCACTCAGAGGAAATTGGTATTTTTTTAAACCAATAGTATTAAAATACCATAAAACAGGTATGCAAATCTATGCAATAACAGAACCTGAACCAAATTACGAACTGAAAAATTGTCAGCAAGGCAATAACCAGTTGGCACTCATTTTCAACAAAACTTCATATACACATACAGATTTATCAGATTTGCAGGGCAAAAAGGATGATGTCTCCAAATTGAATATTCAGTTAAATGGTTACCAAACCTACATTAGAATTAGTATGGAAACCTTTTAAAAATACAGACTCCTAGGCCACGGGGCAAACTACAGCAAAGTGAAACAGCATCACTGGAGCCCAGAAAATTTATGTTTTAAACGAGTCCTCAGAAGCAAGTCTACAGCCAGCTTTGTACCACCAAACCCTGTTGAACATTTGGAAACCAGTACCTCTGATCACCAATTAGTTAAGAAAGGTGGCTTCTTCCAACTAAGACTATTCCACAACCTATCAATCCTCTTATGGGGAAAGATTTTCAGGATTTTCTTAACCAGTACAAAGGTAAATCTATTAGGAAACAAAGCCAATTATATCTCACCTAAGTGGTTTATTCACTTGGTTGCCTGTTTTCTTCCTCTCTTAATTTGATTCAAAAGGCTATGTCCATTTATTTTGTATGGGAACATCCTTTTAAGTTAAAAATGGGAAAATAAAGGCCATTTTTAGGCCGGGCGCTGTGGCTCACGCCTGTAATCCTAGCTCTTGGGAGGCCGAGGCGGGCGGATTGCTCAAGGTCAGGAGTTCAAAACCAGCCTGAGCAAGAGCGAGACCCCGTCTCTACTATAAATAGAAAGAAATTAATTGGCCAACTGATATATATATAAAAAATTAGCCGGGCATGGTGGCGCATGCCTGTAGTCCCAGCTACCCGGGAGGCTGAGGCAGAAGGATCACTTGAGCCCAGGAGTTTGAGGTTGCTGTGAGCGAGGCTGACGCCACGGCACTCACTCTAGCCTGGGCAACAAAGCGAGACTCTGTCTCAAAAAAAAAAAAAAAAAAAAAGGCCATTTTTAGACAATTAATGTTAAAAATTACCCCTCACAATTCAGGAAAAAACTGGCAGTGAGCAGGTCATTTGTCTGAATCCTTCAGAGACTTTGCGGTCCATGTTTTCCTCGTTTTGCATGTATAAACACTTCGCAAATCATCCTCGCGGTCCATCCCTTTTCTCAAAATGCTCAACATTTATTCTGCTGGTTTAATTGGGTGGTCTCCAAAGGCTCATCTTAATTTTTTTTTTTAGCACATTAAAGCAAAATAGAAATTTCTTCTGGATGATTCTGCCTTTGCGCCTACCCATCTCACAAACGGATAATACCAATTTATGTATGGGGGGGGGGCTCTCTTCTGCTTCACAGGAAAGGGAGGGCATAACGCGAGGTGCACAAACCAGGCAGTGGAGGAGCTTAGCTTCATTGTCAAAATATTCAAATTATCACCAAAAGAAAACGATTCCTTTCTGAATTCAACAATACTCCTTGGCCTCGGAGGGCTCACACAGGAGCTTATTCTTAAGCTGTTCAATGTAAGCAGCGCTAGTGAAAGAGGAGAACCCTGGCAGGGAGAGATCAAGTCCCTCGGCCCTTCCCACCTGCCATGTAGGCACCAGTACGATGCTGAAATAGTTAACAATACACCAGGGACCCATGGCAGGCCTGCCTAGGGGAGAAGCAAGTGCAGCATATGATGATTTAATAAAGCAGAAGAGAAACAGGAAAAATAACACATCTCAGTTTGACAGGATGCTACTTGGAGATTACTTTTCAGGTCAGAATTTAGATTTCAAAAGCAGAGAGAAAAGGTTTTTGTGCATCAATTTCTTTTTTTAAGCAAGTGGTAAAAATGACCTTATAAAATTAAGCAATCCTAAAGATAAAAGTTTCTGAGTCCCAGAGTAGCAAGAAAAAAAATCACTTTTTTCTAGGAAAGGAGACTGGCACATGGTAAACAGATTAGTGAAGTGTTTTAAATGAAGGGGAAAATATTTTGGGGGGAAACGATTTGTTTATCCACTGACGACAAAAACTAAGCCTTCGTGAATCTAGAGCGTATGATTTCCAGAATGCATTTTTGCTGTCACAATATGTTTTTCTAGGCATTTGCTTCTGAGAACAGCATTTAAAAGCATGTCTTTTTCTCAGTTACTGAACTGGTTTAGCCGCCCGCTGGGCATTCACTGAAACCCAAATTGAACAAAGGATTTCCTTCCAGTTTCAGCTCATTCACTTCTAGCTACTCCTGGTTTTACTTAAGCAAATTCTTCAGACTGACTTTTTTGTTTCTAATGATCTGAATGGGAAAATATTGGGCAACCCCCAAACACTGGGAAGGCTGCCCTGGTTTTCAGTGAAAGAATCCTCCAGATTGAAGATGTGCAAGGCTTGTTTGTGAAAAGCCCCTCCAATATGGTTTTTTTTTCTTGTCTAAAGGCTGCAGTTCCAGATGGAAAGGAGCGCACCCGATTGGGTAGATTATAGACAACTAAATCTTATCTCAGGGAGATGGATCATGAGATTATATCTTTCAGGTAGAGACCCTAACTGTGATATTCAGATTCACCTCCAGACAATAATGTCATCTGAAAGATGACACAGAGGGGCATGTTGCCAAAGGGTCACTTGAAATTGGAACAGCCTGTGGGCCTGGCCCCTGGTCTTCCACCTTTCCACATTGAACATTATCTTCCTGGGGGGCCTTATGCACAACCCAGGGTTTCGGCTACTCCTGAGGTCAGAGGCCTCTGAAATCTGGATCTTCAATACTGAGCTTTCTGTCAAATTCTGGGCAAGTACATCTAACTACCTCCCACACCTCTCAGCGTGGATACCTGGCAGTGCCCCTCAAGGTCACCCCTCCTAAAGCAAGACACTAAGCCCTACACTCGCTCCTCCTCCAGCATTACCTGCAGTAGCTAATGGCACCACTGCAAGAGCAAAACGCTCCCCAGCTGATAACCGTCACCTTAAGTACTTTTACTTAACACCCTCAGCAACCACAGGAGTAGACGGCATTAACCCTATTTTATTCATGTGGAGACAAAGGCTTAAAAGCTCCGCAAGCCCAGGGTCCTACAACCAGCAAGCAAGCTGCCCAGCTGGGATGGGAATGCAGTGTGTGATTCCAAAGCCAATCTCTTCCCATGTCACTTCCTAGCCTCTCCAAAGTCAGAAGCTCTGGAGTCTAGATTTTTCCACTGATGAAGCTTTACAGATTCTACGAGCTTATTGTCTCTCAAATTTGTTTCCTTCTTTTAATTCCCATAGTTACCGATTGTTTGGGTGAAGTTTGCCTTTTTTATGGCCTCCGAATCAGCATGGCAGGTCAACTCAGGAATTGTACTGTTTATCCTCTCAGCAATTTTCCTTCCTAGCTCACTTAAAACAGGTGGCAGGCTTCGTAACCCCTGGTGTTTTTGTCCAGCTGAAGACAGAAGTCTGTCTTTGTTAACAACATCTAAACCCAATGAGGAAATTCTGCTGGACTTCTGGGAGGGGAGGAGGGGAGAGGGACTAGGGGAGAGGGAGGAGGGGGAGGGGAGAGGGAGGAGGGAGAGGGGAGGGGAGGAGGGGGAGGGGAGAAGGGGGCAGGGGAGGGAAGATAAGAAGGTGCCCAAAAGACACTCTCCCTTCCATCTCCAGCCCACACCCCAACCCTGGGCCTGGAAAGAAAAGGAGATCTGTCAGCTCCCAGCACGGGGCCCATGCACTGCTCTGTTCTTCAAGGCAGTCGGTAGAACCCCAAGGCCAGCTGTATGAGGGATACTCCGGGAGGCCAGACCTTAGGCAAGAGGTTTCCAGCTTCCACTGGTGGCCCTGAGGCAGACACAGCTGCAAAGCTTTGAGACAGCTATCATGCTATACCAAGGTCAAGGCTGGGTCCTCACCTTGCAGGTGCCGCGGAAATCTCCGGGTTCTAGGACACGCTCCATGTGTCCTAGACACATGGGGGAGGGGAGGCACCTAAAAATGTCCGACATGAAGTTTCCCTCTAGGTTGGCAGAATAGGGGCTGGAGTCTGATTTAAGATGCTCACGGGGAATAAAAAAAGCAATACTTCTGCAAGCTTGACGTTGTGAAGCGAGATTCAGACCTGTGGCGTGCCTCAATGAGGTGCTAAGGATCTTACGTGGAATAGAGTGGACTAGCTACAACTGCGGCAACTGGAGCCAATCTATTTTTCAAAAGAGGCCACCACCTTGTTGCAGAGAGAAGCATGGACCCTGCAAAAGCATAGGTGACCTGGGGGTAGGGTGGGTGGAGGGTGCAGTCCTGTGCTTTAAAACCCTGAGGCAGACAGCAAAGGCAGGAAGGAAACAAGGGCAGATGTTAGAGTATGCTCACAAGATTAACTCTGAGTCCTATGCAAATACCTAGAAAGGGACAGGCAGACAAAGTGATCTTTAAGGTTCCACACTAAAAACTTCAAAGGTAAAAAAACAAAGTCTACTTGGATGAGGAAAGAGTGGCCAGTGCTGCTAGAGTTTTGAGGTCCAGGACACCCTGTTTCCCAAGCCTGGACAAGCCTCCCAGGCTAGCATGCTGGGACAGAGAGGGGCTGCTGATTTCCATATGGAAATGATGGCATGCTGGACACCGAGGTGCTTTGGGGGAGGGAGATTCCTTCCCACAGATCCTTAACGTGCCAAATTTGTTGACTGAAAGATGTTGCAGCAATGGTCGGTACTTATGGCACCAAAGTACGGTAAGTACCAATGACATGTCTAAGGGGGTTCAGACTTGGAGGACATTCATGCCATATGAGCAAATTCCACTGCAGGTCTGTGGCTGAACATCTGAGACCTTCAGAAAAGGCTTATAAAGGCCCTGATGAAAACTGAAGAGGATTTTAGATAAGCCAAGATATATCAGCCATTATGCAGAGATCAGAACTTTTAGTGCAGAGAGCTCTGGCCAAAAGAACTTCAGATTTGCAAGAATTTGCAACCCCTCCCCTTTCCTGCCAAATGGGCAGGCCACTAAATTCAAAGGGCCTGCAGGGCGTGGGGCACATCCAGAGGGAAGATAACCTGGGAGAGGGAAGATAACCTGGGAAAGGAGGAGTGGCCCAGGGAGCAAGTGCCCTGTCACAGAGGCAGAGTTGGCCAAGACGGTCCCTTAGAGTCTGAAGCACAAAGTCCCCTCTATCTGCTTTGGTTACAGAGAAGATGGGCATGTTGTATTAAATTATACCCAAGAGGAGAACCACAGACGGGGAACACGGAAGCTAGGGAAGTTGGGCAAGCAGGCAGAAGTTGGAGAACCAGAGCGGCTGCTCTGGTCTCACAAGGGTCTAGCCTCTTGCTTCCCTTGTCATACCTGACACATGAGAGCCAGAAGGAAGGAGAGAAAGACACAGCTAGTGAGCACGCACAGGGCCCCTCCCCAACACCAGCTCCTGACCTGGGCAACCGGCCACAGGATCTTCCAATCTGCGGTGCCCAAAACCTTGGCAGGGCTGGGGGTGGGGAGGGATGCTAGAGAATGGGGAACCAGTCCGTCCTATTGGCCAAAACTGAATTTTGGCCTGGCTTCCTTTATATGCACCACCAGCGTGGTGCCACAGACAGATGAGAGCCTGGAGTCAGCCGGGTCAGGGAAGGGGTATTTGCACACGCTGGAGACAGATCCGCACTGGCTCCCCAGTCCTCTGTTTCTGGACTGGCTCCCCTTCATTCTCATCACAATGCTGCTGTCACAGTGATTCTTCTAACATGCAAATATGTTCCTGTCACTTGCCTGTTTGGAATTCTTCAAAGGTCCCATTAGTTTCTGTCAACTGCAACCAAGAGTCCTGTCTAATCAGAACCACTGAAAGTTTTTAATCATGAGAGCAGTATGTTCAGGCTTGTGTTACAGAAACCGACCTCAGACGGCACACATACCAATTATTCTCCTGGATCTATCCATTATATACATTAAAACAGGCAAACAGTAATTCCTATGGCAAAACAAACAAACCCACTGTGCACAAAAAGAATAAAAGCAGTGACTGAACTCTGAAGTTTCTCTATAAAACTAATTGTTCACAGAGAATTCTAAATCTTCCCTGAATCAGAACTAACAACACTCTTATGCACCGTGAGTTGAATCTATGGGCAAATGAGAACCATTTTAAGGAAACAACATGAGATGGCTATGATCTTAATGTGCTTCCAATTTTCATGGTGATTGTGTGTGTTTTATGAATCACTTTTAATTCCTGCTGCTGGAACAAAAAGGAAAAAATTACCTTGGTAGATGCCACATAATGGATCAATTAAGTTATTCCCCAAATAAAGTATGCTTTGTTATACAGTATAAGCATGCATAATTTCTAGCATTATTTTAAACATCAATAGAGAAATGTACTTTATTTTTTAATTTTTTTAACACTCTCCTATAACTCCTTCATCCCCAACTGCCTTCACTTTAACTTTTTGTTTTGTTTGTTTGTTCATGGAGAGAGAAGGAAGGAAATTTTAATGATATTCCTTAGATAACAACTTTTCTTCCCTAAAAGTGGTACAATGCATTTTACTTTACCTCACTCCACTGTGTAGGACACATGCTCTACTTAATATTAAGCTGTGCTCCTACGGTTAGTTAAGAAACTATCCAAAATGGTAGTGTTTTTCTAGATACAACCTAAGAAAGATGGGGTGGTCTGGCATAAAGGGCATTGGCTTCGGAGTCTGATGGGTCTGGATTTGAATGCTGGCTCTGCTGCTTGGAAGTTGTGTTATCTCATGCAAGCTGCACCACCTCTCTAAGCCTCAGTCTCCTCTGCCATAAAATGGGGATGTCGGCCTATCTTGCAAAGCAGTTATTAAGAGTACACATTCTATATGTAAGTACGGAGGAGCAATGACTGTACAGCATCCAAAGTGTATGTACACACTAGATGTGGTCTGCGAATAAGAAGTGTCAAAAATGATTTTACATGGTGGATAAGCTCACGATTAGGAAACATTAATAACTTATTTTGGAATACAATACATGTAACAGGAAGTCAGATTCACAGCCATCATCTTCAATGTGGATCACGACACAATTCCATCTCCTAATGTGTAGTACTTATAAAGGAGATTTCTGTTATTATCTGTGTGCTTTAACATATTGTCATGTATTTGAAAGATTCCTAAATTCTTTAAGTAGAATACTATTTGCTGAGCTTTTAATGGTAATATCGTATTTAACTAGAGAAAACAATTATGAATGAGCCTGGCCCGGACTGGTCTTAGAGGTGTCATAAAGTGACCCAAATGAGATATTGCAGTGATTCAGGCATTTCTGGGTTTTGCTACTTTTTTCTTTCTGAATGTATTGGTAGGAAGGAGGACTGGTTTTTTTTTTTTTCCATGCTGTACATTATTTATTTATTTATATTTCGGCATATTATGGGGGTACAGATTTTAAGGTTTCAATAAATCTATAAATGCAATTCACCACATAAACAGAAGCAAAAACAAAGACCACATGATTCTTTCAATAGATGCAGAAAAAGCTTTTGACAAAATTCAACACCCTTTCAAGATACGAACACTTAATAAAATAGGCATAGAAGGAACATACCTAAAAATGATACAAGCCATATATGACAGACCCATAGCCAACATCATACTGAATGGGGAAAAACTGAAAGCATTCCCACTTAGAACTGGAACCAGACAAGGCTGCCCACTATCTCCACTTCTATTCAACATAGTGCTGGAAGTCCTGGCTACAGCAATCAGACAGGAAAGTGGAATTAAAGGTATCCAAATAGGGGCAGAAGAGATCAAACTTTCACTGTTTGCTGAGGATATGATATTTAGAAAACCCCAAAGATTCAACCAAGAAACTCCTGGAACCGACAAATGAATTTAGTAAAGTCTCAGGATACAAAATCAATACACAGAAATCAGAGGCATTCATATACGCCAACAACAATCAAATTGAGAACCAAATCAAAGACTCAATTCCCTTCACAATAGCAACAAAGAAATTAAAGTACCTAGGAATATACTTAACCAAGGAGGTAAAAGACCTCTACAGGGAGAACTATGAAACACTGAGGAAGGAAATAGCAGAGGATGTAAACAGATGGAAATCCATACCATGCTCGTGGATCGGCAGACTCAATATCATTAAAATGTCTATACTACCCAAACTGATCTACAGATTCAATGCAATACCTATTAAAATCCCATCAGCATTCTTCACAGATGTAGAAAAAACAATTTTACGCTTCGTATGGAACCAAAGAAGACCCCGAATACCAAAAGCAATTCTAGGCAACAAAAACAAATTGGGAGGTATTAATATGCCAGATATCAAACTATACTACAAAGCTGTAGTAATTAAATCAATCTGGTATTGGCATAAAAATAGGAATACTGACCAGTGGAACAGATCTGAGAATCCTGATATAAAACCATCCTCATATAGCTATCTAATCTTTGACAAAGCAGACAAAAACATACGCTGGGGAAAAGAATCCCTTTTCAATAAATGGTGCTGGGAAAACTGGATAGCCACCTGTAGAAGGCTAAAGCAGGACCCACACCTTTCACCTCTCACAAAAATCAACTCACACTGGATAACAGACTTAAACCTAAGGTATGAAACGATTAGAATTCTAGAGGAAAATGTTGGAAACACTCTCCTAGACATCGGCCTAGGCAAAGAGTTTATGAACAAGTCCCCAAAGGCAATCACAGCAGCAACAAAAATAAATAAATGGGACATGATCAAACTAAAAAGCTTATGCACAGCCAAAGAAACAGTCATGAAAATAAACAGACAACCTACAGAATGGGAGAAACTTTTTGCATCCTACGCATCCAATAAGGGACTGATAACTAGAATATACTTAGAACTCATGAAAATCAGAAAGAAAAAATCAAATAACCCTATTAAAAAGTGGGCAAAGGACTTGAACAGAAACTTTTCTAAAGAAGACAGAAGAATGTTCAACAAACATATGAAGAAATGCTCAACATCTCTAATCATCAGGGAAATGCAAATCAAAACCACAATGAGATATCACTTAACTCCAGTGAGAATGGCCTTTATCAAAAAGTCTCCAAACAAATGCTGGCGTGGTTGCGGAGAGAGAGGAACACTCCTACACTGCTAGTGGGGCTGCAAACTAGTTCAACCTCTGTGGAAAGTAATATAGAGACACCTTAAAGCGATACAAATGGATCTATCATTTGATCCAGCAATCCCATTACTGGGCATCTACCCAAAAGATCCAATGACACTCTACAAAAAAGACACCTGCACTTGAATGTTTATAGCAGCACAATTCATAATTGCTAGGCTGTGGAAACAGCCCAAGTGCCCATCAATCCAAGAATGGATTAATAAATGTGGTATATGTATACCATGGAGTACTATTCAGCTCTAAGAAACAACGGTGATATAGCACATCTTGTATTTTTCTGGTTAGAGCTGGAACCCATACTACTAAGTGAAGTATCCCAAGAATGGAAAAACAAGGACCCCATATACTCACCAGCAAATTGGTATTAACTGAACAGCACCTAAGTGGACACATAGGTACTACAGTAATAGGGTATTGGGCAGGGGGGAGGGGGGAGGGGGCGGGTATATACATATATAATGAGTGAGATGTGCACCATCTGGGGGATGGTCATGCTGGAGGACTGGTTTTAATTAGAATCATTTGGAAAACAGGAATTTAAACACATAACCTAATATTCTCCTCAGTTAGCCTTGCACCCAAGGCTGCTGTGGACAGCTTTCCTAGAAGTTAGCCTCAAGATCACAGAATTGGGAAGTGCTTTATCTATGAGAGCTTTGGGGATTGGGGAAAAAATCAAAGATAAGATGGAATATAAGAAAACTTACAAAGATGACTAGAATAAAAAAAACAACAACGTAGCATTATTACAGTCAAGGACATTTTGCAAAACATGTGCAGAGAGAGGCCAAGAGTTATGATTAAGCAACAGTTAGCACTAGAGCTGCAAAACAAGGGAGGGCTGCTTTAGGGGGAAATGGGCTTGAACAGAGAACTAAAATATGTTATGGGAAAAACAACAAAAATGTTGGATATGCATTTTAAGGCTAGAGTTAGGAATCATTATCTTGAAATAGGTAGTGGTTACAACAAGTCATAATTTCCATGTAAATAGTGGAAAATAAGGAAACTTCTCATGTACAATGAGGACCTTGCCAACCATGAATACCCTCGAATAACCACTGGATTTAGTGACATAGCCTATTTCACAACTTCAGAAAATCTGGAGATAGAACATACGTAAATTGAGAATTGCCTCATATTATGACTTTAGGAGGATGATAATGCCTCAAAATTTTTTCCTGGTATTTAAGATAAAAACATTTGAAAACATCTTTTTAAAATGTTAAGAGATAGAGATCGCAAAGTTTCTAGCAAGTCCTAATAAATAAAAATCAATTGTACAATACCCATTATGTCTAATTTAACATGAACAAACAGCAATGATATTTCTTAGCATGTTCTCTTGATTTTTTTTTTTTTTTTTAAAGAGTGAAAAGCAGGCTTTCATTAAGTTCTCAACCTTTATCCCCCAACCTGATTTTCCCCTCAAGGTCTGAAGTCCCTCAAATGCAAAAGTGTTTTCTGGAAGGTAACACACGCCACTGTGGCGTCCGCTCCAGTGCAGGCGGGAGGGGACTACAGAGCCGAGGCTGACCACGGGAGTTCCAGGGTTTAGCACAAGACATATTTACCTTTCTAAGTGAAGTACAGATGAGTGTTAGATGTGACATGAAACAGAGACCATACCAGACGTGAGAGCAATCCTAGAGAGAGAGAAGAAAAACAAAAACAACAACAACAAAAAAAAACACAATGTCCCAACATTCCAAAGGCATGTCTCTAAGTCCTAACCATTTTTAGTTGTAGAGAGGTGGTACAGTGATGTGGTTAAGAGCACACAATGAGGCCAGAAAGCCTGAGTCAAATCCTAAGGCCACACCTGGAGCCACTTAGAGACCTCATGCAATTTGTTTCCTCTCTACACCGCTTTCCTCACCTGCAGAATGGAGATAACGATCACACCCACAGCACAAGACCCTTCCAGAATTAAATGAGTTAATATGAATGAAGTGCTGAGGCTGTGTCTGGAAAGCAGGGAGCAACTCCTGTAATTATTTTTCTGAGACCCCAAGTGAAAATACCTCATAGCCTCAAGCAGAAATCAGAAGACAATCAGAACCCTTTTAAGAGTGTCAACTAAGAAGAATACTATCCTCTGGGAAAAGAAAACAAGTACCTGGGGGTGGGGGTGGGGAAAGGAAAATCCTAAGGAAGGAGGAAAGGCCATGAACGACCCCCCTCCCCCACAACACACCTTTTACTTAACTCCATTTTTTCCCTCAAAGACAAGATTACTACTCTTGGAGGAGGGCTGCAGGACAGAACTTCCTGACAATGAGCATACCCAATTATTCACCTAGTGATAAGAAAAAGGATTAAGACAGGACAGCAAGTGATGGGAAGGCAGCAGAAGTTTTAAAGACTGAAAAAGATGTAAATATAATTTTCTGTCAAAAGAAAAGAAGACAGGACATAGAACAGTAACAACTCAAGCCCATCAATCCCCGCCTTCACAGATATAAATTCATTTTTGGCAAAGAGTCCAATCCAATTGGACAAATACTTCAGCACCAACTGCAAGCAACCTCCACTGGGTAGCCCTCATTTATAAACTGATAGAGACGGCTGTTTGTTCTTATTTCTTTCTTAAATAGCAAAACTTTGTTAATTTGAATCCTATTCATTCCAGAGGTATGATCATTTAGGTACAAGTTGAGTTGGGGTTTTCCTCTTGAGTTGAGATCTTTCCTTGAGGAAAAAAATGTCTCATTAAAGTAGACAATATGTAATGTTGCAAAGTAAACATTTAAACTATTGAAAACATAAACCAAGTATTTTAACAGCCTCAGTAATATATTAATACGAATGATTAATTACAGATGATTGGGTATCTAATTATTATAGATGATCTAACAGGATAACATCTGGCCTTATATGACTCACACATTATTTAATTTTGAAAAATTCTATATTTCAGAGTACCCTTTCTTGCAATTAAATCAAGCGGGTAAGGATCTGTCTTGTTTTCAATGACCAGATAAGCCTTTATTAGTGCTGCTTTATTTGGTCAGTCTGGATGGATGGGAAACCAGCTAAGATGGAAATAACTGGGATCTTTCTACTAAGGAAGTTTGCTTATGTAAATTAACACACATGCAAACACAGGGGCCTAATATATGTCGATCCTCAAACTGAGTTTGACTCTTAAAAGTTACTTGAAATTATTCTTGCTGGAAATCACAGCAGGCATCGGTCTGAAGAAAAAGGCTCTTTTCTGGAGGCTCAAATAGTTGGAGTTATCCGATTCTATACACATAGCAAGAACACAATTTTTTAACTGCAGTCATCCCCTTGGCCTGTAGTTCTTTTTATCAATGTTGACAAATATGCCTTGCTGCTGAAAGCTGAAGTATCATCAAATGGAAAAGTGCGGTTTGATTTCCTACTTTTCCCTCCACCTTTCTGCCTCTCCCCACTTTGGTATTATGTCACATGAAATTACTTCCAGAAACTGGGAGGATCCAGCAGCCAAGTTATAAAACCTAAGTGCTATGTTTAATGCTTCTTATCTACAAGTTAATACTTAGGAAGGTGAGAGTCTACAGATGATCAAAGCCATGGTAATTTTCCTGTTTCGTAAGAACTCTAAAATCTCAGCAGAATCCCAACCTGCGGAATCTACCACGTTTATATGACTAACACAAAAACGTATTCCTTCACAAGACTCCTACCACAACCCACAAATCTGTAAACCTCTATTTTAAACTTCATCCCTACCTTTAATCAAAACAGAAATCTAGACAGATTTCTTTAAAAATAATCTCGGTGGTAAAAATAAAAGCTGGAGAGTAAAATATTAGCCAGTTCCTGTACTTGTGTGTTTACTTACTTTTCCCCTTCACGTTTTCTAAAAATTTCCATTATGATTTTAAGATGTTATTTTCCCAAAGAATGTTGACAACTATTTATTTCCTACTTAAAGCTCTGGCTTAAATAGGCTGTAATTTGAGAACAGCTCAGAAATGGGTTTTGTCTTATGATCTGAAATCAGAGTAGCCAGTCTTTTAAAAATCAAAATTTCCCTTAAACTTTTCACTGAGGAGTGAAGGTGTTCGTTTGCTTCCTTTGATAAGGGGTTCATGACATACAGTGGTAGTAAATCCTGGGTAAGGAAACTGTCAAAGGATATTTTGTGTTTTGCATTATTTAGCAGTACATTGTAGAATTAAATCATGTAAAATGGAAGCTTTATCCATCTCAATCACTAAATTTGGTCAAGTGAAAGTCTACAAAATTCTACATCCAAAGCTTTAATAAAAATAAACATTGCATGAGGGTTTATTTTTAGGAAAGAATAATCGAGAAGGAGGCTTGGATAAGAAAAGGAAAATGCCCTACACCTTTCATGCCTTCTTCTAGAGGCTGCAGACCGGCCAACTAACTTGCCAAAGGAAAAAAAAAGTGTTTAATAATTATCTATAAAGGAAAGATTTTTAAAAGCAATAGCAGCAACCAGGTAAAAACAGACCAATCAGGTTTTCCTAAAATTTAGTATTTGCAGTTGAAACCTGCATAAGTAATTACTTTCAAAGAATGTACAAGGAGCCATCAATCCCCATTCATTCAGCAACCATTTACTGAGCCCAGAGCTTTGCTAGCCTTGGAGATTAAAAATGAATACAACACAGCTGCTTTGCTTCCAGCTAGAAGAATACACCTAAATAAAGAGCTACAGAGCAATGTGTTAAGTGCTTTAAGAGAGGTGTGCTCCAAGGGCTACAGGGCCAGGGGAAGAAGCCATAAATTCTTCCTGAGAAATCAGGCAAGCAAGGGGAGATGTGAAAGAAGGTATGGAGATATTTCCTTGTGATAAATGCAAGACTTTTTCCATACTAATGTTCTAAAAAACTAAGTCGGTAATTTTAAGATATATGAATGATTGCAATTTCAGATGCTATCCTGGTCTATTAGCCAGATTCATTTATGTTTGAAGCAGACTTCCAATTACAATATCCTAAGAACAAAAAATTTTTAAAAATAAATGTATACTCGTAACATTCCCATGCAACGCACACAATCCAGAATGGCATGAGTTGCTAGCATGCGTGGAACGTAGATTTCAAGTTCAAAGATGTTTTTAAACATAAATGAACAACAGACATATTTGAGAGAATTTGTATGTAACATTAATAATGCTTATTTTAAGTATCACTTTTGTTCCTTTCTTCTCAAAGCAAAAATAAAATAAAACCACCCGATTATATCATGGTTAATATTTGTCTTTCTCTACTTCTGTGTTAAAAAAAAAAGGGGGGGGATGTTGAATCAACTTCTACTTATCATTTATTATGCATACCATATTCCTACTTATAACATAGTTGTGACAAAACCTCCATTGTTCATTACACACTAGCCCCAAACTTGAGTAATTCTAATGTAAGCATGAGAAACTCCCGTCTCCTTTGGGGTGAATTTCCCAATTCCTCTGTGTTAAAGTGAGGTCTAATTTTCCCTGTGCCTGGTTTTCACAAGAAGGTCCATTCCACCCCATGTGCTCCTTTTCAGCTGTCAATAAACAGGCAGTGAATTCCCCACAGCTTCACAAAGCTAGTTAGGCAGAGCCATTCATTCCTTCAGGAAAACAGGGCATTGATTTCAGCGAGTTCCCAGGGAGCAGCTGCAACAAAGAGATCAAAGGCCCACCTCTCTTTCCCTCCATTGCTTTCATTAGGCCTGGCCCAGACAAACAGCGACAGGTTTCCCTGAGACAAGCAGAGGGCCCGGCAGACCACCTCATGGTTCAATTCAAATTCATCCGTTTCCTACATTCCAGTGACAGTCCAGAATGCTAACCATGACAAACCAGCACAATCACCAGGCATAATATACTGCTCGCTAGTTCATCCAAGGTCAGAGGGAGAAAACAAGCACTGAGGGAAGTCCTCAGCTTCTAGGGCATGCTAAGTCTCAATGGTCCCCTGACATTCCATAAATAAACTTCTCCCTCTCACTCTCCCTTTCTCCCTCCATCCTACAACCCCACAAGGGATGGTCTCACTTAACAATCTGCAATTTCTTTCGTGTAACTGTACCCAAACTATATAGAAACTTTATTCTCCATCTAATAGTTCTAATAGTCAGATGAATATGGCTATGTGTGCAGCCTTTATTAGTTCGCTGCTGTGTTAAAGCCAATCTGCTATACCCAGTAAGAACCGAAATGTCTAGGGTTTCCCTAAAGGGTGCTCTCCAGTGAAGGCCACATAACTTGAAGAGAAGGTTAGCTTGCGTAAATTCTATTTGTAAAACAAAAATGTGAACAGAGATGTAACAGTGTTTTGATTTGATCTGGGTAATCAGCCAGACTGGGCAATCCAAGTTCTTAAATGACAGTCTGTGTGTGAATGAGGGGTGTGTGTGGGGGGTGTGTGTGTGTGTGTGTGGGGGGGGGGTGATGAAGGTTAGCCAGCAGGAAGGGCGAGCAAGAGCGAATATAAAAGAAAATGAATTGTCCTGATTGGTTACCTACGCTGAACAAACATAATTAGAAGGCTTCCAAATTCACTGCATTCTAAATTGCTTCTTTCACACAACCTTCATTGAAAGCCTGTAACAAAATGCGTTCATTTTATTGTGCTCCATTCCATTTCTGTCACTAATCCTGAGTAAACATGGGACTAGATGGGTTAAGTTTCAAAATTCCTAAACTAAAAAAGAAAATAAACAATATTGGAATGAAAGGTATGGAGAACTCATTCCCTGATGCAGAACACAGCCTCTCCATGTGCCCATCTTATAAGCTTCAGTTCTGACCTGGGGGATCAATTAAAGACCTCCAGAGACATCCATTCGCCAATTACTCATCTTTGCCTGACAAAGATACCATTTGGTATAGGGAGCTGAGCAACCCCCGAGGAAAAAAGCTGTTCTACCCTCATTTTCAAATCGGGACAAAAATGAACTCAGAAAATACAGAACTCTAAACTGCACGGGAAAGGTAGTTCTGATAAAGGCAGTGTGATAATTAAATTAGGAATCTCAAAGCTAACACTGGCATCCACTAACTTTGGGTCCAGAGGGTACTTTTAACCTCTGTCTTCCAACTTTTCCAAAATGGAGACAGAAATATCTGGCAAGCATTCCTTTATAAGGGACTGTGAAATAATCATTCTTCAAAAATTATAACATGTATCTCATTGAAGAAAGCTAGCTGTATGAGTAGAACTTCCTTATGTAATAGACCGCTCTGTAATTCAATAGACGTTCCCTGGAAACTCACTACTTTCTATAAAACAAATCATATTTTAAAAGCACTCAGAAAATTTACTACTCAAAGTCTATGGCAAATGGCCAAATACACATATCAACTCATTTATATATCTTTCAAAAGCATTTACAAAGCACTCAGAAACATTATGCACTGGATCTTCACCACTACTACCTGAGAGAGCTGGTTTCGTTAATGTATTTTTGAATGAGGAGATAATAGGCTCAAGAGAGATAAACTGATTTGCCAAAGTCAAGGAACTGTAACTAGCAGAGTTAAAACTTGAAATTCAAGTATTCTGTCTCTAACGCTTATGCTGTTTCCATTATACCTAGCTACTATGACTGTGGATATAATCAGTCACTGAAGGTCTCTCACCAGGACTATATTAAATAAGTAATCACAATCAATTTTTAAGCCCAATGCATTGCACCACTTTCATGCAATGATATAGTGTTCATGAGCATGAACTCTGGAGTCAAATCCATATTTAAACTTTAGTGCACCTTTTAATAATTTTGTAAATTAAGCAATTAACAACAGTATTTTCAAAACCTCAGTTTTCCCAGCTGTAAAAGAGGAACAATACTACTTTCTCTCACAGGACTTGTGGAGGATCAAATTAGAAAACTTGTGTAAAGCACGTAGACCAATGTTGACAAACAATAAAAGCCCAGCAATGATAGCTATTATCATTAATGTTGAAAACCAAACCAGTGTAAAACTTGTTAAAAATGAAAACTCTTCTTTTTCAAGAAAAAGACATAAAATTTAACTTTCAGTCTCTAGATTACATAATCCCCTTTAGCATTAAAAGCTTAGGACTCGAGTCCGGGCCTTTATGGGGACCAACTATTGAGGCAAGATCAAACTGTTTTCAAAGATAATGAAAGCTACTTAATAAAATGGAAACATTAATTGAAGTGTCTTTTTAAAAGAAAGCTAATTGAGGCAAATCCCTATTTGCTATAGAGCAGCAGTGTGGTTTTCCTGCACAATTCTGCTTTACTCCCTGCCATTTAACTATTTCAAGTAGAAATGTATTGGTAACAAGAAGAAATCTGCAGACTGTTAGCACTTGAAGAGAAAAATACACAGGGATATTTGTTGTCTGTAGACGGTGCTTTAATGTTCTCAAAGAACTAATACATATCTCACTTCACTGACCCTCACACTACTAAGAGAAAACACTCATTTTCTAGCTCAGAAAAGACTGCCAGTGGCAAACAGCAAAGCTTATTTTTTTAATGCCTTGTCTCATTTTTCCTAACACCCTATTAATGAACAGTAGCACGGAGACGCTACAGTACAGCGTGTACAGCCTGCTGCGGGAAGACAGAGGCCACTAAGTCTGGGGGAGCTACAAAAGGCTTTGAAGCGAAGGTGACATTTATCCAACCTGTTTCCTAGTATAGAAGTACTTCTAGAATATTCCTGATTGTCCTTGAGCTTGAGACAGGCTTTGTGAATTCTGAATGTATCACTCAATGATTTAGTGCTCTTTCACTGCTTTTGTTCATGTGCAAACTTAAGTGGAAGGGAGAGAGAAGGAGAGTGGGAGAGAGATGAATTTTATAAATTTCATCTGAGGCTTTCATATTATAGAGGCAGGGAGTTGAAGCCGCTGTTGTTTAACTTAATGTTTAAGGCCCCTTCTAATTCTACAGTTCTGTGCCTTAAAATTAATGCTCATTCTTATTAACATTATCACATTACCTAATGTATAGCACATCATTTTAAATGTGCATATTAATCTATAGCCTGTGAATATGGAGAAATATTTTTCTGTACTACTATTTTTCTCAGAAATTAACCATAGGAAAGAATTCTTAAGAACATCTAAGGGAATAAGTCCCACTAAAAAAAACTCAGCCCACTGCTGGTGAAGTATGATGCCTGTTCTTTCCTACCAAGAGCTGAGAGCTGCTTTTTTGTAATCACCTTTAACTTGGGATTCTCTAACAACATGAAACAAACATTTTTAATGAGAGACATTCAAGTATTTGAAGACAACTGTGACAGTCCCTTATACTGAGTCATTAATTTGAGACCACTCTAATTTAAGCATATAGTGCCACAAATTTCCCTCTAAACATTACGATAGTTGCATCTTAATCATATGAAAATATGTTTCTATTTTCACTCAGTTCAAAATGCTTTCTAATTTCCCTTTTGTTTTATTTTTAATAGACTACTTTTGAGAGCAGTTTCAGGTTCACAGCAAAATTGGATGTAAGGTACAGGAATTTCCCGTATGTCCCTTCCCCTACATAATGTATAGCCTTCATCATCTACATCCCCCACCAGAATGGCCCATCTGTTACTACTGATTAACTCACATTGATACATCATCACCACCCAGAGTCCCCAATTTATATTAGGGTTCACTCTTGGTGTCACACATTCTATGGGTTCGAACAAACTTATAGCGACAGATATCATAATAGTATCATACAGAGAAGTGTTGCTGCCCCAAAACTCCTGTGTTCCACCTATTTACCTGTCCTTCCCAACGAGCCCATGGCAACCACTGATCTTTTTACTGTTTACAAAGTTTTGCCTTTTCTAGAATGTCATTTATAGTTGGAATCACACAGTATGCAGCCTTTTAAGATTGGTTTCTTTCACTTAGTAATATACATTTATGTTTCCTCCATGTCTTTTTATGGCTTGATAGCTCATTTATTTTTAGTGCTGATTGATTTCCTTTTAGTCCCACTGGTTATTTCGTAGAATTCACCAGCAACCATCTGGGATCACCGTTTTCTTTTCTGAAAGGTTTTACTATTCATTTGATTTCTTTAATACATATAGGGCTATTCATATTATTTATTTCTCCTTGCATGAGTTTTGGTAGTTTGTATGTATATTTTAAGGAACTAGTCCATTTTATCAAATTTGTGGGCAAGGAGTTGTCTGTGGTATTCTCTTATTAATCCCACACTACTCATGTGATCAGTAGGATAACCCTTCTTTCATTACTGGTACTGGTAATTTGTGTATTCTCTTTTTTTCTTGGTTGTGTGGCTAGAATTAAGGGGAGGCACACAGTAAAATATATATTAGAAGGGAATTAGAAAAATAAAGTGATGATGACAGGGAAAAGTGGTGCCAATTTAAAATAAAACAGACTGGTCAGGGAAGATAATTTGATGAAGTTATGAAGGAGATAACAATGCAAGTCACTTGGCTATTTGTAGGAACACTAACTACAAAACCCTGATGTAGGAACAAGAAAACTGGTAATGGCAAAAGTAGTGAGTGAGGTGGAGCAGTAAAAGATTAGGTGAACATGTACTCACCAAAAAATTGGTATTAACTGATCAGCACCTAAGTGGACATATAGGAACATCATCTATTGGGTGTCGGGCAGGAGGCGGGGAGGGGATGGGTATATACATACATAATGTGCATGATGCACACCAACTAGGGGATGGACGTGCTTGAAGCTCTGTCTCAAGGGGGGAGGAGGGTCAAGGGCAATATATGTAACCTTACCATTTGTACCCCCATAATATGCTGAAAAAAAAAAAAGATTAGGCAAGCGGTAATTGGCGTATCACACAGGCGCTGATAAGCCTCTGTAAGTGAGACAGGGAGACACTGGAGCAGAAAAGTAACATGATCGGTCTCACAGTTTTAAATATTTTATCTGGCTGTTGTTTGGAGAGTGAGTTATAGGGGAGAAAGTATTAAAACAATGAGACCATTTAGAAGGTTATTGCAATAAGGAGACAATGAAGGCTTGCACCAGTGTGGCAGCAGAAGAGGTGGGGAGAGGTGGTCACCTTCTGGATATATGTAAGGTGGAGCAGACAGTATCTCCTGACAGCTGGATGTATAGAGCATGAGAGAAAGAAGAGATGAGGATGGTACCAAGGCATCCAGCCTGAGCAACTGGAAGAACCATTGCCATTTACTGCGATGAGGATGACCAAGTTTGAAAAAGGCAGTTTGGTTGGGAGTGGATGCGAACTCAGGAGCTCATCTGTAGACAGGTTAGGTTTGGTAGGCCTATCAGATAGCCAGCAATTGGCTATTTGAATCTAGAGTTCGGAAGAGAGGTTTATACTGGAGATAACTTGGGAGCTGCCCACATGTACGTATTCAAAGCCATGAAAATAAGTGAGAGCAGCGAGGGAGTGAGTGCAGATAGGGGAACGGTACCAAGACTGTGCTCTGGGACACCCAATGTTTGGAGGTCAGGGCGATGAAGTATCTGCAAGAAAAACAGATAGGGGCAGTCATGACAACAGGATAGCAGCTTGCAAAGTGTGGAGACTCAGAAGGCAAGGGAAGAAAGTTCTTCATAGAGCAGCATGAAGCAGGCCACTGGGTGACAGAACTAAAGCCTGACTCAAATGGGCTCAAGACAGAATGGGGACAGAGACTGAGAACTGTGGGAAAGGAAGCAAGGGAATTAGATGGGAATGGTAACTAGAGAGGAATGGGCATTAAATAATGTTTTCTGAAGTGGGAGGAAATCCATGATGCAGGAAAGAGCAGGGACAACTACTATAGCAATATCCTTGAGCAGGTGAGGGGATGGGATCTGAGACTATAACTGCAAGTTTAAGCTTTAGATTAGATTTAGACAGTTCATCCAAGAAGGAAGAGAAGGTAGAATGTGGGCACAGGTGCAGGAGGATGGGGAGATGTGGTGATGGGAGCTTATGGAAGTTCTCTTTCGGGTATTTCTATTTTCTCAGTGAACAAAGAAACAGTGTCATCAGCTGAGAGGAGAATAGGGAAAGAGGACCTGGAAGTTTATAGAGAAAACAAGATATTTTAAACACTTTTCTAGAATTGTCCAAATTGCCAGAAAATATTAGGGGCCCACTTCAGGCTAGCAATCAAATAGAGCAGTAAGTTAAGACCAGTGAGCATGGCTGGGTATTTTCCTCCAGCTATGTTCAGCTAGACTGCTGCAGCCATGGAACATGCAGGCCAAGGCACTGGGATATAAACAGCTAAATACAACAAAGCAAGAAGAAGGGATGAGGGAGATAGATGAGTGTAAGGGTGATCTGAATGACAAGGTAGGCTATTTACACTGAGTAAGGAAAGATGTAAGATATGGGGGAAGTGCAGTATGAAAGTGGTATGTGTAGGTGAAGCTAAAAATCTGTCCGGAGCTGGGCACGGTGGCTCATGCCTATAATCCCAGCGCTTCAGGAGGCTGAGTCAGGAAGATTGCCTGAAGTCAGGGGTTCGAGACAAGCTGGGCAACATAGAGATCCTGTCTCTACAAAAAATTTTGGCATGCACCTGTAGTCCCATCTACTTGGAAAGCTGAAGCAGGAGGATAGCTTGAGCCTAAGAGTTTGAGGTTGCAGGGAGCTATGATCATGCCACTGAACTTCAGCATGGGTGACAGAGAGAGACCCTGTCTCTAAAAAATAAAAATATTGGTGGAGTCAGGAGATTGGTGGAGAATGGAATGCAAGGAATCAAGATCACGGAGGGAAAACAGTTATTATTAATGACTTGGTCCACAGTATGACCAGGAGAGGAAGTGGCTGAAGTAGTCTGTAGGACAAGATCACTGCAGGACAGGAAGTAAAGGAACTGAGAAGCCTGCATACTTGGAAGGACTCTATATTGCCTTAAAATTACCAAGAATTAGGACACATTCGTCTTGGAGAGAAGGAACAGTGAGCTAGGAGGTAACTCTTCAAAGAATAAGAATGATGAAGGAATTTGTAGATGACAAGACAGATGTATCACAGATTTTCATTCTACAGATCTTAACTTTTTATGTTATATCCATTTTTATTTTTTTAATAACAGGACTGTCTGACTGAATAACCATAACTCATAATAATTATTTAGGCTTAACTCTGTATCAGCTGTTTTAAGTTAGTCCAACAATCCTCTTATGCTCCTTCCATTCTGTTCAAATGTCCTTAATTTCTTTTGCTATCATTGTGAAAAATGTACAACTGATCCTATCATATCAATTTCCTAAATTTTGAAGCAATATGTCCCCCAAAAATGTTCCATGGAGCATCAGCCCTGTGATATACTTGATGACATGGGGGTTGCATGGTAAGCTCGTCTTGCTGGAGACAAGTCTCATTTAAATCTCAGTCTTTTCCCCAAATTTACATGGCCATAGGCCCCTTTTCCATATAGTATCGGTCAACATCCCAAGGAATGAGTATGCTAAGGCATGTACTTTGGGGAAGACTATATTAGAGATGTGTGTCTTCTTGGTGGCCCCAAATTAGGTAAAACAAATTACCTAAAATTACTCAAATCACCTATAATTAGGTAAAATCTTGCTACAACAAGATTCAAGACAGTGACTCAGATATCGCCAGAAAATGTAAATCCATGTTACTTTGTAACAATAATCTCCTTTATTGCTAAACATGATGAAAAACAAAGCCATCTTCAGACAATGACACTTCTGAAAGATGTCTTTAAAATTAGTTCAGCATATTTCAATTCTTCTCTGTCAAAAGGACACTATTATGCAATTAAAAAATAAAGATGCCATAAAGATGTTTTAGATGAACACCATGATGTCCAACAGGACAGATGTATATACAACCCCAGCTCTGCAGATGGCCCTTTGCTCTAATCACAACCTGACAAGAAGTCACTCCAAAGAAATGGAGGCCCCAGCCCACGATGTGTAATTCCAAGTTCCTCAAAATAGCTGTCGCCTAATGGTATCAGAAAAAGTGAAACAAACCTTAAAATGAGAACCAAATAATGAAAGTCTGGCTCTCCAATTGTTGTTCCGGAACCTCTAGAGAAGTACTGTCATGTTATTAGAGAAGACAAAGCATTGAGGGAGGAAGATAAAAAAAAAAAAAAATTGAAATGTCAACTTACAAAAGCCAATTGCTGTGTGTATGAGAGTCAGGCAGGAGCAACCTGAAAACAAAAATAAAAATTATTAGTTTCACACAATAGTTGCACACACATTTCTTAATTGTAACTGAGGTCACTGCAGATTCATACACAGTTTTAAGAGAGCCTTTACTCAGTTTCCCACAATAGTAATATTTCACACAACTATAGTACAACATCACAACTAGTATATTTGTATCATTATGATCCACTAGTCTACTGAGATTTCCCCAGTTTAATTGTACTTGTGTGTGTGTGTGTGCTCATGTGTGTAGCTAGTTCCATACAATTTTATCACACATCCACAACAGTCAAGAATAGCGAGCAGCTCCATCGCCAGGATCCTTCACGTTGCTTTTATAAACACATACCACCTCCCTCAAGACAAGCTCCTGCTGTCTCTAATCCCATACGTACCTATTTTTAATGCTAAAATAACGTCCACTTGTAAAAAAAAAAAAAAAAAAGTATTTTACTCATCGTCCATAAGAGACTACTACACCTAGTTATATATCAAACCATGAATAAAGAACTCTGTTCTTCTGCATTAAAGAGTAAGTTTTAGTTTAAGGAACAAAATCTCTGGAGACAAGCTTCTTCTGTTAGCACAGCATAGACCACTCACTTCAAAAATCAAAGGGTAAAAGGTGAGATAGTTATTGCAGAAGTGTTGTCTGAATTCACAGATTTCATATTCAACATTTTTCTAACAAGAAATCTTTGAGTGCTACTATCATGGGACAACCTAGGTATTTTACATATGTGATCTCTTTCACATGCTCATAACCATGCTCTGGTTAATAATATATCATTACTACTCCTCTTTGGCCCAGGAAGGAACCTTAGGCACCGAGAGATTTAATAAGTTTTCTGAGGTCACACAACTAGCAGTGGAAGATCCTAGAACCTAGGACCAGGTTCTTAGCACCCAGACTATCCTGTCCCTCAAGGAAACCTATGATGATGAATTCAAGATATTTTGTGTCACTACTCATTGCTATGATAGACACATCATCTGATTATTGGTAAATTTCACTTTTATATGTAGGAATTAAAGAAAACATCCAAAATGATTTTGTAAAATGGAAGTAGTATTTTATTCAAATACTAAAATGATAGGAAATTACTAAAAACAAAGGTTGGAATACACAGGAAAAATGTAAAATTAAGGCCAAAAACTGTTCGCCAGCCTTGAACAGCTAGTCTTCAACACACATTGCCGACTGTCAGAGACAGTTTACATGTAGCCATAATTACTCTGGAAAAAACTGTACTCGGCTAGGCGGAGATGATGATGGGAGCACCAAAATTTGTTAACAGATAAAAGCCTCCAAAATTAGGCTCTTCAGAGACATCTAAAACTCCAAAGCTAATGTTCCTATTATTATTCCCATTATAATAATTTAGTAGACACCTATTGTGACAAACTTTCTGCAGGTTTATTAACTTAATAATATAACATTACTGAAGATTAGCAGGTATTTTCTCCTGTGCAACAACACAGGCCATTTGTGCATAGCTACAGCAGTTTGCCTATCATTCAACAATGGTTAAAAGGCACCTACTCAATAAGCCATTGATATGCTGCCCCAAATACTCTGGCTAGGCTTTCTTTACAGCGTTAATTTTACAGACATCTCCTAGATGATTTAAGTTCAAGAGGCAGCCAGGGGAGCAGAAAGCATTACTAGCATTTTTTGGTGCATGGATAACCGAGTTATACAGAGGAACTAGGGAAACGAAGCTCTGAAGTTCGTCTTCCACACGAAGCCATGTGTGAAGTGGTATTGTTGACTTTGGGAGTGGTGGCTCAGGTCTGTAACCCTAGCACTCTTGGAGGCCAAGGTTGGAGGACTGCTTGAGCTCAGGAGATCGAGACCAGCCCGGGCAAGGGCAAGACCCCGTTCTCTATTAAAAATAGAAAAAATTAGCCAGGTGTGGTGGTGTGTGCCTATAGTCCCAGCTGAGACTGAGGGAGGCTGAGGCAGGAGGATCACTTGAGCCCAGGAGTTTGAGGTTGCTGTGAGCTAGGCTGATGCCACAGCACTGTAGCCCCCATGATGGAGCGAGATTGTATCTTTAAAAAAGGGGGGTGGGCGGGTGGGAGTGAATTCATTACCTCATTAACATTGAATTGTATTTTAAAAAAAAACTTTAAAATGCTTATATTTTGTGCAATTTCTAGAAATCACTATTAACTTACTCTAATTTTACAATCTCTCCCAGTTACTTAAAGCTCACCTCTCCTTCAAGCAGGGAGGTGGAGGATGGGGGTGAAGGCGGCCCTCTCTCTGCCTTTTCGGATCCCACCCCACGATGCCTGCTCATCTCTCCCCACCGAGAAGCCAGACGCCCAGGGCCGGGCCAGTGTGAGGGACTCAGGGCACACTGGATGCTCTCCTTCAGGGGTTCCTAGAGTTAAGACTTTTGTGAACAGTATTATTTCAAGAAAACACTGTGCTCTGGTCTTCTTGGGTAAATAGAAGGTAGATGGTAAACCTAACTTTCTATGAAAGCTCCATCTCTAAAAAAAAAAATGGGACAAAATGGATTTCAAGATACTAAGAATGAAGTAAAATCAGAATTCTTTCATCAGCTGCATTTATCTCTAATTCTTCTCCCAGGGAGACACATATTCAATACCCCCTTTCAATTTAACATGACTTGTTTCTCATATATCTCTTTTTAAAAACATATTCTTTATGTAGAATAACTTATTTTATCTGTATTTCAAGATTTTTCCACACATATAACCCCTTTTTCCATTCCTAAGGAAGTTTCCCCAATAATCCTTGGTAAGTAACAGTGACTGTGGCTAATCTTTCACGTCCCTCTTACTCTACTGGTAAAAACTGTCACCAGCCATATCCAGTGTAAGCACAATACCTATAGGGCTCTTCAGTGATTCATCATTCTAACACATTCCATAAAATTAATTAAATTTTTCATGTTTTGTTTGCTTATCACCTCAGCTATAACATTTGTTTGTCACTGGTTTTCTTAAATTGTTAAATTCTTAGAGGACAGAGACTATATTGGTACAACTATGTTTACAAAGAATAGCCATGCACGAACATTCAATAAATGCCTTTGACGTTGACGTGCACAACCACGGTAAGAACAACTGCAGGCTGGCTCTATTTCACCGGAAGTTCTGGACGGTTTCCAGGAACCTGGACCTTGACATAAGGAGGGAACCAACACTTTCACTGTAAGGCAGGATCCAGCATCAGGGGCTACTGTGGGCACTTTCCTTTGAATTTCATTTACCTGCCAAGAGGATAATATCCCTTATTATTTTATATTAAAGCATTTTACAATTCTAGCATATAAAAAAAACGGACATGCCAGTCTTAGTTCAGGCTATAATGACAAAGAACCATAGACTGGGTGGCTCAAACAACATTTATTCCTCACAGAAGTCTGAGATCATGGGGCCAGCATGGGCAGGTTCCTGTGAGGATCCTCTTTTGGTTGTAGACCATGGACTACACATGGGGGTGGGAGGTAGAGCTAGCTTTCTGGCTTCTTCTGATAAGGGTGCTAATCCAAGTCGAGACAGCTCCCACCTCATGACCTAATCTTTTCCCAAAGGTCTCACCTCAAGATATCATCACATCAGGATTAGAGTTTCCACATACAACGTTTCAGGGGACACAAACATTCAGTTAATTGCAATGCCCTTAGACACAGACATGAAGGCAGTTTAGGCATTTTTTGAAATAACTCACAGTCCATAAAATGTCACACCAAAAATAACAGAGGTAAGGGGAAAAGAGGAGATGACTCAAAACCTATGCAATTTTGCAATCAGAGATCTAATCAAATAATAATGGATGCCTCAGAGATAACTCATAAAGCCCGGAGGCAGCTCAGTGCGACTGATGAGTGATTCAGAGGAGATTAAACACACACAGAAACAACAGAGTGGAAAGGACATTCCAGCAGAAATGCAGGAAGGATTCGGAGATGGGTTCTCATCACTGGGCAGTATGACATGATAGTTAATTTTTTGTGTCAACTTGTTGTAGACACAAGTACCCAGATTGAACATTATTTCTGGGTATGCCCATGAAGAAAGTGTTTCTTGATTAAATCAGCACATGAATTGCTAGATTCAGTAAAGCAGACCACCCAACCCATTCAGGGCCTGAACAGAACAAAAAGACAGAAGGAGGAGGAATTCGCCCCATTTTCTTCCTACCTGGCTGCTTCAGCTGGGACATGGGGTCTTCTCCTGCCCCTACACTGGGATTGACACCATCGGTTCCCCTGCTTCTCAGGCCTTCAGACTTGGACTAGAATTGTACCACTGGCTTTTCTGAGTCTTGAAACAAAGGAAAAAACCAAGTGTGCATTTACCAGCACATAGAACTGACTGGAAACAGATAAGAAACGTTCCAGATTTTTGGAGAGAATTGTGCTGCCAAAGAGAATAAGACTTCAGCCTATCAGCTGAAGTCTTAAAATGACCCTTTGGCCCCAACCCACTGTATGCAGGAAGTAGGCAGAAAGGCTTGCTCAGTTCCCAGGTAGAGTGAATTCTCTCCCTACTTCATATGTGGCTAAGGAGGAAAAAACAAAAGGAAAAACCCCCTAGAGAACAGAGCCAGTGCCTCTGAAAACAATAAACAAGGCGGCAGAATCAGGGCCTAATTAAGAAACATTTCACCCCCGCTAGGATTTCTTGAAATCCTACCAGGGATTTCAAAAGTGCTATGGACCAGTGACTCCCTAAAGAGCACTGGTGATATTTATAATTTATGACATTAGAAAGACTAGTTTTGCATCTGTATTATTTTAATGCTCCCAGAGAAGTCTCAGAAAAATCAGTAATTTTCCTGTACATTGTAGATTTTAAAAGATCACAGTAAATGACATGTCCTTATGTTCTACATTGTACCCTCTGAGAATATGAATATCCTTCCCCAGCCATTTAAAAGCAATTTTCTAGACTGCAGTTTTTAACATCTCTTTGAATGTGACAAGATATTACCATTAAAGCGTGTGACACTGACTATACTTCACAGAAGTGCAGACAGATTTAACAAGACAGCTCTGTTTCACACAAGCTCTCAAAATCTCAAGTAGGAGCTAAACTAATGGTATTATAAATACTACTACTATTATTCTTATAAAATATATGGCAAAGAATTAGAGAGGGTAGAGCACAAACACTATTAGCCTCAACATTTTACTACTGTATGCATTTCTAGAAAATCCACTGTTACAGAATTATAACCCCCCAAGTTCAAATGTTGAAGCCCCAACAACCTCTGTGACTGTATTTGGAGATAGAACATTATTTAACCTTAATTACCTCCCTGACAGTCCTAAGAGTGGGGACATAATCCAATTAAAATTCTCATTACAAAGTTCCATTATGACATGTAAGTTTCTGAGGTGTTTGCTCATAGTAAATTTGCAACATTGCTAGATTTTCTGACCTCATAAAGGTAATGGGACTATGCCACATCTCAGAATGATGTCATACCTTGTCACTAGGCAATGAAATCAACTAAGAAAAAAGTAGCTGTTACTATCACAAAGAGCAGGCACAGCCTGGTCCTTGGAATCCAAGTGACCAAATGCTTGGTCTACGACCCTATTACCTGTCTTTTATTGGGAAAGGTTTATAAAATAATGGGATACTTCTCAGATGAGCCTCAAAAATTTATGAAGAGTGAAGAAGGCAAACACAAGCAACTACATACTGTTTGTCTCCACTTAAAAGTTCAAGAACAGACAGAATTACATCTACAGTGATGGAATCAGAAGAGTGCGCCCTCTAGGGGAAGTACTGGCCAGAAGGTAGAAGAGGGAATTTTCTTTCTAGATGGATGTGACATTGTCTGCCTTCATCTAGGCTGTGGTTATATAGGTGTACATATATGTAAAAATTCATCAATCTACATACTTAAGTCTGGCAGATTTTATATGGTTTTTTCCACGTATTTTATAGCTCAATAGAAAAAGTACTTTGAAAAGAGGAGACTATTTTTACGTTATCTATTGTCTAGTGAGAGTTATTAAGCAAATGCAAAATTTTCTACTTCAAAACAAAACAAGAAAATTGTGGTTAAGTTTAACTATTTAGCTGACCCCCTCCCCCCCAATAAGCCACAATTAGAATATTCAAGCCTTATCTATCAGGCATCAATAAAAAACTTTGGATTTTCCTTCTAAGAATGTACAACCACACAAGTCACCAAAGTGAAGATTACAAACTGGACGCGGGAACCAAATAAGCCAAGGTGCTTTATCAGTTACCGCAATCCACGGATTTTTAGGAGCTCACGTTTTTAAAATACATTTAAACATGAAAAAAAAATCATATTTGCCATAATGGATATAAACGCAAACATTTACAGTTAAGTCACATTATTATTATTATTATTATTTTTGAGACAGAGTCTCACTCCGTTGCCGCGCTAGAGTGCCGGCCTAACTCACGGGGCAACCTCAAACTCCTGGGCTCAAGCGGTCCTCCTGCCTCAGCCTCCCGCGCAGCTGAGTGTACAAACATGGGTCCCCATGCGCGCCTGATTTTTTCTATATATTTTTAGTTGTCCAGCGAATTTCTATTTTTTTAGCAGAGACGGGGTCTCGCTGTCGCTCGGGCGTCCGGAACTCGGAGCTCACGCGATGCGCGCGCGCTGGCCACCCGGAGCGCCGGGGTTACAGGCGTGAGCCACCGCGCGCAGCCGGACAGTCCTACTTCGGGAAGACCTTTTCTTTTGGGGGGCCTTTCGGCGATGTCAGAGTGCCGGGTGTTAAAAATCGAGTCCATTTATTGCATGCTCGACATAGGGGAAGACTTCGTCAAACGGTGGCATCTAACCTGACCAAGACGACAGCGTTCTGGGGTGAAGCCGGCTCGGCGAACCCGGTGGCCGTCCGGACGTCCGTCGGAGTTCCGCGCTTCGTCCCGTGGCGCTCCAGGCCCGGCCACGCACGCTGCGCGCGGGCACCGCACACCTCCCCGGCACCCACCCGGGCCGTCCTCGCCGCGCGGAAATCGCGCTCCGCCAGCGGCCGGGTCGCCGCCACCCGCGCTCCGCTACCTACCTACCCTGCGGGCGGCGAGGGCTCAGGCGCAGCGGCCGACGCGCGCCGCGTCCGCGTCCGGGGCCCGAGGAAGCGCGCCGTGCCCCGGGGCCCGCGCACTGCCACGCCGGGAGCCCGGCTGTCCCATCCGCCCGCGCGACCGGCCGCCCGGCTGGAGAGACGGCAGAGTACACCCCATGCTTGACTAGATCAGGGCTCGGGGCGTTGCCGACGGGCTGAGTGACAAATGGCAAAAGACGCGGGCTCTCCCCGCCCGCGGCCGCGGAGAGGGTGGCTGAGCTGGGACTGTGCGGGTGGAGCGTCCGCTAGGAGGGCCCCCACCCCCCAGCAAGGGCGTCACGTGACAGGAGCCCCCCCCCCGCCCCCAGGGGGGGACCTGGGGGGTCGGCAGCCGGGGGCGGAGGAGGAGGACGGGCACCCAGAGTCCGGCGGCGACTGAGCCATCCGCGTGGGCGAAGAGCCGAGGTCGCCCAGGTGCGGCGCCGGCGCAGGTGAACCCGAACCGGCGCGAAGCTCCGCGGCGGAGACTGTTCGCCGCCACCAGGACGAGCCAGCCTGGGCCTGGCCACGCACGGACACAGGACGCGCTGGGCGGACGGCGGGTAGGCCGACCTGACTCACCGCCCGAGCGCGCCGCGCCCCAGCCAAGTTTCCCGCGGCCCGGACTCCGCCGGAGACGCGCACGCTCCCCGCGCCCTGGGGACCCCGCTCCCGCCTCGCGGCCGAAGGCGCAGAAAGAGTAGACAGGCGTCGTTTTATAGTTACGGACTATGTACGTTTTAACTAATGTAACATTTCTCAGTGTTATCTAAGAAACAGAAACTGAAGCCGATCTCCAGCGATTGCTTTCTCCCCTGCAAGACGTGCGTTCCCGAAAAAGGCCCGTAAACATTAGCAGAAGGGTATACAGAGCACTTGTGTGTCTGTTTCGGAGAGTCGCACAGCGGTGGGAGATTAATTAGCGACCTACACTTGCACCTACCTTCACCCTCCGCTTCTCGGTTTTTCCATCGCTTTACATTACTTTTGGGTTACTAGCAATTAGAGCATTTGCAATTGCTCTGCAACTGTATTTCCCCCAGATGTTCAGTCTCCACCCTATATTTAATTGAATTTGATATTCACTGTAACTCATCCATTCCTCAATTTTTAATTTTTATTTAGTTCTTGATTTTTATTTAGTTCTTAATTTTTATTTAGTTCTTTAATTTTTATTTAGTCCTTTTTATTTAGTTCTGCCTTCTTCATTTCCTTAAGGAGTGCTTATACAGTACTATAACGTTTGAGAAGATTAGTTTTTATCTATACATAAATGAAAACTGAGTTGGGTAAGCACTTTGAATTCGCACCTTCCTTCAAAACCCAACAGAATAAGAAGGGAATTGCTTCACTGATTTTTTTGACACATAAGATTTTTTTTTTTTTTTGAGACAGAGTCTCGCTCTGATGCCCAGGCTAGAGTGAGTGCTGTGGCGTCAGCCTAGCTCACAGCAACCTCCAACTCCTGGGCTCAAGCAATCCTCCTGCCTCAGCCTCCCGAGTAGCTGGGACTACAGGCATGCGCCACCATGCCGGGCTAATCTTTTCTATTTTGGGTAGAGACACGGGTCTCGCTCTTGCTCAGGCTAGTCTCTAACTGCCGCCTTGGCCTCCCAGAGTGCTAGGATTACAGACCTGAGCCACCGTGCCCCCGCCAGCCCAGAAGATTTCTGCGGAAAGATATGAATCCTATGTAAAATTTCCCTTGTAAGTGATTTGATTTTTCTGTTCAGGTGCCTGAAGATTTTTTTTTTTTTGAGACAGAGTCTCACTCTCTTACCCAGGCTAGAGAGCCTAGCTCACAGCAACCTCAAACTCCTGGGCTCAAGTGATCCTCCTGCCTCAGCCTCCCAAGTAGCTGGGACCACAGACACACGCCTCCTCTCTTCCCCAAGCCTTCCCTCAATGACACGTGCCCCAACAAAGGTTCTGGAGTAGGAGTTACAAACTCAAATCTGTATGAAGTTTAAAAACAATGAGGAACAATACGGCCGCAGTAAAATGAAAAGAATATTCTCTGTGTAAGGAGAGGACGCTGCACAGCTCAGGCCCGTGGCTGCCTGGAATTCTGGGCAGTGCCACCAAATCTGTATAATTTTCAAGAGAAGTATGATATCTAACATTTTAATGTAATATCTCCTAATTTTGAAATCCCTATAGAGACCAAATGAGGTCTCTCTCAAGGCCAAAATGAACAGGGTTTCTAGCATGGCCCATTGTAGAGAAAACCATTCAGAACAAATTTCATTCATCACTCTTTTTTCCTTCTAGGTATTTTGAAATATGTTTCGTTCTGCAGACTCTGCAATGACTTATTACAATTTCTTTATAGCAAATACAGGGCAAGATTCATGCTGACATATCTACAATTTGTCACAATGTGTCAGGGCCCAACACTTTCTGGAACGGATGTTGCTAAGTGTGACAGCTATGTGCCCAGATACAGATTATAATAACCACACTAACAAAATAATGGGGGGGGGGGATGACATTTTTCAACTGATGTAGAAAGGGCATTTGATAAAATCTAACACCCAATTCTTGGGAAAAAAATAACTAGGAATAGAATGTAACTTCCTTGGCCTTATAATGGGTTTGATTCCTATAACAAACTACCAACAAATTAGTGAAACAAGAAATTAATTTTCTGAGTCCTAGAAGTCCGAAATCACGTTATCAGCAAAGGCCAAATGCGCCCTCTAGTGGCTTTAGAGGAGAATTCTTCCTTGCGTCTTTTAGCTTTTGGCGATTGTTGGCTTTCCTTCCTCAGCCACCTTGGCTTGTGGCCACATCATCCTAATCGCTGCCTCCATTTTCACATTGCCTTCTCTGTGTATGTCATACATTTATCCTGCATGTGTCTATCTTATAAGGACACCTGTATCTAATACCCCCTGAATAACAGGGTGATTTCCTCATTTCCAGATCCTTAATTATGCCTGCAAAGACACTTTTTCCCCCCTTCAGATTAGATAACAGTCCCAGGTTCCAGGGATTAGGACATAGGCATCTCTTTCAATCCTCTATGATGGGCAAAATCCATGTCAGCTTTGCTGTAGACATTGACAAGCTGATTCTAAACTTTACATGGAAATGAAAAGAACCTAGAAGAGAAAAATTACCTTTAAAAAGATAAACAAAGTTGGAAGACTACCTGATTTTAAGGCCTACCATAAAGCTAAGAAGAAAAAACAGAACAGGATACTGAGTCCTGAAATAGTCCCACATACATGATCTATTGGTTTTTGATAGAAGCATAACATAATTCTACTGGAAAGAGGTAACTGGTGTGGAAACTGGTTATATGGAGAAAAAAATTAATTTCTACTTGTATTTCATAGTATCCACAAAAATTAGATTATAGACATAAATAAAAATATAGGAACTATAAAACTTCGAGAATTGCCCTGTTCAGTACAGCAGCCATTAGCCACGTGGCTACTGATCACTTTGTTAGTCCAAAGTGAAATATGCTATAAGTATAAAATATTTTCTGGCTTTCATAGATTTAGGATAAAAAAAAGAACTCAGGCCGGGCACAGAGGCTCATGCCTGCAATCTCAGCACTTTGGGAGGCCGAGACAGGAGGATTATTTGAGCCCAGGAGTTTGAGACCAGCCTGAGCAACATGGTAAGACCCCATCTCTACAAAAATATAAGAAAATTAGCTGAGTGTGGTGGCATGCACCCATAGCCCAGCTACTTGAGAAGCTGAGGCAAGAGGATCACTTGAGCCCAGGAGTTAGAGGTTACAGTGAGCTATGATAGTACCACTGCACTCCAGCCTGGGCAACAGAGCACAACTTCCTCTCTTTTAAAAAAAAACAAAAACAAAGTAAAATATCTCATTAATAATTTGTATACTAATTATACGTAGAAATGATAATATTTTAGATATATTGGTTTAAATTAAATATACGATTTAAATTAAACTGTCTTTTGCTTTTTTAAATATGGCTACTAGAAAATTTTAAATTACATATGCGGCTCACGTGATCTTTTTCTCTTTCTCATTTTTCTTTTTCTTTGAGACAGGGTCTTGCTATGTTGCCTGGGCTAGAATGTAGTGGTTTCATCATGGCTCACTGCAACCTCAAATTCCGGAGCTCAAGGGATCCTCCTGTCCAGCCTCCTGAGCAGCTGGGACAACTGCAAGCACACGCCACCACACCTGGCTAATTTTTTTTTTTTAACTGTTTATAGAGACAGTGTCTGCCCCAAGTGATCTTCCTGCCTTGGCCTCCCAAAGTGCTAGGATCGCAGGCATGAGTGACCATACTCAGCTCACATGATATTCTGTTTGACAGCACTGTTCTAGAAAAAAACCTAGCGATAGGGAAAGATTGGTTGGGCAGGACACAAGATGCAATGACCAGAAAAAAATAAATTGGCAATTTCATTTTTACCTAAAATAAAATCTTCTGTTCTTTAGAGAAGACCATTGAGAGAAAAGAAAATTGAAGCCGCTTTCTGGGAGAAAATATTCACAATACATGTATTGGACATAGGACATGTTAGAATATTTGAAGAACTCATACAACTCAATAGAATAAACAATAAAAATGAGCAAAACACTTGAAAAGAAGTTCACCAAAGAAGATATATGAAGGGCCAATAAGCCCATGAATAACATTCAATACTATTTCCCCAATGATTATTATAAATTAAAACTATAGTGAAATATCACTACATATCCACTGGAACAGCTAAAATTAAAAAGGGCTACAATACCAAGGGTTGGCAACAATGTGGAGAAACTAGGACTCTCACACATTATTGGTGGAAATTTAAAATGATACAGTCACTTTAGAAAACAGTTTGAAAGTTTCTGATAAAAGTTAAACATATGCTTACTATATGACCCAGCAATCCCACTCTTGAACTTCTATCTAAGAGAAATAAATAACATGTCTACACAAAGACTTACATGCAAATATTCCTATTAGCCCCAAACTGGAAACAATGCAAATGACAGTAATAAAATGAACAAACTGCTGAAATTCAGCAACATAGATGAATCTAAAAAACATTGTGCTGAGTCTAAGAAATCATCAAATCAAAAGAAGACGTACTATACAATATCATTTATATGAAATTTTAGAAAGACAAATGTATAGTGACAAAAAGTAGATCAGTGGTTTTCTACATGCGATGGAAGGGAAGTGTGTGGGAAGTTTGCAGGGAGATAGAAATAAATATTCCATATCTTGATTGCTAAGAAGATTACATGGGTATTTATTTGTCACACTGCACTGAATGAGACACTTACACTATGTACATTTTATTACATGTAAATTAGACTTCGATGAGGTTCATTAAGATTTTTCTATTCTTACTTGAATGGGATGGAAAGAAATAATGAGGCTGTTTTTATCTCCATTCACAGCGATTTGAATCAGAATTTGTCGTTGTGAACTTTCTCATTAGCGCTCCCTTGTGTATCATCAGCCCATTTTCTCACCAGTGAGGGTCTAAGAGGCAGAGGTGAAACTCAATTCAGAGAACTCTCACATTAGCAAGCAGCCACAGGCAGCAGTCACAGCACATGGTTTACATTCTGCCAAACTTTTTAAACCATAACAACTTGAAAGAGTTTTTTTTTAGTGTATTCAACTCAACAAATATTCAACAAGCGCCTAGATTTAATTTTCTCTGACCAAAATACAAATAACACTTAAAAACCCAAATAAACGTATCATTCTTTTGAGGCTCGTGGCTTCTGGCCAAACCACCTCTTGCTGGTCTTACACTGGCCTCTGTCAACCTCCAAGTCACCTCGTCCCCTTTTTTTTTGCATACTGTGATCTTGGGTCACAGAATTCCTGCTCCCTTCCCTACTCTTGTCACTATTTGCAATGACAAGTAGTCACCATCCAGTAGTCACTTCCTCAAACAGGTCTCCCATGAGAAGACTTTTAAATGTTTCCCTAAGCAAAATTGACTGATCCATTTCTCTCTTCAACTGCCTGACAGTTGGTGAGCACAACAGACACACGAAGTGATGTCTGGTATATGTAGTTCCTCTACTGAAATTTTTTAGTCTACGTGGTTATGTTATATACACGTTGAAAAATGCAACAAGAACAATAAATGACTCTTACTGAGCTATATACCAAGGATCACAAGATGCCATGTGGTTTTGACAAAGAATAGGGCAGCTTATGGCTTCTCCCAGAAAAATCAGTGCGGATGGCCCACTGATTCAAACAGCTACATGTTTTCTGTTTTTACAATAAAATGTTCTGACATGACTCAAATTATGCAAGGTACAGATATGAATTTTAAATGTCTAAAATTAGTGTCTAGCTTGAAAATAAAATATCACATTAAAAACAAAACCTCTTCACCTTTTATTAATAAGCAACCAGAACCAGTGAGAAGTAATTTAAAATAGAATCAATAACATCAGTTTTCATTCCTGTTTCATGTGGCATGAATAAAAGCAGGCTGATTGACCAAAAGCTGGCCTTCGGAGTGAAGAAATAAAAGTGGCTTACAGTGCCAAATACTGATTATTTATTCTACTTTTCTGTCTACTATAGTGAAAATTTCATCACAAAATTCAACAGCAATAGTCAAGAAGATACAAGAAAAAGAAAACGGTGGCAGAGGCTTTTCATAATTTAGAAGTACCAGCTACTCATTTTTAAATAAAAGGATATGGCCAGGCACGGTGGCTCATGTCTGTAATATCCCAGCACTCTGGCAGGCCAAAGTTGGAGGATTGCTTGAGCTCAGGGGTTTGAGACCAGCCTGAGCAACAGCAAGACCCCATCTCTACTAAAAATAGAGAAATTAGCCAGGCACCATGGTCAATATATTTCCATTAAGACACCTAGTCTATGTATTTGTTATAGCAGCCTGAGCTATAAGACATACATGGTACACATGAGGAAACAAAGTTTAGGAAGGTTAAGGAACATGCCAAAAATCTCTCAGATAGTAAGTAATAAAGTTAAAACTCTGATTCCAGAGCCTGAGCTATGCTACTCCCACAAAGCCATTAAGACAAGACAATATGGACTTAATTGTAGAGGACAGAAACAGAAACTAAATGGTAGTAGGTCATTTTGAGCATGAGGTCTGAGCGGATTCATTATGCTCTGCACTAACTGAAGCTGAAAAAGGACTTCAGGTTCTGGATTTATTTAATCACACCACGGGGTAGAGTAAGAGTCTCTATAGGTTCTATTTTGTCGGGAAATTTTGGCAACTGTAACTGCATTTTTTGTGTTGCTGTTCTAATGTTGTACTAGTATTCTTTTCTAAAATTATTCCGTCTATAGATAATCTTCAAGGTACTGTTGCCCACATTCTGTGTGAGCCTTTCTAATATCCTGTAGCAGCTTTCCCGTTCTATTCTTCAGGAGACAGTTTTGCAGGGAGAAAAACAACTTTTATAGAAAATGGGGTCTGCTTTTTAATGATGGAATAACTACATAGAGGAAGGACACAGAGAAATTCTAAACTGCCAAACTGTTTGCTCACCTGCCTACAAATGTGCAAACATTGTAATATATGGTCAATGTGGAGGTCATTTCTGTGAACAGCACCTCTGAGACATGATCCATTTGACTTTTGTCCTATTGTGATTTTAAAGTCACTGACAGATTTATTTCACTCTGGCATGCCATCATAACAGCTTAGGCAAAGGGAATAAAATTCCACAAAGAAATGAAATATTCTTAGTGTCTGGATCATACCGTTCTTTTCCTTTGTGAAAGCCATTAGAAAGCTAAGGAAATCTAAGTGTATATTGGTAGCATTCCAGGAGGGTCTCCAAAGGTCAGGTGTTCATGGAATCATAGAGCTGAAAAATTGAAAGATACCTGCTCTCTGGAAGGTAACTTTATATTCCTATTTTATACATGAGGCAGTTAAGACCCAGAGAGGCTGACTACTAAAAAATAAAAAAGGAGAGAAGGTAGCAGCAGAAGAGGTGATCCAACCCTATCTCAGGCAGATTTGAGGCTTTGAACCAGAGGTTCAGAATCACCCAAAGAATGTTTTAAAAATCAATGTGCCAGGCCTGGCGCGGTGGCTCATGCCTGTAATCGTAGCTCTCTGGGAGGCTGAGGTGGGCGGATCATTTGAGCTCAGGAGTTCGAGACCAACCTGAACAAGAGCGTGGACCCCGTCTCTACTATAAATAGAAAGAAATTAATTGGCCAACTAATATATATATATAGAAGAAATTAGCCGGACATCGTGGCGCATGCCTGTAGTCCCAGCTACTTGGGAGGCTGAGGCAGGAGGATCACTTGAGCCCAGGAGTTTGAGGTTGCTGTGAGCTAGGCTGACGCCACGGCACTCACTCTAGCCGGGGCAACAAAGTGAGACTCTGTCTCAAAAAAAAAAAAAAAAAAAATCCATGTGTCAAAAACAAACCACAGACTGGGAGAAAATACTTGTAAATTACATATATGATAAAGAACTTGTATTCAGATATACAAAAAACACTTAAACAAGAAAACAACCCAATTTTAAAATGGTCAAAGGTCCGGACAGACTGCTCAGCAAAGGAGATATGTAGATGGCATATAAGCATATGAAAATGTGCTCAACATCACTTGTCTTTAGGGAAGTGCAAATTCAAACAAGGAGGTATTACTACATACTTATTTGAACTTATTAAAGTCCAAAAAACTGACAATACCAAATGCTAGCAAGGTTGAAGAGCAACAACCCATCATTGGTGGTGGGAATACAAAATGGTACGACCCCTTTGGGAATACAGCTTGGTAGTTTATTACCAAGCTAAACAGACCTTGCCATACTACCCACCAATTGCATTCTTTGGTATTTACTCAATTGATTTGAAACTTATATCCACACAAAAACCTACACATGAATGTTTATGGCAGCTTCATTCATAATCACCCAAAACCTGGAGCAGCTGCAATGTCCATCAATAGATGAATGGATAAACTATGATATATATGTCCATCAATAAATGGATAAACTATGATATATTCATAATATGGATTATGCTCTCTGGTAGGTAACTTTATTTTATATATAAATATATTTATTTTATATATAAAATAAAATATATACTTCATATTTTATTTTATATTCAGTAATCAAAAGGAATGAGCTACTAATTCATGCAACAACATGGAAGAACCTTAATGCCTATTGCTAAGTAAAAGGAGCTAATTTGAAAAGACTATGTGCTGTATGCTTCCATTCATATAACATTAAGAAAGGAACACTATAGAGGTGAAAAACAAATCAAACTCACCAGGGGTTTGTGGAGAGAAGCAAATTTACTGGGTGAACACAGGGCATTTATTTTTTAGGACAGTGAAGCCATTCTGTATACTAATGTAGTATATGGATGCATAACATTATGCATTTGACAAAACCCACAGAACTTTATAGCACAAAGGGTAAACCTTAATGTATGCAAATTAAAAAAAAAAAAAACACAAACTAACAAGGAGGTCAGAGGATCCTAGGATGAAATGCAGACTGTGACAAAAGAATCTTCCTATATTACTAATGTATGTCATAAACTCATTTAAAAGGGGGTCAGGGAAAAAAAGATTCTGCTCTGAGTAACTTTGGAAATGACTAAAGACAAAAACGAACTGTACATAGAATATGCATAGCAGTCTAATTGGTAAAGCTGTTTCTCATGAGGGTACAAATTAACAGTACTGAAACCACTGTCCACACACACTGGGAATGAACAAATAAGTCAATATTGATGTCAGATGGTGGGAGCCAAGTTTCTGTCTCTGTTGAAAGGGAGGTTTTCAAAAAGAGAAAGCTTGAGTAAGTCACGTAGGACTGGATTCAAGTCAGAGGGATCATTATGAACTCACATTTAACTTTAAAAAGATGCACATGGACATATAATTATAGATAAGTGTGCATGCACAGGTTAGTGCACACACACACATATTTCCTAGCTGTCTGTTGATAAGGCTGACATGCAATGACACCCTCTTAGCCATGGGCACAGCCAGTACTCAGAGGGTTTTTTTTCTTAATACCATTCTCCAGTAAAAGGAACCAGGCTCCTAGGAGAAATTGCTATCCTAGGGCTGGGGCAGGGAATATACAAGATGAACCTGGAGCATCTTATAATGCCAGAAAGTAAGGAAGTGCTGAAAAATAAAACAATAGTGTTGGTACGTCAAAAGGACACACGTGCCAACCTGAAAGAGTTCCCAGTGACCAAAAGTGGAACAATTTTAGCCACCAAATAATTCCTGTAGTATTGAATTATAATCCAATACCAAACTGGACAAAGTATCAGTTCATACTGATGTCAATAATTGAATAAATAAGTAAATGAGGGAAAGGGGACAAATTCTATGCAGGAGAATTGCTCATAATTTACGCAGATACTCTGCTCTCAAGGAGATGGAGAGCTCCTACTCCCTAAGTGCGGGCTGCACACAGTGGCTTCCTTCCAAAATGTACAGTACAGAAAGGGGGACCTTTGCACTAGAGAAACCTGACAAACATTACCTCAGCCAGGTAACTGAGGTCAACATCAACAGTGATAAGTCACATTTGTAGCATGTACCCTTCTCCTTTACTTCTGTGGTCTTCCCCAAAACCCCAGTCTAACCAGGAGAAAAACATTAGACAAACCCAAATTGAGGGACTGTCTACAAAATACCTGATCAGTACTTCTAAAAACTGTCAAGGCTATCAAAAAAAAAAAATCAAAACAAAAAGGAAAATATGAGATTTTTACACCCCAGAGGTCTCTAAGGAGACACAATGACAATACGTAATGGGCTATGCTGGACGGGATCTTGGAATAGAAAAAGGATATTTGGGGAAAATGAATGAAATCCAAATAAAGCATGGGGCTTAGTGAATGAGGAAAACTGGGTTCTATTATGGCAACTCTCTGTACTACCTTTGTGGCTTTTTTGTAAATCTAAAACTATTCTGAAATAAAAAAAATATATTTTTAAAAAGCCACCCACTTGCCTGAGCGCCACCTCAAGAGATTTGGATTCAGTCAGTCTGGGAAGCCTGCCACATGCTAGCAGGAATACTAAGTAACAGTAAGTAATGGACAACATCTACCTCTAAAGAATTTTTCCAGGTTACCCCAGCTCTTTTTTACTCTCCTAATTCAGCCATTCATTCATGTACTTGGCAAACATTCACAGAAGGCCTAACATGTCCTAGGGACTCTACAAGATACTGGGAATTGAAAATGAAATAAACTACTCTTTCTAAACAGTGGGTCACAACCCATTAGTAGGTCATGAGATCAATCTAGTGGGTCACAAACTAGCATTTTTTTCCTACTGAGATGAAAAACAAATCAGAATGTAATTTACATGATAAGGGTTTGGGCTGGAAAATTATTGTGTATGTGTGTGTATGTCCTGGATTATGGTGTAAAATGCATTTCTTTTTCTTTTTTTTTTTCATGATTCAATAAATCATGAGCTTTATTGAGAGGTCACTGTGTATGGGGTAAGAAAAGGGCAACATGGATGGTGTTAAAATATTAATAGAATTCAAGAATGAAGACTCGACCTGCAACTGTTGTTCTTAATCACTTCTGTGTCTTCATCACCTTTGGAAATTGCTTGAATGTTATTTTCTCCAGGAATATGCCTGCACACAATATTTTGCAAGCAATTTTAAAGAGTTCATGTATATACTCCAAGCTCATCCATGGATCTGACTTTAAAGATTCTTGTTGTGCTGGATGAATTCATAGTGTAAAATGCATTTCTTAATGTAGGTTAAAGCCAAAAGAGTTTGAAAGCTACTGCAATAAATTATGTCCCTGGCCTCAAGGAGTTTAAATTTAGCAGAGGAAAAGAGACAAGTGAATCTCAGAAAAAAGATTTTTCTTCAATTATAGCATAAAGCCATTTTCTATGATTTATATAAAAAATACTATGTTAACTGGTTCATACAATCTTAGCCTAAGAAGTATCACAGCATGTTTACATTATTTACTTAATTTATTCTACCATATCTCAAAACACACACACACACACACACACACACACACACACATACACACACACACACACTCTTAAAGGCAGCTGCCTACTTAAGATAGTCATTCTTGGCTATGAAATTTAAAGACCTGGAATTCAACTGCTATACAAATTTTCTCTACAAATAGACTAACAAATTTCTGATGGTATTTAATATAAATCCATATTTCCCTGACTTTCCAATAATGCATTTATACCCAATCCCCTGATTTGTCCACCACATTTCTTTCCCTATTATTTCAATTTAGAATAAACATTTTTAAGCTCTAGATTACTTTCACATGAACACAGTAATGCTAAGATCAAATATTGTTTAATCCTTTGGATGCCCTGCAAATCACTGTATCTACTGGCAAAGCAGACAGAATAATTTCTAATCGAAAGACCAAAAAAGCAACTATTCAATTTAAGATTTCCAGGTTGGATCAATTTACTTAGGTTTCTCAATGCAAATTAAATATATCAATAAAACTTAGTGTTAACATTATTTTATCTGAAGTATAAAGTCTTTAAGAAGTTACAACTGTAAGTACTCAGAATAAAAAGTGAAATTGCATGTGAGGGTCTTTTTGTTTCTTTCATAATCCCATGAGAAGCTAGGATGGAAAACAGGACAAGCAAGTAGAAAGGAACAGGAGAGAAACAGTTAATGGGAAGAACAGCATGAGAAATGCACAGCCACTCAGAAGTGAGGGAGTAGAACAAATACAGGCACAACGGCAAGGACAACATTGATCCTCACCCCACCAATCATGATGACGGGCACCAACTGTACCCACTGAAAAGAACGCATGAAAGTACCGCAGTCAAATTCTGAGAATTGTACAGTGTTTCCATTTACACAAACATAACCTCTTGCTCCAACAGGTGAAAGCTGCTTTCGGTGTTCTTTTTTTGAAATGAGGTTAGATATTACAAAAGTCTCTTTACTGTGAAACACTTTGCTTTGCCAGGGAAATCTTAATTATATTTGCTAAGCTATTATATATCCATTCTAATAATCTCAATTTCTCCAGTCTTGCAAATATGTGCACAGACTCACACATAATAAGATCCTAAAGAAAGGATTTTGCTGATGCTCTCCAATCGTCTCATGGAGTGTCATTTATTTTGATATGAGAATAAACAGATGCCTTGTATCATTTAAGAAAAAAAGACATGGAAATGTAAAGAAATCACAATTCCAAAAATGCACAAAATTGTCCTTTGGAAGTCTTAGCACCTCAAAGAATTCAACTAATAGCTCGTACAGTTCTCTTACTTTAATTATAATTTTATGCTATAACTAAAGCAGAGTTCCTTTGTGAGGTTAATTATTTAACTATATACAGTTACTGTATAAGCCATTAACTTTTCAAACATTTATTCCTTTCCAATACTCAATCTAAAATTAACTATTACTCTCATAAGTGTTACAGAGTATATCAGTGTAAAACACATTATATCTTTTAAATTATATTTTTAAGAAGTTGGGTCTCTACAGTCTCCCAATGTAAATGTTCTATCTTAATTGTAGTGACAGTTCCAAGAATAAACACATTTGTCAAAACTCAAGCTGTACGTTGAGACTGGTTGCATTTTATTGTGTGGAAACTAACTCAACAAAGCCAATGAGAAAAAAAAGACAATCAAATGTATGAGGATGTGGTGAGAGGGCATAATTTTAAAAGAAAGATCGCTATTAGGAGGAAGAATTTAAAAAGGAGAAATAGAAATTCACTAGTATGTGCTAATTTTAGTGTACCATTGTAATTTGAGTGGCACCTTCTCTACAGTGAAATACATAACAGAGAACATTCCCTGAGATCCTGATATCTGACTATGCAAGAAGAAAATCTGGATAAACCAGCTCTATTCTGGACAACCACCCACCAGTTTTCTTTGCTCTACTTTTGGGCTGCTGAGGGTGTGGAGAATGTCAAATATCAAAGCTAGTGGATCCTGTACAAATGCATGTTACATACATTCTAGACTACAATACTATCCATGATGTTATTTTTTCCTTCTGAAAAAACACGCTTGTTTTAGAAGTTTACAACAACCAGGAAAATACTTAGAAGAGTAAAATAATCTCACCAAATTACAATTATTAATCTACCTTCCACTTTTCTCTCTCCATTTATTATATTCTTGAAATGATCTGGAATAGATATGGTATTGATTCTGGTCTCAACCTGAACAAACATCTTCCCATGACATTCATTTGTAAATGTTTTATCACTATATGAGGTACTTCCTGTAAACGTTATTTATACAAGTTGTGTAAGAACCCATTAGGTAGCTATGTCAAAATCAAAGCACCATTCTTTAATTACTGAACTTCTATATTATCATTTTTAAAAGTTTACAAAGAATGCAATGAACATCTATAAATCTTTTAGCATAAAGTTATTTCCTGAGGTAAGAAAGGTATTCGCAAGTTTCACATGAATTCCAGAAGCTGTGAAAGAAAAAATTAACAAATTTGACCATATAACAAAACTAAATTCTCTGCATCACAAAACAAGAGCATAGTTTAAAAAAAAGAAAAAAACAAGCTGGTGGGGGTGGTGGTGAAGGTAAAACTCTGATTCATGATAAAGGCCTAATTCTCTTCATATAGAGAAAACTTCTACAGATAAGGAAAACAACTCGCTAGAAAAAAATCAACAAATGAAAAGACGTCTCATTTAGTGAAGAATATTGAGATAGCTCTTAAGTCTAATTAAAAGATGCTGCTCATTATGAAAAATGCAAATTAAAACTATGCTGAGATTTTTTTTTGTTATCAGATTGGCAAAGACCCAAAAATTTTTAACACATACTGCACCGGCAAGGGTTTGGAGAAAAGGCATTCACCTCTCACGTGTTGCTAGAGGGAATACAAACTGGTACAGCCTTATGGGAGGCAACTAGGCAATATCTACCAAAAGTATGTATGTCCTCTTTGATCTCATATTTCTACGTTCAAGAATAATATCCTATAGATAAACTAACACGTGCAATGTGACACATGAACAAGGTTAGGCAATAAAGCATTATTTATAATAGCAAAAGTTCAATAATAGAAGATAAATTTTCATACATCTATACACTGGAATAAAATGCAGCTGTTAAAAAAAACATGTTCCAGACATGTAATAATCTCCAAGGTATTAATAAGTTAAATTTTAAAAAAGCAAAATAAAGGCTAGTTGAGACAGCATGTTACCACCATTTGTGTAAAACTGAAGTGTGAGGAAGGGGACAATTCATTCTCTCTCTCTCTCTCTCTCTCTCACACACACACACACACACACACACACACACACACACACGGATCAGGATGATTAATGCACAATATACCTTTGAAAAGAAACAAGAGAACAGGTGACTGGGGTTCCTGGGAGCAAGCTGTCCACTTTTCACTGTCTGTTCTTTAATACCTTTTTGATTTAAAAACATCATAATATATTCCTATTGGAGAAATAAAGTTCTAATTTTAAAAAATAAAATTCAGGCCGGGCGCGGTGGCTCACGCTTGTAATCCTAGCACTCTGGGAGGCCGAGGCGGGCGGATTGCTCGAGGTCAGGAGTTCAAAACCAGCCTGAGCGAAACCCCGTCTCTACTATAAAAAATAGAAAGAAATTAATTGGCCAACTAATATATATATATATAAAAAATTAGCCGGGCATGGTGGCGCATGCCTGTAGTCCCAGCAACTCAGGAGGCTGAGGCAGGAGGATTGCTTAAGCCCAGGAGTTTGAGGTTGCTGTGAGCTAGGCTGACGCCACGGCACTCACTCTAGCCTAGGCAAGAAAGCGAGACTCTGTCTCAAAAAAAAATAAATAAATAAATAAAAATAAAATAAAATTCAAATTATTTAGTACAGATACCTAAAAGTAGAATCATCCAGCTAAAAATCTACAACTAAACATAATAAGATTTTTGACTGTGGAATTATTTTCCTAAGGATTCCCCAAATTCCCAAATAGGGTTAGGGTTCCCTATTCCCAAATAGGGTTAGGGTTAGGGTTTAGGGTTAGGGTTCACCTCTCATACAAACTGGTACAGCCTTATGGGAGGCAACTAGGCAATATCTACCAAAAGCATGTGGATATCTTTCACAGGTATTATAAGCAATATATGATTCTTATATTGATAACATGATTAGAAAGAATGGTATCATTTTGATTTACATATATTCACTAATGAGTTTGAGCATTTTCTCATATTTTATTAGGTCTTTATATTTGTTCTTTTGCAACTTACTAGTCATAGCCATTTGCCCTTTGCCTAATGGGGACAACGTTTTTCATAAAATATTACATATCATATATCAAGTTTCTCTAACTTATTGTAATTTTTTTTCCTTTTCTTCTCTTTTTTTTATTTCGGCATATTATGGGGGTACAGATTTTAAGGTTTCAATAAATGCCCATTTCCCCCATCCCCCCCCAAGTCTGAGTCTCCAGCATGACCATCCCCTAGATGGTGCACATCTCAATCATTATATATGTATATACCCACCCCCCTCCCCCCTGCCCAATACCCTATTACTGCAGTACCTATGTGACCACTTAGGTGCTGTTCAGTTAATACCAATTTGCTGGTGAGTATATGTGGTGCTTGTTTTTCCATTCTTGGGATACTTCACTTAATAGTATGGGTTCCAGCTCTAACCAGGAAAATATAAGATGTGCTGTATCACCATTGTTACTTAGAGCCGAATAGTACTCCATGGCATACATATACCACATTTTATTAATCCATTCTTGGATTGATGGGCACTTGGGCTGTTTCCACAGCCTTGCAATTATGAATTGTGCTGCTATAAACATTCGAGTGCAGGTGTCTTTTTTGTAGAGTGTCATTGGATCTTTTGGGTAGATGCCCAGCAATGGGATTGCTGGATCAAATGGTAGATTCACTTGTATCGCTTTAAAGTATCTCCATATTGCTTTCCACAGAGGTTGGACTAATTTGCAGTCCCACAAGCAGTGTAGGAGTATAGAATTTTTTTATTTCCATCTTGATTTCTTCATTTGTGAAGTAATCATTTAGTAGGAGGTTGTTTTATTTCCACATTTTTGTGTAGAAATGTGAGTTTCTGTTAGGGTTGATTTCTACTTTCATTCCACTGTGATCTGAGAAGGTACATGGTATGATTTCTATTTTTTTAAATTTCTTGAGATTTTCTTTGTGTCCTAGGATATGGTCAATCTTAGAGAATGACCCGTGAGCTGATAAGAACGTATATTCAGTGGATTTTGGGTAGAATGTCCTGTAGATGTCAGTCAGACCCAGTTGTTCCAAGGTTTTGTTTAAGTCCATTATTTCTTTATTAATTTTCTGTTTGGAGGATCTGTCTCGTGCCGTCAGTGGGGTGTTGAAATCTCCGGTGATTATGGAGTTGCTATTAATCCATTTGCTTAGATCCAGTAAGGTTCGCTTTATGAGACTGGGTGTACCTAAGTTGGGTGCATATATATTTAAAATTGTTATCTCTTCTTGTTGAACTGTGCCCTTCACCATTATATAATGACCCTCTTTGTCTTTCACTACTTTTGTTTAAAAACTAAATCGTCTGAAATTAGAACTGCCACACCAGCCTTCTTTTGGCTTCCACTTGCCTGGAATATTGATCTCCACCCTTTTACTTTTAGTCTATATGCATCTTTGCAGGTTAGATGTGTTTCCTGAAGACAGCATATACTTGGCCTGTATTTTCTTATCCATTCAGCCAGCCTATGTCTCTTGAGTGGAGAGTTTAAGCCATTGACATTTATTGAGAGAACTGATAGGTAAGGTAGATTACTGTTCATTCTGTTGGGTTGGATGTTGTTGCTTTGATTTCTCTCTTGAGCCATTGTATTATCTGGCCTTTAATCTTTGGGTTTTGGTTGTTTTTATATTCGTGAGTTTTTATTATGGTGTTCCATGTGTAACACTGTTTTGAGTACTTCTTGTAGGGCTGGTCTTGTCTTGGTGAATTCTCTGAGACTTTGCTTGTCTGAGAATGTCTTTATTTCTCCTTCATATATGAAGCTTAGTTTTGCAAGGAATAAGATTCTAGGCTGGGCATTGTTTTGTTTCAGAAGAGTGAGAATGGGCCCCAGTCTCTCCTTGCTTGTAAAGTCTCATTAGAGAAGTCTGGTTTTATTCGAATTGGCTTTCCCTTGTATGTTACTTGCTTCTTTCCTCTTACAGCTCTTAGAAGGGCCTCTTTAGTTGATATTTTGGTCAGTCTGATGACTGCATGTCGTGATGTCTTCCTGTTTGCATTGAATCTCCCAGGGGTCCTCTGAGCTTCTTGAACTTGTATATCGAGATTTTGAGCAAGGCCTGGGAAATTTTCCTCTATTATATCTTCAAACAGCTTGTCCAACCCTTGAGTGTTGTCTTCTTCCCCTTCTGGTAACCCTATGACCCTCACGTTAGGTTTCTTCACATAATCCCACATCTCTTGTAGGCTTTGCTCTTTTCTCTTGTTTCTCTGCTCTATCTCTGTGACGGTTTTATTTAGTTGGAGGGTGTTATCTTCAATCTCTGAGATTCCTTCTTCTGTTTGATCTACCCTGTTCTTGAGACTTTCCACTGTATTTTGTAGTTCCCTGAATTGATTCTTCATTTCCAGGAGTTCGGTTAAACTTTTCTTCATTGTGTCTATTTCTTTAGTGAACTTTTGTTCTAGATCCTGGAGGCTTTTTGTGGTTTCTTTGTGTTGGTTATTGAGTTGTTGTTGCATGTCGGTGAGTGTTCTTATGATCCACATACGAAATTCCTCTTTTGTCATTTTGGTTGCCGGATTTTGGTTGGTGTCCGTTTCTAGGGGGCTGGTGCTCCTCTTTGGGGGTGTGTTTTCCGTTTGGTTCTTCATATTTCCAGAGTTCCTTCGCTGATTTCTTCCCATGTCGATCAGTTGTTGTTTCTTTCCTTTAGGTTTTTGTTTGGGTATTCACATGCCTTGTTTAGTTTCTGAGGCATTAGGTGGTGTCTGTGGGTGATATTGGACCACTCCCTGTATATTGAGTCAGTGGGTGCCGTGGAAAGGCTGTGCAAGATGCTGTCCCTGTCAGTAGGTGGCGTTTGCTTGGAGGAACAGGCTATGGTGTTGATTTTGAGTCCTGTTATCAGCTCTTGTTCTGGGCGGAGCTGGGCTGGGTAAGCCTGCCCTCAGGCAGTTAGCAGGGGTCAAAGTTCTTTTCTCTGCTTCCAGGAAAAGCTGTCAGGGCGGGGCTGGAATGGTCCCGCTCAGCCAGAAAGTCTGGGTATAGGGGTGGGGCTGTCTGAAACCCGCAGTCTGGAGCGGGCCTCGCTTCTTTCCACCCTCCCCAAGTCCGCAGCTACTCCTGGGCCTCTGCCAGCAGGCCAAACCACAAGCCACCAGGCCTCCCCGGACTGTGATCCCGGCGGGGAGGTTCCCTGCACAGGAACGCCACCTGGGTTGGGCGCACGGCCTCCTCCTGGGAGGAGGGTTGCCCTCTAGGATGCTGATCCGCCCCTGGAGGCACACACACCTCAGTAGGCTGTTCACGTTTAACCCTTCTGTGCCCCGGGCAATGCTAGCCCTCGGTGCAGGGGATCTGGTCTGCAGGTCCGACCTCTGGGTCCCAGAGTTCAAACTGTATCCCCACCAGGGAGAGGAGTTCCTGTCCCAATTCACCCACAGGGAGCCCAAGCTGGGTCTATGTCTCTCAGCCTCTGAGTCGGCACCGTTCTCCTGGGAACACCGTGCCAGCAGCACCTGGGAGAGCTGGCGGGTAGGGAGCTCACAGTCTGAGTTCCCCTGAGTCAGCTGTAGGGTCCCAAAAGGGAAGATCCCGTTCCCTGGAGGTGCCTCTGGCTGGTGGCTGTATTGTCTCTCTGGGCAGCCGCGGGTAGGGTCGGCGGAGGGGAGGAGGAGGCAATATGGCACCTGCCGCGATGCTCGAGTCTGTGCACACGGAGGTGCCCCAAGGGATTTGGGAGTCTGGTGCTGCATCCGCTACAGGCTCACCGCTAGCTGGTGGCGGCCGTCTCTGGGCTGGTGTACGCAGGTCTACCCAGTGGGGAGCCCACCAGCAGTCCCAAATGCAGGGGAAGGGAAAGGTGATTTATCCACCTCCCTTCCCGCTGGTCTCCGGGCTGCTCCGGTGGTCTCAGCTTCCAGTTTTCCTCTGCAGCCTCCTCCCGTGGAGTCTCCCGGGGTCTCAGGTACCCCTCCTTCCAGCCCTCGTCTGCTGTATGCTCGCTTTCATGCTTCCTTTTTCTAATTTCTGCTAGAATCTGTCTTTTCTGCAGAGACACTCTTTCTGGCAGTGTTTCTCGTCCTCCATCTTGATCCTCCTCCGTAATTTTTTAAAGGCCAATTTTTATCTGCCTTCTAAGTTTTAGCCATTTGACAGAAGTTTTAACTTTAATATGATAAAATATGGTCATAATTTCTTCTACCTCATTCATTTGCAAGCATTCCTTGATTGCTACTATGTTCCAGGCAATTAACTAAGCCCTGAGAGGTAAGAGATACTACAGTGGGCAACTAACATGTGATAGGTAATTCTAACATGACATGGTAAGTGAAGATGAAGGACCACATGCCTTTTATGAACAGACAAAGTTGGGCCACTTAGCTCAACTCAGCAGCAGAGCCTAAGTTACTAGAAGAGATTATTCTACAGATGAGTTTTAGAAGATAAGGCTATCAGCCAATAAACACAATGAGAAGAGTGTGCGTGGTAAACGGAATCCCACAAGAAGGGCACAGATATGTGCATGGCGTGACACCTGCAAGGACCCTCCAGCTGCTTGCTACTACTGGAGCCTAGAATGATGTTAAAGAGCTATCGCAAGGTCAGCTCCAACTGGTGACCTGCAGAACTGGGAAGTAATAAATACATGTTTTAAGCCATTAAGTTTGTGGTAATTTGTCATGGCAGCAATAGAAAACTAGAGCAGACTTTGCTGCCTGGAAGTAGTATGCTTTCGGAACAAATACCTAAAAATATGGAATAGCCTTGGAATTGGGCAGTGGGTAGAGGCTGGAGAATTTTGAGAAACTCGGGTTTCTCAAAACAATCTAGAAAAGCCTAGATAGATTACCTTGAGCAGACTCAAGGACATGAAAGGTGCTACCAGTGAGGACGCAGAAGGAAATGAGGAGCACGTTACTAGAAACAGTAGGAAGGGTGATCCTTACTTGCTGGCAGAAAGCTTAGCGAAATACATCCTGTGATAATGTGGAAAGCTGAAATTGTCAACAGTGGACTGGGATATTTAGCTAAAGAGATTTCCAACCTTAAAACTCATCCCAAGTAACTTCACTATATGCCAGAATAAAGTTTAATACTATTTAAAGGAATAAAACAAAATCTAGCATAAAACAATGTAAAAAGCACAAGGTCCACCTTGACATCAAAAGATTACCAGGCATGCAAAGAAGCAGGAAGATGTGACCCACAACTAGAGAAGAAGTCTATCAAAAGAAACAGTAGTTTCTTGGTCTGAGATAAAGAAACTCGGACATTAGAGCAGCTATTATAAACACGTTCCAAACACTCAAGAACGTAGAAGACTCCAAATGGAATTGACAGAGGTGAAAGACACAATACCTGAAATTAAAAACACATGGATGCTTTCGCTACAGGACAGGATCTCCATGCAGTACACTGCAGATTGACCTTGCTGGAGTGCTTCATACTGTAATGAGCCATGTTTACACATAAAATTGTGTTGCTGGAGGAAGGCAGGGCAGTGCAGCACACCCGAGGCCTCTGTAGTGGGGCTGCCTTTCCTCATGGCTCCCCAGTCTCCCTCCAGCCATCAAGGCCCAAGCTGATCCCCTCTGTCCCCAGGGCCAAAGCTTCCAGGCTCTGGACTGCTAACTCAGGCCTTGGGGGCACAGCCCCTGGCCTGACCAGAGGATGAGTTCCTTGCATACTCATCCCAAGGATGATGACTTAGGCCTCTCCAATTTTCCCATTAACTAAGCCTCAGGTCCCCTTCAGTGTGTATTTCTTTTTAAGAAAATCAAACGCTTCCTATTTCTGCTTCCTTTGTATCCTCCTCACATTCAGGGGACTTGAGAAATTATCTGCTAGGAAAGCAGCTGGAGCTGATGGGGTCCTCCAGCGCAAGGAAAAGTGAGAGTCCCTGAGGAAATGGCATCATGCCCGTAATTAACCTTGGGTAGCCACAATTTCATTTAGAATGCAAAACATGGAACTAAGCTTCAGAATTCATTCTATTCTAAAAGTTGGGGTTTCCCACTAGCTTTTAGAACTTAAAAAAAAATCCTACTTGGAAGTGATCATCATCTCATACAACTGAGAGTAATTTTCAGATTTGTGGAATTTTGCAAGCTTTAAGCAAAGTAGATAAAGCAGACCCAGTGCTTTGGCTTTTCTTAACCTCCCTGAGGTAGAAAAACATTTCTCCTCCCAGAACTGGATCCAGGTCTTCAACCGAAGGTGTTCAGGTGTACGTAAAAAAATCATTGGGTATTAACTTGGAAATAAGGTGAACTGATAAGATGACGCACAGATGGATTATGTAATAGATCAAATATAGTTAAATGGTTAATAATAGAATCTAGGTGGTGGGTATGAGGGTGGTCATTGTAAAATTCAGCTTTTCTGTATGTTTGGAAAGTTTTTCACTCTAAAATGTGGTGGGGGGATGGGCTTTGTGTCAAACATACTTGGCCAAATCCCTGCTGTGTTAGCTGAGACTGGAACAAAATGCCCAATACTCACATCACCTCATTTCCTCATCTATGTAATGCAGATCATTACCAATCTCATGGAGTTAATAAGAAAATTAACACTGTCAGGGGCATTTCTGCCTCTATAGAGGCCACTGCCTCACTAGCAGGGCAAAGAAATGCAGGTCAGGAATCGCTGGGGTTGGCTGGTGAGAAACACCTTTAAGGAGGTGGAGGAACAAGGCGCCTCTGGAGTTAATTGCGCCCAGGTGGCCATCAGGTAACGTATAGCTTGGCCTGGAAACCCCTAATGCATGACTCCGACCCAGAGAAAGTGCTTCTAGGACAGCCTAGAAGCGCCCAGAGGGCAACTGCAAGCCTGTTTCTCGTGCTTCTTCCAGAACACCTCTCTCCAATTCCCATTAGCTCTCTAGGGGCCTGAGGAGAAGCCATTTATGCCCAGAAATGACAGCCACATTCTCTCACTCCAGTGACGTTCCATCTAGGCTTTTGTTTTTGCCAGTGTCGTTTTTTTTTTTTTTTTTTTTTGAGACAGAGTCTCGCTTGTTGACCAGGCTAGAGTGAGTGCCATGGCGTCAGCCTAGCTCACAGCAACCTCAAACTCCTGGCCTCAAGCAATCCTTCTGCCTCAGCCTCCCAAGTAGCTGGGACTACAGGCATGCGCCACCATGCCCGGCTAATTTTCTATATATATATTAGTTGGCCAATTAATTTCTTTCTATTTATAGTAGAGACGAGGTCTTGCTCTTGCTCAGGCTGGTTTCAAACTCCTGACCTTGAGCAATCCGCCCGCCTCAGCCTCCCAGAGTGCTAACCAGTGTCGTTTTAGGAAACACACTGTTACAACCAAATTCTGCAGAAACTAGCTGTATGAAATATGAAAACGTCGGGAGAAGTAGAAGTGGGAGCAGGCAGTGCTGTCTTAGTGACTGGGGACAGCCAGCCCATGTGCCCAGTGCCAGTCGGACACAAGCACCACTCCAGATGGGCAAATTCCACAGCTGAGCCCACCCCACATGAGGGGGCCCGCCACACAGGACAGCCCCAGCCCTTTGTGATGTAGGACAATGCTTGCCACATGTGGGAACTGGGATGACAGGGCTGCCACCAGGTGCAAGTGACATGCCGGACAAAGCACAGTGGTCGTCTAGGGCTGCGGTCCCCAACCCCAAGGCCGCAGACTAGCACCGCACTGATACATGCTAACTGCATGGATGGCCTTTGGAAACACTATGCTGTGTGAAGAAGTCAGTAACAAAGGACCGCATCTTGTATGATCCCATTTGTACGAAGTGCCCCGCCAGTAGGCAAATCTAGAGAGACAGGAAGTGGATTCGTGGTTGCCTAGGGCTAGAGGGGATGGAAAGATTGGTGGTGATGATAAAAGATAATAAATTTCCCATTCAAGCAATGTAAAAGTTCTGAAACCGATTATGGTGAAAAATGCGCAACTCTATGAATATGCTAAAAGCCACCGACTGAGCACTTTAAATGGGTAAACTGTACGGTATGTGAATTTTATCTCAGTAAGCTGCTTTTCACAAAAAGAAAAAACACATCAAGACACAGCACATCATAATAAAACTGCTGAGAACGAGTGACACCAAAAAAAATGTCAAAAGCACAGTGAAGGACATAAAGAAGATAAAAAAACAAGGCACAAATTTGGACATAGGCTGGTTATTCCAGAATTATAAAAAGCTACTGTAAATAAGAGACAAACAACCCAAAAGAAAAATGGGCAAAACATAAATGAGCACTTCACTGAAGAACAAACAGAAAGGGTTAAGAAACAAATTTACAGTTACTTCGTTAGTAATCAAATAATAAAATTTTAAAATATCAGATGCCATTCCATATCCCCAAATTTAAAAGGCTGACAAGATTTATACTTCTGATGGGAATATCAAATAGCATAATCATTTTGATCAACAGTTTGTAATAGTCAATGACTACAAAAGGGTACATACTCAATGTTGCAGAAATTCCTTTCCTAGGTAAAGATCCTAGAAATAGTATGCACGTGTGCACCAGGATATGTGAAAGAATGTTCATAGCACACCTGTTTGTAGTAACAAAAGGCCAAAATGTCCATAACAGAGAAAATGAATAAGGTGTGGCAGATAATGATTCTTTATGCCAACAAAAATGGATCAAATTATACTTAGGTTCAAATAGTATGCTTCTAAATAATTTATATCACCATATAATTTGGCTCATAAAGTTCAACAACAAGCAAAACTAAATATACACAATGTTAGGTAAAACTATGAAAAGGGTATGAAAATGATTAACATAAATATCTGCCCAGTGGTAACACTTAAAGGGAAATAGAGAAGAGTTTAGGGACAGACTCATGGGGAATTCCGAAGTTAATGGGTTAATGGTGAGTAGCAGATACATAGTATTTTAATAATTTTTTATCTAGTTAATATCTTATTAAAAACAATTTCTAAAAAGAAAATAAAAGCCAACAGGAGGTGAAGAAGTAGAGGCAGTTAATCTTGCATAATCTTCAAAACACTTGGGTAGAAAGAGGAGAGGGAGAACATAGTAGACGGAAGGGGATCTGAGGTTAAGAGACAGTTTGGCTTTACTCTGTTCCAGAACAGGAAATGCTTTGCAAACGTACGGGCTAGGTGAAAACCAATAGAGCTTTAGCTGTTAGCATGTTAATAGTAGGAATAGTAAAAGCTAACATTTATTGAGAGCTTGTGCCAGATACTGTTCCAACTCTTTACCTACGTTAACTCATGGCATCCTCATAACACTGTAAGGAAGGCAAACTCTTTTAGTGGTCCCATTTTTCAAATGGAAAAACTGAGTCCCATGAGATTAAGTAACATGCTCTTTGTCACACATTTAGAAAGATGGTGGCTCCAAAGCCCAGGTTTTTATCCTTTGTGCTGTACAGCTTCTGATTATGAGGGAGAGACTGTCAGTGAAGGGACAAGGTCCTGGAGATCAGAAGACACGTCTGGACTAAGAGAGATACTCTGAAGCTGGAGAAGAAGGGGAAAGGAAAGGTACTGACGTAGATAAATGGGTAAATGGCAGGGGTGGGGAAGGATGAATGGAAAGGAAGCCATTCACAATCTAGAGCCTCTGTTTCTTTTTTTTTTTTTTTTTGAATGAGGTAGGAGGTCATGTTCCGCCCCCCACCCAGAAAGTAAGTGAGGGTACAGGCTGGGTTGAATTCAAAATATTTATTATCTGGTGAGTCTAGAAGGGAATTGAGACCGAATAAGGGAACAAGAAATTCACATTGCCCATGACGTACTTATTCCAGTACATACACCTATTGGGTGAAATGCCACAGACAACCTCATGTGCTAATATTATTAGTTTTTTCTTCTTCCTCTTGATCTTAGCTGGTTGAATTCAAGTAAGTTAAATGTGCTCATAACACAGTGCCACAAGATATTTGATACCAGCAACAGAGGCTTGCTTAGCTTTCTGCCCAGAACCCTTCTCAAGGCATTTTTATCTTTTGTAGGTTACTCTCCTGTCTCCTTGAGAAGAGAAAAATACTTCTATGTTCTTTTAAGGCTAGCCTTTCTTCTATGTTTATGTCTCCATAGATTATAAGCTTATTCTAGGGAATAAATATCTTATTTATGCCTTGCAAAAAATAAGCACACTATATTTAAATATATCTCTGTTCTGGCCATTTCAATAATTGAGATTCTTCACATATTTCTGAAATAAATTACAACATAGAAAAGACTTTTCTTAAGTGATTCCAAAAATATACTTTGACATAGATTTAAAACTCTTGACATCTCTTTACACAGTTAATTTGGGGGGCAACAAGCTCTTATCTTTCCAAGGTATCAGTTCAACCTCTCTACAAATTATCACAAGTTCCAAATTAATGACGTTTTCCTATAGTAAATTAAAAACCCCAATTTAGAGAACTATATCTATTACTCTTTTATCACAGATATCATCTTCAGCCAAAATCCACTGACAAGATTTTTTTTAAATTTTAATTTGTAAATGTTTAAGTCAGCTTTAAAATAAGTCAGTATGTAACATGTAAAATTACATATTAAAATCTACACAGCTATAAACTTTATCATAATCAATGTCTAGGAAATCACCTCAATGAGGTACATTCTCTAAATTTCTCTATATATCACAAATTACAAAATAAATGCATTTTTAAGAATGACGAAGCTGCTCAATATAGGAAACCACAGTAAGCACAAGTATAGGACACAGGGAAACCAGTAACTCCAATATGTATGGGTTTAATGAAAAAACATTGGTACAGGAACATATTCAAACATAAAATAACTCTACTAGTACTTTCATCACACAAATTCTAGTTTACTGCTTTGAAACCTTTTGTAAACCACACACACATGCGTGAGGGCACATACACACTCAAACAACAGCTAAGAACAATTATTCATCTTTTTTCCCCCACAAATGATATCTTGTCTGATATCCTTTAAACCAATGTTTCAAATGTTTTGACGACAACTCATACTGAGAAAAACATTTCATATTGCAACTTAGTTCCAACATATATTCATGAAATAAAAGTTTTATATCATAGTTACCTTACTAATTGTAATGCACTTTAAGAGTTCTTAAGTTTTTTAAATGTTTGTTTCATTTTACCAAATTAAAACCTAAGAGTTTGAAAACTACTGCTCCAATTACTTTACTTCGCTCATATATTATTTTTTAATGACAAGATCCTAGGTTGCTATTCAAAACACAAATACAATTTGCCCTAAAAACAGAAAAAGGTGTAAGTGATCCCCACTTACTGGCAGTATATGTTTCCTCTGAATACATCCATGCCATTCCACATGGCAAGGAAAAGTGTGAGCTGCCACCAAGGGAGGACAAAAAAAAGGCAGACATAACACATCTGCCAGTATTCAAACAGGGTCCTCTAAAATCATGTGTGGCAGTGTGGTATAAAGGATGGAGTCTTGACTTTGGAATCTGGTAGCTCGGTTCAAGTCCCAATTCTACCATTTTGGGCAAGACGCTTTGTAGAGATCCAATCTTCTCATCTGTAATGAACAACATGGGGCAGGGGCAGGGGGTCTGCCTCTTGTCTCCCGCTCTATTCTCACAGTGCTTGGCATACAGTCGGTGTTCAGTAGGTATTGTTAAACAAATGAATGAATAAATATCTAGTTCATATGGTTGCAAAGCAGGATGTCATACAAATTCATGGTTTTAAAATTCAGTCTGAAATAACTGGAGACCCAATAGGCTGGCAGCTTCACACTACTCTGTGATTGAGTGTTTTCCTTTTTCCACACAACTCCTAGACCAAAAAAAAAAAAAAAAAAAAGAGGGGGGATAGGACTGATTTTCTGTATTATTCCTTTTCCAACAGCTAGACTTTATGACAAGAAAAAGCACGTATGCCTTTCTTTCCATATCCAGGATATATGCAACACTGGTGCACTCTTAGACCCAAAAAAGTGTAAAAATTGGACCACTCCTTGTTCAGACACTTAAGCTACTTAACTCTATCTTGGTATCATGAACTGAGATTAATGAAGGAATTACAAAAGAAGAAAAGAAAAGGAATTATAATCACAGGACTCAATTTTTTAGTTTAGCATCAATACTTGTAAACATTTTGATAAAATGAAATAATTTCACTTAACTGATGCTCAATCATATTGGATCATCCTTATTAATACCCATAATCACATGTTGTCAAAATTGTGAACCAGTCATTTCTTCAATTAGTCATTAATTTTTTTTTTTAATTGAGATAGAGTCTCACTCTGTTGCCTGGGCTAGAGTGCCGTGGCGTCAGCCTAGCTCACAGCAACCTCAAACTCCTGGGCTCAAGCAGTCCTGCTGCCCCAGCCTCCTGAGTAGCTGGGACTACAGGCATGTGCCACCATACCCTGCTAACTTTTTCTATATATATTTTTAGTTGTCCAGCTAATTTCTTTCTATGTTTTTAGTAGAGATGGGTCTCACTCTTGCTCAGGCTGGTCTTGAACCCCTGAGCTCAAACGATCCTCCCGCCTCAGCCTCCCAGAGTGCTAGGATTACAGGTGTGAGCCACCACGCCCAGCCTATTCTCGACTAGTTCATTCAGGTATAGTGTCTTGCTAACATCTATCAGGGATACAAAAGATTTTAGTTCTTGCCATCTTAACATAATTTATCCTGAAATTATTCAATAACTATGCAAAATACTATGTGATTAAATATAATAAATAGTACAAAGTCTGTAAGAGATCTGGATAAAAACAGAAATATTTATCTTCAGAAAGAAACTTATCACCTAAAAGTCTAGGCTTCAGGGATGGCAAACACGTGGCAAATGATCACCTTTTTTCCCCATCCTCTAGTAACCTGTCAAGCCAGCTACTGATCATGGTATTCTTGCCCAGTGAACACAGATATGACTTTAAGATCCTTCTTAAGACATTCCTCTAGGAATATGATTCAACCAAATATGACTAAACTTACTTGTCATGTCTGGGCCCAGCCTCTTTCATTAGCTAGAGAAAAGTCTTTGCTTATGTTAGTTATTGCATGAATCCTGTCCCAGTACACACCAGGAAGAACCTTGTTAACTTCAAAATCCATCAGAGGAACTAGCTCCTTTCTCTGTGTTGTCTAACAAAATGATACTATTTAACCTCAGGCTTTAAATTACTTATATCAAGTGTTATTTGTATCTATAAATGGAATAAAGTACTTTATAATTATGAAGGCTCATTCTGTAACAAATCACATGCATGAAATTATAAAATATATGTTCATTGCAACAAACAATACAAAAGCACATAAAGTAAAAATTAAAAGTTCACCAGCCCCTCTAACAGTCCAATCTTCGGAGCTAGCCAAGATTAAGTTTGGCGTGTGTTCTTCCAAACTTCCTTCATATTTATACTTGAAAAAAATGTGTGCATTCATATGTGAGGTATACCAGAGCATCTTTACAAAATTATTTCTATAAAACATTAAATTTGTAAAAGACATGCAGTAAATAGATGTATGATAATGCAAAAAATATATATATTTTTTGAGACAGAGTCTCGCTTTGTTGCCCAGGCTACAGTGAGTGCCGTGGCATCAGCCTAGCTCACGGCAACCTCAAACTCCTGGGCTCAAGCAATCCTCCTGCCTCAGTCTCCTGAGTAGCTGGGACTACAGGCATGCACCACCATGTCCGGCTAATTTTTCTATATATATTAGTTGGCCAATTAATTTATTTCTATTTATAGTAGAGATGGGGTCTTGCTCTTGCTCAGGCTGGTTTCGAACTCCTGACCTCGACCAATCCGCCCGCCTTGGCCTCCCAGAGTGCTAGGATTACAGGCGTGAGCCACAGCGCCTGGCCGATAATGCAAAATTTAATGCTATTTTATTTTGCATCTAACATAGCTCAGTGTTTAGACATGTACAAATTAAAACATGGGGAAAATGCATTAACCCAGCACTTTTCCAACATTAATTATTATAATAAAAGATTCCATTCAAGTGTAGTTGAAGCTCAAAAATAGAACTTTCTATTGAAAAACATCATTCACATATAGTGGTGCCACATATTTTGAAAAAGAAATGTCTAATGAACACTGAGAGGCAAATCCACAGATACTAACATCCATAGATATTTATGAAAACAAATTTACCCAGAAACACAGGGTTTTAACAGCAAAGAAAGCTCATTGAGTGCTTACTTTAACACTTTCATTTTCTATATAAGGAAGGACACTCAAAGGTCACAAAGCCAGGGACACAGGCAGCTCCAGAACCACAACCCTCCATCTCTTGCTGTGGTTGCTACACAAAACCACACTGCCTCCTGGTATTTTTTTAACATGAGGAATTTTATTATGTAGAAGAAGGGTTTGATATGGTTTAAACAAGTTTTTATCTGTACTAAGTTGCCTTTGTCCCCAAATCTAACTCTTCAGTGTCCCAAATGCCTCTATCACAGGACATCCAGTTACCCTCAAACCTGCAAGCCTTTCTCCTTGCTCCAGGTCAACTCCATAGTCTCTTCTATGGAGAACCCTCGTGCTGGCCCATCTCTGCTCCGCCCCAACCCTGACTTTCTCCTTCGCAAAACTCTGAGGCTCAACAGAGGGAAACGTGCCTACGCTCATCTCCAGATCTGGAACCATGGTTGTCAGAGACCTAAATCACAACTACAGGTGCCTGGAGAAAGTGAAAGATACATTTTCATTACAATTGATAAGGTGCAGAAGAACAAACATGATCCCCACAAAGGACTCAGTAGCCCCTGTCTTGATTTGGGGATATAGTCACAGAGATTCGTGTTCCAAATACATGGCAGCCCTATTATCTGGGCTACAATTTAACCCGTGGAAGCTCACAAAATGGGAGCACTCTTACTTTTGAAAGCTGATACACCCCTTTTCATAGTGATATGTCAGAGGCTCAACATATAAGACAAAGCACAACAGACAAGTTGAAGCAGCATGGTAAAAGAAGGTTCACTTTTCTTTCCCCCTCATCCCTCCCCTCAACCTCCGAGTAACCCTAGAGCTGTAAAGAATCAGTTTGAGAACTACTACTTTATCTATGTTGATACATTCACTTTTAAAAAAATAGACTATTTTTGGAGCAGTTTTAGGTTCACAAAAAAATTGAGCAGAAGGAATAGAGATTTCCCAAATACCTCCTTCCCCCACATGCATAACCTCCCTCATTATCAATATCCCCCCACCCAGCGGTACATTTGCTCCCACTGTTGGATCCATACTGATGCATCATTATCACCCACAGTCCGTAGTGTACAGTAGGGCTCACTTTTGTGGGTTGTACACTCTATGGGTTTGGACAAATGTACAATGACATGTATCCACCATTATAGTACCATGCAGAGTAGTTTCACTGCCCTGAAAAAAATCTGTGCTCCACCTACTCAACCCTCTTTTCCCCAACCCCAGACAGCCACTGATCTTTTTACTGACTACACAGTTTTGCCTTTTCCAGAATGTCATTTAGTTAAAAATCATACAGCATGTAGCCTTTTCAGATTGGCTTCTCTCATTTAGTGATATGCTTTTAAGGTTCCTCTAGGTCTTTTTATGGCTTATATCTCATTTCCTTTTAGCACTGAATAACATCCCATTGTTTGATGTACCACAGTTTATTTGTCCATTCACCTACTGACGGTCATCTTAGTTGCTTCTGAGTTTTGGCAATTATGAATAAAGCTGCTATTAATGTCCTTGTACAGGTTTTTTGTGCCAACATAAGTTTTTGACCCTGTTGGAGAAATACCAAGTAGTATGACCACTGGATTACATGGTAAGAGTATATACATCTTTCTAAAAAAAACTGCCAAACATTCTTCCAAAGACACATTCACTTTTATTAAACAATGTGAAAACCTACATAGAGACAGGGCAAATGACATTTTACACACTGCAAATCAATAATAATGGGTAGCGTTCTATTTATTGCTTGCTTGATAAAAACATGCCTTTACTTCTCTTGAACATTAACATTAGTTGTCTATTAAGTATCTTCTGTATTGGATAATATGTATATTAAAAATCACTTTTCTTCTGATTAGAGGCACCCTACTTGTTATTACCTGGCCAAGGGCTGGCCCCTCAGAGGCAGGAGGATGCACACCCCTGCACCTGTTCCACTCCAGCCTGCTGTATACACTCCAGAGGACTGTACCCTTCTCTGCCCCAGTGCCACCTCCCGGTGTACTCCAAAGATTCCAAACCCTCAACCTGCAGAAAGACATTATATTCTTTGATCTTCCTCCAAAAGTGAGATACAAATTATTATAGCTTTATCAGCTCATGTCTCTTGTTCCTCTCCCTAAAAGCCCAGTCCAAGTAATTGGGCCCCAGGAGAAGGAGTTGTTGGAGAGGCTATCATATGCCATCCCCTCCCCTCCACACTACTCCCCTCCATTTGTTTAAATCTCTACATGCTTCTCTCTTCCTTCAGAAGTTCTCAGGTTCCTGGACTCTTGCAAATTAATGTCTGAAAGAACCTATTATTACTATCACCGTTGTACCTTCAGCCAGATCTCCATCCAGGTTTAGGCTGAGTCAATGCATGCTAGTTTGTAAGAGTGACTCCAAATTCACACACCTATACAAAAGCTAAAATGAGTGTAGCTGCCAAAATAGCACTCAAAGGTAAATTTGTATGTACTAGAATTTCTCCTAAGAGAACTTCCAAGTTGGGAGAAGGCATCATAACTTAATACATCAAAATCCTAAAAATCTGACATGTAGTTGACAAACACAAGCAAAGGCTGGTGGTGATCTGGAGCCCAAGGAAGGGAGATTTTAGGAGGAACGTTTGACCAGTCGCTGCGTCCCCAGCACCGCACAAGGCAGAAGCTAGCCCATCTGCCAACCGGCATGTCCCTATTCACTGACAGGTGAAGGGCAGATTGGGCTCCTACAGTTTCATGTCACTATCATTGGAGATCAATCAACTCTTTTTGCTCTGACTCTTTTCTCAGCAAGTAGCTCACCAGCCTTTATTTGCTTTCCTCACCATGAAGAAAATGCCTAAATCTGCTTTGGAAAAAGTATATGGGCCTGCCAGGCACTTTCATCTTTCGGATGTAAATCAATACTCTGAAAATGGGATGTGTTAAGTTCTTACGAGTTTACTGAGTGTGATTCAGACCCACGGGTCCTGCTAAGGTTCCCCCACCAACTGGGTAGGATCTAAGGGCCTTTGTGCCCATTAACAAAGGCCCCAATCAAAATTCTCTCCAGACACCTCCCCTGCAATTCCTTTTCTCAGGGACCCTGTGGCTTCCTGCTCTTAACATCTTTTTGCAATAATGGCATGGAGTCGTTTATACTTTGATAAATACTGTTCACAGCCCTCACTCTAACTTGCTCAGGTATTTTTAATGTATTTAGCAAATGTATTCAGCAAATAGCTACCACCTATAATAGCCACTCACCAATCAATCACCCCTTGTGAATTTGTGAGAGCCTTGTTATTGGCTGCAAAAGCTTTTCCTTGCCATGAGCATTTTTCTGTCCCCAGGCTGCCCAGCAAGTAAACTGCTTTAGTGTTTTGGGGTACATGGGGATATTTTGGGAGATCAGCATCCAGGTCCCTGGCTACTAGTACCTTTACTCTCTCATTTCTCCAGCTCTAATGGCACCTCAATGTTCCCACCTGGCCAAAGGTTTGAAAGTTCATTCTCACCCCCAGTAAAGGCGAGTCCCCTCTCCTCCTCCATGAAGCTTTCTCAAATCTTATGAGAGCCCTCTGATTCCTTCCTTTTAAGAAATTGCGCCACACCATCTAGCTTTATATGCATTCCACCTGGCTGGTTTCTTCATTGCTCACTAAGTTAAATGTTGACTTTCTGCCTTCTGTCACCTATGATGCCCAACATTATCCTAGGCACACAGCTGCTGTGCAATATTACTTGTTGATTACTTGATTGAGCAGGTTAGAAGTGCTCAATTGGAAGACATGAAAGTGGAGGTCATATGCATCTAAAAATAGAAAGGTGACCGACCTATGAAGATTAAAAATGCTCCTTCCTGGCCGGGCGTGGTGGCTCATGCCTGTAATCCTAGCACTCTGGGAGGCCGAGGCGGGTGGATCGCTCAAGGCCAGGAGTTCGAAATCAGTCTGAGCAAAAGTGAGAACCCGTCTCTACTAAAAATAGAAAGAAATTAATTGGTCAGCTAAAAATATATAGAAAAAATTAGCCGGGCAAGGTGGTGCATGCCTGTAGTCCCAGCTACTCAGGGGGCTGAGACAGGAGGATTGCTTGAGCCCAGGAGTTTGAGGTTGTTGTGAGCTAGGCTGATGCCACTGCACTCTAGCCCGGGCAACAGAGTGAGACTTTTTTTTTTTTGAGACAAAGAATGCTACTTCCTAAGGAAAAAATGAACCAACACTGGGACCTACTCTCAAAAATAATTCCTCCTTTATACTTTTCTGTGTCCTTATTTTTCAAAGAAGAGATTCTTGGCCATACTTTTCCATTCCAAATTACCAATTACCATTCTAATTAAAATCTGACCCACATTCATGAGCTCTTTGTACAGAACCATGGTCCCCTCCCCTACTTCTCCAGGGATCAGACATATGTGAAAGGGGATATGAAGGAAATATTCTTTCTCACACCAGAACCACCAGCTGCAGAAGAAAGCGGTTAAGTTGCTGGACAATGAAGCGGATGATTATTTAGGTAATATTACAACACATTACTGGAAGTTGAAGAGAGGGGTTCCCCTTTTAAAGCCCTTCCATATACAACTTCCTTATGGTTTTCCCACTGTCTTACTCCCCCCCCCTTTAAAGGAACTGACCCCCACCCATAAGCATCAGAAAGAAAAATGTAATTTTCAAAGCAAATCAATGTGAAGTGATGGTATGAGTAGAAGAATTGTAACAGACATGCCTGACGACAGCCTTCACCCTTTTAATTCCAGGGACAGTCAGAGCAGCTGGACAGGGCCAAACATAGGATGGAGCAGAAGAACCACTCAGGACTCAATTCCAAAAGACATAGCTTCTCATTTCAGTACAGCTACTCATCAATTATATGACTTCAGGAAGTCAGTCTCTCCTAATTCCGATTTCTATTGACAACTGGAAAGAAAGATGGTGCTATCTGCATAGTCTACCAGCGCTCTCTCCAGGATCAAGTAAGGTAAGAACCAGAGCAGCTGCCACTCCTGAGCGTGGCCTGTCGGCAGCCAGGTGCCTCTGAAACACAGCTGTTAATCCTCACAAGCCTCCTATAGATCATATTATCCCCATTTTACAAATGAGCAGACACCACTAATTAAGGGCCTGTCCAAGGTCACCAACTAATAAGTTATTGAGACCCATGCTTTAATCACTATATTATACCACCTCCCTCTATATTATGGTTTGAAATAACTTTAAAAACTAGTATCTATACATGCTTAATAAAAAGGTATAAGACAAATACATCCCCAAGGAGGAAGCTGGCAGCCAGACTTGATTCACTCATTCCTTTCCCACCCACTCTTCCCACCATCAATTTTATCAAACTCCTTTCTCCTCCCAATTTCCCTCTTCCAGTTATTCCCTTTTTATTCCTCTTACCAATTCCCTTTTGTGCCCCTATCCTCTTTTGTAATTTTAAGCTTTTGTAATTAACACAAGGAGAACAACAAATAAAAACTTTTAAAGGAGGATGTAATTAAAACAATTTATCTGAATATTGTCCTTAAGTGGAACTAAATATTTGGTAAGAATTCAGGGCCCATTTTGAAAATTTCCCTTTGTTTAACCACCTCTTTCTTGGGTTAACTTTAGACCAGCAGAGACGCCTACAAAAACAACAAAACGACAGAATGCCTCGTAAATTTAAGAAAGAGTCATCGTGAAATTCAAAGTCATTTCCACTTTAGATTATCAGTATAGGATTACACTAGAATTTTATCTGATTGAAAAAAAACCCCACAGATTTGACTACACACAGAGTCTGAAATTCTAAATTCTACGTGTGGCTTTTACAGAAGGGCGCTGTTTACCCAGCTCTAGTGTGGTCTCCTGCGAATGCTCTTCCCCCCAGACCCGGGCAGCCTCCTCCCTCTGGGCCACACAGCGCTTTGTTCATTCAACACCCCGGTTATCATCATAAGTGGGTTATAGTGTGGCCTGTTTTCACATCAGTCTTTCCTGCCAAACAGAAGGGAAGGGCAAAAACAGCATCTTACTCATCTTTATGTTCCAAGAATGCCCAGCTCATGAAGATCCCCAACCCACATCTGCTGAATGACTGAACAAAAATTCACACTTAGCAGGAAAATATGCAGCCTTCAGACAGCCTGGGGTTCCCATAAAGCAGGACACACTGGTGATTACTGGCTCATGATTTGCCTGATAATAATAATAAAGCCTTTCGTTCTTGAGAAGACCAGACAGACATGGTGCATTTTTCAAACCATCCTGCACAGGGTGGAGCTGGCTCACTTTTATAACATCCTGATGACACTGACTTTCTGAGTTATTATACAAGTCACACCAACATTTTCATAGACCTGATCACCTGAAAACCAACCCTTCCTTTCCTTCCCCTGGCAGGCGTATTCTTCCCCACTCCTCTCACTTAATGCAATCATCACTCGCAGAACCAAGAGGCCATTTGTTGCCACCTGCACCAAAGTTTTGTGTCATTATTCCGATTTCTGTTTCAAAATCAAACTGAGTGGGACCCAGTTCTTCTACCTTCTGATTCCTAACTAGGCGTCCCCAGCAAAATCCTGCTTTTACCAAAATGCACCAGCCAGGGCCCCATCACTGGATTCGGGACCTCCTCCGGGGAGGGCCCAACAGGTGTACTTTTAAAAACTCTCCAGGCGCTTCTGGGAGGCGCCTCGGGTTAGGCAGGCCAGCACCGCACAATACAGACCTCCTAATGTCGTTACTTATTCCCTGAACACATCAGGGAGCACATTCTTTCTTCTTTCATTCAGAGTGGCCAAACAGATGCTCAATACCACGACGACACTGGAGTAACTGCCACAGCTGTCACTTCACTTCTTTTACCATTAGAAGGAAGGGCGCCCGTGGTCCCATCCTCCGTGCCACACGAGGTGACCGAACCAGCAGCTGGGGGTCGCCTTAACCGGCGAAGCTCCCCCTACACGGCTGCACGGACGCCGTTGCCAACACAAAAACAATGACAGCTGAGTGCACCCTACGGAGTCACCGCGGCGGGCAGCGTGTCCCGCCTGCCACCCAGCGAGGGCACCGGCCCCGTCATTCTCTCTGTGCGCCGTCGGGGGTTCCGGGGGCGCCACGGCCCCGGGCCCCTTTTCTCCCAAAGTCTGCGGGGACTCCGCCGCCGCCACTCAGTCACTCTCTTCCTATCGTCTTAGCCTCTTAGGGGACGGGCCACGCTGGCAGCTGAGATTCTGCAGTTTCGGCGGTTCAGAAACCGTTCCCGGCGGTCAGTGCAGGCACCCCCTGCCCCGTCCCAGCCCCGGGGCGCACAGGACTCGGCAGGCGGCAAAACGCGCCCCCGCGCGGCCCAGGCGGGGCCGGCCCGGGGTGGCGGCTCCTCGGGCCCGCGTCGCCGCCCCGCGGCGGGCGCCAGAGAAGGGGAAGCGCGCCCCGAGCCGCACAAAGGTGGCCGCCAGGTCCCGCGCGCCCGCGCCAGCCCCGCCGCCCCCGCAGGACGCGGCCAGGAGCCTGGGCCGTGGGCTCCGCGCGGCACGTGGGCACCTGCGGCCGGGAAGCCGCCGCGGCCCCGCGCCCTCCACGCCCGCGCCTCACCTGCCGTTTGCGCGGGGCTCGCCACCACGTTTCTCCCACTTGGAAAGTTCTCGGGCTGCGGCCCGCGGCCCGATCCGGCAGCCCCAGGGCAGCGGGCCGGCTGGACGGCCGCCGGGCGTGCTGCGGCGCGGCTGGGACTGGCGGCGCGGAAAAGGGGAAGGGGAGGAAGGGGCGGGAGCCTCGGCGGGGTGATCCCCCTCCGACCCCATCCTGCGAGCTTTGGTGGGGGATTTCTGCGCTGTTACCATCCGCCCCCGCGTGTGTGACTTTGCCTCTCTTCTCGGAGACGTTTGCCGTCCCCTCCAGCTGTTAAGGGTTTGGGCACCGCGGTCAGGCTACGTGGGTTCAGATCTTGCTCCACGACTTGCACGTGTGTGATCTTAAGCGACTCACTTTACCCCTTCTGCCAAAGGAGGGAAACAACACCACCTGTCCAGGGGTGAATCCCCGCGTTGTGGGGCTAGAACTACGTTAAGGAAAATACAAAGTTAGATGCTGGGGTTTGGGAAACGCGTGCATTAAGTGAAAGGGCCTGAAGCTTAAGCTTCATTCGCTTCACGTGTTAAATAAACTGCGTCTGTGACGCTCTCCGTTAAGACTTTTGCTGGAGTTAAAGAGGTGAGCTGTGTGAGGGGCCGGGCACACTCAACAGGTGGTGTTTACTGCGGGAATCATTTCCCTGTAACTGGTCTGGTCAGGTGGACCTGGAAAAGGAGGAAATGGCATTGATTGTCAGTTACGCGCCAGGTGTTTAAAATACGTGTTATGCTTAATTCATGCACAAACGTGTGCATAAGCAGTATGCCAATTTCATAGCTCAACACACTAAGGCCCAGAGAAGTCCTGTAACTTGCTCATGGTCTCACAGAATCCACTCTGCCACGTTGCAAGTACCTGTTTTTTCCACAGTTCATCTCACAAATATTGATGTGTAAGTATATTACTATAACTTGTTGTTTGAGCAAGAAAAGAAGAAATTCCCCATGACAGAACAAAGTGTCTGAGAAATACCTGTTTCAGAATTTTCTCTGCAGAATTTCCCCAGCTCAGTACAACAGCAATAAAAGATTGGCCTGCTTGTGAAATACCCCACTGCAAAATCAATAAATGGCTTTACTTAAATGTGTTCAGCTTACACATTTTGCTTGCTGTTAGCACTGTGTGTTTACTTTTTCTATTGATTATTAATACTGCAATTCAGATTAATGAGTTTATAATCTATCCCCAAAGGGCTTATAAACTAAGACAAACAATAACATTAGGAAAGGAACTGTCCTTGTGAAAGGTACGTCACATATTTTTCTCAATCTCCACATCTCTTTGCTGTAGTTATAATTACCCTCCATTAACTGATGAAAGCTTAAAAGTAGATAAAGTTGTTGAAATACACATAGATAACCAGGATTAAAACCCAGTTTTGCCTGCATCCTAAACCTTGGATCTTTTTTCTACACCCTGGAGAGAAGAGAATACTAAAAATTCATAAAGTCATTTAAGTTTTAAAAAACGGGGAGGGAAGAATATATCAAATTCCAGTAGGTGTTTTCTTAAGTTCTTAAATGCAGGAGAAGTAAACATAAAGCTTAGCCCCACAACTCTGTTTTTCAGGGTGAGGAAGGGAGAGTGTCCATTATGGTGACAGGCACATAATAGGACATTTGTTAAATGAATGAATTCATAAAAGAATTAGAGAAATGATATTTGGTGGTTCCTCTTAAGTCGCAACCTTTCAATAGATGTGATTCTTGTTAATGACAGTATGGTGGAGAGATTTTTGCCCCCTCTATTTTTCTCACTCTTGGGTAACTGTTGGCTAATAAAAGGGTGAAATCAAATTTTAAAAGCCAGCAAAAGGAGAGTGGAAGAAGGAAAGAACAGAGAAGAATGAAAGGACCATAGGCGTGGCGGAAAGGAGAATGAGAGAGACATCCTTTCCCTAGCCTGCTTCTGAGAGCGAAACGATTTTATAGCTGTCAAAAACATGAAATAACTGCAAAAGTGGATTAAGTTTTCTAACTAAATTGTGAAATAATTTGATTTTTATTATGTTATTGTAAAAACAGCAATATTTTATTTAGACAACATAAAACCTGCCTCAGCGCCCACCCCCATCCCCAGCATGTTGAGTCCTGTTGTGGCTTTGGATGGGTGGGGGATGGGAGGCGGCATGTTTAGCTAAGAGAGGCAAGTTCACTACCTCTCCCTTGGGCAGGGAAGCATTCATGCAGGAAGTGAACTTTCAAAGACTTGCAAAAACAAATTCCATAAAGGAAGTGGAACAGCATACATACAACTTTCAAGGAATAGGTGATTTTTCAGCCGTTCAGAGGACGGGATGGAATAATAATAAAAGGAATAATAGCTACAGCTTTAGTGCTTATCCAGGCAAGCTGACTCCAGAGCCCATGCTCCCAAGCCCATGCTGTTAAGCTCTTCTGCTGGTCTAGTGGCCAGACCGTGGGATCTAGATATGGCAGGATGGAGAACAGAAAGGGGAGGGCAGGGAGAGGAACTGTGGGTTCTGTCTTAAATGACCTGCTGGAGAGACGAGGCTCTTGAGCCTGAAGATTAAAACAAATTCACTCCCCAATCCCAGAATGAGAATGCAGCTTTGCTTAGTTACATACCTAGTCAGGACAACTCTCATTTGCAAATGTCACTAGCACATCCAGCAGTCCTTAACTTTCAAGTACGGGATCTTCAGTCTGCACAACTGTGTACTGTACATTAATATACACCCCTCCCCAACTGCCTTTCATACACCAAATTCCATTCTGGGTCATGATCTGAGAGAGGACACCAGCTACTGAGTGACAGGTGGTGCTTGCTATTAGCCACTCATCAAAAGTAGCACAGGCTGCTGCAGGCTTGTGGCTGCGGTGCCCCCCACCCCGTACTGAAGAACCGCGGTCTTTGAGCTCTGCCTCTGATAAGGAAAACCCCCATCTATTACTTGGCGTGTCACCTGAGACCCCCACCCGTCAGGAACGCCCACATCAGCATAATACCTATTACCTGACACGTCAACTAACCTGTTACCTTAGCCACTTGAGACCCCACCCCTCTGACCACCCCAGCTTAATAAAAGTGGGAAAAATCAGGTAGACAGGGCTCAAAATTTGGTGGCGAGACCCCTCTGAGCCCACTGATGAATAAACTTTGACTCTCCAACTCTCTGTGTGCCACTCAGTTTGTCCTCAAGACCACCCAGTGTAACACTTGCTGTAACGACTGCACACAGATGGCACTAATGAAGAAGGCCCAGGGGACATGTTCTAAGCCAGGCGTCCTTGAACTACGGCCCGCGGGCCACGTGTGGGTGATTTTGCCCGTTTGTTGTTTTACTTCAAAATAAGATATGTGCAGTGTGCATAGGAATTTGTTCATAGTTTTTTTTTAAACTATAGTCCGGCCCTCCAACGGTCTGAGGGACAGTGAACTGGCCCCCTGTTTAAAAAGTTTGAGGACCCCTGTTCTAAGGCTTAGAACCTGCTCTGCCAGGTTGGGGAGTGGGGGCAGTTCTGGCAGACAGCCTCAACCTTTTAATGAAATAACACAATCACGTCCTCTATAGGTCAGAAAATAAAGATCCCTGTCCCCCTCCCCTGTTCCAACTACACAGCTTGGCGTGCTGCTGATGGTCAGGTTTAATCTACCCAGCTGCCCGGGACATGTATGGCCTGACCCAGTGGCCATCTCCCTGCTATGGGTTCCAGGGTGGGGGCAGGGAGGCTGGAACTGTCACCATTTCCCCTGGCCGCTCACGCCTGACAGAGCCAGGGGTTGCAGAAACCATAGTGAGAAATTTTATAATCATTTCTTCCTAGTAATGAGAATCATTTCGAATATCTATGAATTTTTTTTCTTACACGTTTGCATTTGAATCTATTTCCAGGAACTCATTAGTCACTAATGTGAGAGACTGCCTTAGTGAAAGGCTTGCTCCAAGGATGTAGAATTCCCTTGTCACCTCACAGCCCCCCTGTCCTGCCTCACCCTGTCTTGCATCCTATTTTTTTTTTTAATTTCTTTGTGACCTTTAATCTCTAGAACCCTCTCCTACTTTCTCCATCCATTACCTCCATTCTGACTTCCCTTATCTCCCTACCAGTTGGGGTCAGTTTTGTGTTGTGGTTGTGTGTGTCTGTGTGTGTGTGTGTGTCTATGCACTCATTTCCTTATATCGTGATCCTGACTCTTCATTCCCTCGAATTCCCTCTACTCCCCACCAGGCATCTCCCCCCATCTACTTTCTTTGTTACTTTCCCAAGTTGTTACCTGCTACTGGGATGGCAATAGTGTCTGTTGATTGGATCCACTGTGAATTCATACAATCTCAGCAGGGGACGTTCAGCTCGTTAGCATTCTTCATCATCTCTCCATTATGTCTTCTAGCTCTGCAATTCTAAAACTTTTCCATCTAAGACCTCAACTGGTCCCCCTTCTCACTCTCAACAGAGAGAATCGCCACCTTCTTCAAGTGGAGTACTTCCCACTAGAGCTTCCACAAGTATTTTTGTATCTTTCCATTATTTATCTTTCTTCTTTCTTCTCTCTGAGAAATTAATCCTCCTTGCAAAAGCTAAACCCTGTGACTTCCTCCTTGCACAAGCTAAACCCTGTGACTTAAACTCAAAAACCCCACCTTCTCTGAGATGGGACTCTATCAATTGTCGTGTTTTACTTGTTCTTTACTTTGTTGCCTCTTGGGCCTCTGCCTTCAAGCTTAGGTCTCTGCTACTCCTAACGTAATGGTAATTAGTACTAACTTTAAAATTTCCAACAGCTTTGCTGTTTCCTGAAACTATTCAGTGCTCTGTAACCACCAAATTTTGTCAATGTGAGTCTCTTTCCGTCGCCTCAGGTTCTGGTCCCTAGTCACTGTGGAACACCCTAGAATGCACCCCTTGGAGTCCAGGCTTCCCCACCATTCTCCTTCACCTCCTTTCTTAGCAGTCGACCATGCCATCCTGACTGCCAAGTCAGGATGTGCTCAGCCTTTAGCGCCCTTGACTTTTCTCCCTTCCAAGTACTAACCAGGCCCGGACCCTGCTTAGCTTCCGAGATCAGACGAGGTCAGATGCCTTCAGAGTGGTATGCCTGTAGACAGCCCTTGACTTTTCTGAACTATTTACCAGGTTTATCTGTCTGTCTTCCTTCACAGTCTATCCCCAAAGCCTTCTCTTTTAAAAAGGAAATTTAGGGGATTTTTAATTAGCTACCTGATACCTACCTAATGTTACCCTTATTTCGTGGTCTTGGTTCCTTTGACAATCTACCAGTTTGAACGCTCCAAAACAAGCCAGACCCCTGGCATCTCGTGGAAGGCATCAATAGCCCCAAATTATGTACATTTGTTACAGGGTTTGTGACCCGCCCCAACTCATATATTGAATCCCAACCCCTAAAGTGATGGTATTAGGAGGTGGGGGCTTTGGGGAGGTGAGTAGGTCATGAGGGTGGAGCCTTCATGAATGGGACCCCAGAGATCTTTCTTGCTCTCCTTCCTCCATGTGGTGATATGATGAAAAGACTGCAGAGTGTAATCAGGAGGAGGCCCTCACTAGATCCCAACCATGCTGGCAGCCTGCTGTCAGAATTACAGCCTCTGGAACTGTGAAAAATAAATTTCTGTTGTTTATAAGCCACCCAATCTACAGTATTTTATTGTAGCAGCCTGAACCGAATAAAACAGATTTTATACACTTTCTCAATATTGTCTATCTATACACTTGCTGGGGGAAGGGAGACAGGATTATAAATAGCTGCAAGGAAATATTTAACATCTTTAAACAGAGGCAAAGTAATTATCAAGAAACTAAAGGAAATCCTATGTGAAATCATCTGTCCATTCAAAGCCATTATCTCTGTGTTGAAGAAATAATACCATCCCTGGCAGAAAACAAATCATCTCTTAGCTTCTGTACTTCCGTATCTGTTGGTTCTCTTAATACTCAAAACACTTCTTTATCTCCAGCCTTTTCCCTTCTCCTTTCTTAAATGTGGTGGCCCTCCAATATCCTATCTGTAGACCTTTTCCTTTATCTTCTTTCATTCTCCTTCCCACTTGTGTCCTTAGCCAGTGCATCATAAACCACTTCTAGGCATGCAGATTCCAAATCTCTAGCCTTGAAAGATCCTGAGTCCCAAATACCTACTTCACTGCCTGCTGAACATTTTCCCCTGGGATGTCCATCAGAGCCTCTCACTCAACACTCCAAGCTGAACTCCTCATCTTATCACTATAAGTAGTTTCACATTTCATATTCCAATTTTCATAATTCTAATAGCACCGCCATTCTCCTAGATGCCCAAATTTGAAGACTTAGTACTTCTGTGCTTCTCTGTTCTTCCCTCCCCATATCATACCTCTTAAATCTATCAAAAGTTCACTTAGAATAAGCTTGGCATATATATTCTTATGATACCTATCTTACTTTGTCTTGAATTATAGGATGTAACTATTTTAAGGAAAATCTGTAAAAACCCATTTATATAGTAATAGTATACCTACACACTTACGTTAATTTCAATTACATTATTATTCATTCTACAAAAGTTATTTTTGACAAGTACAAGATGCAAAATCCAATTTCTACCTGTAATAATTTAATTTTAACAGGTTAAAATTATATGCACTTATAATAGTTTTGCCTACTAGAAGAAAAGCGTGACATTTAAAAACTATATGTCTGTCATTTTGAGAAGTAATTTTATTTTATTATGAAAAATCTAAACATACAAAGAGAAAATAGTATAATGAACTCTCATGTGAACTTTCAATTCAATAATTACCAAGATTTTGCCATATGTGCAATATTCTATTTTTTCTTTTCTTTGTTGAAGTATTTAAAACAAGCCCCAGACATCAGCTTATTTCACTATTTATTTCAGTATGCTGTTATAATAGTGCTAGATAATACTGTTCTATAATATTGTATAATAAAAAATAAGCATATCCATGCAATCATATAAAGTTTATGATAATGTTATAATGCCATTATAACACTAGCTAAATTGACAGTTATAACTTGGTATTTATAAAACCCAGTCCATAGTCAAACTCTATTGTCTCAAAAATATGTTCTTACAACTGTTGGGTTTTCCCCCCTTTGGTATTGTTTTGTTTTGTTTTTTGTGTGTCATGAGCCACACAAATTCTACCCATTGCATTTGGTTGCTATGGCTTCTAAGTCCTTTTCAGTCTTCTTCTTTTCCATGTCATTGACTTGTGAAAGAAACCAGATTCATACTGTCTGAATGTCCAGCATTCTGTATTTGTTGTTCACTTCCTTCCTTGTGCTTTAGTTTAACGACTTGTTCCTCTATTCTCATGTTTCCTAATTCATGTCCACTCATTTTGTTTTTTATGTTGTGTATATTCTTCCCACTACCTATGGGTCACTCAAAAAATACACGACATCTTTCAGTGATGCCTTTGTTCCTCGATTCATCTTACCTGGTTCTTGATCATTAGATACCAACTGTGATGAATTAGTCATATTCTAGTGGTTTCCCTAAGACTAGGCTGATGACACAACGCAAAGTCTGAGGACACTTAAACATGGGTTAAATAAAAAAAATATATTGTAGAAGAAATTCAGGAAAGGATTATCATTGTTTTATAGTTATATTCTTTATTAGTATGCTCTACTGTAAAAACATTCTCTTTTTAAAAATTTACTCATTTCAAAGAAATAAAATACCTCTGGGCATCATTTATCATTTTTGATTTTGAGAGCTGGGTTTTGAAGGTTTTAGTTGTAAAGAAGCAATTATTTTTAAATAACTGGAAGGACTTAGCATATTTCTGTACAGACATGCTATACTTAGTGTATATGGGGAATCTAGTGTTTTATATATTAAAAAACTGGAGCTTAGTGAGGTGATATCTTTCCAAGTATTATATTATACATAATATATATTTTTATATACAAACTTTTCACAAGGATATGATTTCTAAATATTTTCTCAAGACTTGAGAATAATTTTTTAATGTTATGGAAATTTCATAAAAGATGTGGCACAATTATTATAATTACTTAAATTTATTGAGTACCTACAATGCACCAGGTATTTGTTTACACTCTTTATATGTAATAATGTATGTTGTCTTCACAAAAATCCTATGAAAAAAATTCTAGAATTATTCCCATTTAATAAGGAAGCAGAGGCACAAATCTGTTAGGTTCCTCTTCCAATGACTTTCTCACAGCCAGTAAATGACAGCTCCAGGATTGGAATCTAGGTAGCTTAGGCCCGGGAGCCTTAGCCCTTAACTTCCATGCTGTGCAAAGCTTGTACAGAAGTGGGCTAAGTGAGGAGATAGACAGAAACAACTCATCAGTCCTCGGCCTGTGCAGGCAGTGCCCACTTCCAGAGTAGCTCCAGGAAACTTCTCCAGTAACACAGGGGCTTCAGGGACTCCCCATCCAAATAGGGCAGTGTGGGATAGATCTGAGAGAGCTGCTGAAGAACAGTGGAAAGCCCCCGCCAAAGAGAAACTTGAAAGAGTCTAGCATTTTCCTTTCTTGTCTCCTCTGGCAGAACTAGTCAGTTTTCAGCAACTGCACAGGGGGTCACAAAAGAAACAGATATAAATGCCTTGGAGAAATCCAGACCAAGCCTGTGTGAGGCCACATTGCCTTGATCCCCAATACCTTCCAAGAACACTGAGGAGAGAGAACGTTGCATTTTGAAGATCATCTGGAAGGGAAAAGACGTAGAGTGAAAAGTTGATTGTCACACATGTATTTTTCTGCCTTTTTCAACTATGCTGAATAGTTCACGTTAGATCTTCAAAGACTTCTGCAGAAAAAGCCCATCTAGGTTAAGAAGACACTGTGTTAAACTTGCAGTTGGATTGGTTGGGTTTTGTTTTGTTTTTTGCAAAAGCGTCTCTCTGTGTCTGGAATCACGCTACGCCATCTGGAAAACGAATGCTAAGATTATCTGTATGAGTTTGCAAGGGCGCTCGAACAAAGTGCATCATCTTCAGGGTTGGTTCCTTGTGAGGGCTGGGAGGAAGAATCTCTTCTGCATCTGCCTTCGAGCTTCTGGTGGTTTGCTGGCAATCTTCGGCGTTCCTTGGCTAGTAGATACATCACCTGATCTCTGTCAGCATGCTCATGTGGTGTTCTTCCTGTATTCGTGTCTGTCTCTGTGGCCAAATTTCCCCTTTTTATAAAGTCACATTGGATTAAGGCCCATCCGAATGACCTTATTTTTAGCCTGATTACTTCTTAAAGATTGCTACGTTTTTTGAATATTTTTCCTTTCTCAAACTCATTTAATTCCTAATATGGCAGTATTGAGAGATTGTACCTTTAAGAGGTGACTGGATCATAAGGGCCTTGCCTTCATGAATGGATTAATTCATAGATGAGTGGATTAATGGGTTATCATGGGAGTGGGACTGGTGGCTTTATAAGAAAAGGAAGAGATGAGATGTGAATGAGGAAAGTGAGTAAAAAAACAAAAAAAAAAAACAAAAAAAAAAGAAAAAAAAAAAAAAGAAAAGGAAGAGAGACCTGAGCTAGCACGTTCAGCCCCCTCAACATGTGATGCCCTGCACTGCCTTGGGACTCTGCAGAGTCCCCACCAGCAAGAAGGCTCTCACCAGATATGGCCCCTTGACCTTGAACTTGTCAGCCTCCACAATTAGAAGAAATAAATTCCTTTTCTTTATAAATTACCCAGTTTCAGGTATTCTGTTATAAGCAACAGAAAATGGGGTAATACAAAGACCCTATTTCCAAATGCGGTCACATCTGAGGTTGGGATTTTATTCCTGGTTGGGACTTTAACCTCTCTTTTGGGGGGCACACAATTCAACCCATAACATTATCTTTTGTTGAAATTAATGTTTTGCTTTTTCATTTCCTTTTATCCTTTTCTATTTCAATTTATTTCTCAGGTTATTTGCTCTGTTTTTATTCTTTGATGGCAGAACTTTCTCCTACATTCTCCATGCTGTCCCCTCCATGTCCCTTGCCCTTTCCTCTGCCCAATCCTTTCTGCACGTTGATTCCAGCCTTAACTTCTAACAGCACAACTTTGAACAAATAAATCTCTGCACAGAAATCCTCACTACCCCCAATATTGTGTGTAGGCTCCTTGGTTTGGCATTTTACAATCTGACTTGCAACAGAGCTTTCCTTAAGGACCTTCCACTCTTGACTGGCTTTCCTGTAAGCTTTGTATTTATACTGCCATTTTTGTTTCTTACCTATTTCCTTTTTGCCAGAATATACTCTCTCTTTTTCCTCTTTGTTTACCGGAGTCATATCCTTACTTACATGCTAAGTTCAAGACCCACTTCTAAGGCCAGGTATGATAGCTTGTACCTTGTAATTCCAGCACTTTGGGAAACCAAGGCAGGAGGATCGCTTGAGGCCAGGAGCTTGAGACCCGCCTGAGCAAGACACCATCTCTACTAAAAAACAAGAAAATTTTTAAAAGGCGGGTGTGGTGATGCACACCTGTACTCCCAGCTACTCAGGAGGCTGAGGCAGGAGGATCCTTTGAGCCCAGGAGTTTAAGGCTGCAGTAAGCTGTAAATTTCACCACTGCACTCCAGCCTAGGCAATGAAGAGAGTTCCTGTTTCTTGAAAAAAAAAAAAAAACTGATTAATTAATTAAAAAAAAATAACACCTACTTCTCTCAGAAGAGGGTCCCTGACTCATTTCTAGGGAGTGCTCTCCCCAGTCATCACTGCCTCTTCAGAAATCTGGAAACATTCACTTGGCCTGTGCCATCTACTCTCTCGTATTAAATGCTATTTATAAAATATAACAAATAGATGTCTTCACTTTCCAGTTAGAGTATACATTCCCTAAAGGTAAAGATCATGTCATTTGTTTATTTTTTATTTTTAGTATCCTTACCAGTCCTGACACAAAATAGGTAATTTATTTTATCAAATCTAAAATGCTATCAGATGTAGGATGCACCATTATTTTTTATATCACTAGGAGGAAAAAAATGCAACCTCTCAATTTAGGACACAATGGGTTCTTATATTCTCTGTGCCACCGAGATTGTTGGTGATGCAGAATTTCTTAAAAGATTTTGTAAAAGAACTAAAAAACGTTGGTGCTGGGCTCTTAAGCTGACTGTGCAAGTGTGGAGTGAGAACTTCTTTTTGACCCCTGTTGCAAAACGTATCAGATTCACCACTTGTCCCCACCCCCTTTCCCATAACCATTTGGGTCCAGAGAGCTAAGAGAGTGCTCATACTCCCATACTGCTCTCTGGATTTTTTCCCAAGGTTCTGATACCCATTCGGACAGGTCTTGATGTTGGAGTTTTTGACATTTGGGTATGCACAGTCACAGTGTGTCATGACTGCCATTGGTCCCACAGTGTTTGTAGGATGCAGCCTGATGTCAGCGATATAAAGATGGCTCACACTTGTGATCCTAGCACTCTGGGAGGCCGAGGTGGGTGGATTGTTCAAGGTCAGGAGTTTGAAACCAGCCTGAGCAAGAGCAAGACCCCATCTCTACTAAAAAATAGAAAGAAATTAATTGGCCAGCTAAAAATATATAGAAGAAATTAGCCAGGCATGGTGGCGCATGCCTGTAGTGCCAGCTACTCGGGAGGCTGAGGCAGAAGGATCGCTTGAGCCAGGAGTTTGAGGTTGCTGTGAGCTAGGCTGACACCATGGCACTCTAGCCCAGGCAAGAAAGTGAGACTCTGTCTCAAGAAACAAACAAGCAAAAAACACATGGTACGTACTTGTATACTGAGAGGACACCTCACCCACCCACACCTGAGGAAACATGTGAGGATGTTCATTGCAGCCCCGTCTGAAATTATGAAACACTGGGAGCAGTCTAAGTGCCTTTGATTACAGAATGGATGTTTAAATTGTGGTTATGCTATGACTTAGCATTAAAAAGAGCTACTATGTAGCTCTATTTCTCAACTTGGGTAGATCTCAAAAATATAATTTATGGGAAAAAATTGAATTATGTGTATGCTATATATAACATATATCTATTTTTACTTTTATTTCTTTTTAGAGACAGGGTCTCACTCTGTCATCCAGGCTGGAGTGCATACAGTGATGTGATCATAGCTCACTACAGTCTCAAACTCCTGGGTTCAAGTGATCTTCCTATTTCAGCCTCCTGAGCAGCTGGGACTACAGGCATGTGCCACCACGCTTGGCTAATTTTTCTTATTTTTTGTTGAGATGGGGTCTCACTATGTTGCCCAGGCTGGTGTCCAACTCCTAAACTCAAGGGATTCTCCTGCCTCAGCCTCCCAAAATAATGGGATTACAAGTGTGAGCTACTATACCTGGCCTAATATGTATCAATTTTAAACAGCTTTATTGAGATATAATTTATGTACCATATAGTTCTCTCATTTCAAGTGAACAATTCCACTGGGCACAGTGGGCAAGTCTGTAGTCCCAGCTACTTGGGAGGACTGATTGATGCCAGGAGTTTGAGGCTGCAGTACACTGATTGTACCTGTGAATAGCTCCTGCACTCTGGCATGGGCAACATAGTAAGACCACCATCTCTAAAAAAAAGTAATAAAACAAATAAAGTGGACAGTTCAATGGGTTTAGGTGTATTTATTATTAATTTTTAAAAATTGCAGTAAAGTATATATCACATATACGAACAAATTCTGTAACTGTTAAGGATACTTCATCGCTCCTCCCCCGAGCCCTTAGTAATCTCTATTCCTTCCAGTCGTGATGAATTTGCCTATTCTAGGTACATCACATAAATGAAATCATAAAACACATACTTTTTGGTGTCTTGCTTATTTCATTTAGCATAATGTCTTCAAATTCATATATGTTGTGGCATGTATCAGAACTTCATTCCTTTTTTACTGTCAGTATATCCCTTTTATAACATTTTGTTTGTCCATCTTTGGGTAGACACTTGGATTGGTGCTACCTTTTGGCTATTGTGAGTAATACTGCATTCAACATTGGTATACACATATCTGTTCAAGTCCTTGCTTTCAATTCCTTTGGGTATATATGGAATACACAAGTGGAATGCAATGGAATGGAATGGAATTGCTGGACCATATGGCCATTATTCCATGTAAACCTTTTTGAGGAACTGCCAGTTTCATTTGTATATTTTTAAAAACACAATAATACTTCTACATATGATTCCTGGATACAAATATATGTTTTTAAAATCTAATGATTATACTGGCAGACACTCACAGAAGTAAAGTGATTGCTTTGGGGTTGGGGGTGGAAGTGGACGTTAGGGGAGAGGAAAAACTGGGCTAGACATGGTCAGAGAGGACAACAGTTTCATCTATAATGCTTCCTTTCAGTTTTTAAAAGGGGCATATATACATACATTATTTGAAAATTATTTCAAAAGTAGGAAAACGGAAGGAAATTTGACAAAAGATAAACAGTTGCTAACTTGAGGTAGAAGGAATATTCATGTCTTATTATTCTTTGTACCTTTCTTATTTTTTAATTAGAAAAAGACAAGTTTTTCTTAAAAGTACTTATCACTTGATCCTCATGTCAATATTGATGAACAAGATAGTACTGGGGATATCATTTTAAAGAGCAGAATTCTGAAATAGGACCAGAGAGGAACGCTCTGGTCTGCTGGGGAAGGGTGTGGAGGTGAGGAGAGGGAGGCTGAAGTGGTGAACACCCTAAACTCTTTCATGCTGTCCCACAATGCCTAAAATTACCTACTGTGTTTTCTCCTCATTTTTAGTGTTATGAAGACACTTCTGCTTGGAAGGCCACTATTTTATAGGAGACCTGGAGGAAGCAAGGATAAGGTTCACTGAAGCAGGAGGATAGGGTGATAACAAGGAAAGCTGGGGGACATGATAACAACTGAGAACAGTGGGTAAGACACAGGGAAGTGGAGAAAAGGAAGGATTCTGAGGTGGCCCAGATCAAAGAGATAGCGCTTCAAAGGGCCATTTGCAGCAGACCATTTGTGTGGTGTAAGAGATGAGATGGATTCTTCCATGACTTGGTTTAGTACCAGCACCCCTGTCCCTTTTCCAGCTTTTGCTATTTCAGGGTTAAGTGACTGAGTGGGCAGGTATCATGGTGGTAACACATATGAGACTGGAAGAAATGCGGGATGTGAGATAAAAAGCCAGTTAATGTAAGAACAAATTGCCATGTCTCTGAAGTAGACCACCCGTTGGCTGCCAGCTCATTCACTACTGATGCTTTGTCAGTATACCCCTTCCAGACACTAATGAAATTAGTGAAGAAAATGTCCAGATTCCTTAATAACATTGGTTTTTTTTCTTGCTCTTGTTCTGATAAAGAATGAACCTTAGATATAGCTTCACAACTAATTTCTGCAATTCCTCCTTTCCTTTTAATCCCTTTATTTTGCTAGTCTCAGAGAGATGGAAAGAATCAGGAGCTGAGAACAAAGAACTTCCATTCACAAAGGTATCCACTTTCAGCTGAGGGAATTCCAATCCTAGGAAAGGAAATTTATCTGTCCTTATGAGTTCCAACCTACACACTGCAGCCAAATTCATCTTCCTCAAGCCCAGGGTTGAATACATACTTCCTCTATTCTAAAATTCTTTTTATTACCAAAAGCAGTATCCCCTAAATATGTTTCTCAGATTTATCTTGGTATTTCTTGAGAAAAAGAATTCCAAGATTAAATAAGTTTAGAAAATGATGGGTTAAACAAAATTTCTTATGTAAAACTGTAAATAATCTGAAGCATGAATCTAAAAGGTGTGTGGCATTCCTGAAACTTATTTAAAACCAAGATATTCCACCCCCTACACCTTGTCCCTAAAAAACAAAAACAAACAAAAAACCAAAACCCCAAAAAACTACCAATAATTTTTCAAGGAATCAGAATTCTGTAAAAGATAGTTCTGGAAACCCTGATCTATCCTATGAAGAGCCTGGATGCTGGGATAAGATCTGAGTTTAAGTCCCTGTTCTCCCACTTATTTGCTGAGTGGTATTAGGCAAACAACTTTTCCTGTATGTTTGTTTATTGGTGTAATAATAACCTTCTCAGGTTTGTTGCAAAGATTGAGGTATTCATGTAAGTCTTTGGCAGATAGTGAGCACTTGGTAAATATTAACTATTATATTGTTGTTACCAACCTAGAATTTGGACCTTGGTTTTCCAGCCTCTTGAAAGCAAAGACCAAAAAGTGGGAGACCTTGTAAACCATAAGAAGTTATTAGAAGTAATGAAAAAGTTTTTAAGTGAAGAAAGTGATTTGAATTCTTCTGCCCTTGCTGGGGTAAATGATAATACCCCCAGAGACTCACAGTTCCTTGTCCTTGTCTTAATATGTATAAATCTTATTTTATTATTCAAGGTTCTGCTCAAATGCCTTTCTCAAATGCCCTCACCTACTTCTCACTGGTAGTTCACAATAATCTCTTCCTATCGCTCTTTTTTTTTTTTTTTTTTGGACAAGGTCTATTTGCCCAGGATTTGGACTACTAGGTTCAAGCAATCCTTCCACCTCAGTCTCCCCAGAAGAGTAGCTTGGACTACAGATGTGCACCACTGCACCTGACTTTTAGTCTTTTGTTTCTAAATCTTTCTTTAGCATTTACCACTTGCTATTATGTATCAGAGTTATTTACATATTTACTTCCCCAACGAGCACCTATTTAAGGGAAGAGTCCCCATCTTGTCCCATACTGGTAAGCATAATACAGTGATCTGTAAAATGACCACTACAAATTTGTCAAATGAAAACTCTGCCCCTCACTTCATATGGCTTTCTACTTAAGGTCACTGTAAATAAATATAGAAACCACTGATCTTTCTCTGAAGTTAGCAGGAATCTACAAATTTAGAACTCTTTTAAAAAGTACTTTCTATCTGTGTATCTGCTGCCCTCCTGTGTTTGATACAAGTATTATTTTATGCAAGAACAACAAAAGAATGACTGTGGCTCAATTATATTTATTTGGACTGCATTTTATTATACTTTCAGATACTTGAATGATATTTTCTCCACACAAAATGACTATGCTTGCCCCCAAGATTGTCTTTATTCAATATATTTATTTTTCTTTCTTTTATTTGGTAACAGAGTCTCGCTTTGTCGCCTGGGCTAGAGTGCCATGGCATCATCATAGCTCACAGCAACCTAAAACTCTGGGCTTAAGCGATCCTTCTGCCTCACCTTTCTGAGTAGCTGGGACTACATGTGAGTACCACCACAGGGGGCTAATTTTTTCTATGTTTTGTAGAGACAAGGTCTCACTATTGCTCAGGCTGCTCTCAAACTCCTGACTCCAAGTGATCCTCCCACCTCTACCTCCTAGAGTGCTAGGATTGCAGGCATGAGCCACCTTGCCTATTCTACAGATTTCAAATTACATTTTTTACTTAGAGTTATAGGAGATGTTTCACACTGGTCTGATAGTCTTTAAGTATAATCTACTAAACTTTCGAAACATTCAACAAATATTTGTTTGAATGTTTCCAGTTTTTAAATGAGATAACTGGATTCAAATTGTTTTAATATTTTCATGGACTAGACCTACTTGGCCAACAGTATAAGACTGTACTTTGGAACTAGAAAAACCTGGTTCAAATCCAGGTGTAGCTACTTACTAGTTGTGTGACCTTGGGCAAATTGCTTTTCTGAGTGCGTATCATCTGTAAAATGAAGATAATATCTCCTCAAGATCACATAAAATACTCAGCACACTATAAAAACTCTCAATATGATACCTATTATTATTATTTTCATAATAGGAAGCATGTGCATGTTTTCAAATATCTCTTTTCTTTGATATTATCTACCTTGGAGAAGTTGAAGACTGCCAAAAAACATGAATTAGCATGACCCCAGAATATCATCTGGGGTAAGTCCTACCTTTCCATATTCAACACTCAACATTTATTGAACACTTGGGATATGCCAGACATAATTCTAGACATGTAGATATATCAGTTAATAAAACAGAACGAAATCCTTGCTTTTGAGAAAACTAGTTAGTTCATGTAGGTCTTTAAGTTACTGACTTCCTTCTAGATTCTTACAGTACTCACTGTACACATTACTCATTTACTTCTTTACATATGCTATCCCATACTATATATCCAGTCCTTTCCTCTCAATCTTTAATGCAGGTTGTCTTACCTCTTTTGTCTATTGCAACAGCCTTCAATTAGGGACAGGGGTTTACTCTTAATGAGTAATGAGTACTCTAATGACACTTTCTATACCTTCATCAAGTTTTGTAAGGATGGTGATTTACAGTTTGACTCTTCTACTTAAAGGGAAAAAAACACTAGTGTTGACACTTTTATTTAATTGTCAATAATTACAATCTATTCTTTTACATTGCCCCAGTCTATTCTCAACACAGCAGCCAGAGGGCTCCTCTGAAACAGCATTTCATTTCGGTTGTCCTTAAAGTGATGGTTCATTTCATTCATTTTAGAGAGAACAGCTGCCAAATACCCAAGTGTAAACAACTATTATTTAATCTACTATCAGTCTTCTTTCAAGTAAAAATGGTGGGAAAGGAATTTCAGGGAATCCATGAAGTCAAAACTATTTTCTTAATAACACTAAAATTTTATTTTCCTTTTTTACTGTTAACATTTACACAGATGGTACAAAAGCAATAGTGATAAAACTACTAGCACTGAGCATGAATCAAGGTAGTAGCACCAAACTGTACTGGTAGTCACTTATTTTTCACTTCTATGCGCTCTCAATAAAATCAAACAAAACCAAAAAAACCCAACTCAGTTTCTCTTAAGAACATCTTTGTTAAAGCAGTAAAAATTGCTAACTTTATGAAGTCTTAGCCCTTGAAGACGTGTCTTTTTAATAGTTTGTCTGATGAAACTGGTAGTATGCATAAGGCATTTCTAGTGCCTACTGAAGTATGATGGTTTTTTCAAGGAAAAGCACTTGTGACTATTTGAGCTGCAAACTGAATTGCTTTTTCTTCCCAGCACACCATTTTTACATGAAAGAAGGACAAACTATATATATAGTGTTATTCAGACTTGGGTATGTATTTGGCAGTTTCTTGAAAATGAACCAAGCAAGCCTGTCACTTCAAGGAAAACAACAGTATTTACTACCAAATTCAAGCTATCAAGCAAAAACAACTGGTGGAAAACTTATACTACCACTGTGACCTTTTCAGTTTCTCAATACTGTAAGACTTTCCTGAAATGGATATTAATCAATGTGATTTTTTGATGTGTACATGTCAACATTTGTAAGACCTGCATAACTCAGTGAGCCAATACTTTCCAAATGACTGATGCATGATGTTCCAAATCATGTATGGGTAAAAGATCCATTTAAAGTAGGTAAATGAACTTTAATGTAACAGAATGAAAACTTCATTGATTCAATTTCAATGTTGTAACTAACCTTTACTGTATATTTATAAGTGGATTTTTTTATACCTCAATCAAAACTTCATTTAGTTTGAATGCAGAGCAGGTTTGCGCATCTAATTGTCTTCTATTAAGCCGGACATTGAAAACATCTGCAATATTTTTTCAAAGCCTTTCTTCTTACTAAATTGTATAGGAAAATAGCTAATTTTTTATTAAAAATATTTTTGTTAATATGTAATGGTTTTATCATAATTTTAAAAGAATTAAATATTTTTAATTTTAAATTTCTACTATGGTGAGTATAACAGCTATAATCTACATAAACAAAGGCTCAATGGGGTTTTCAATCATTTTTTTTTTTTTTTTTTTTGAGACAGAGTCTCACTTTGTTGTCCAGGCTAGAGTGAGTGCCGTGGCGTCAGCCTAGCTCACAGCAACCTCAAACTCCTGGACTCGAGTGATCCTTCTGCCTCAGCCTCCCGAGTAGCTGGGACTACAGGCATGTGCCACTATGCCCGGCTAATTCTTTTTTATATATATATATCAGTTGGCCAATTAATTTCTTTCTGTTTATAGTAGAGACGGGGTCTCGCTCTTGCTCAGGCTGGTTTTGAACTCCTGACCTTGAGCAATCCGCCCGCCTCGGCCTCCCAAGAGCTAGGATTACAGGCGTGAGCCACAGCGCCCGGCCTCAATCATTTTTAAAAGTGTAATGGAGTCCCAGGGCCAACATATTTGAGACCCACTGATCTAAAATATGCCAGATTGGCCAGCAGCGATGGCTCATGCCTATAATCCTAGCACTCTGGGAGGCCAAGGTGAGACCAGCCGGAGCAAGAGCAAGACCCTGTCTCTACTAAAGAAAAATTAGCTGAGAGACTAAAAACAGAAAAAATTAGCCGGGTGTGGTGTCATGTGCTTGTAATACCAGCTATTCAGGAGACCTAGGCAGGAGGATCGTTTCAGCCCAGGAGTCTGAGGTTGCTGTAAACTAGGCTGACACCATGGCATTCTGGCCTGGGAGACAGAGTAAGGCTCTGTCTCAAAATAAAATAAAACAAGTCAGATCGTGTTATTTCTCTGCTTAAAAATTTTCCAATGGCTACTCAGATGTCTGCATATTGGCCTACAAGACTCTACTCTGTTGCCCCCTCCATTTCGTTTCCCTACTCTTCCCCTTACTTACTCCCTCCCGCCATACTTGCCTCTTTGCTGTTCCTCCAACAGGCCAAACACACTCCCATCATTAGGACTACTGCACTGATGGTTCTCTCTGCATGGAAAGCAATTTCCTCCGTTTTCTACATTGCTATTTCCCTCACTTCCTTAAAGTCTTTGCTCAAATGTCACCATCTCAATAACCTAACCATCGTATTTAAAACTGCAACCCTACCAACTAGACCCACCCCAGCCACACATAATTTCTTTCCCTCTCCAGCATCTTCTGACATTTGCTTATTATTTTTCTACAGTTTGTCCTCCCTCTCCCCCCATCAGCATAATGTAAGCCCCAAAAGCCTGGGAAATTTACCTGCCACATAGAGCTCAACAAATATGTGTTGAATGTTGAATGAATGTAAGAACTCGTTTGCCAGTTTGTCACTTCTGAAGACATGGGTACAAATTCCTAATAGAAAGAATGCAATTTACATAGAGGTGAGGGAGGACAATGGCAGCAAAACCTTTTAAAATGGAAGAAAAATAATATGGGATATAATAATTACAAACCTCAAAAATGAAGGTGTTGTGGGCCTGAAAAAGAAAACGCTCTTGGGTGAAGTGGGGGTGGGGGAGTATGATAAAGGCGTGCAGGGTGGATTTAAAAACCCAGCAATGAACGCTGGCCAGGCGCTCCCACCCCATCTCCTGCTCGGACTCTCGGGAAACCTTGGTCTCCAGAGCCCTCCCTGGACCCCTCCACCCGAACACAAGCAGTTCACACCAAGACACTGAACAATTTCTAAACTTTATGGAAAAAGCAACAACGACAATCAACTAGCTAAAAACGAGGCTCCAAATTCTGTCTCACTCCAGTGCCATCTTCCCTAACGCTTGCCAGCTCTAGCATCTCTCCACTGGCACAGTTCTCAGGGGTCCTGATGGTCTCCCAATGCTGCGTTCCAAAGGCAGGTCAGGCGGGACACCCCGGAGCAAGGACTTCTGTACAAGGAAAGCGCGAGCAGCAGCAGCCATGGAGAAACGGTCCACTGGAGGCACGGATATTCGAGGGAGGACAAAAAGGAGGAACGCCGGGAGAGGTGCTCCTGTACGGCAGTGATAAGGCAGAGTCTCAGTTCTCCTCGGGCTTGTCGGCTGGCGGTCCGCAAGGCTGCAGCATCTTCTCCATCAAGTTGAAGCGCACTCGCGCTTTGCTCTCATTCTCTGCAATGGCGAAGTAGTTGAGAAGGTCGAAGTGGCCCATGTAGGAGCAGTACGAGTCGCGGTGCTGGTTCACCAGCCACTCCCACTTGGTGGTGTCGGCGTGGCCCGTGCCGATGTACTTGGACTGCAGGTGCTCCAGCTGGCTGTGGATGGTGTAGCGGTCCGTCATCTCGCCGCTTTTCCTTTTGCTCCCAGGTCACAGGCCGTAGGCAACAAGTAGCAGCTCTACACTTTCACGCGGGAAAGAAGCCACCGCAAGGAAGCTCCGGGTCTGAGCAGTCGCAGGAGGATGGCGTCACGGCGACCAAGCTGCGTAGACGCTCACGCGCAGGGCTCAGAGGCGGAAGCGGAAGCGCATTCTGTCACGGAATTGGAGTTGCCGAGGCGACGCTCAGGGTGCCGCCCCTGCACAGAGCCCCGCCCCTTCGGGAGCGTTGCATGCTGGTCCACTTAGCGGCTTTGGGCGTCCCTTTGCTGACAGGGAGCGTTGCATTCTGGGACTCGTGCTCCCGAGAGTTTGTGGGTGCCGGCTGCTGGCACTCTTCGTTGCGTTTTAAAAGGGCTTGGGTGGCCTCATGGAGGGCAGTGTCTGCGAGGCGGGAAGCATCCCTGGGCGGCTTGAGGCTGAGAGGAAATGGGAACGCAAGTAGGACTAGTTACAAGCAACCCCGAAAATAAACTCTTGTAATTCAGAGCTCATGTGGAGGCACGGTTGTCCCAGCACCCTGAAGTCAGCAGACGCGAGTTTGGGTCCCAACTACGTCTCTCAGGAATTGTGTGACGTGAAAGAGTCATTTCATCTCTAACAGGGCAGCCGTTCCCTGCTTGATAAGTAGAGCGCAGTTCCCTCAAATTCCCACACCTTCCGGTTTCCATATCCAGCTCCTCCTTCCTCTCTAGCGTCCTCTCTCCAACGCCACCCCACCCTGCTGGGCCCCTTATCTGTGGGTACCCCAACTGTGGATTCAACCGGGTTTTTAACTCGGGTTAAAAATATACGGAAAAAAATTATGTCTGTGCTGAACATAAACAGAGTTTTTGGTCGTTATTTGCTAAATAATAGAGGATTAACATAGCATTTGCTTTGTATTAGATATAAATGAAGACGATTTTGAAGTATGAGGGAGGATGTGCCAAGGTTATATGCAAATACTATTACATTTTATATCCAAGACTTGATCATCCTCAGATTTGGTTTCCTAGGTGGCCTTGGAACCAATCACCTGAGGGACAACTGAACTTGTCCATATTACTTGCTGTTTCCAGTTCCTTGTACAAGCTGTTCTCTCTAGTCGGTCTCTTGGTAAACATGTCTCTTTGAAAGGCAGCTCAAAAGCATCTCCTCGAAGTTGCTCAAGGAGTCTGCTCCAGGCAGAGATGTAAACTCTCCTTCCTCTTTGCATCTTGTACATCTCTTCTTTACTATTGCTTTACATCCTACTTTTTGGTTTAAGAACTTCCTCACCCAAGTAGAAACTACTTGAGAAAAAGATCCTATGCTATGTAGTATGTCACTGAATTAATATACCGTAACATGTCTACTCTCTCAATAATGGACATTTTTCCATGTTTTTGCTATTAGGAACAATGCTGCAATGAGCATTTTTGTACATATACTCTTATGCATATTAAGGGGTTTCTGCAGGACATATATATGAGAATAAAATTGTTGAGACATAGGGATGAGTGTCTTCAAGCTTTTCTAGATATTGCCAAATTGTTCTTCAAAGTGGTTATATAGTTGGCTGGCTCTCCCACCAGGAGAAAGAGAATTCTTGTTGCTCCACATACTTCTCAATACTTGGTGTCTTCAGATATTTAAAAATTTTTGAAATTTGATGGATGGAATAGAATTTCATTGTGGCTTTAATTTGTATATCCCTGTTTAGTAGGGAGGCAAGTCATCTTTTTTGTGTTTTTATTGGCCTGTTGTGTTTCTCCTTCAATGAATTACATGTTTATATCCTTTGTCTGTTTCCTAGCAGATGTTGGCCTTTTTCTTACTTATTTTTAGGAGCTCTTTATATATTCAGGATACTAGGCTTGCCAGTTATATGCAATGAAATCATCTTTTTCCTATATATGGCTTTTCTTTATCTCCTCTTTATGATATCTTTTGTTGTAGAAAAGTTAAGTTTAAAGTGGTCAAATTTATTAGCCTTCTTTATGCTTTTTGCATTTGGTTTAAAAAATGAAATCACACAAAACTCTTTCCTACCAAGAGACCATAAAAAGAGTTTCCTTTATTGTCTTTTAAAAGTTTTAGAATTTTGGTTTTTCATATTTAGGACTTTAATCCACCTTGAAATTTTAGTTTTGTTTTGCTTTAGGAATAATTTTTAATATATTCCTATATGGCTAGCTAATCCCCAGTGATTACTAATTATTCATTATGTAGTACATCCTTTTTGTATTCATAAGGTACTCATTGGATACTCATAGCTCTGTTTCTGGGCATTCTGTTCCACTAGTCTTCTTGTCTGTGCCTTTACCAGTAACACAGGATCTGAATTACTGTGCTTTTATAATAGCTCTTGTTATCTGATATGGTGAAAATCTGTACAATTTTCTTCTTTCATAAATGCATTGACTATTCTTGATCCTTTGTTCTTACACATGAATTTAGAATTGCCAGTAGAAATCCTCATGGAAATTGTGATAGAGTTAGTCAAACAGAGCCATGAAAACTAATATTCTATATATTAAAATGAATCCAATATGAGATTCATATTGGATGAAATCCTCAAATTCGAAAGCCTTTAGAGCTAGAAATAAAGTATTGGAAATAATACCGGAAAATACACTCACATGTATTAATTAAGAATTGAAGTATATTAGTTTGCTGGGGCTGCCATAACAAAGTACCACAGACATGAAGGCTTAAACAATAGAAATTTATTTCTTCATGGTTTTGGAGCTAGAAGTCCAAAATCAAGGTGTTAGCAAAGTTTGCTTTATCCTGAGGCCTCTCTCCTTGGCTTGTAGATGGCCATCTTTGTGTTTTCATATGATTTTCCTTCTGTGCCTGCTGTGTCCTAATCTTTTCCTATAAAGACACCAGTCAGGCCGGGCGCCGTGGCTCACGCCTGTAATCCTAGCTCTCTGGGAGGCTAAGGCGGGCGGATTGCTCGAGGTCAGGAGTTCGAAACCAGCCTGAGCAAGAGCGAGACCCCGTCTCTACTATAAATAGAAAGAAATTAATTGGCCAACTAATATATATAGAAAAAATTAGCCGGGCATGGTGGCGCATGCCTGTAGTCCCGGCCACTTGGGAGGCTGAGGCAGAAGGATTGCTTTAGCCCAGGAGTTTGAGGTTGCTGTGAGCTAGGCTGATGCCACGGCACTCATTCTAGCCTAGGCAACAAAGCGAGACTCTGTCTCAAAAAAAATAAATAAATAAAAATAAAGACACCAGTCATATTGGGTTAAGGACCACTCAGATGACCTCTTTTTTCTCTTTAAAGGACCTGTCTTTAAGGATATAGTTGAATTCCGAGTTACTGGGGGCTAGGTTGGACTTTAATCTATGAATTTTAGGGGGATACAATTCAGCCATAACAGTTATATATAGTGATATGGAATATATAAGACAACTTGTTTCTTACATTCTTTCTTACATTCTTTACATTCTTTGTAAATTTAGTTAATTAGATTTATGGAAATAATTTAAATACTTGCAAAGATTTTACTTGTTAAATCAGACAATTGTGATACAAGGAAAATGAAATATAGTACTTTAATAACTATAGTTTAAAATGTTTAAAATAGTGAAAATTTGGAATAGAACTAAACTTTATTCAAAGGCCCCTTAAAAGTGATTGCTAAAATTTTCTAGATTTATAAATAGATTAGGATTTTCAGATGAACTTAAAAATTTAAGGAACAAAGGCAGTTTTTCAATCTATTATTTTAGTAAATTGAACATTAACTTTTAAAACCTAAATAAATCTCTGAATAGTACTTTCTATATCCCCCAAATGACACCTAAAGTTACCAAAAGGCCTCACATTTAACAAGATCAACTTTCAAATAACATGAAAACCATATTGCAATTTTAATTGTAATTATGTTGAATTTGTATATTAATTTGGGGAGAATTGTCACCTTAACTATACTGAATTTTCTTATCAATGGGAATAGTATATATTTTTGTTTATTTAAGTCCACCTTAAAGTTTGTATAATTTATTCATATCTTTCCAATATTCTGTTAAATTTATTCCTAAGTATCTACTATATATACTTAAAGATGTCCCATATGAATCTTAAATTGTGACTTGGTAAGGTATACCACAATTCTGTACGCTTATTGCCAATAAAGAATTTTGACCTAGAACCAGAGACCTTATTGGCAAGAGATGCCAGGAGAGCTGTTAGCATTTCCTGCTCCAAGGTGTTACCTTAAGTCAATCCCGCCTGTTAGGTTGCTTCTATGTAACTATCAAATGCTATCTTACAATTTAGCATTTGAGTAAGGAAGAATATGCAAGAAAAGATTCCACTTGAAAAAGATATAGAATTTAAAATGTATAAGGAAAAGAAAGAAATGTGTTTTTATACAGAAAATTATATTTTGTCTAATCTATTTTTAAGCAAGGCCTTCTTTGCCCTTCTTGATCTTGTGCTGCAGGATTTAAATTTTTTGAAAAGTCATTTAATATTTTGAATAGTCTAGGCATAATTCAAAAATAGAGAATTATAGCAAGGAATGCAGTATCCATCATCTACCCATTTCTCACCCATCCTTGAAAAGTAACCATACTATATTAATTTCTTGTGTGTCCTTCAGGAGGTTACTTTCATGAATGTATAAGCAATTACAAATGTATATGATACTTCACTCCTTTTTAAAAATCCAATGGTAGCAAAATAACTACCTTGATTTTTTGTTTTATTCTACTTTATGTTCTTTGATATATCATGGACATAATCCCATTTGTACACATAAAGAATTTACTCATTCTTTTTTCTTGTTTTATAGCTGCATAATATTCCATTGTACAGGTGTATCATACTCTAAATAACCATCCTTTTATTCATCGCTATTTATTTTGTTTCAAATGCTGCAACGACTAATACTGTACGTAGGCCATTTTGCACATGTACAAGTATTATTTGTAGGGCAAATTCCTAGCAGTGGAATTAGAGCATTATTTAAGACAACAAAACAACTGTTAATGAGCACCCTTAATGCATCCATGAGTTTTCAACCATAGGGATTCTCAATGATTTTCAAATGTCTGTTTATAGAAATTATATTCAAATTTTATTATGATCTAAGAAAAACATAAACTTTAAATGGAAACTTACTAAAGTCACATTTCCTTTGGTAAAAAATTATTTTAAGTATTATTTTTGTCTATTAAACAAGTATTAAAAAGGGCTTTCAATATGTACAGGTGTTAAAATGATGTTTCACACTAGGGGTCGCCAAAACAGTATTTAAAACCAACAAATATCACTAGAGCAGTAGTTGAGAACTTTTTATAATTAGGCACCGTTGAGTTTCCCAACCATAGTAAGCAAAAAAAGATGCCTTGTGACTAAGATCCTGAAGCTACAAGTTTGGTTTGGTACATTTTTAAGGGCAACTAAGACTTTGAGAATTTAGGAGAAAAGCAAGCAACCTTTCTCTTATACAAATTTTACTTTGTGGTTTTATGTTTAGATTAAGTGGTGATGTGGAATTTAGTTGATATGAAATTTAGAGAATTTTAAAAAGAAGTTTGCTAGCTATGATCTTATTTTTATGTGGTTGAGAATGTCTTTAGCTTCTGCTTTTCTTCTCTCAGCCATCATGTGGGTTTTATATATCTGAGCAGGTCTGAAATTCTTACTTTTTCGAAGGTTTTGCCCCAGTTGGGCATATACTATAAGAGTTGAATTTTCCGTACCTTTTTTTTATAACCTTTCCTGGGGAAGATATGATTGCCACAAGCATCCATTCTATAATTCATTTGAGATTTAATAGGATAGTTCCTTTCTGTTCTTTTGTGACATTAAATCATAAGCTGGTGTAATTTTTGAACAATTCCTCACTGAATAAATTTTGCAAAGAAATGTTGATGCACTATATACGTATTCCATTTGTTATGGTAGTATGAAATTAACCCTTATGGTAGGGTTTTTGGGTTTTTTTTGTATATATATATATATATTTTTTTTGGCATATTATGGGGGTACAGATTTTAAGGTTTCAATAAATGCCCATTTCCCCCCTCCCCCCAAAAGTCTGAGTCTCCATCATGACCATCCCCCAGATGGTGCACATCTCACTCATTATGTATGTATATACCCGCCCCCCTCCCCCCTCCCACCTGCCCAATACCCTATTACTGTAGCACCTATGTGTCCACTTAGGTGCTACTCAGTTAATACCAGTTTGCTGGAGAATATATCTGGTGCTTGTTTTTCCATTCTTGGGATACTTCACTTAGTAGTATGGGTTCCAGCTCTAACCAGGAAAATATAAGATGTGCTATATCACCATTGTTTCTTAGAGCTGAATAGTACTCCATGGTATACATATACCACATTTTATTAATCCATTCTTAGATGGATGGGCACTTGGGCTGTTTCCACAGCCTTGCAATTATGAATTGTGCTGCTATAAACATTCGAGTGCAGGTGTCTTTTTTGTAGAGTGTCACTGGATCATTTGGGTAGATGCCCAGCAATGGGATTGCTGGATCAAATGGTAGATTCACTTGTATCGCTTTAAGGTATCTCCATATTGCTTTCCACAGAGGTTGAACTAGTTTGCAGTCCCACCAGCAGTGTAGGAGTGTTCCTCTCTCTCCGCAACCACACCAGCATTTATTGTTTGGAGATTTTTTGATAAAGGCCATTCTCACTGGAATTAAGTGATATCTCATTGTGGTTTTGATTTGCATTTCCCTGATGATTAGAGATGTTGAGCATTTCTTCATATGTTTGTTGGCCATTCTTCTGTCTTCTTTAGAAAAATTTCTGTTCAAGTCCTTTGCCCACTTTTTAATGGGGTTATTTGATTTTTTCTTCCTAATTTTCATGAGTTCTAAGTATATTCTAGTTATCAGTCCCTTATCGGATGCATAGGATGCAAAAAGTTTCTCCCATTCTGTAGGTTGTCTGTTTACTTTCATGACTATTTCTTTGGCTGTGCAGAAGCTTTGTAGTTTGATCATGTCCCATTTATTTATTTGTGTTGCTGCTGTGATTGCCTTTGGGGACTTCTTCATAAACTCTTTGCCCAGGCCAATGTCTAGGAGAGTGTTTCCAACCCTTTCCTCTAGAATCCTAATAGTTTCATATCTTAGGTTTAAGTCTGTTATCAAGCGTGAGTTGGTTTTTGTGAGAGGTGAAAGGTGTGGGTCCTGTTTTAGCCTTCTACAGGTGGCTATCCAGTTTTCCCAGCACCATTTATTGAAGAGGGATTCTTTTCCCCATCGTATGTTTTTGTCTGCTTTGTCAAAGATTAGATGGCTATATGAGGATGGTTTTATATCAGGATTCTCACATCTGTTCCACTGGTCAATATTCCTGTTTTTGTGCCAATACTATATTGTTTTAATTACTACAGCTTTGTAGTATAGTTTGATATCTGGCATATTAATGCCTCCCATTTTGTTTTTGTTGCCTAGAATTGCTCTTGATATTCGGGGTCTTCTTTGGTTCCATACGAAGCGTAAAATTATTTTTTCTGTATCTGTGAAGAATGCTGATGGGATTTTAATAGGTATTGCATTGAATCTGTAGATCAGTTTGGGTAGTATAGACATTTTGATGATATTGAGTCTGCCGATCCACGAGCATGGTATGGATTTCCATCTGTTTACATCCTCTGCTATTTCCTTCCTCAGTGTTTCATAGTTCTCCCTGTAGAGGTCTTTTACGTCCTTGGTTAAGTAAATTCCTAGGTACTTTAATTTCTTTGTTGCTATTGTGAAGGGAATTGAGTCTTTGATTTGGTTCTCAATTAGATTGTTGTTGGCGTATATGAATGCCTCTGATTTCTGTGTATTGATTTTGTATCCTGAGACTTTACTAAATTCATTGATCAGTTCCAGGAGTTTCTTGGTTGAATCCTTGGGGTTTTCTAGATACAATATCATATCATCAGCAAACAGTGAAAGTTTGATCTCTTCTGCCCCTATCTGGATACCTTTGATTCCATTTTCCTGTCTGATTGCTGTAGCCAAGACTTCCAGCACTATGTTGAACAGAAGTGGAGATAGTGGGCAGCCTTGTCTGGTTCCAGTTCTAAGTGGGAATGATTTCAATTTTTCCCCATTCAGTATGATGTTGGCTATGGGTCTGTCATATATGGCTTGTATCATTTTTAGGTATGTCCCTTCTATGCCTATTTTCTTAAGTGTTCGTATCATGAAAGGGTGTTGAATTTTGTCAAAAGCTTTTTCTGCATCTATTGAAAGAATCATGCGGTCTTTGTTTTTGCTTCTGTTTATGTGGTAAATTGCATTTATAGATTTACGTATGTTGAACCATCCCTGCATCCCTGGGATGAAGCCCACTTAGTCGTGGTGGATTATTTTTTTGATAAGTGTCTGGATTCGGTTAGCTAAGATTTTGTTGAAAATTTTTGCATCGATATTCATTAGGGATATTGGTCTGTAGTTTTCTTTTTTTGTTGCATCCTTTCCTGGTTTTGGTATCAGAGTAATATTCGCTTCATAAAAGGTGTCGGGGAGGTTTCCGTTCTTCTCGATGTTGTGGAATAGTTTCTGCAAGATAGGTACTAGTTCTTCTTTGTAAGTATGGTAAAATTCAGGTGTGAAGCCATCTGGACCGGGACTTTTCTTTTTAGGGAGATTTTTAATTGCTGTTTCTATTTTGGCTGTTGAGATTGGTCTGTTCAGGGAATCTGGTTCCCTGAACAGACCAATCTCTTCCTGGTTGAGCCTAGGGAGGCTGTGTGTTTCTAGAAATTTGTCCATTTCCTCCACATTTTCCAGTTTGTGTGCATAAAGATTTTTGTAGTATTCATAAATTGTATCTTGTATCTCTTTGGGATCAGTTGTGATATCTCCTTTTTTATTCCTGATGGAGCTTATTAGAGATTTCTCTTTTCTGCTTTTCGTTAGCTTAGCCAATGGTGTGTCCATTTTGTTTATTTTTTCAAAGAACCAACTTTTTGTTTTATTAATCTCCTGAATAGCTTTCCTGTTTTCAATTTCGTTTAGTTCTTATTTGATCTTGTTGATTTCACTTCTTCTGCTGGGTTTGGGGTTGGTCTGTTCTTCTTTTTCTAGCTCTTTGAGTCGTTTCATTAGATTGTCTATTTGTGATCTTCTTGTCTTTTGGTTATAGGCATTTATGGAGATAAACTTTCCTCTCAGAACTGCTTTAGCTGTGTCCCAGAGGAGTTGATAACTTGTCTCTCCATTGTCGTTTTCTTCATAGAACTTTTTTATTTCCGTCTTGATTTCTTCATTTACGAAGTAATCATTTAGTAGGAGGTTGTTTAATTTCCAGGTTTTTGTGTAGAAATGTGTGTTTCTGTTAGGGTTGATTTCTACTTTTATTCCACTGTGATCTGAGAAGGTACATGGTATGATTTCTATTTTTTTAAATTTCTTGAGATTTTCTTTGTGTCCTAGGATATGGTCAATCTTAGAGAATGTCCCGTGAGCTGATGAGAAGAACGTATATTCAGTGGATTTTGGGTAGAATGTTCTGTAGATGTCTGTCAGACCCAATTGTTCTAGAGTTTTGTTTAAGTCCATTATTTCTTTATTAATTTTCTGTTTGGAGGATCTGTCTCGTGCCGTCAGTGGGGTGTTGAAATCTCCGGCGATTATGGAGTTGCTATTAATCCATTTGCTTAGCTCCAGTAAGGTTTGCTTTATGAATCTGGGTGCACCTAAGTTGGGTGCATATATATTTAAAATTGTTATCTCTTCTTGTTGGACTGTGCCCTTCACCATTATATAATGACCCTCTTTGTCTTTTACTACTTTTGTTGGTTTAAAAACTAAATCGTCTGAAATTAGAACTGCCACACCAGCCTTCTTTTGGCTTCTATTTGCTTGGAATATTGATCTCCACCCTTTTATTTTGAGTCTATATGCATCCTTGCAGGTTAGATGTGTTTCCTGAAGACAGCATGTATTTTCTTATCCATTCAGCCAGCCTATGTCTCTTGAGTGGAGAGTTTAAGCCATTCACATTTATTGAGAGAACTGATAGGTAAGGTAGATTACTGATCATTCTGTTGGGTTGGATGTTGTTGCTATGATTTCTGTCTTGAGCCATTGTAATATCTGGCCTTTAATATCTTTGGGTTTTGGTTGTTTTTATATTCGTGGGTTATTATTATGATGTTCCGTGCATAACGCTGTTTTAAGTACTTCTTGTAGGGCTGGTCTTATCTTGGTGAATTCTCTGAGCCTTTGCTTGTCTGAGAATGTTTTTATTTCTCCTTCATATACGAAGCTTAGTTTTGCAGGGAATAATATTCTCGGCTGGGCATTGTTTTGTTTCAAAAGAGTGAGAATGGGGCCCCAGTCTCTCCTTGCTTGTAAAGTCTCATTAGAGAAGTCTGATGTTATTCGAATTGGCTTTCCCTTGTATGTTACTTGCTTCTTTTGTCTTACAGCTCTTAGAAGGGCCTCTTTAGTTGATACTTTGGTCAGTCTGATGACTGCATGTCGTGACGTCTTCCTGTTTGCGTTGAATCTCCCAGGGGTCCTCTGAGCTTCTTGAACTTGTATATCAAGATTTTGAGCAAGGCCTGGGAAATTTTCCTCTATTATATCTTTAAACAGCTTGTCCAACCCTTGAGTGTTGTCTTCTTCCCCTTCTTGTAACCCTATGACCCTCACATTAGGTTTCTTCACATAATCCCACAGCTCTTGTAGGCTTTGCTCTTTTCTCTTGTTTCTCTGCTCTATTTCTGTGACTGATTTATTTAATGGAGGGTGTTATCTTCAAGCTCTGAGATTCTTTCTTCTGTTTGATCTACCCTGTTCTTGAGACTTTCCACTGTATTTTATAGTTCCTTGAATTGATTCTTCATTTCCAGGAGTTCGGTTACACTTTTCTTCAATGTGTCTATTTCTTTTCCCATATCCTGGAGACTTTTGTGGTTTCTTTGTGTTGGTTATTGAGTTGTTGTTGCAGCTGAGTGAGTGTTCTTATGATCCACATACGAAATTCCTCTTCTGTCATATTGGTTGCCTGATTTTGGTCGGTGTCCGTTTCTAGGGGGCTGGTGCTCCTCTTTGGGGGTGTGTTTTCCGTTTGTTCTTCATATTTCCTGAGTTCTTTCACTGATTTCTTCCCATGTCGATCAGTTGTTGTTTCTTTCCTTAGGTTATTGTTTGGGTATTCACACACCTTGTTTAGTTTCTGAGGCGTTAGGTGGTGCCTGTGGGTGAAATTGGACCACTCCCTGTATATTGAGTCAGTGGGTGCCGTGGAAAGGCTGTGCAAGATGCCGTCCCTGTCAGTAGGTGGCATTTGCTTGGAGGAACAGGCTATGGTGTTGATTTTGAGTCCTGTTATCAGCTCTCGTTCTGGGCGGAGCTGGGTTGGGTAAGCCTGCCCTCAGGCCGTTAGCAGGGGTCAAAGTTCTGTTCTCTGCTTCCAGGGTAAGCTGTCAGGGCGGGGCTGGAATGGTCTCGCTCAACCAGAAAGTCTGTGTGTGGGGGTGGGGCTGTCTGAGACCCGCAGTCTGGAGCGGGCCTCACTTCTTTCCACCCTCCCCAACTCCGCAGCTACTCCTGGGCCTCTGCCAGCAGGCCAGACCACAAGTCACCAGGCCTCCCCAGACTGTGATGCCGGCGTGGAGGTTCCCTGCACAGGAACGCCACCTGGGTTGGGCGCACGGCCTCCTCCTGGGAGGAGGGTTGCCCTCTAGGACGCCGATCCGCCCCTGGAGGCACACACACCTCAGTAGGCTGTTCACGTATAACCCTTCTGTGCCCCGGGCAATGCTAGCCCTCGGTGCAGGGGATCTGGTCTGCAGGTCCGACCTCTGGGTCCCAGAGTTCAAACTGTATTCCCACCAGGGAGAGGATTTCCGGTCCTAATTCACCCACAGGGAGCCCAAGCTGGGTCTATGTCTCTCAGCCTCTGAGTCGGCACCGTTTTCCTGGGAACACGGTGCCAGCAGCACCTGGGAGAGCGGGCGGGGTCCCAAACAGGAAGGTCCCGTTCCCTGGAGGTGTCTCCAGCTGGTGGCTGTATTGTCTCTCTGGGCAGCCGCGGGTAGGGTCGGCGGAGGGGAGGAGGAGGCAATATGGCGCCTGCCGCGCGGCTCGGGTCTGTGCACACGGAGGTGCCCGGAGGAAGTTGGGAACCTGGTGCCACGTCTGCTACAGGCTCACCGTTGGCAGGCGGCGGCGGTTTCTGGGCTGGTGTCCGCAGGTCTCTCCACCCGCTGGGGAGCCCACCAGCAGTCCCGAATGCAGGGGAGGGGAAACAGCAAATCCACCTACCCTTGCCGCTGGTCTCCGGGCTGCTCCAGTGGTCTCAGCCTCCAGTTCTCCTCCGCAGCCTCCTCCCATGGAGTCTCCCGGAGTCTCAGGTACCCCTCCTTCTGGCCCTTGTCCGCGTATGCTCGTCTTCTTGCTTCTTTCCTCTAATTTCTGCTAGAATCTGTCTTTTCTGCAGAGACACTCTGTCTGGCGGTGTTATTCGTTCGCCATCTTGCTCCGCCCCCTATGGTAGGGTTTTTATTAGAACAATAATGTCTTAGTTCAGGCTGCTATAACAAAATGCCACAGACTGGGTAGCTTAATAATGACAGAAATTTATTTCTTACAGTTCCAAAGGCTGGGAAGTCCAAGATTAAGGTGCCAATAGATTTGGTGTCTGGTGAGGGCCTGCTTCCTTGTTCAGAGACAGCCATCCTTTCTCTGTGTCCTCATATGGCAAAAGGGACAAGGAAGCCCTCCTAGGTCTCTTTTATAAAGGCACTAATCCCATTCATGGAAAATCATCTTTAAATGTATGGTGAGAGAGGTGTTGGGTCTAAAAAGCAGATTTGAACAAAGGTCTTGTGTAAGTTCAGTAAAGGGAATCAACAGAGTGCTATGATAAAGAATATTGGAGAAGGGAAAGGAGAGGGAGGGAGGAGAGGAAGGTCAAGGGAGGCCACTCTAGATAGTGACATTTTCGTGAGTCCTGAGGGATGAGAACAAGCCAGCTATGCAAGAACTCTGGAAGAGCATTCCAGGCATAGAACAAAGGCCCTACAGTGGGAAGAAGCTTGAAGGATTTCAGGAACTCCTAGGTTGGAACTACTAGTTGGAACATAGTGACAAGAAAACAGACTTACACTAGATGATGGTAGAAATAGAAACAGTGGACAAATGATGCAGGGTCTTTGAACTTTTTACTGTAGTGGGAAGCAAAGGAAGAGTTTGAAGCTGGGGAGCTCTATGAAACCCGCATGTGCAGAAAGGAGGCTTTGGGAATGAAGAAGAGAGCTATCTAAAGCCAACCAAAGTCAAAATTTGTTTACAGATACAAGAATGCCCTATCACTTCAACCAGCCCTTGCCTGGCCTTTGTTCCAGACACACTGGCCAGGCATGTTTCTACCTCAGAGTGTTTTCTCTTTTTATTTCCTTTGCCTGGAATGTTCTTTCCCCAGGTATCCATACGGCAATGGACCTCACTTCCTTTTACACCTTTACTCACAATGTCCCTTTTCTTAGTGAGGCCTTTTCTGGCCAACTTATCTAAAATTGCAAACCTGTCCCTCCTTTGCCAATGTTTCCTGCTCCTAGTTCCTTTATTTCCCCATTAGTACTCATTTCTAACATATATCTGTAACTGCATGTTAATATATACATAATATGTTTTATCTTGCTTATTGTCTGTCTCCTTAACTAGACTACAAGGTCTACAAGGACAAGAATTTTTGTGTTTGGTTCATGGCTCTGTCCTCAGCGCCAAGTTTAGTGATTGACATAAATACTAAATTAATATTTACAGAATGAATGAATGTTCATAACAACCTTGAGAGTGATAAAACTTGAGTGCTAACAATAAAGGAATAATTACATAAATCATATATAGTCATAATATGTCGTTTTTAAGAGGCTAATACATAGCAGATATAAATAGACATGAAAAGACATTAATTTTATATTGAATGAAAAAGGAAATTATAGAAAATATAAATTGTATGAACCTGTTTTTTAGTACACCACACATACAACACACACACACACACATGTGTCAGCAGAGAAAAAGGATGAAGGAACTATTAATAATTTCCCACTGGAAAATGAAATGAGTGATTGAAGGGGGTTTTGCATGAATCTTTTTAAATTAGCATGTACTATCTTTGAAATAAAAACAGAAAAATAAACCAAATACAAATATTATTTAAGACCAAAAAGTGATTCTATTTCACAACTACCAGCATGGATTGAAAAATATAGTAAAATATTGACAATACCACATGTTGGCAAAGGTATAGAGCAGTTGGAGTTCTCATACACTTTGGAAAAATTTTTATAGTGTTTATTAAAGCTGAGATATATGTGCTGCAGAAATGCATTCAAACATGTACAAAAATCCAAGCAAAACTATTCCTAGCAGAACATGAGAGCCAAAATGAAGCAAACCCAAATGTCCATGAACAGTCAAAAGGTTAAATAGATGGTTGTATATACATACAATAGACTAGTATATGGGAATGGCAATAAATGAACCATGGCAACATGGTTGAATCTTACAAATTGTGTTTTGCAAAAGGAGCTGGATACATAAGATAACACACCATACTATTTCATGCATACAAAGCTTTTTAAATAATCAAAATTAATCTAAGGTGAGAGAAGTCAGGATATCAGTTACTTTTAGGGGAGGGCTTTAATAATTAGGAGGGTCACAGAAAGGCCCCTGGAATACTGATAATGTTCTGTTTCTTAACCTGGCATTGGTTATACTGGTATACTCACCTTGTGAAAATTTATCAAATGGTACAGTTACAATTTGTGCATTTGTGCATTGAAATTTGTACAATTTGTGCATTGAAAATTTATCAAATGGTACATTTACAATTTTCTGTGCATCCTTCAATTTAACAATAAAAGAACAGACAAATGGAATTATGTCTTTTTTCCACACAAAACTTCCAGTATTTTTTTGTATTCTTATCCTGTTTTGAGGAAAACCTGCTCACATTCTAGTTATCCTTCAAGGCCCAAGTTCAATGCTGCTTTTTCTATTGAAGATTTGCTTGATTTCTCTCTTCTCTAAGCTTACCTAGACCTGATCATTTTCTGGATACATATGGCATATCTCTTATTTGAATGTAAATTCCTTCAAAATATGTAACTGTATTAGCATAACGACTTCTCCATAGTAGGCATTCAACAAATACTTGTTGACTTAGAATACTACTCTCATAGTGGATTAGGCAGGAGATAACCCAAATCTCAAAGCATCTCCCAGGATTTGGAACTAGTCCCCTCAAAGTCTCAACCATCCTTTATCTTAACTCCAATAGATATGTATTTTGGGGGAACAATTTTTTCTACAGAGTTAACATTAGAGAAAAAGCCTCATGACAAGGCTTTATAAAATTATGGACATACTACTTTTTAATTGTTTTAGAGTTGCTTTACTGAGTTATCTAAGGGGATTGCATGAAACAGTCTTTCCTAGCTGAGTCAGTTCAGCTGAGGTCTTTCAACAGCAGTAATCATAAGTGGGAACATGGAATCTAAGAACAAGCAGTAAAAGGGGTGGAACTGACCTTCTGTGCAAATATCGAACACTTCAGGTGTCTAATTAAAGATGTCATTCATGTTGTCTACCTAGGGTAAAAGTTGCAGGTGAGCCCATAGGAAAGGAGCTGAGCTTATAACTTCCCTTGATCTGTACCTGAGCAAGTGGAATATTTGTCTAAGGAAGGTTTAATGCCATTGACTTTTAAAACAACATGGGGAAATTGTTACATTTTTACTTTATGGAACAGGTATGTATATAGAAGAGAAGTGATGAAAGGTGCATCCTTATTAAAGCATGGTTTCTTTCACATTTCACAAGTTGAACTTACTTTCATAAAACAGAACCATGTTTCAAAATCTCTGTGTGAGTTTTGCAATTTTATTTATTTTCATTATGTCTCCTTCACATTCACCTATGAGTGTTTTCCAACTTAGAGGCTCCCAAAGATCTGCGTTTAATATACTATCTTCAGGGACCCAAAAAGACCATGACACAGAAGCAAGCCTAATATTTTTATTGCTTTTCATTTGTTTGTGGTAGCTTAAGGCCAAAAAGGAATTCAAGGATGGAACAGATTGGCACATGCAGCCATAGCAAATTATTGTTAACGAAAGAAAATTATTCAATGATACTTGTTAAAGAACAGTAAGGAGGACTTTATTCGGGACTATCAAGGTAGGCACAGGAATCCCTGCAGTAGGGCAGAGAGATGGGGCTCAACTCTGAAAACAGCATGGGCAAGTGGCAATTTATGACCAAGGAGCAGCATGAGTGATAATGGAAGGAAAATTGCTAAGAGGAAACATCAGGAGTAACAGGGATTCTGGCTAAACTGATCTAACAGGATTCTTGCTGAAGACAGGCCAGGGTGACCAGACACCACCTGGGCGTGGTCAAGAATGAGCAACCTGATTAGATGTTGAGGGCAATTACATATCAAGGATGTGGGATTCTGGTTAAACTGACTGAGCAGAATTCTTTTGCTAAAACTGGATTTTACAAGGAAGTACACAGATGGGCCTAGAAGACAGTGCAGAAGCCTGACTAAAGTTTGGCCAAGAAAAGAATCTTTGTCAGTCCTTGTGGTGCCATTTCCCCACCCGTTCTTTTGACATTTTCTTCAGCTTATGTAAACCACCATGCAAGGCAGTTTCAAGTCTCCCTACTTCTGAGTGCATATCTGCTTCAAAGTCTCTCTTATAAAGGAGTTCTGGCATTACGGCAGCTGAGGACTGCCTAAATAATGAATTTCAGTGAGTTAACTGCTTTAGTTGTCTGAGGAACTGATTTATGCTGTTAGAAATATAAAAATATTTCCAGTCAAAGTCCCATCTTTGGAGCCCTCAAGATAGCAAAATTCTGCTTTGACATATTCTTTCATCTTTATTTTTGTGTCTCTCGATGTGCTAGGATGGCCTTTATATTTGGTTTAATTTCTTTACTTGAAAAGGTAAGAAAAGAACTTGGAGTTCTGTCCTAGTTTTAGTGCAGTTCTGCCCCAAGACCAAGTCAAGAGCAGGGCTTGTCCTGCACCCCTCCCTTTTTAAGGGGACCTGCTATGGCTCTCCTCTAGCTCCACCCTCCCATGAGTTGCAGGGTCCATGGGTCAAGGGGACATACTCATCTGTACCCACCCCCCATACTCTCCATTCCCCAACCCCTGGTTTGAACACACACAGGTCAAGTTCTGAAACACAGATTCCAAGTATAAACGGCTGCAAGCCCACTTCCAGGGCCTGTGCAGGTTTCTTCCCTGGGTCTGTCCTCCCAAAGGCTGACTTTGCTGCTGATGTGTACAGCCCTGGGCCTGGGGTGTGCCCAGAATAGATATTGGCTGGGGTGTTGAACTTGTGAGCTCGGAGAGGCAGGTTGAGTAATTCCATCTGAAGAGTTTGGGCTTAGAACTCCCTCTTAATTTAGAGATGATTTTTAAAAGGACTCAGGTGTCCACCTGTGGTTCAGAAAAGATGACCTTGTTCCTAAACTAACCCCATGACACCATCTCAATCTTAAATTTCTTATTGGTAAGTAATCTCATGCTTATAAATTGTATACCTAGTAACATGAACTTGCTCACTGTACTAACCTCAGTTCTTCTGCAATGGAAAGTCTGATCACCTGTGATGTTAAACCTGCTTCTTTTAGTAGGTGAGCGACTTTTCAACCATGGGAAGATTTATAATTAAATACAAAGGTGGTAAATCATAACCCTCGTATTAAATACTTTCATGTTAGGTTTAGAAATAATCTGTTTATGTTCTTATGTAAAGTGTTTACGATATTTAAAAGACCTTGGCATATTAGACTATCTTACCAATGTCTTGTGATTCCACTTATTTAAAACAGAAATTGACCTACAATTTCAAATTTTAAAAAGTAAGAGTGTAGGCAAATGTGTAAGTGGCATTCTAATATTTAAGAGAAATAGATTTACCAAATGTATAAATTAAGTTTAGATTTACACAAGCCTTTGAAATGCTTTGGAAGTTTTTTGTTGTTTTTTTTTTAATTAGGACCATGTGCTTACTTGGTCAGGTATTTGCAACACAAAGTTAATTGAATATAGCAAACCCATTAATGCAGTTTAAAATATTTAAGGAAGGTTGCTGGATACAAAATCAATAGACAAAAGCAATGCTATTTTCATATTCCAGCAACAAGAAAATGAAATGGCCCACATATAAGTGGATACTTGATATATGACAAAGGGGACTTCAGGGAAGTGGAAGAAAAACAGTCTTTCCAAAAAGTGGTGCTAGAACAATTGTGTACCATGTTGCAAAAAGGTAAAATTGAACTCCTAATTCACACTATACTCAAAAGTCAATTATAAGTTGATATGAGATCTAATATGCAACAAATTATAAAGTTATCCAGTGATTAATATAGGAGAATATCTTCATAACCTGAGATTGGAGAGGGTTTCTTAAATGACACACAAAAAGCACTAAACATAAAAGTAAATATTAGTACATTTAATTATGTGAAACAATTCTATTTATCAAAAAATATCATTGAAAGAATAAAAATATAAGCTACAAACTGGGAGGAGATATTTGCAACCTATGTAATCAACTAACGACAAAAAATATATATCCAAATATATAAAGAACTCTTTATATTTGATAAGAAAAAAGGCAGAAAATCTAATAGAAAAATAGGCAAATGACTTGACTAAGCATTTCACAGTAAAGAAAATCTAAATGGCTAATAAACATTGAAAAGTGTTCTTCTCATGAGTAACCAGAGAAATGCTAATTAAAACAATGAGATGCCATTGCGTACCCACCATGTTAGCAAACTTTTAAAAGTTTTATTATACCAAGTATTGGTGAAGAATTCTAATTTTTGGTGGGAATGTACAATAAATCAGATAGCCACTTTGGAAAAGAGTTTGGGATTATCTTACTGTGTTACTTGGTAGAAGCTTCTCCCCTCTGGGGTCCAGGACTTTTAGACATAATTTCCACAAATAGGTTACTGGGAGTGATGGTGGGACCATCTGCCTCTCACTCATTAGTTGCCAGACACACATACTCTACATACTAGAATACAGCACTATATATAGTGGCTAATGGTTTAAGGCATTTTCTTTATCCTAAGGATCATGCCCCATCCTTTGCAGGGTGTCATTTCCAAGCTGGTGCCTTTGCTGTACTTTCAGGAGACCATTTCACTACTGTTTCAAGCTGGCAGAGTCTGGACGGTACATGATCCACAACCATGTGCTCAATGCCATAACCTCTTGTATGAAGAAGGTCCCTTGGTCCCGAGAGACCAAGGGAGCCATCCAGGGCTACTAGATCATGTACGTTCTGAGCCTGCACACAGTGGTGATAACTGAGGCACTACAGGTGGAAAAGGCAAATTCATATCTGAAATAAGTGTCACTTCCATTCAAGGTAAAATGCTTTCTTGTCCAGAGTTGAAGTGGACTGGAATAAACAACGTGCCACAAAATGACAGGTCGATCACCTCCAGGAATGATAACAGCAAGATGAATAAGTTCTGGGGATCTAATGTGCAGCATGGTGACTAAAATTGATGCTTGAAATTTGCTGAAAGGAACATTTAAGATCTACTCTTTCAGGCCACTGAGTCTTTATAGGATTTGTCTTCCACCATTCAGATTACATGTCTTAACAAGGTGTCAGGGCAATTGCCACTTCTTGAGCATAAAGTCCAAGTGGCATGATGTCAACCACTCAGTGACCCAAAGTGAAGTTCTCTGGGATGTTCAGATGGCCCAGAATTCTTTGGACTATCACGGAAGAGAACTAGAGAATTGACATAGTGCTTGAGCAAGACCATGAGTGTATACTGGCATCCTCCATCCCCTGTGTGTTTCTGGTCCTTCTTCTGATAGAAAGTGAAAAGACAGCAGATCAATAGCCACAAACCACACGCTGGAGGCTGTGTTAATCTGCTCTAGTACATGTACCACATCCAGCACAGCAGATAATATCAAGGTTACTACTTGGATAAATTTGTAGTAGTTCCATGTCATGCTCTGTGATTTACCTGATTTTGTACAGCCAGAATGGTGAACTCTATGGGGATATGAGATCCACGACCCCTACATTTCTTTAAATCCTCGAGGATGACACTAAACATGGCCATTCCACTCCTGGGATGTAATATTGCTTTTAACTTAGTCTTGGTTGTGGGATGAGAGTGCAGTTTCAGGGATTTCTACTTGCCTTTCCTACTACAATATCTCTTACTCTATAAGATAAGGAACTAATGTGAAGGTTCTATGAAATCCTAATATTAATATGTCTGTTCTAATTATATATTCAGAAACTGGGGAAATGATAGCTGTGTGGATCTGTGTATATCTGTCAGTGGACACATATACTTGGCTAAGATTCCATTAATTACGTGACCTTCATACACTCCTACTCCAACAAGAAGTCCATGAAGGTGGTTTGGGTCTTGGGCGTCAGCATCAATTCAGAGCCTATATCTGCAGTCCTTGTAAGAGTTATGTATTCCCATTTCCAGTGCATGGTACCCAGGTGTATTGCCATAGACCTCTGGGGAAGAACCAGAGGAATCATTACTATTCATTTGCCATGGTGTTACTGGATCCTTCTTCCTGTGGACCTGGCCTCGCTTTCAGGAGAGACGTTCTATAGTGAGTTTGAAACTAGCTAAGATTTGGAAACTGGGCAAGGGATTGTGATCTTCCATTGGGGCAGCTGACCACAGCCTTTTGCTCATCTACTCTTGATTTCTTTTGGTTATATATATTCAGCAATATCCTTGGTGGATGCACATCCATCTTACCCCTTAGAACACTTTATCCTATTTTTTAAAATAAATCATTCCATTTTATAAATGTTTAGAACATGAAAACTCATCATTGGTGAAATAAATCGGAACAAAGATAATGGTACTCCAGCTTGCTTTTGATTAGTTTAAAAAAACAAGGAACAATGGATGGTTGCCTTTGTGGCTGGGGACTGACGGGGGCACAAGGCATCTTTTTTGGCATGTGTATGAGATAATGGTTTATTTTCATTCTTCCACATGTGGATATCCAGTTTCCCCCCACCATTTACTGAAGAGACAATTCTTTCCCCATTGTGCGTTCTTGGTATCTTTGGCTAAAATCAATTGACTATAATGTGTGGATCTGTTTCTGGACTCTCTATTCTGTTCATTGGTCTAAGTGTCTGTTTTTATGCCAGTACTATGATGTTTTGATTACTATAGCTTGAAGTCAGGTAATGTAATGACTCAAGCTTTGTTCTTTTTGCTCTAGATTGCTTTGGCTATTCCGATGTTTTGTGGTTCCATGTGAATGTTAGGGTTTTTTTCCTATCTCTCTGAAAATTGTCATTGGAATTTGATAGGGATTGCATTGAATCTGTAGATTGCTTTGGGTAGTATGAAAATTTTAACAATATTAATTCTTCCAATCCAGGAATATGGAATATTGTTCCTTTTATTTGTATCATCTTCATTTCTTTCATTAGTGTTTTATAGTTTTTAATGTATAGATTTTTCACCTTTTTGGTTAAATTTACTCTGATCTGTATCTTCCCAATAGGAAAAATTGGCCATTCACATAGACCCAGAATTTGGGTGCTCAAGTGAATCCATCCAGAAATACCCATCCTGCGTCTCAGGGTCCTACTCCTTGCCTATAAGGACCCTGATCCTAGAGCAGGAAACCTGATTAAGCTGAGAATTCAGCCTTCTCTGATGTTTTGACCCTCTTACAATTAAATTATGTGCTCTATCTCCTCTGGCTGCAGGAGATGAAGATCTCTTGAAATGCTTCGAAAAGATCCTTTGACCCTCACACTTTGCTTTAAGTTGCTAATCAACGCATTAGAGCCTATAATGTTCTCTCTTCAGTGTTTTGGGGCACTTAGCAATAGGCTCCCAATCCTATATAGTTACTATTTCTCCCTTAATTCTCAAACTACAGAAACAGTGCACTAGCTAGTACATCCTTTTTATATTCCATCAAACTCACCATAGATAAAACTCTTAGCAACAACATGCCTACAGCATGCCAGGAACTGCCAGGACTCCACACCACCAGCAACAGGGTTTTCATTGCTATCTGACCAGCCAGTGAGTCAACTCTGGGACCCCATCTGGAGTCTCCTGTTCAGGATTACTGCCAGGAACAATTGTCTGAGCTTGAAAGTCCTAGTAGCGGAGCTTGAAGCAAGGGCCCTTGTGTGAGTGATCTATTAAATTAGTGCTCTCAGAAGAAAGGTGTGCAGGAAGAAGGGTAGAGCAGGGGGAAGGCTGAGCAAGGATGTGGTCTTAGCTGGTACTGGCCCCGTGGGAGCTCTCTCCCATCTGAGACAAGGGACCCAGCATTTGGTATCCGGTGTTGGTCACTGGCTGTGGTCTGCCTCAGGAAGATTAAAATTCTGGGGTGCATGCTCTTACTCAGTGGGATTCTCTGGAGGAGAGAGCAGCTATAAGCTGACAGCAGCCAATGCTCAAAGCAGCTGGGGGATAATGCACTGGCCCAATAAAAGTGGTAGGGTTGGCACTGGTCCTTAAATTTTCTAAGCATTAGTTTCCTTCATCTATAAAATAGTGATATCAACATACTGTTCACAGATTAATGTGAGGTAAATGAAGTTAAAGGATAGGCAGCTTAAATGGATGTAGAATTTAGACATGCCAGCATGTCTGAAAAACTAACTGATTGAGCAAGTCTGTCAGAAGCCTGTGTGCATAGAAATTGAGGAGTTTCCTGGGAAACTGTAATTGCTGTTAAGATTCTTTCTTTCTTTCTTTCTTTCTTTCTTTCTTTCTTTCTTTCTTTCTTTCTTTCTTTCTTTCTTTCTTTCTTTCATATAGTTGCTCACAAATATTTGTGCAAATGTCACAGTGCTTGCTGTGGTCTGCATGTTTGCGTGCTCCCAAAATTCACATGTTGAAACCTAATCACCAATGTGATGCTATTAGGAGGTGGAGCCTTTGAAATGTGATTAGACATGAGAATAAAACCTTCAGGAATAGGATTAGTGCCCTTATAAAATATCCCAGAGAAAAACGTCATCACTTCTGCCATGTTGAGGACATAGCAAGAAGGCACCATCCATGAGAAAGCAGAACCTCACTAGATACCAAATTTGCTAACAACTTGATCTTGGACTTCCCAATCTCTAGAACCGTGAACCCCGTTCTCAGTGTCAGGCTAATCAAGGGGGCCAGAGCTGGGGGTGGGGGGTTAGACACTTGATTATAGTTCTAGCAGGCCCAGAACACCCAGCAGGGTGCAAAGCTCCTAGCACAACCACTACTCCACTCATTCCTCCCCAGCTCAGTGCTGTGACCTGCTAACCTCTGTCAACAGGAGGCCAGTCCAAATATAAATGTTAACTACTGTCAGTTTAAGGAGTATGCTACCTTCCACATATTACCCCCCCCCCACCAGATTCTTGCATCTAATGATAGAGTCTCTGTCAAAATCTATGCTACTTTTTATCAAACTCCAAAATGCAACTATTTATTCAAAGTGGGTGGAGGATGGAATAATCTAGAAAATCTAGTATTCAAAACTAACTTTTGCAAAAAGATTCTGTTTCTTGTTATGTTTTGTTTTCCACTTGAATTGATTCCATGAGTCACTGCTTGAATGATTTGTCTTTTCTTTGGTTTTCTCCTGCCCTAGAAAGTTAACTGACTTTCTTTACATTAAAAAAATGACTTACTCTTGTATATTCCTGGACAGAGCTGGAAAACCATTCTACTGAGTGAAGTATCTCAAGAATGGAAAAGCAAGCACCACATGTACTCACCAGCAAATTGGTATTAACGGATCAACACCTAAGTGGACATATAGGAGAAACATTTATTGGGTGTCGGGAGGGTGAGGGGGGGAGGAGGGGATGGGTATATACAACCAAACGAGTAAGATCTGCAACGTTTGGGGGATGGACACGCTTGAAGCTCTTACTCAAGGGGGGAGGGGGGATGGGCAATCTATGTAGCCTTAACATTTGTACCTCCATAATACGCTAAAATAAAAAAATAGAAAAAGAAAAAGAAAAAAAATGACTTAATATTGGATACAGAGCTAGAACTATAAAGCATTAACTGAATAGTTTATTTTTATTCTACCTGTATACCTCCCTGAAACCTTCTGGCTTAGGATGCAGCTGGAGTGATGTGTGATCCTGAGCTCTTATTGGTGTCCCAATTCTTGTTATCCAACCAGGGATAATGCACAGTCTATGAGATAGTTACAATCAGCTCAGAAAAAAGAACTATGGACACAGAAAGAAGTCGGAGAGGGCACAGAAGAGGGATAGACCAAGGGACAAATAATATAAACTTACAAAGTTTATTGAAGTCCTATTTTTCAGGAAGAGGAGTTTTTATAAAGTTAATGTAAGGTTCATTTTCAGATAATTTATTAAGGATAATCAGGAGTTTATTGTTTATTTCAAGTACTATAGCCATATTTTTCCTATCTGAGCCTAATAAAGAGCTAATAAAATTGGCCAACGTGGACAAAAGATTAATATGAGAAAGGCTTTGTGGTCATATTTTAACACAGAGACAACTCAACATTGGAACTATTTTCATTTCTATCTTCTGTCACAAGAAAATTAGAAGCAATCAAAACCATAATTTTCTCCCTCCTCCCCCCCACTTATTTCCGTATAGGCCTGAGAGGTTAAAATAGAAAGTTAAATAACATAAATGACATACTACATGACCCAGCAAGTGTTTGACTGAGATAAGTTTTAACACTTCTGCTAAAAATTGAAAAACTGTCACTTCCTTGTTAGAGCTGAAAATAGTCAGCTCTTACAAATTGTTCTTCCTGATGCAAATCCACATTAAGCTTTGTATTATTAACACAAATCACTCAAAACAATTCCAAATGAGACTTACAGAGAATTGTGTAATAAATAATACTAGATTGTTGATAAAGCATTTAATCCAGTTTAAATGAGTGCTTTATCCAAAGACAGCTGACTTGAGCTTTTTCCTCTTTCCTTCTACAAATTGAATGCTTACATACCAATTCCATTTAATAAATATGTATTATGTAGCTGTACGGTAAAAACTCAGGGACTAGGTGCTCCCGGGACTACAAATGTGAAGCAAACATAGTGAATACTATGTAAATTACAATAGAATAGTGGTTATGAATATAAAAAATTTATAATTTATTAGAGTGGAAGGCAACATAAAAACAGTGACTATTCAGAAAAGGGGTAGATTATTTTTAATACATGTTGTAAAAAAGGAGTTTGTAAAAGAAATGACATTTGGGATAGGCTTGGAAGTCTGTGCAGCATTTCAAAAGTTAGTGATGGCTTTTTAGGGAGATCATTCTGGTGGAGGGTCTACCATGAGAAGAGTCATGGAGAGCTAAATGGACTGGAGTGTGGGAAGGAAGAGGGAGGTGAAGCTGAAATTGTATTAATGTTATGGGGGAGTGTGTTAATACCATGGTAAGCAAAAGGGTTTGGACCTAACCTGTAAGTAATAGGGCCCCAGTGAAGATTGTGGGACAGAGTCACTCGATTCAACATGTGTTTGTAATTGATGACAAATGAGAGTGATTTAGGAGAATTAGAAAATGGAGGCAGATAGAATGGTTCGGTGGCTGTGGAAATGGTCTGACCGGGAGATGAGGTCACATTGCAAAGGGTCTTGAAGAAATTTGCACCTGTGGCAGAGACATTGTGTTGTCCTCCAGCGTTTATTCTTTCCTTCTTTATAATTTTCACTGGGCACTCGTCCATTTGGAAGAAAGATTAATCCCTGCCTCCCTTGTGGTTAAATGGGGCCATGTGTCTAAGGTCTGGCCAAGGAATATAAATGGAAACAGCCTGTGCAACTTCGGCAAAATGACATTAAAAGGAAGAGATTTGTTTTTCTTTACCTTTTCTCCTTTCTGATCATCGGAATCTGGACACGATGGCTAGAACCAGAGCAGCTACCTTGGGCCATGAGGTGAGCTCAAGATGGAAGTCAAGCATGGCAGAGCCACAGGTAGAAGAAGCCTGACTCCCTGACATGCTGGCTTACCATATACGACCTGGACTGCCTCTCTCTGGAACTTTATCTGAGAGAAATAAACTTCCGTCTTGTTTAAGCCATTGTACTGGGATTTTCTGCATTCATAGCTGATCCTAATCCTAATTAACGCAGTACCCCATCCATGAGCTGTGAAGAGCCGCAAAAGGTTTTAAGTAGGGGAATGAAATTATGGATATTATCAATTGCGAGAGATTTTTCTGCTCACCGTACCTTGAAAGAACTGGAGAGGGGCAATGTGTTAGGCAAAGACACACTTTAGGAGGCCACTACAGTCATCTGCCTTGGGAGGGGCCGGACTGAAATGGGGCGGCAGGAATGGGATGTCATTCCCCAAAGACACACACAGCCCTTCCACAACTTTGACATTTTTTCTCTTATTATTTCTTCTGATTAGAAAAACTGCATCTTCAAGACCTACCTAGTTCTGTGAAATAAATCGTCTTCAACATTCATGTCAAGTTTTTGCCCCACAAAATTTATCTACTCGTTCATTTATTTGTTCATGCTGTTAATGCTTTTTAATGCTTTTTTTTTTTTTTTTTTGAGACAGGGTTTCACTCTGTCACCCAGACTGGCATGTGTGGCATGATCATAGCTCACTGTAACCTAGAATTCCTGGACTCATGTACTCCTCCTGTCTCAGCCTCCTGAGTAGCTAGGACTGCAGACGCAGGCCAACACACCTGGCTAATTTTCAAACTTTTTTTGTAGAGATGGGTCTTGCTAGGTTGCCCAGGCTGGTCTTGAACTCCTGGCCTCAAGTGATCCTCCTGCCTCAGCCTCCCCAAATTCTGGGATTACAGGCATGAGCCACCATGCCCAGCCTGTTAATGCTTTTTCAAACACATATATAAATCTGATGATGTCTTTTCTGTTGAAACTTCTTGGCAGACAAGACACTCCAGGGCTAACTATTATGGAGCGCTTACTATACACTAGGCAGTTTGGTTCACAGTTCCTCAACAACAACAAATAAACTCTATGCCTGTTATATATTTAAAGCACTGATCCATGACTCAACAAATATTTATCGAGTACCCATTTTGGAATTTTATTAATACATTCTGCAATGTATTTTGGTGAAGGAAATGAAAATTAACACAGTTTTATTTTATTTTTCCATAGATTAGCCAGTTGTTCTATTATCACTTGCAGGGAGAATAATACCATTATTAATCATTTATCTTAAACTAATTTCATATATATGTGTGTCTGTTGGACTTTACAAACTCAATTTAGTAATTATTTCTAGGGATATGACCTTACAATTGTGTTTTTCTTTTAACCTTTTATTTCAAAATAATTATAGGCTCAGAGGAAGTTGTACAAATAGCTTAGTCCTATGTACCCTTTCCCCGCAGTGTTAATATCTTATATAACGGTACAATATCAAAACCAGGAAATTAACATTGGTAAATTACTGGTAACTAAACTGCAGTTCTTCAATTTTTCATAATTTAAAACTTTTCATTTACTATTATGTGCATGTACAGTTCTGTGCAATTCTGTTCCATGTGCAGATTCATGTAACCACCACCACAATCAAGAAACAGAATGGTTCCATTACGTACCTCTTTGTATCTGCAGGTAGTCCTCACCTTCCTCCACACCCCCCTTCCCTGTGCCCTGGCAGCCACTCATGTGTCTCCATCTTTACCATTTGTCATTTTGAGAATGTTTTATGAGTGGAATCATTTCTGTATATAACCTTCTGAGAGTAACATTTTCCACTGAGTATGCCTTTGAAGTCCAACCAGGTTGTTGCATGTAGCAATAGCCCATTTCTTTGTATTATTGAGTAGCATTCTATTGTATGAATGTACCAGTTTGTTCAACCATTCACCCACTGAAGGACATTTGGGTTGTTTGCAGTATATTGCTGTTATCAATAAAATTGCTACAAACATTCATGTATAGATTTTTGTGCTAATGTAAGTTTTCATTTCACTGGAATAAATTCCTAAAAGTTCAACTGCTGGACAATATGGTAAGTACACGTTTTGTTTTATAAGAAATTGCTAAATTATTTTCCAGAGTAGCTATACCATTTCACAGTCTTACCAGCAATGCATGAGAAATTTGGTTTCTTGGTATTCTTGCCAGCATTTAATATCATCACTATTTTTTCTTTTTTTATTGTGATATAATTCACACACCATAAAATTCATCCTTTTAAAGTGTACGATTCAGTGGTTTTAAGTATATTTACAAAATAGTACAGCCATGACCACTAATTCCAGAACATTTTAATCATCCCCCAAAGAAACCCATATCTATTAATAGTCATTCCCCATACCCTGCCCCCACCCCCCCAAGCTCCAAGCAGCCACCAGTGGAATTTCTTCCTCTATAGACTTGTCTATTCTGGACATCTCATATAAATGGAATCCTAATATGTGGCCTTTTGTACTAACACTATTTTTAGTTTTAGTTGTTTTAATAGGCACATAATGTTATCTCATTATGATTTTAATTTGTATTTTCTTAATGACTAATAATGTTGAACATCTCTTCATGTGCTTATATGCCACCACTATTTCCTTTTTGGTGAAATATTTGTTCATGTCTTTTCCCTGTTGTATAACTGGGCTGTTTATTATTGAGTTGTGAGAATCCTGTATATAGTCTTGACATAAGGTCTTTGTCAGATATATGGTCTGCAAATGTTTTATCCTGGTCTGGGCCTTGTATTTTCATTCCTCTTTACAAGCTCTTTCATAGCACAAAAGTTTAAAATGTTGATAGTTTATTTATTTTTCTCCTTTATGGATCATGCTTTTGGTGACATGTCTAAGAAGTCCTTGCCTAGCTCTGTCCCAAAGAATAGACAAAAACAAAAAGCAAAATTAGCCGGGCATGGTGGTGCTGCGTGCCTGTAGTCCCAGCTACTTGAGAAGATGAGGCAGAAGGATTGCTGGAGCCTGGGATTTCGAGGCTGCAGTGAGCTCATCCTATTATACTCCAGCCTGGGTGACAGAGCGACACTCCATCTCTAAAAAAAATAAAAATAAAAAAAAGACATATGACATTAATTATGACAAATTAATGTCATAATTAACCTACTGAAAGTTAGTGATATGGCAAAAATAATCTTAGGCCGGGCGCGGTGGCTCACGCCTGTAATCCTAGCACTCTGGGAGGCCGAGGCAGGCGGATTGCTCGAGGTTAGGAGTTCGAAACCAGCCTGAGCAAGAGCGAGACCCCGTCTCTACTATAAATAGAAAGAAATTAATTGGCCAACTAACATATATATAGAAAAAAAATTAGCCGGGCATGGTGGCGCATGCCTGTAGTCCCAGCCACTAGGGAGGCTGAGGCAGAAGGATCGCTCGAGCCCAGGAGATTGAGGTTGCTGTGAGCTAGGCTGACGCCATGGCACTCATTCTAGCCTGGGCAACAAAGTGAGACTCTGTCTCAAAAAAAAAAAAAAAAGAAAAGAAAAGAAAAGAAAAGAAAAGAAAAGAAAAGAAAAGAAAAGAAAAGAAAAGAAAAGAAAAGAAAAGAAAAGAAAAGAAAAGAAAAAATAATCTTAAACGTCTTTTAAAAAAAAGTCCATTAAATATGGAGTAACAAGGTTAAGAATGTCCAATGCAAGCCAGAATAGAACGGAATAGCATTTGTAAACTGCCAAAAGTAAAGGTACAAAAGGAACAATTAATATTTTATTTCATATCTGTCTATACACACACACACACACACACAGAGGAACTTGACCTTACACGGTTGGGGAGCTGGTTAAGCCGACTCTGTAATGCTCATGTCCTGGTGGCTGCCGGTGGCACTAGAATCCAGAGGACCGGCACACAAGCAAGGAAGATGGATGTAAAGGGCAGGGGACAGAATAAGCTGGAGCTCACAGGGCCACTGAAACTGTGGTCCCCAGTGGCTCTGCTCCAGGCGGTGTGGTGTCCTGCAGAATCCGACACCCCTTGCCATGGAGCTAAACGTGCTCCTGGCCCAGCGGTGGAGAAAGGTGAAGGAAGACCCTACAGAAGTGGAGCAGTTGAAGACCCAGCTGCCCCCTCATGTCAACAAGGTGATTTAGACAATAAACAACAACGTGTGTGAGCTACAAACATGCCTGCTGCTTCATTTCCTCCCAATTTCCCACGAGAATCTCCCCTGTGACCCCTTCCTCAGAACCATCCAGGGTAAAGGGAATTCTGGGAAATGGAACTGAGCCCCTGTTCCTAACACATGCTATATCAGTTTATTTTAGCAAAATTTTAATAAAGTGAACATCGTGATAAAGATGTCTGAAAACGATCTGGAAAAAGGCAGCATGCATGTCTGGTACACTTAGATCTCGTTTATTATGGGGTCCTAGAAGAGTTTCAAAAATGATACTTAATGAAGTATATGTTTGGCTGGGTTGCAGCAGAAAACAAGTCCTTCCCAGGTGGGATTCTGATGCAAGTCTATTAAGTTCACACAGGAAAGGGCAGAGTGAAGAGAACCAGGAAGGAAACTGAGCATTCAGAAGCAACAGCAGGGTGTCTAGAGTTCTCTCCCACAGCCCTGTGCAGGGTGGTGCTAAAAGGAGCTTCGGTGTCCAGGGACGCAGCTAGTGGCAGAACCTTGGAAGGAGGAGAGGAGAAATGCCCTGACCTAGTCTCACCCTGCCCTCGGGTCTCCTGCCCAAGCCTCCTGGGGCTCAGAGCAGCAGATGCAATGGCTGAAAATAGATCTGGCAGGACAGATAAGTGATATCTAATCCAGCTAGACGTCTTACTGTTTTACCAAAAGAACCTGAAATAGTTATGATGATAAATAATCTGGTGTAGTGTTTACATTTTCTGTGAAACTTGCTCATTTCCACTGATGTTGAAACATATTCATCATTATCTTGACCAATATCATTAATTTTCTTTCTTTCCTCAAATGGAACATTGCCCTATAAATTATTTTCATGGCAAAGAGTGACTCAACTTTCAATAAAAGTGATATATGGAAATCTGCCATGTTCTCACTCTATTGCGTATAAATTTTCTGCATGTTAGTCAATTTATCAACTTTTTCAAGTGTTCTGAGTCATAATAACTCATGGTCAGGCACTGAAAATGCAATTCAACTACTCTAAAGGTGAAAGTATATAATGGGTTAATATGTCATACAAGTAATAACATTAATTAAAAAAGCAAGCAGCTCAACGCTAAATGCACTTAGTTCAAAAAGCTGGTGGATTTCAACTCATAAAGTCAACATAATAATAAAACACTCTCTAAGAACACTCTTGCCCTTAAGTGTAAGTTTAAAAAGTCAAGCATAGGCCAGGTGCAGTGGCTCACGCCTGTAATCCCAGCACTCTGGGGAGCCAAGGCAGGAGGATTGCTTGAGCTGAGGAGTTCCACAGCAGCCTAAGGAAGAAAAGAGCAAGACCTGGCCTCTGCTAAAAATAGAAAAAATTAGCTGGGCATGGTAGCACGTGCCTATAGTCCCAGCTTCTTGGGAGGTTGAGGCAGGAGAATCACTGAGCTATGATGATGTCATGCAATCTACCCAGGGCGACAGAGCAAGATGTTGTCCACCTTATCCCCCCACCCCCTGCCAAAAAAATTCAAGCATAAATCTCCAGCTATTTCTTTGAAATACATTTGAATCTCACCCTTCCTTCCCTCCTTCCTTTCCTCCTTCTTTCCTTCTCTCCATTGCCAAGCACTTTCATGTTCACTCTCATTTAAACCTGAGCAGAGGCATTATCTCCATAATGAAATTGAGGCCCAGAAACTTCAAATGAGTCATCTACTCTCTCCAGCTTAGAAAGGTACAACCCATGGAGTGAAAGCAGATCATCTGCTTCCAAACTCTCCCTACTTCAATTAAATACTTTATCTTAAAAGGCCATTGACCTGCTAGGTGACTGGGTAGCCTATACATACTTTCTATGACCTGGCAGTCCTAAAATTCAGTCTTCTGACTTCACTCCTATGAATGGCCTGCCTCGCTAATGGGGGCATGTGTTAACACAGGCTTACAGAATAGCCTTTTTTTATTTTTAAAACATTTTTGCAAACTTAGCTCTGTAGTGCTAAAAAAAAATAAACCCAAAAAAACAAGAACAAACTCATGTGGAAGTAATGACCTCTAAAAGCCACTCTTTTGGTCATGAGTCAATAAATTGGCTATAGGGACAGAAGTCATCAAATGTACCTGAAACTTGCATAACAGGCCCCTAATTCAACTCAAAAGAGGAGTCCTGCCCCAAATTTATGTTTGCTTAATTCTTTTCAACAAACATTGGAGAACACAGTGTAGAGTGCAAGGTTTCTTCCAACATATATGTTCGGGAACATCTACTCTCACTTGCCACTTTCTCTGCATTCACAATGGTAGTAACAATAGTACTAAACATTACTGAGTTCTTACTACCTGCCAAGCACTGTTCTCAGATCTTCACCTAGTAAACTCACTTAATCCTCCTGTAGACACTGTGAGGTAGGTCCCTTTATTCTCTTGATTTTATAGATAAAGAAATAGGCAGGGGGAGGTGAAATAACTTGGCCCAGGTCACCCAGCTAGCATTGGCAGAGCCAGGCTCTGGGCCCCGGCAATCTGACCCCACTACTGCCCTCCAGCCCTGGCCTGCTTCAGGGCCTACCAGGATGTGCTACCATTTATCTTTGACCTTCTTGCAGAGCAGGAATCATCTGTCCCGGTAAAGTGTTCAGTCCTGTACACACTCAGCAAAGTTTATTGAGTAGCTAAATAATTGAATGAATGCATGAAGGAAAGAAGGAAGGAGAAATGGAAGGAAAGAAGGAAAAAAGGAAGGAAGGAAGGGTGAAAGAATGAATATAAAAACAGGTGTTCTAAGAGGTCAGAAAAAGAAGGGTAGGTGGGGATAGGGAGAAAAGTTTATATTTAAGGAGCCTTGAATAATTGTAAGGTTGCCATAAGCAGAGATAAAGACAAGGGAATTTCAGGTGGAAAAAAATGTATAAATAAAGTCAGAAAAACTAGACATATCCAGAGAAAAGTAAGTTGCCCAAATTGGCAGTGGCTTAGTCTTGGGCTGTGTGAAGGCAACACAGGGAGGTAAGTCTGATTAGGTGTGTTGAGTCAAGATTGCTGAATCCTTTAGATGGAAGGCTGAAGAAATTATTGGCTAAAGAAATGGAATCCACTGGAGGAATTGAAGGAAGAGGTGGGAGGATGACAATCACAGGACTGTGTATTAGGGAAATGAAAATGGCAAAAACATGCAGGAAACTTGGAGCAGGGGCTGTTGATCTATAGTGAATGGATCCTCAGGGCCCATGCATGAATTTTAAGGAGTCTGTGAATCCCTGAAACATACACAAAATTTTGTCTTTATCTGTGTTTGTGCAAGTTTCTACTGAGAATATTTATATCCTCTCAATGACTGTCAAAAACTGTGACTTCCCCCACCCCCCAAATAGGACTATCTGAAGGCAAGAGACCAGAAAGAGGCCAACATTCCACATATATGAATGTCATAAAATTACAAATGAAGCTAAGAAACTGTTAAATATGTTCTTCATTCTACCGTGGCAAATATGAGCTCACAATGATGAAAATGTGTGATTAAAAATTGGCAAAATATTTTAAAAAAGACTTAATTTCATTGTTACGGAGCATGTTTTGAATGTTGGTAGCCATCAATATTTTGATAAATAAGGAAATATATAAGATTCATACATTATGGCATGGTTATTCCATATAACCTGTTTTTCTTGCCCTAATTCAGCAAAATATTGTTGCTATAATAAGATTGCACATAATCTTTTTGTTCTATTGACAACAATGGTCTAAAGGATTAAAAATGAATAGTAATGATACTCAAAATTTACTTTGGTCAAAAAAGGAAATTAATGTGAAGACTCAAAATATCAAATAATATATTAAAAATTGTATTTAAAATATAGAGGCAATTGAAATAACAATGAGAAACTACTATACATATATTAGAATTGCTAAGATCCATAATATTGACAATGCTAAATGCTGACAAGGATGTGGAGCAACAGGAACTCTCATTCTTTGCTGGTAGGAATGCAAAACAGCCACCTCGGAAAACAGTTTTGTCAGTTTCTTACAAAACTAAATATACTTTTACCAACCATATGATCCAGCAATCACACTCCTTGGTATTTAGACAAATCAGTAGAAAACTTACACACACACAAAATACCACACACAAACATTTATAGCAACTTTGCTCATAATTGCTAAAACTTGGAAGCAACCAAGATGTCCCTCAATAGGGAAATGGATAAACAAACTGTGGAACATCTGTACAATGGAATATTAAACAATAAAGAAAGAAATCAGCTACCAAGTCACAAAAAGATATGGAGGAATCTTAAATGCATGTTGTTAAGTGAAAGATGCGAGTCTGAAAAGGCCACACACTGTATGATTCCAACTATATGATATTCCAGAAAAGGCCAAACGAGGGAGATAATAAAAAGAAAAGAAATAAAAATTTCTTTTGGATCAATTGAGTATTCTAATGATTCCATCTTTTCTTTCTCCTTCGTTGGCATGTTAGTTATAACTTACTGCTTTGTCATTTTTTTTTTTTTTTTGGAGACAGAGTCTCACTTTGTTGCCCAGGCTAGAGTGAGTGCCGTGGCATCAGCCTAGCTCACAGCAACCTCAAACTCCTGGGCTCAAGCAATCCTCCTGCCTCAGCCTCCAGAGTAGCTGGGACTACAGGCATGCGCCACCATGCCCGGCTAATTTTTTTCTATATATATTAGTTGGCCAATTAATTTCTTTCTATTTATAGTAGAGACGGGGTCTCGCTCCCTGCTCAGGCTGGTTTGGAACTCCTGACCTTGAGCAATCCGCCCGCCTCGGCCTCCCAGAGTGCTAGGATTACAGGGGTGAGCCACCGCGCCCGGCCTTGCTTTGTCATTTTAGTGGCTGCTTTTGGGTTTATAGTATACCTCTTTAATTTATCACAGTCTACCTTGGAGGGATATAATACCACTTCTCATATGTGTAAGAACTTTATAATAGTATATTTCCATTGCTGCCATCCCTGACTTTGCACTATTGTTGTCAGACATTGACATATTTTATAAACCCCACATTATGCTGTTATTGTTTTTGTTCAGTTAATTATTTTTAAAAGATATTTAATAATAGGAAAAAATCTTATATATTTATCCATGTAGTTACCAGTTCTAGTGTTCTTCATTGTGTGCATGTGTATAGATTTATAGTTCTATCTGATACAATTTTCTCTTTGCCTGAATGACTTTATTTAACCCATCTAGAGTGTGAGTCTGATGGTAATGAATTATTTCAGTTTTTGTATGTCTGAAAAGGTATTTGTTTCACCTTCGTTTGTAAAGATATATTCACTGGGCATAGAATGATAGGTTAACAGTTTTTTTTTTCCTTTGGTATTTTATCTTTTCATACTCCAGCATTTCTTAGATGCAATATTTCTGATGTGAAATTTGCTGTCATCGCTACCTTTTTTCTTCTCTACAGAATGTGTCTTTTTGTCCCTCTGGTTGATTTTAAGTTGTTCTCTTTACCATTGGTCTTGAGCAATTTTGTTATGACGTGCCTTGGTGTATGCCTCTTTGTGTTTCTTGTGCTTGAGGCCAGTGAGCTTCTTGGATCTGTGGGTTTATGGGTTTCATCAAATTTGAAAAAAATGTGGCCATTATTTCTTCAAATATCTTTTTCTGTCCTTCCCCTCCTTTGTGTGTGTGTATGTTCAAAGTTTTGCCAAAGCTCATCGATACTGTTAATTTTTAAAAAATTTTTTATCTCTGTGTTTCATCTGGGTAGTTTATTGCTGTCTTCAAGTTCATTATTCTTTCCTTCTGCATGTTTAATCTGCTGTTAATTCCACCAGTATATTTTAAAACTCAGACATTGTATTTTTATCTTGTTTATCTTTTAAGTTTTTTCTATGTCTCAACTTAACTTTTAAATATATAGAATACAATTATAATAACTGTTTTTGTATCCTTGCCTGGTAATCTAACATTCTTGCCAGTTCTGGATTGGTTTTGATTAAAGTTTTCTCCTCATTATGGATTGAATTTTCCTGTTCTTTTACATGCCTGGCAATTTTCAACTGAATCCCATAGATCGTGTGTTGTACCTTGTTGGGTGCTGGACATTTTTGTATTTCCGTAAGTATTCTTGAACTTTGTGAAACAACTTGACCTTTTGGATCTTACTCTAAAGATTTTTTTAGGCAGTACCAGAAGCATTTTTAGTAGATCTAATAATTTCCTACTACTAAGACAAAACTCGTCTGACTACCCAGTGGATTCTGAGGTTTGCTAGTCTGGACTGTGGGAATAGGCATTATTTCTGACCCTGTGTGAGCAACAGTTAGTGTTTCCTCTAATCATTTCAGGTGATTTCCACCCCATCCCCCAGCCCCAGGTGGTTTTCTCCCATGTGTGCACTGATAAATACTCAGCTGAATAATCAAGAGGAACCCTGTGCAAATCTCCTGGGGTCTCTCTAATCTCCATTACTCTGTCCTATGAACTTTAGCCACCATGGTCTCCCTGGATATTCAGCTTTGTCTCCTCAGTTCAGGGAATCTTCCCAGCTTCCCCTTCCCTGTGCATTGTGCTACAAACGCTCTAAGGCAGTAAGCTGGGGCAATCACAGGGCTCACCTTGTTTGTTTTCCATCTTTTGGAGATCACAATTCTTCATTATCTAATTTTCTATGTCTTGAAAATGAGTGTTTCATATATTTTGTCTTTTGTTGTTGTTATTCAGTTGGAAAGGTAAATGTAGTCTCTGTTCTTCCACTGGTTTGGATGTGAAAGTCAATATACAAAGGATTACCTAAGCAGTAAAGGAGAAACGAAGTTCATTTCACTCAGCTGGGCAAAGAAAAATGACTGTTAATAGCCAAGACATAAGGTGGGATTCCTTGAAATTCTGGATTTAGTACAAACTTTTAGAGTTAGAAAAGTATGGAATACTTAAATGGTCTAAAATGATATGCTGTCTGGAAATAGTCCAGGGTGTGAGGGAACATATTGGCCATGAGTTAATAAGTATTTTAGTTTACTGATTATTCTAGAGACATTTGTACAGGTTCGATATTTTCCATAATAAAAAGTTTTAAAAAATTATCCATTTCAACTCTTTGATTTTACAGAGAGGAAAACCTGTTGAGAGAGTATGCACTCTTAGTTAGGACTAACATGATAATGATGACAATAATAATTTATATTATTATTACACGCAGCAAAGTATTTTTTCATTTGATATTGCACAAAATAAAGAAAGGAAAGGAGCAAGGAGTGTTTGGTGATAGCTGAGTAGGTCTCATTGTTAATGCTTGTTGAAAGTTTGTGGTTGTTTGAAATAAAGCCAGAAAGTAAGGATAATGATGATGAAGAGGAGGAGAATGGCTTCCTACTTTCTAGGCACTGTTCTAAGCAGTTTGCATGAGTTATTATCTCATTGGATTTTCAAATTTTTATATATTAGATAGTTTACAATGCACATTTTTTCACATTTTGACCTTTCTGAAATCAGGACGCATCTTTTGACTGGGGGCATAGTACAGTTGCTGTCAATCTCAGTTGAAGTTTAGGATTTTCAGAGGTTGTGCCTTTGCTTCAGCCAGTCACCTGGAGGCATGATCAACTCAAGTCCACCGTAAGTTAAATTATCTGCTTAAAGCTGTTTGTTTGTCCCACATGGGTAATGTGAATTCAGACTTCAGATTTCCATGATGACTACCAACTTATGCAAATTCTCAAGGGAAATATTTTCTCCTTCCTCCTAGTGTCAAGATTGAGACACAGGTAGGACCCAAATTGAGACAAGATGGTGGGCTCACCATGAGGCTCTGTCAAGGGATGAAAATAGGTGCCCAGAAGCAGAGTTTAAGAGCAGTCTCTCTTCAAAATATCTTTCTTCACCTTACCTGATAAGCATCTTGATTTATTGGGGTGGTAGCAGCAGTAAAATGAATGATATCAAAAAAACTATCTTTAGGCCGGGTGCAGTAGCTCATCACGCCTGTAATCCTAGCACTCTGGAAGGCCGAGGTGGGCGGATTGCTCGAGGTCAGGAGTTCAAAACCAGCCTGAGCAAGAGCAAGACCCCGTCTCTACTATAAATAGAAAGAAATTAATTGGCCAATTAACATATATATAGAAAAAAAAAATTAGCCGGGCATGGTGGCACATGTCTGTAGTCCCAGCTACTCGGGAGGCTGAGGCAGTAGGTTGCTTGAGCCCAGGAGTTTGAGGTTGCTGTGAGCTAGGCTGACGCCATGGCACTCACTATAGCCTGGGCAACAAAGTGAGACTCTGTCTCAAAAAAAAAAACTATCTTGCAATGTTTATTTCCAAGCCAAAACAGAGCTGTATTTGTGTTTGTCATAAATTTTCTTCTCTTCCAGATGACTATAAATGCAAAGGAGAGCTTTCTTTGACATCCAGTGGTGGGGCGATAGTATGCTACACCCCTCCCCCCTTTGCAGACATTGCATATGAACACACCAAACCTATCCCTTGGCCAGATCCTGTGCATAATAATGAAGGAACACAGAGCCAGGTGCTGAGAAGCAGAGTAGAAGAACAGGAACACCTTAAACAAGGACCCATGATTAAGCAACTTAGCAGAATGTTCTTTACTATTAAGCATTGTTGGGATCCACATGAACAATATCAGAGTCATGAGAAACTGAATCCTCCAAAAGACAGATGATTTTGAGGTTCTTGGGAATCAGAGAGAAATGTTACCCTTTGCTCCATTAGCCAATTATGAAAGTGCAATCTGGCATATTCACTAGTTTATATATCATAAATTAGCAATTATAAAATGTCTTTTCATATTTAAAAAAGATTGAGACACAAGAGCTTTCCTATTATCCTTTTCTGTAGGGTGGGTTTATCTCTTCTCTACCCTTGTATCAGCTTTGCATGAAGGTCTTCTCTTATAGCCCGCATCATGTAGGTGTTTTTCTTCCTTAACACCATATGAAAGAATGAAAGGAGTCTCACATTAAATGAAACATGACATTAATATTTCCATTTTATAGACTAGGAAACTGAGGCACAGAGAGGCTAATTAACTTGGTGAAATTCAGACAACTAAAAAGTTGTGGAGTGATACAGGGTCCTCCAGAAGCATTTGCTGAGATGGTGTTAGGAGTGCAAGATATTTATTAGGGATCAGCACATACAAAAGGAAGATATTGGAAGCAGAATTGGGCACAGGAAAAAGTCAACCTGTGTTGCAGGCCTGACACAGCTTCAACCAACCTGGCCAGGAACTCTGGAGCAAACATCGCTCATCAGAGTGTCCTGCATAGAGCTGCAACAGCCCAGCCTTCATCTCTGGCATAGGACCCAAGCTGTAACCTCAGGGAAAGCAGCTCTCTGTAGCTGCGACAGACCCTGAGCGCACCAACTAGGGGATGCTGCCTTCTGACTGCATGTCTAGCTGTGAGACATCAAGTCCTTCCTGCAAGGGAGAAACACAAATAGGATACAAACTCGGGCAGTCAGTTCTAGAGCCAGCACCCCTGACCACTAGGATATCTTGCCTTCCTGACAGATGCACTGGGATCAGACCATGGGAGCATTCAGACGTTTGATCCAGTCTTGTTTCCTCTACACCATGCCTCTCTACATAGCACAGCCGCATACCCAGCCAGTGTTTTCAACCTTTATTGTTGTTTGCAGGGGTCCAATTGCTCTACAAAGTTGAATTTTTACTTGGATGACAAGCTAAAAAATTATAATGCAGGATTATCTGCATACTCAACTTCATAAGTATGAAAGGTCACTTTTTTGCGCCTGGTTTGACATTGTGTAGCAACAAATGAAAGCCTGACTCCAAGAACAGTGATATCAGTGCTATCTGGTCATCTGTAGCACTAAGGAAAGGTGGTAGGAGAGCTGAGTCATCACACAGCTCTTTAGTAGTGTAGACAGGCCTAACACAGTCTGAGTTATTAACACGTTCACGTTTGAAAGGAGACACATCGCACACAATATTTCAGTTCACTAGCACTAAATATGATCATAAATATTCAATGAAAACATTTTCATTAAATTAAACTTGTATTTTAGCATTTTGTTTTAGGGAGAGTTTTTGATTGATTCACTCATTAATGAATCATGGATTGATGATTCGGGACAAATGCATAGTTTAAAAGAAAAACTCATAACAAAGATAATGATGGATCACTCAGATGAGTGTCTATTATATTCAAAATAAAGAAAATCATACAGATAACAAGTGGAATGCAAAGCCAAATGCACTTTGCTAATTTTAGAACAAACACTTGTGGTTTTATTTCATGAAAACCACATTAAATCAATGCTGTTTATTTTAATATTATTAATCCTATACTTTTAATGTGTAGATTGGTTTGGATTTTATAATTTTTTAAAGGGTCTGTGGCCATAAGGCATTTATACCATGTTTATATTTAAGTAACATTGTGTCTATATTATATTCAAGTAACAATATAGTAGAAATAATATATCAGCACTGGGTGCCATATGGTTTGTTTTTTTTTTCTCTGAAGAAGAGCCTACTCATTAATTAAGTTGGAGAGAATAAAATATGAATAAATTATGCCCAGCACCCACATTTGCATTGTAATCAATTATGAATTCCGGTTTGTATGGGCGCATTTGCTTTGTAAATGTTTCTTTGTCACTAGAGTTATAGAGTTGTGGCAAAAGTTCCTGTTTCGTAATTCACCTTTGTCCATCACCAGCTTGTAGAAAATAGCGTTTAAAGAAATCAGCTGGAGCAGCCTGCTTTCAACACCTGGAGCGAGTGATGCAAGGCCAGGCCAGCCCCTACCGAGGTTTTCTGCTCACAGTCGGGCCACACAGAAGGGAAAGGAGCTGAGGACAGCGAGGAACATCTGCCAGCTTCTGTAAGGTCTCCTCTACAAGATCATCGTCCCCAAGGGCAGAGATCCTCAAGGGAAGACTCTGTCCTTTGAATCCGTGAGTTCAGTGCTCAGACTTCAATCTGTTTTCTCTATCACTGTTGGTCAATTCATCATTGGAAACACGTTTGGTTTTTGTGGTGCCAATATCGTCCTTTTAATTTTTCTTCAGGGTCATGGGAGGATGCTAGCAGGCTGTGGGCCAGGAACTCACAGAAATTATAAACCGTCTGTGAAGAAGGAATCAGTCCGTCTGAGGAGTGTGTTAAAGGGAAAAGTAAACCGAATCAAGACATGGAGCTGCCGCAAGGGGACGAAATGGAGGGAGGGGATGAGGAAGAGAAGAAAACCAGGACTCAGCCTCAAAGTAAGGCTTTTTGGTAAAGAGACATTTCTAAATAGGTGGCACAATTTCATCCCCATGAACAAAATAGGGATGTAAAAATGTTAGCTTAATGGTGAAAATTACACTTGTTGAAAACTAAATTATTCAAATTCAAAACTAGTATTTCGAGGCTATGACTAAGCTATGATCTGCAAAAGGCATTGCTTGTTCCTTATATTCTGTTTGTGCTTTTCTGTTTCACTTTTATCCGTTCTGCAGAGAAGGGCAGTGGTGCAAAAAGGAGTTTACCAGAAATGAGTATTGAGTAACAGTCTCATCTTAAAATACTTTTGCAACTTGTTATGCAAAATCACAGTTGCAGAAAAGTTGGTTTCCTTCAGGAGCTATTAAGCAGATCAACTATACTATCTCTAGACCAGATTTCATTTTACCTATTGTTTTTCACAGAGAACGTTTGTTCTATTTGTATACATTAGAGCAGCCAGCACGTATTGAACTTTTTTTTTTTTTTTTGAGAGGCAGGGTCTTGTTTATCACCCAGGCTAGGGTGCAATAGCCTGATCACAGCTCACTATAACCTCAAACTCCTGGGCTCAAGCGATCCTCCTGCCTCAGCCTCCTGAGTAGCTGGGACCACAGGCATGTGCTATCATACCTGACTAATTTTTTAAAAAATGTTTTAAAAAATATTTTGTAGAGATAGGTTCTCTGCCCAGGCTGGTCTTAAACTCCTGGCTTCAAGCAATCCTCCTGCTATGGCCTCCCAAAGTGTTGGGACTGGAGGCGTGAGACACCACGTCTGACCTGAGGTTTATATTTTTTAGTAATCTGGCATTTGCTAAAAATTGGACATTTAAATCTTAAGCTTCAAGGGGTAGAAACTCTGTTCTCTGTGAGGCTGTGTACATTGAGTAATGATGGCTTGTTTGCAGTACTGAAGATTTTGCAGATTTCATTACATAACCAGAAGTAATTTAAAGCATATTAGACATGGAAATATTCAAAACTTTAACAATTAACCTATTTACTTTATAAATTCATAAATTCTCATTTATGTATTTCATAAGGGATATTTCAAGCAGAGAAGCTATATAGTAAAAGATTGGCCTGAGATTGAATCTGAGAATATTTTTCTAGTCTATCTGCATGTACTAGAGAACAATTTATATGACGTACAACACGGTTTCTTCATAAAGCTAGCTAGTGAATTGAAATAAGGATATGGTAATATCACTGGGGAACATTTTCGTAAGAACTGCAGTTGTAAAATTTTCACAGCTGGGATTTAGAGACCATGATCTAGCTACTAATTAAGGATGCTGTATCAGTTAGGGTCCCAAAGGGAAGTAGAGAGCACATTCAAATTAGGATAATTCAAGCAGGGTTTATAAATAAGGAGACTATTATAAAGGTGGAGGGAGGGTGGAGAGGAGCCGTAATGGAACCTGGGGCTGAGAATAGCGAATAAGGAGAGGTATCTGAGCAGGGAAGGAGAGTCATGTAGACTAGAGTAGACCACCTTAGAGGAACCGTGGCCTTCTGTCAAGGGACACAGCCCTTCTGTTTGGAACAAGTTCCTCTGCCTCATCCTCTGCCTCTGTTCTCCTGCCAGAGTTTGCTGCCGGCGGAGCCCAGGGGAAGCCACGGGGCACAGGCACCTGTCCGAATAACCCATGCAGATGGGCCTCCCCAGGCAGAGAGCAGGGGGAGGATGGGGGATAGTGGATCTGGAGGGCAAGCAGAAGATATCTGCACACATGCTAACAGTATATTAAATATAAATCTAGAATTTATTGTTTCTTTTCAGTATATTCACTGGTGGCAAGTGTTTATAAAAGAGTTATAGCTTTATAAATACGCACTAGACAAGATCCTTACAGGAATTCAATTTTTAAACTGCTTTTTGAACAATGGGGGAAAGAATCTAGCTTAAAATCTTCTGTAAAAAAAAAAATCTTTTGCTAACTATATGGGAGCTAGATATATATTCCTAAATCTTGTTTCGTCTGAGTGCCTTACTCTAAAAGGCTATATCTCAGGGCCCTGAGCTCAGTGCTTACTTTGGTCGTTTATTAAATCACCTTTCAACAAATATTTATTGAGAGCGTCCAGTGTGCTAGGTACTGTGCAAGGAGGCTTTGGAGAGTAAGTGAAACAGGCATAATCTCTGCCTTATTGAAACTCATGATTTAGTAGGTAAGTGAGTAGAATGACATAGAGGACGATTTAAATAGTGTTGGAAGTCTGCATTCCTAAAGGGAATCTTCAAGAGCAACAGAACCATGTGACCACTGAGTGTCCCAATATCATATTTAAACAGGAAAATTAGAGAGCTTGTAGCAGCCATCGATGTGCAAAAGAGCCACAATGTGCTTACGAAGCAGTACATTTCCTCTCTCTTAAAAGAAGGACTTTAACTTAAATTGTAAGCTGGCTAATTCTGGAAAAGCTCATCCAAATATGATTTGTGAGACAAGGCCCAAGTGGCTACCAGGATCTAGAAAGTGCTGCCTAAGAACTGTCTGCAATAACAGAAATGTTCTATTCTGCACTGTCCAATATAGTAGCCACTAGTTATGGTGGCTAATGTGACAGAGGAACTGAATTCTAAATTTTAAGTTTAACTAATTTAGATTTAATTAGTCACATGTGGCGATGGTAACATACAGTGCAGATCTAGAACAAGATGTGCTGGCTGGGGGTTGTTGAGCACAGATTGCTTCATTTAACCTCATTTCCCTTTTTGACTGGGTTAACAACAAGGTTAGTAAATTACTCACACAACATCATGTGCCCTGCAGGGTACGAAATAGAGAGAAATTCATGATAGCCTAACAAAAAGAAGTGTTGGCAAGGAGGTGAAGAAATTGGAACCCGTGTGCGTGGCTGGTATGAATGTAAAATGGAGCAACTGCTGTGGAAAACTGTCTGGTAATTCTACAAAAAATTAAATGTAAAATTGCCATATGGTCCTGCAATTCCACTTCTGGGTATATACACCACAAAAATGAAAGCAGGGACTCAGATATTTGTATATCCATGGTCATAGCAGCATTATTTGAAATAGTTGAAGGTAGAAGCAACCCAAGTGTCCATTAACAGACAAATGAATCTACAAAATCTGATATATACATACAATGAAATAGTATTCAGCCTTAAAAAGGAAGGAAATGCTGACACATGCTACAAGGTGGATAAATATTAAGGACATAATGTAAGTGAAATAAGCCAGTCACAAAAGAGCAAATATTGTATAGTTTGACATATATGAAGTAGAGTGATCAAATTCACTGAGGCAGAAAGTAGAATGGTGGGATCTAGCAATTCCACTACTGGGCATATATCCAAAGAATATGAAATCAGTATGTCAAGATATCTGTACATCCATGTTCACTTCAGCACTATTCACAATAGCCAAGACGTGGAATCAACCTAAGTGTCCAACAGTGGATGAATGGATAAAGAAAATGTGGTATCTAAACATAATGGAGTACTATTCAGCCTTACAAAAGAAGGAAATCCTGTCATTTGTAGCAACATAAATGGACCTGGAGGACACTATGTTAAGTGAAACAAGCCAGGCACAGAGAGCCGACTGCTGCATGATCACACTTACATGTGGAATCTATAAAACTAGAACCCAGAAAGAGAGAGTAGAATGGAGGTTACTAAAGGCTGAGTGGGGAAGGGGTTAGGGAGGCAATGTTAAGCAAAGAAAAAAAAGTGGAAAGGTGGTTGCCAAGGGATGGGGGAGAGAAGAATATGGAGCTTGTGTTTAATGGGTATAAAATTTCAGTGGGGGGAGATAAAAAAAGTTCAGAAGATGGACAGTAGTTGATAGTTACAAGGCAATGTGAATGTACCTGTATTTCATACCACCAAACTGTACACCTTAAAATGGTTACAATGGTAAATTTTATGTTTTATATATTTTATTACAATAATACAAAAATCTTAAGCATATTCTCTGTCCTCAAGGAGTTCTCAAACTAGGATGAAAAGCCAATGGTAGTTGGTGATTACTACATGGTGCAGTGATGTGCAATGACTTATTTGGCTGAGAGCCGTGGAGGAGTTGCACCTCACGGAGGTGGCTGGGCTAGATGACCTTCCAGCCCTGGGATTCCCTGGGTTTAGGAGCCTTGCACACACAGGGAATGGCAGTATCGTGCAGGATGATGGCCATAGGTGACAGATCTTCACACAGCTGCCATTCCCCTCTCCTGCCCTGTTTCATCTGGGTCTTGCTCCAAGGCCCTCCTTAGTTCTCATATGGTGAAAGCCAACCTCTCCAGAAAAAATTTATAAAACAAGAAGACCCACCTGCGGTGTTCGGCTGGGTGGGGCATAGCAATTGTGTAGGAGAATCCAGATTGGCCATATTCTAAATCTTGCCATTGCCAATATGTGCATACTTCCACAATACCAGTCTCAAACATCTCACTCTGACAACCACCTTGCATCTTTCCAACTGAATCTGTCTACCAACTGCAATCACGTCTTGATCTCCTAGAACTACCAATCCATTGATCCCCAATACCTTTTCACTTTGCTTTGAAATTGTCATCCACATTCTCTCTCCCCCACCTACCTGGTTTAGATGTCATGGTCCTTCATAATAATCATTCTCTTGCACATACCCTATCTCTTGCCTGGTACTCCTGGCAACTCCAAACTCTGGTTGCATGTAGATCTCTGCCTAGTTCTGTTTGTATTCAAGTAGGTAGATGGATGAAGCTGGTGAGAGCACATGGCTGTACTGACTGACCTCCTTTCACATTCAAGCTTCCTGACCTTGAATGAGCCTTTACTGCTATCCAATAGTCCAGTTATATTTTCCAAGTCCATTTACTTTCTCACTTTCTCCTCTCTCCTTAAACTTCCTCTCCACTCCTCATGGTTAGCTGATGATATTGCTCTGTATTTCATTGATAAAGCATGTTCCTGTCCCCACATTTACCAGCATCTGTGCCATACATTCTGACTCCCCTTCCGTTAGCAGAGATAAATGTTCTCTTTTTCCATTTAACCCCAACTTTCCATTTGCTCATGGGATTTCACACCCATTCACCTGCTCAAGAACATTGCTCCAACAAGTATCTCTTTCTCTCCTGCATCATCACTTTTTCCTTCCCTTTTGGTTCATGCCCATGAGCATACAAACATGTATATCTTTCATTTAAAAAAAATGAAATACCCCTGTCTATATGGTTACTTCTAGTTTACTCCATTTCTGTCTCCATTTACTCGTTTTATTCTCTCTGAGCTCACTCCAAACAGGCTTTGGTCACTGCACCACCAAAACTCCTCTTATCGAGTTCACCACTGACCTCTGCATGGCCAGGCCCATTGCTCAGTTTCCAGTTCTAATTTTACCCACTTTAGCAGCATTTGATAGTTAATCATTCTTTCTCGAAACATTTTTTTTTTCACTTGACTTCCGGAACACCATTCTCTCTTGGTCTATCTCTTATCTTGCTGATCATGCCTTCTCATTCTCCTTTCCTGACTTTTCATCTTTCTGACCTCTGAACTTTGGTGTGTCCCTAGACTCAGACTTCAGACGTCTTGATTCTATCTGCATACCATGTGTATGCTGAAGATCTCCAAATGTACATCATCATCCCAGACTCATCTGACCAATTGCCTTTGTGGCAATTTGACAATTCCAAACTTAAAGTGTCCAAAATAGAATTACTCACCAGCAATCCTCCCCTCCCCACCCCAACTAATTTCTCAGATATTCTTCCCCAACTCAGAACAAGATTCTTTTCTTCTAGTTGCTCTGAATAAAATCAATTTTAAAAAATTAAAAAAAAATTTTTTCTGGTGTTTTTTTAAAGACAGTTATTTTTTGTAGAGATGGGGTCTTGATATGTTGCCCAGGCTAATCTTGAACTTCTGGCCTCAAGCACTCCGGCTGCCTCAGCCTCCCACAGTGCTGAGATTATAGGAGTGAGCCAGCACACCCAGCCTGCTCTGAGTAAAATCCTTTACTTACCTTTGGCTCTTCTTTCTCTCTCATGGCTATATCCAATTAATCAGCAAGTCTTGTCAGTCTCTCCCTAGAAACATATCCAGAACCTGACCACTTCTCACCAGCTTTACTGCTATGGCTTTGTATTAGTCAGGGTTCACCAGGGAAATAGAATAAATGCATATATTAATAGACAGGTAGATATCTATCTCTATATAGAGAAATCTAATATATATACTGTAAGGAATTGGCTCATACAATTACAGAGACTAAGAAGCCCCCAGGTCAGTGGACAGCAAGCTGGAGACCCAGAAGAGCTAATGGCATAGTTCTAGTTTGATTCTGAAGCCTGAGAAGCAGAAGAGCCAATGGTGTCTGAGTCTAGGCTGAGTCCATGGTCAAAGGCAGGAGAAGACTAATGTTTCATTTCAGAGACAGTGAAGCAGAGATAGCTTACTTACTCAGCCTTTTTGTTCCTTTCAGGCCTCTAGTGAATGACCACACCTCTCTCCTCCAATCAGAGGGGCCATCTGCTTTACTCAGATTTAAATGTTAATCTCATCAGGAAACACCCTCACATACACACCCAGAATAACAGTTAACTGAATATCTGGGCAGCTCATGACCCAGTCAAGTTGACACATCTAATTAATCATCCCAGCTTCCTAACTTGTTCATCTGCTTTTACCTTTGTCCCTTGATCTATCCTCAACGTAACTGGATTTTTTTTAAAGCCTCATTATTTAGCTCTCCTGCTAAAAATTCTTCAACCTTCTCATCTCAATGTGAAATTAACATTGGATTATTATGACCACCAAGGCCCCACATGCTGTGTTCCCGCTCCTAACCCCACTGCTGTCACTCTTCCCCCACTCTTCCTGTTCTGCTCACACTGACATTTCAGGGTCTTTAGATCTGCAGATCCTTAGGCTCAAAATGGTCTTAATCTGAATATCCACCTTGTTTCCTCCCTCAATGACTTCTTATCTTAGAGCCTTGCAATAATCCCATTTTTAAAAACGTAGCACCCCATCCCTCTTACTTTCTTATACAATTGACTGTATTTTTTAGAACAGTTTTAGATTTGCAGAAAAATTGCTAAGGTACTACAAAGAGTTCCTATAAATTCCATTCCCAGGTTTCTCTATTCTACCATCTTACACTAGTATGATACACTCATCACAACTAATATACCAATCTTGATACTTATTAATAATGAAAGTCCATACTTTATTTGGATTTCCTTAGGTTGTACCTAATGTCCTGTTTATATCCCAGGATCCCATCCAAAATACACCTTACATTCCATTTTCATGTGGCAGTTCTAAGCTGTGACAGTTTTTCAGACTTTCCTTGTTCTTGATGACCTTGACAGCTTTGAGAAATACTGGTCAGTTATGTCCCACTATTGAAATTTGTTTGATATTTTTCTCAAGATAACGGGTTATGAGTTTTGGGGGGGAAGACCACAAAGGTAACATTGCCATTTTCCTTACATCATATCGAGAGTACATGTCATCAATATGATTCATGACTGTCATGTTGACCTTGAGCACCTGGCTGGGGTATTGTCTGTCAGTTTATAAAGCCACTCTTTCCCCCTCCTTTTCATATTGTACTTTTCTGGAAGAAGTCACTATGCATAGTCCACACTTACAAAGGGTCTAGAGTTATTCTTCTCTTCCTTGAGGGTGAGGTATCTACATAAATTATTTGAAATTCTTCCTCATGAGAGATTTGTCTTTTTCCCCCATTTATTGATTGAGACAGAGTCTCACTCTGTTGCCCAGGCTAGAGTGCCGTGGCGTCAGCCTAGCTCACAGCAACCTCAAACTACTGGGCTCAAGCAATCCTCCTGCCTCGGCCTTTTGTAGCTGGGACTATAGGCATGCGCCACCATGCCCAGCTAAATTTTTCTATATATTTTTAATTGGTCAATTAATTTCCTTCTATTTTTGGTAGAGACGGGGTCTCGCTCTTGCTCAGGCTGGTTTCGAACTCCTCACCTTGAGCGATCCTCCCCGGCCTCGGCCTCCCAGAGTGCTAGGATTACAGGCATGAGCCACCACGCCCGGCCTTCCCCCATTCATTTATTCATTTATTCAATCATTCATTTGTATCACTATGGACTCACGAGTATTTTTTGCTTTGGGTTGCAATCTAACACTATTTTATTTACTTTGTATTTGCTTGAATTGTTCCAGCTTTGGCCACTGGAAGCTCTTTCAGTTGGTTCCTGTGTTTTTGACATTCCCCCTTCAATGCAGGATTTGTTTTTTCTTTTTTCTTTTTCTTTTTTGAGCACTTCCTTACTTTTAAGCCTCAGCCTTGCTTTTTAGGCACTTCACCGCCACCTCGCATAAGGCACACCTTGTGTGTTGAACTGTCCCCGCTGCACGCAGGGACAGTGAGGGCAGGGTCTGGGCCACAGGACTTCTGCCCACGGTATTATTCTCAGTGCTTAAGTGACGCTCAGCAGGTGTTCAGTGAATGAACGCACCGGGCAGGCGCTGGGGCTGATTTGAGGGGTTGGCCCGGGTGGGCTCCGGGACGGCGGGGCCAGCCTCAGGGTGACCCCTGCCTCCTTGCTCTGCGCCTCGCGGGTCCCCGCCGGGGCGGGGTGGGCCGCAGCCACACCCACGCTGAGCACCGGCCTCGCGCGTCTCGCCGCGCCGGACTGCAAATGTCACCAGCGCGGCGGGGATTCCGGGGGAAAGTCCCGCGCTCCGGCTCCGGGGACCACAGGGCGAACGGAAGAAGTGCCTCGGGCGACAGGCACCCCTCGACGCCGGCCTGTGGGGGCGCGCGGCACACGCTAACGCGCGGCCCGGGTTCCGGGCAGTCGGGAGCGCTCCGACTCGCTGGGCGGGAACCAGCGCGTGGGGAGCCTGCGGCCACCGCGCCCCAGCGCCGTCACCCCAGGGCGGGGCCCGGTCCCCAGCTGTGAGCGCTTCCGAAGCGGCGGGGGCTGGGCCGGCGGCGCCCAGATGCGGCGGTGGCGGCGGCGCGGAGCTCGGGCGGCCGCGGAGGAGCCCAGCCTCGGCCGTGGGAGCCGCCGGGAGTCGCGCGACAAGTGTCCGTCCCCATCGCGGCGCCAGCGCGGGCCCGGCGCCCGGGCAGGAGAGGGGCTTCTCGGTTCGCACGCTCGCTCCGGGTCCTGGTTCGTTTCCTCTCCTTGGGTCCTCTCGCATCTTCGCAACTCCTCGCAGAGCAAGGGCGCGCCCCGCTGGCTGTGCGGGACGGGGGTCGGGGACCTGCGGGGTGTGCCCCGGGAGGGACTCTCGCAAGCTCGGGCTCCCGGGCTGTGCCTTAGGTGGGGATTCCGATCTGGCCCGGGTCCTCACGCCGCCTCTGGGCACCTTGGGGAACACAGCATTGGGCTTCTCCTGTAGAGCGGAATGATTTATTACCTTTAATTTCAGGGGGCGAGGGGCTGAGGGCTTAGGGCTTCATAGGACTTATTTCAGAGATACCTGTTGATCGGCTGCCAGGCTAATGTATCCACCTGAGACAACTTTAGTTTTAAGTCGAAAGGCTTAAAACAGTGTTGTTTTAATCGGTGGGGACGTTGTTTCGGTTCGATCACCTCTCCACTTCCTATTAGGGTGCACTTTCTCAAAAACACAGAATGAGTACTTCTGGACTTGAACTTGACAGTGTGACTCAGGAGCGGGGCCAAACGTAGAAGCCAGGCCGTACGGAGAAACGGACACCGCCTCGAGTTCCTTCCTAGTCCCCATCAGACTTTGTTTTAGAAGAATGGGGACCAGAAGTCCTGGCAAT